>NW_023416339.1:1127477-1836988 GCF_014108235.1 Myotis myotis
TTTATCTCATTTTGGAATTATGATAATGCTGGCCTCATAAAAAGAGCTTCAGAGCCTTCCTTCCTCTTAAAATTTTTAATGTCCGTAGATGTTACTTCTTTGAATGTTTGATTAAGTCCTCTGGCCCAGGGCTTTTGTTTCCTAAGAGGTTTTTTTATTACTGATTCCATTTAATCAGTTGTTATTGGCCTATTCAGGTTTTCTAATTCTTCCTGATTCAGTTTTGGAAAATTATATGTTTCTAGGAATTTTTCCATTTGGATCATATTGTCCAGCCTGTTGGCATGTAGTTGTTCATAGTATTTTTTTACAATCCTTTTTTCTGTGGTGTCAGTTGGCACTTCACTAATTCTGTTTCTGATTTTGTTTATTTGGATCCTCCCTCTTTGTTTCTTGATGAGTCAGGCTAAAAGTGCATTGATATTGTTTATCTTTTCAAAGAACCAGCTCTTGGTTTCATTGATATTTTGTATTGCTTCTTTGATCTCTATGTCATTTATTTCCACTCTGATCTTTATTATTTCCTTCCTTCTACTTACTCTGAGCTTTTCTTGTTGTTTTATTTCTAATTTTTTAAGTTGTAGGGTTAAATAGCTTATTGGAAATTTTTCTTGGTTCTTGACATAGGCCTGTAGTGCTACAAACTTCCCTCTCAGGACTGCTTTTCCGTGGTCCCATAGATTCTGGATTGTTGTATGTCCGTTTTCATTTATTTCCAGGAAGGTTCTTTTTCTCTTGATCTCATTGCTAGTCCATTCATTGTTTACCAAAATGGTATTTAGCCTCCATGTGTTTGAAGGTTTTGGGGTGTTTTTATTGTAGTTGATCTCTAGTTTCATGCCATTGTGATCTGAGAAGAAGCTTGATATGATTTCAATCCTCTTGAACTTGTAGGGACTTATTTTGATTTCTAACATGTGGTCTATCATTGAGAATGTCCCATGTGCACTTGAAAAGAATGTACATTTTGCTGCTTTTAGTGGAATATAATTAATTAACTCCATTTGTTCTAGTGTGTTATTTAAGGTCCCTGTTTTCTTACTGATTTTTTGTCTGGAAGATCTACCCACTGATGTCATCAGGGTGTTATAGTTCCCTGATTGTATAGCTGTCAATCTCTTCCTTTAAGTCCTTTAGAAGTTGTTTTTATATATTTGGTTTTCCCTATATTGGGTGCA
This sequence comes from Myotis myotis, assembly GCF_014108235.1. Classification (NCBI taxonomy): domain Eukaryota; kingdom Metazoa; phylum Chordata; class Mammalia; order Chiroptera; family Vespertilionidae; genus Myotis; species Myotis myotis. The sequence goes on from NW_023416339.1 coordinate 1,128,656, forward strand.
TATATGTTTAACAGGGTTATATCCTCTTGTTGTATCAATCCCTTTAGTATTATATAGTGATCTTCCTTGTCACTTGTTTGGCCCTCATTTTGAAGTAGATTTTGTCAGATATGAATATTGTTTCAAGGCTTTATCTTCACTTCCCTTTGCATGGAAATTTGCTTTTTTCATCCCACCAATCTCATCCTGTGTGAATCATATTTTTCTCAGCTGAGTCTCTTGTAGACAGCATGTATTTGGGTTATATTTTCTTATTCATTCAGCTACCTTACGCCTTTTGATTCAAGCATTTCATTCACTTACACTTAAGGTTATTATTGATAGGTACCAGTTTATTGCCATTTTAATGCGTTATGCCTGTGTTTCTCTATTTCTTTTCAGTATTAAGGTAATCCCATTAACATTTCTTACAATGCTTGTTTGGTGGTGTTAAAATTCTTTAGCCTTTATTTTTTTTGTCTGGGATGCTCTTTATTTCATAATTGATTTTGAATGAAAGCCTTTCTGGATAGAGTAGTGTTGGTTTCAGAACCTCACTTTTCATTACATTGAATAAGTCATGCCAATCACTTCTTGACACAGTGTTTCTGTTGAGAAATCAGCTGAAAGCCTCATGGAAACTCCTTTGTAGGAAACTAACTGTTTATCTCATGCTGCCTTTAACATTATTACTCTGTCTTGAACCATTGCCATTTTAATATTATGTGTCTTTGCATAGTTCTCTTGAGTTCATCTTGATTGAAACTCTGTGCTTTCTGAACGTGTTTCAATTTTTCCTTTAACAGGTTATCATTTTTATTCAAACTAGGTTTATATCCTTTTTCACTTTCTTCTCCTTCTCTACTTCTATGATGTGTATATTGTTACAATTGAAGTTTTCCAAAATTTCCCTTAAACTATCCTCATTATTTTAAATTTATTTTATTTTTGTTTCTCTGCTTCATCCAGCTTAATTTTTATTCCTTTCAGTGTATTCTGAATGTCACATATGGTGCTCTTCATTTCTTTTATTTTAAATCTTTATTGTTGAAAGTATGACAGATGCCCTCTGTTTTCCCCCCATTGCCAACCTCCACTGGGTTATTGCCCTGCTCCCGGCCTTCAACACCCAATTGTATGTGTCCATAGGTAAGGCATATACGCATGTAAGTTTTTAGTTAATGTCTTCCCCCTCCCCTCTCATCCCTTCCCTCTGAGATTCGAGACAGTCTGCTCCATGTTCCCTTGCTCCTCTGCTTCTATTTTATTCAACAGTTTATTTAGATTCTATGTTTGTTATTTTTATTTTTAGATTCTTGTTGATAGATATATATTTATTGCCATTTTATTGTTTATATTTTGTATCTTTTTTCTCTTCTTCTTCCTCCTCTTCTTAAAGAATACCTTTCAACATTTCATGTAAAACTGGTTTGGTGGTGATGAACTCCTTTTGCTTTTGCTTTTCTGTGAAGATCTTTATCTGATCTTTAATTATAAATGATCGCTTTGCTGGGTAGAATAATATTGGTTGTGGGTCCTTGCTATTCATTTCTTTGAATATTTCTTGCTACTACCTTCTTGCCAGAAAATTTTCTGTTGATAAATCAGCTGACAGCATATAGGTGCTCCCTTGTAAGTAACTAACTGCTTTTCTTTAGCTACTTTTTTTTTAAATATATTTTATTGATTTTTTTACGGAGAGGAAGGGAGAGGGATAGAGAGTTAGAAACAACAATGAGAGAGAAACATCAACCAGCTGCATCCTGCACACCCCCTTTTTTGGATGTGCCCGCAACCAAGGTACATGCCCTTGACCAGAATCAAAGCTGGGACCCTTCAGTCCACAGGCTGACGCTCTATCCACTGAGCCAAACCGGTTAGGGCTCTTTTGCTACTTTTAAGAATCTCTCTTTGTCTTTAATGCTTGGCATTTTAATTATGATGTGTCTTGGGGTGGGCCTCTTTGGGTTCCTATTGTGTGGGACTTTTGTGCTTTCTGGACTTGTAAGTCTATTTCTTTCACCAGGTAGTATTCTTCATTTCTGAATGGTTCTTATTCATGGTTTCTATGTCCTTTTTCATGCTGATGCAGTTCCCACTAAGTTCCTTGTAGTTTCCATTATGATCCTTGTAGTTTTCACTAAGTTCCTTGAGTATCTTTATTACTTTGAACTCTATGTCTGATATATTGCTTGCCTCCATTTTATTTAGCTCTTTTTCTGGAGTTTCCTCCTTTTCTTTCATTTGGAGATTGTGTCTTTTCTCCCAAAGCTATTTCTTTGTGTTTGTTTCTATGTATTAGATATAAATGCTATGAATCCCAGTCTTCATGAGGTGGTCTTTCAAAGAAAATATCCTGTAGGACCCAGTGGTGCAGCCTCCTTTATCTCCTGAGTTGAATGCTATGTCCCTTGTGTGTGTGTTTTGAGGGCTCTTCTGTTTAACTGGGTCTTGGTAGATGTTGGGCCATTTGTGGGCAGGATCCATTTTCAGGTTGCCTGACTGTGAGGCTGTTTTATAGGTGCTGATCAAATAAAACCAGAAAGAAAACAAAAACATACAAAGGAGCCCAACAACAAAAACAACTACAAAAGAAAGAGAAAGGTGGACAAGAATAATAAACGAAGAAAATTATAAGTATACAATTTTTAAAAATGAGGTGAAAGAATATGAAAAGAAAGAAGGGAGAGAAAAAAATAAGAATAACGAATAAGAAGAAAAACAGTGAAAAAGAAAAGAAGGATAAAATAAGGGAAAGAAAGAAAAAATAGAATAAACAAGGAAAGAGAAAAATAAGAAATGTGAAAGATAAGAGAGAGAGAGGAAATAATAGCAAAGCAAAAAGAAAATAATGACATAAAAAAAAACCAAAGTGGAGTTCAACTAGGTAGAGTTTAATGCACTCCTGGGATCTCCTTTGTATACTTCTCTTATTTTGTCTGAGGCTGACTGTTTTGTATGTTGATTCTGGGCCTCCTGGTAGGGACTTTGGTGCTAGCCAATGTCAGAAGCTGCCCACATTTGGTTCTCGGCAACCTATTTGAAGCTTGAAGTGATCCCCTCCTTTGTGGCTGCCTCCACTGAGCTTAACTGTGCAGAGGAGGGACCAAGCTACTCTCCAAGGTCAGCTGTATAGCTGCATGGGCCCCAAAGGTGGGTCAGCAAACATCCCAAGGCACTTTAGGGTCTGCCTTGTCCAGCCTACACTATCCCCACTTGCTATCAGATTTAGTCACTGAAAAAACTGTTTCTGAAAGGGCTTTTGGCAGAATCGGGAAGATGGGACCTCTGTCTCTCCCATGAGGGGGAGGTGCCATTCAGAATTCAGGGAAGATGGTGGGTGTGTTCCCCTGTCCCAGAGCCACACACCTGAGACTCTCCCAGAATACAGTGTAACCATGGTTCTCAAACTTAATTCATTCCAGAAGGCTGTTTGACAAGAGATTTGTTTGAAAATAAAACCATTTTTTCTCCATTAGAAATACAGTGGGGTCTTGACTTACGAGTGTCCCGACTAACAAGTTTTTTGAGATACAAGCCATCTTTTGGCCGATTTTTTGCTTTGAGTTGGGAGCTAAAATTCCAGTTATGTATGAGCCAGCTTCAGATACCCCACCGCTAGGTGGCGCAGCGAACGTCACAGTGATTTGACATAGGAGTAATTTGAGTTACGAGCTCCTTCACCCGAACAAATTAAACTCATAAGTCAAGCCCCCACTGTAATGTAAATCAAATTACTTTGTTCCAGATCCCCAAATGATTTCCTGTTTTAACCATATTATATAAAGTCCATTTCTATAGTACTGTATAATCTAGAAACAAACACTTCTTTTCTTAATGTATTGAGCCACCCCTTACTAGCCTTAAATGAATCACTGTCAGCACTCATTCCAGGGGTGCAATATTCACTTTTTCACATATCATTGCCTCCAAAATGCTGTCACAGGCTAACTGCTTTTCTTTATCCAAATCAACAACAGTTTTTGTACCTCTTCAATTGCCTGTGGTCTTTGTTTTGTGAGCACTTTCATGCCCTTAGCAACATCAGCACATCTGATGGCCTCTTTAGGTTTTAAAATTGCACTAATCATCCATTTCACCAACAACAAAAGCAAAGCAAACAACAGGAAAAAAACCTACATGAAAATATTCACAGCACTGTATACTTGACTCTCATTCTCTCCTTTGTTTGTGTCTTGCAAGACGCTTTTGATCATGCACAAAATTTGTTTGACACTCAAGACATGGTTTCTCTGAACAACTTGGTCAAGAACCAAATTGTTTGAGTTGGGAGACATTTGAGAACCGAGGTTAAACTGTATTTCCCTAACCTTGCAGGGTGAATCCACTCATAGGCAGACCACTCAAGGGGTCTGCTGGAAGTCAGTAATTTCTATAAGTTCTTTCATGGCAGCCAGTGGGGACTGCTGAAAGTTGGTAATTTCTATCAGCTCTTCCATGAGGGGAAGGTGCTAGTCAGATTCCCAGGAAAGTTTGGAGAATGGCCTCACCCCAAAGCCGGTCACTGATGCTTCCTGAGTCTGACCAGACCTGTAGGTTGGGCCTCTGCAGCTGAGGGGAGGGGCTTGCACCTCTCAGGAAAAAATGGCTACTGCAGAATTGGGGAGGATGACTGAGCACAGGTATCCTGGAAGCTACTCTCCATGTCTCTCCCCAATGCTTCTAATCCCAGACTCTTCTCAGGCGACTCTAGTCTGCACCACCCCCCTCCACTGAAGCCAGGGTGAGTAGCTGTGAATGAAAATACTGTGCTCTGCCCCTTTAAAAACAAAGTGGCTTCCTCTGTGGAGAACAGTATGGGGTTTCCTCAAAAATTAGAAAAGGAACTCCCATTTGACCCAGTGATCCCACTCCTGGGAATATATCCTAAGAAATCAGAAATACCAATCAGAAAGAATATATGCACCCCTATGTCCACAGCAGCGCAATTTACAATAGCTAACATTCGAAAAAACCCAAGTGCCTATCAGCACATGAGTAGATAAAAAAAGCTGTGCTACATTTACACAATAGAATACTATGCAGCTATAAAAAGGAAAGAACTCTTACCATTGGCAATCACGTGGATGGATATGGAGAGTACTATGCTAAGTGAAATAAGCCAGTGAGAGAAAAACAAGTATCACATGACCTCACTCACATGTGGAATCTAATGAACAAAATAAACTGACAAACAAAACAGATCCCGAGACATAGAAGCATGCTACAGACTATTGAACCTCAGAGGGAAGGCAGGGGAGGGCGACACATGGACACAGAGAATAGGGTGATAAAGGCCTGGGCTGGTGGACAGGAGCAGGCTGGAAGAGGTCAATGGGGGAAACAAGGGAGCATATGTAATACTTTCAACAGTAAAGATTTTAAAAATAAAAATATCTAAGTAATAAAGTGGCTTTATCTCTAGCAGGCTCCATTGTCCCCTGCTGGTAGAAGCCCTGCTGCTTTTCACTGATAGATGCTATGTGGGCAGGTTTCCTGCCTCTGGCCCTGGAAGCTGGAGAGCCCAGCCTGGTGTACAGGCCTCACTACTCTCAGGGGGAAACCCCCACAGCTGAGATATCCCTCCTTATCTTTGCCTGCCCCTCCTGAAACCAGAGCCTTCCTGTCACTCTGGAGGTGGTTTCTGCCCTTCCTTCTTCAATAGTCTCCTCTTCAGCTAGTCTTCAGTTGGTAATTCAGGGTGAATATTCCCTAATTTAGTTTTATTGCCAGTTTGGTTCTGGGAGGAACTGCAAGAATAATCCGCCACATGCTTCTGCTATCTTCAAACTCCGGAGCCTTCATTTTCTAAAACAACCATCTTCCTCAGGGCCTTTGTACTGGCTGTTCCTTCTCCCTGGGAAACACTTTCCCACTTAGTCTCTCCCTCAGTCTTCATTGAGGAGTGTGTTAAAGTGTCAGCTGTTGGCAAGTCTTGGCTAAACTCTATAAAAAAGAACACCCTCTATCCACTCTCTCCATTTAATGTGATTTACTTTTCTTTATAGCATCTTCACCATCAGATATATTATATTATCATTTTTATTTGATTACTAGAGGCCCTGTGCATGAATTTCAGCTCAGCCTGCACCCTCTCCAATCTGGGACCCATCAGGGGATGTCCAACTGCTGGTTTAGGCCTGATCCCTGTGTGATCGGGCTTAAACCAGCAGTCGGACATCCCTCTCACAGTCCGGGACTGCTGGCTCCCAACCACTCTCCTCCCTGTCTGCCTGCCTGCCTGATTGCCCCTAACTGCTTCTGCCTGCCAGCCTGATCAATGCCTAACTGCTCCCCTGCCTGACCAATTTCCCCTAATTGCCCTCCCTGCAGGCCTGGTCACCCTAACTGTCCTCCCTTGTAGGCCTAGTTGCCCCCCAACTGACAATCCTTAACTTTTCTACCTTGCCAGCCTGGTTGCCCCTAACTGCCCTCCCCTGATGGCCTGGTCACCCTAACTGCCCTCCCCTGCAGGCCTGGTCATCCCCAACTGCCCTCTCCTGCCAGCCTGGTCACCCCAAACTGCCTTCCCCTGAAGGCCTGGTCGCCCCTAACTTCCTTCCCCTGTCAGCCTGATTGCCCCTAACTGCCCTCCCCTGCCAGTCTGGTCCCCCCAACTGCCCTCCCCTGCAGGCCTGGTCCCTCCCAACAACCCTCCCCTGCTGGCCATCTTGTGTCCACATGGGGTGGCCATCTTTGACCACATGGGGGCAGCCTCTTCTGTGTTGGAATGATAGTCAATTTGCATATTACCTCTTTATTATATAGGATATTATTGCTCCATCATTAGTTTGTAAACTTTTGTTTTTAAATCCTATACTCTGAAGAGTGCCTAGAACATGTTCTATAGTCAATAAATATTTTTCAAATGCATGAAAGATATCCTCAGTAAAACAGCAGTATACATTACCTTTGAAGAACAGGTAGATGTTAAAAAAGGAAATTCTAATGAGGAATGCCAATAGAGATACATTAATGGGAGCCAGATCACACAACAAAAATGGACATTATTTTCCTGACTCTAAAATATAAATGTGTCATTTATTCTCAGTTACTAATGCTTGCTAACGTGAATATTAGTTATTCTTTTATTTATTTATTTATTTATTTATTTATTTATTTATTTATTTATTTATTTAATAGTCACCTCCAACACATGGAACCAGGCAATGGTACACAAATTTCAGAATTTCTTCTCCTGGGACTTTCACAGGCACTGGAACTACAGTCCCTCATATTTGGGCTTTTCCTCTCCATGTACCTGGTCACTGTGTTGGGAAACCTGCTCATCATCCTGGCCGTCAGCTCAGACTCCCACCTCCACACGCCCATGTACTTCTTCCTCTCTAACTTGTCCTTGGTAGACATCTGTTTCACCTCCACCACCATCCCAAAGATGCTGTGGAACATCCAGACACAGAGCAAAGTCATCACCTATGAAGGCTGTATCACCCAGATATATTTTTTCATACTCTTTGCTGTGTTGGACAACTTTATCCTGACCGTGATGGCCTATGACCGGTTTGTGGCCATCTGCCACCCCCTTCACTACATGGTTATCATGAACCCCCGGCTCTGTGGACTGCTGATTCTGGTGTCCTGGATCATGAGTGTCCTGAATTCCTTGCTAGAAAGCTTAATGGTGTTTGGTCTGCGCTTCTGCTCAGACTTAGAAATTCCCCACTTTTTCTGTGAACTCCGTCAGGTGGTTCAAATTGCCTGTTCCGACACCTTTTTTAATAACATGGTGATGTATTTTATAACTGTGCTACTGGGTGGTGGTCCCCTTGCTGGGATTCTTTACTCTTACTCTAAGATCATTGCCTCCATATGTGGAATCCCATCAGCTCAGGGGAAGTACAAAGCATTTTCTACGTGTGCATCTCATCTCTCAGTTGTCTCCTTATTTTATGGTACAAGCCTTGGAGTTTACCTCAGCTCCACTGCTACCCAAAATGCACACTCAGTGCACAATCAAGTGCACAGTCAAGTGCAACAGCTTCAGTGATGTACACTGTGGTCACACCCATGCTGAACCCATTCATCTACAGTCTGAGGAACAATGACATAAAGAGGGCCCTGCAAAGATTCCTTGGCAGGTAAGCTTTTCAAGGGCCGACTGTACTAGCCTGAAGAATTGCCCAGGAATGCAGGTTTCTAGGAATCAGAGAGAGAAGCCTGACACAAATTAATCCAATCTTTGGACCATGACAAATTGGAAATATTCATTTATTAACCCATGGGTTAACATGAATTACTTTAGCATAATTTATTCTCTTATGATATATATCATCCCAAGTAATTTTTCTATTGTTTTTCTGAAAGAGCAGTCATGAATTATACTACCACTAGGAACAAACTATACTTGGCTGTAAGGCCATTTACATAATTTTATTGTAGAGGAAAATCTGAGACCAAAGTTTTCACTTATATGTTCATCATTATTTTCTACTAGAGGCCTGGTTCACAAGATTCATGCACTGGGGAGGGGGTCCTTTAGCCTGGCCTGCACCCTCTGACAGTCTGGGATCCCTTGGGAAATGTCCGTAGTCAGACTTCCCTCTCATGGTCCAGGTCTTTCACAGTCCGGACTCCTCACTCCTTACTACCCGCTGCAGTGGAGGCAGGAGAGGCTCCCATCACAGCTGCTGCACTTGCCAGCCATGAGCCCGGCTTCTGGCTAAGTGGCACTACCCTGTGGGAGCACACTGACTACCAGGGGGCAGCTCCTGCATTGAGCATCTGCCCCATGGTTGTCAGTGCAAGTCATAGTGACCGGTTATTCCATCATTTGGTCGATTTGCATATTACACTTTTATTATAAAGGATAGCAATAGATTTTAACATGCTAGTATGTTTTATACCTGGTCTCCTGGTTTTATAGACTTCATTCTGTTATTCAACTGTGTGTCCACATGCCTACCTTAGCCACTGGCAAAAATTGACTACTCAATACATGTTTCCAAGAAGCATCTACATGGATACATACATTTTAATAAATAAAGTGATCTAATATGGTTAGAGTTAGAGATGACCTTAAATATGATGAAGCAAAAAATCAGCCATACAATTTATTACTATACAAAAATATTTTTCATGCTGCATTAAAGTGTGGAATATTGACCTGGCCCAATGGCTCAGTTGGTTGGAGCATCCTCCTGTGCACCAAAAAAGTGTTGTGTGTTTGATTCCAGGTCAGAGCATATACCTAGGTTGTGGGTTCCATCCCAGGTGGGGTGCATTCAGGAAGCAGTAACATTGATGCTTCTATCTCTCTATCTGTCTACCTATCTATCTATTATCTATCACCTATCTGTCTATCTATCTATCTATCTATCTATCTATCTATCTATCTATCTATCTCTATCTCTGTATCTATGTCTCCCTTCCTCTCTCTCTAAAAAAAAATCAATAATAAAATAATAGTAAAAATAAAGTGTGGAATATGATGTCCATGTGTAAGGTTCCTTATTCAATTGGGAGAAGAATTATGTGGAGTGTTTTATGTGTTTTTTTCTGAACTATTTTCCTGTTTCTGTTTGAAATTTTTCAATGTGTTTCATACAAATGTGACTCCTTCTAAGTGCTCTAAGTTAAATATCTCCCCTTTTCTAAATTTTTTTCAAATCCACCAAAGGGACAGTGAGAAAACAATCTAAATATCATATATATACACTCAGGAAGATTCCTTTACACTCAGGAATATCTTCAATCTTTATAATCAAAGGATGAGTCACACGTGCCTGAGAGGACCCCCCCAGGAAGAAAACTCATGAGGGGCTCCTGACACCTGCCCCCAACCCTCTGCCTCTCCCAGGCCCAGAGCTGCTTCCTTGGCTGTCCCAAGGGCTGCCCTGCTGTGCATGAACTGGAGTCCAGGAGCCCGGGAGAGAATCTGTCTATCCTCCATTCACCCTGGAGCTGGAGGAGGAGGGAAGAGGCCTGGAGGACACAACATGAACAAGTTTACTTCATTGCAGAAGGATAACCTGGGTTACTTTATGATCTTCACACAACCTAGTGAAAAACCAGCAGTAAGTTGCCTGTCTCAAAATGACTGGAAGTTAGATGTTGCAACAGACCAATTTTTTCCCAAATCCTGAACCGTATATATGAGACAGTGTAAAAGGATCATTGGACAGGAAGAAGTTAAAACATCTATACACTAGACACAAAGATCCTCAAGGTAAAAATAAAATTGGAATAGATGGCATACAGCAGTTCTGTGATGATCATTGCATGGAAGTTCAGAGCAGCAACAGAGTGCAAGTTCTCCAAACAAGAGTTCATGCAAGGCATGACAGAATTAGAAAGTGACCCCCCAGAGGCCCAGAGGCCCAAGAAGGAAGAGGAATTGTAAGGATCAGGACAATTTAAGGATTTTTACCAGTTTACTTTTTTTTTTTTTTTTTACAAATTTACTTTTAATTTCGCAAAGAATCCAGGACAAAAAGGTTTAGATCTAGAAATGGCCATTGCCTACTGGAATTTAGTGCTTAATGGAAGCTTTAAATTCTTAGTTTTTGTTGGGACATCATAAACAATCACAACCAAAAGATACCTGGAATTTTCTTTAGATTTAGTGCAATGATTGCAGATGACATGTCTAATTATAATGAAGAAGGAGCATGGCCTGTTCTTGTTGATGACTTTGTGGTATTTGCACGCCCTCAAAGTGCTGGGACAAAAAGTACAGCAGTGTATGCTAAAGGAAGCTTCTACAATGTACATAGTCTGTATAATAAATACAACGAAAAATTGCATTGTCAATTTCTGCTGACTGAACTAAAGATTAAGCCTCATAATTCAGACTGAGGGTTCAAACGTCTTGAAGCATATTGTGTTCCACTCTTCTAAAGGTGGTTTATGCTTCTATTGTAGTCTGGGCCTCTCTAACCATTTAAAACTCCAATATTGTGGATTTCATCTTACATCTGTGGACCATCCTAGGTTATTCTCCCAGAAGCTTTATGGTTTTGAGGTTTCCATTCTTGCACAAAGCACAATGCTGTCTTCATTAGAAAACCGTTTGGCCTAAGAACTAAACATAAGCATTACAAACAATTTCTAAAAACTCCTGAAAATATGCTGTGGGTTATTTTCAAAGACTATGCTGATAGCACTTCCAATGGAGTCATATACTTAAGTGTAATCAATCTGGAATGGTGTCTTGGGGTCAGGGGTGTATTTCCTGGCAAATCACATGTAAGATTGATGTGAGTAGAGAATCTGGAGGAGAAAAACAGTCAAAATAAACAAAGTGAAAACTAAAAAATAAAAAGGATTAATCACACAGGAGTTAAAATCCTGCCCAGTCATGTAAATAAGAATCACAGATTTTCCTGCACAAACATGCATGTCCTCCCACCCTGTCCTGGCTACCTGGAAGGGAACTCAGTGGAGGTACTTTTATACACAGTTATCTGAAATGAATTTGAATAACAGAATGATTGTAAGTTCTGTCCTCAAATACCAATACAAATGCCAAAAGTAAGAACTGCTTTTTCCATAATTTCTCTCAGTTCTGTTTGCTTTGATGACAGTATCAATTCATTATAGCTATATAATAAGCCATCCTAAAATCAAATAGCTTGAAATAATTACTTTATTTTCCAATGGGTTTGTGTAGTGGGGATGTGTTCTGATCTCTGTTGGTCTCCTCATTGAGTCTGCAGTCAGCTGTGGGTCAGCGGGGGTGTCTCTGCTGATCTTGGCTGGCCTTTCTGATGTATTAGGGCTCAGCTATGGTGACTGATCTAGGGAGAGCTTGGCTGGAATAAATGAGCTTTGTCTGCATGTCCTCTCCTTCTCTGGAATGCCCCCTGGATTTGTTCACATGGCTCAGCCAGGGTTCTGATTTAGAGCAGTGGAAATGCACCAAGGCCTGTTAAGGCGCATTGTCCCTTCCACCATATTTTATTGGTCAAAACAAATAAAAAATCCTAAACGCAGCACAGAGTCAAGGGTGGAGAAAAAGACCACCTCTGGATGGGAGGAGCTCACAGTCACATTGCCAAAGACATGGAAACAGAAGAGAATTGGGGCCACATGTGCAAACAGACTATCACTTGGGTACATTTTAATTCAGTAAAATTTTATTGCTGCATCCACCCTCAACAGCTCACTGATCTTACAGAAGAAAGTGAGAGTACAAATATGTTTAATGAACAGATGTGGAAATTCTACTGTAGAGGATCAGGCCCCTCCAAATATAAACATCACCCCTCTGCAGCTTGCCTCCCACTTACCATTTCTAAGCTTAAAAAGTAAAACTTTTTTCTTCTAGATATCTCATGTCCAAGGACTTAACTCACTAATTAACAGGGCTAGAGAGCTGTTGCTTTCCTGATACTATCTTTTTTGACATCCTCATGTAGACATTGCTTCTCTTTTTATTGACCTGCTCTTAACATATTCAAAATTATTCCCAACCTGATAGCTGTATTTGTTGGGCATGGGTTTTTCATGGAAGGAGGTGGCCTTTGAAATGCACATACAACAGAGAAATAAGTATTTGAAAGAATAGAGTTGCTGACATTATGCTGAGTGAAAGAAGCCAGTCACAAAAGGACAAAGTCTGCATGATTTCACTTAAATGACATACCTGAAGTAGTTAAATTAATAGAAACAGAAAAGAGAATGGTGGTTGTCAGATAAGGAAGGAGGGGGGTAGAAGTTAGTTAGTGTTTAGTGGGTGTAGATTTTCAGTTTTGCAAGATTTAAAAGTTTTAGGGGTTTTTGCACAATATTGTGAATGTACTTAACACTACTGAACTACACACTCAAAAATGGTTACAATGGTAAATTTATGTGTTTTTTACCACTTAAAAATTTTTTTAAAGGAAGGAAATTTTGACACATGCTACAACATGGATGATTCTTAGGACATTATGCTGAGTGAAATAAACCAGTCATAAAAGAACAAATACTGTATGACTTTACTTTTATGAGGTCCCTAAGTAGAATCAAAGTCATAGAAACAGGAAGTAGAATGGTGGATGCCTCAGGCTGGAGATGGAAGAGGAGGAATGAATGTTTAATGGGGACCGAGTTCCAGTTTGTGAAGATGAGAAAGTCTGGAGATGAATGGTGGTGATGGTTGCATGTGAACGTAGTTAATGCCACTGAACTGTCCACTTAAATAATGGTTAATATGGTAGCATTTATGTTACAGGTATTTCACTAAGAATAAATTACATACTTAGAAAATTATAGGACATTGAAAAAAGAGATAGAGGAAGACAAAAAACAATGGAGAATATACCGTATTCATGGATTGGGAGAATCGACATCCATATTACCCAAAGCAATTAAAATGTCCATATTACCCAAAGCAATCTATAGATTCAATGCAATCCCCACAAAAATACCAACAGCATATTTAACAGACTTAGAACAAGCTCTCCAAAAATTCATTTGGATTAAAAAAAAGACCCTGAATAGCTGCAGAAATCTTGAGAAAGAACAAAGTTGGAGGGATCACAATACCAGATATCAAGCTGTATTACAAAGCCACTCATCTCAAAACTACTTGGTACTGGCACAAGAACAGACATACTAGTATAGATCAATGGAACAGAACAGAGAACCCAGAAACTGATCCAAGCCATTATACTCAATTAATATTTGACAAAGGAGGCAAGATCATACAATGGAGTAAAGATAGTCTCTTCAATAAATGGTGTTGGGAAAATTGGACAGATAGATACAAAAAAATTAAACTAGATCAATAACTTACACTATACACAAAAATAAACTCAAAATGGATAAAGGACTTAAATGTAAGATGGGAAACCATAAAAATCTTAGAAGAATCCACAAGCAGGAAAATGTCAAACATACATTGTAGCAATATCTTTATTGATATAACTCCTAGGGCAGGGGTGGGCAACCTTTTTGTGAGTGCTTGCCAAAACCAGCAAAATCTCTGACTCAAAATTCTTCTGTGTGCCAACCTTAATTTTTTAAGAACATGTTACGCCTACTTGATATCTCTTAAGGTGTACGTATGTGAGGAACCTTGAAGAAATAATAAAATTCATTCGAGCAACAAAAACACAGTATATGATTGTGAAAAATACATTTATTTTTAATGTATACATGTACACTGATAGTCCAACAGAAAACTTTATGACTCCATTTGATATTATCAGTGGGACTTTTGCTGCTGCATCACTGATGACAGAGATTTTACATCATGTTTATATTTTGTGACCTTCAGAGATATGCACGAGCTACTACTTTCATCCGTCAGGCTACTCCTATTATGAGACTTAACAAAATTCATCACTGAGAACAAAGATTCACAAGCGTATGTGGATGAAACCAAAACACTGGTCGGATCTAGGAAGGCAGGGAGAGTTAAGGCAGAGGCATAGAAATTGCTCTTCCCCTCTCTCGTCAATCCATGTCTATGGTCTTTAAGATAACTTGTTATGTAAAATTATTTATTTATCTAAGACGCACCTACACTGAATTTATCTGAAAAATAAAGAAGTCGATATTAAGAAAAATATTGTAAATGGAAGATTATAAGAGAGGGTTTCGCGTGCCAGCAAAAGTTACTGGCATGCCATGTATGGCACGCGTGCCAGGGGTTGCCCAACCCTGTCCTAGGGCAATGGAAACTAAGGAGAAAATAAACAAATGGGACTACATCAAAATAAAAAGCTTCTGCACAGCAAAAGAAACCATTAACAAAACAACAACAATTCCTACTGCATGGGAGAACATGTTTACCAATGTTATATCTGATAATGGTTTAATCTCCAAAATTTATAGGGAACTCATATAACTTAACAAAAGGAAGATAAATAATCCAATTAAAAATGGGCAAAGGATTTAAATAGACACTTTTTGAAAGTGGACATACAGAAGGCCAAGTGACATATGAAAACATGCTCAAAGTCACTACTCATCTTAGAGATGCAAATCAAAACAACAATGAGGTACCATCTCACATCTGTCAGAATAGCTATCATCAACAAATCAACAAAGCACAAGTACTGGAGAGGATGCAGGGAAAAAGGAACCCTCGTGCACTGCTGGTGGGAATGCCGACAGTTGCAGCCACTGTGGAAAGCAGTACGGAATTTCCTCAAAAAATTAAAAATGGAACTCTCATTTGACCC
Organism: Myotis myotis; assembly: GCF_014108235.1. Taxonomy (NCBI): domain Eukaryota; kingdom Metazoa; phylum Chordata; class Mammalia; order Chiroptera; family Vespertilionidae; genus Myotis; species Myotis myotis. The sequence goes on from NW_023416339.1 coordinate 1,143,766, forward strand.
AGTAATCCCACTTCTAGGAATACATCCCAAGACATCACAAACACCAATCCGAAGAGATATATGCACCCCTATGCTCATAACAACACCATTTTACAATAGCTAACATTTGGAAACAGCCTAAGTGCTCATCATCGGATGCATGGATTAAAAAACTGTGGTACATCTACACAATGGAATACTACGCTGCTGAAAAAAATAAAAAAAAAAGGAACTCCTACCATTCACAACACCATGGATAGACATGGAGAGCATTATGCTAAGCAAAATAAGCTAGTCAGAGAAAGATAAATATCACATGACCTCACTCATTTGTGGACTATAATGAACAATATAAACTGATGAAAAAAAATAGATTCAGAATCATAGACTCTTCCAATGAATGGTCAAACCTCAGAGGGAAGGCAGGGAAGGAGGGAGAAGGGGGTTAGAGATCAACCAAAGGACTTCTATGCATGCATTTAAGCATAACCCATGGACACAGACAGTAGCGGGGTGAGGGCATGTGCTGGGGGGCAGGGTGGGAGCAGCTGGGCAGAAGTCAATGGGAGGGGGAGAAGCAGACATATGTAATACTTTAAACAATAAAGTATTTAAATTTTAATAAAAGAGTAAATTACAGGGCAGAGGCTTAGAGAGACCACACAGCTTTCTTTTCCTTTTACCCCAAACAGCAGCCAGGTGAGAAGGAAAATCTCTGATGTTTTAAGTATATTTTTATTATTTTCAGAGAGGAAGGGAGAGGGAGAGAGGAAAAAAAAAATCAATGATGAGAGCTGTTTCCTGCACTTCCACTACTGGGGATTGAGCCCCCAACCCAAGCATGTGCCCTTGACTGGAATCAAACCCAGGAATTTTTAGTCTGCAGGTCAATTCTCTATCCACTGAAGCAAACTGGCTAGGGCTCCTTTGCTGATTTTAATCTGTATCCTCTCCCTATAATGTACTGTGACCTGGAGTATAACAGCTTTCTAGGTTATGAGTCTGAGTGAATCATTCATCCACAGCCGAAGCTGGCATTCCCTCAGTCAACCTCTTTTGAGATCTTCATCGCCCTTGTCAGTGAATGTTAGGTTCTTGCTCATTTGTTATTTCCTGTCTCTCCTCTGTACTGAATGGAAAGCTGGACCTTATCTATGACTCTCATGAGAGCAGAAGACCAAGGTGGTCAGGGATCAGATCCTAACTCTGCCACTGTCTGGCGGTGTGGCCCTGGGTGAGCAACCTCACCTGTCTGTTCTGCAGTCTCCCTATCTGTAAAACAAGAACAGGAACACAAGTTCCTCTTTCATAGACCATCGGGAGAGGGATGGGCTGGTTGTTAAGGCCCAGAAAGGCCTCAATATGTACTAGCTTCTAAGTTCTGGTCACTTCCCAGTAGCCAGAGCTCAGTTCAGGACAAATGAGTTAGGACAGCCCCTCTGAGGCCTTTGACATGGGAAGGCAGGAGGCAACCAGAGAAGCCCAGATGGTGGAGAAGAGGACAGGAGAAGTGCCAGGAAGGGCCAGACATCCAGAGTCATCCCTGTGGCTCTGGTCCCACACAGGCCTGCCAGGGCCATTTGGGACTGCCCCGGAAGCCAGGCCCCAGGTCGCCACAGGGAGGAGGTCCTGAGGAGTGGCGGAGCTCAGTAGAAAGGAAAGGGTGGGGAAAAAAACAAAATCTACTATCAGAGCTCCTGGGAGAAATGTGAGAGATGGGTGGTCAGAGCAGCTGGCACTGCGGCTGCAGCAGGCACTGGAGGGCCCCCAAAACAGTCTGTTCTGGAAAGCAGACAGTCTGGTCTGGCCTGGGAGGATTCCAGCTTTCTGCTCAATGTCTTGGAGATGCTATTGGGCTTCTGGACACAGCCCTACCCATCCCTGAGGGAAGAAAGTCCCCCTTCCCACCCCAGCTTCTAGACTCTTCTGCATAAGATTTCATGGATGCTCATGCCATATGACTTCAGGACAAAGGAATCAGAAGCATATGGTCTGAGTCTGCAGGGAGCAGTAGTTCTGGAAATAAGACTGAAAGGAAGAGAACAGAGCCCAAGGGGAAGTACTGGGGTCTAAGGGAAGGTGCCAAGCTCTGAGCAGCCTCCGCCCCTCATGATACCCACACTGCCAGAGCTCTCACATCAGGGCCAGGCCTTCACTGTGGACCCGTGTGCAACCTGGCCATCTTCCTCTGCCTCTCTGGGCCTCAGTGTCCTTCCTAGTGGTCCCAGCCCTCAGGTCAAAATACTAGAATCATCTGTGTATATCTCTGTCTCCGTTCATCTCTACACCCTGACCCCTGCATCAGCAAACTCTGAGGGCTCTACTTTCAAAATCCATCCAGAATCCACCCACTTTTCACCTCCTCCATGGCCTTACCCTGGACCAGCCCCATTATCTTCTACTGGGGCCCGTTCAGTCACCTGTGGACTACTGCTCCTACTCCACCACTACCCCACAGGCTATTTCCTTAACAGTGGCCAGAGGGCAACCTCAACTCAAGAACCCTTGGTGACTCCCACCACACTCAAAACAAAAGTCAAAATCCTCCTTGTGACCCACAAGTCTCTACATGTCCTGCCCTGGCCCTCCCTGCCATTATCTCCTCCCACTGTCCCCTCACTATTTCCTCCAGCCCCACTGGCTTCCTACTGTTCCTGTCTTCGTTTATGTTGAGTAGTGGATACACACAAGCGAGAGATGAGAGAGAGAGAGAGAGAGAGAGAGAGAGAGAGAGAGAGAGAGCATGCCTTTGTTCTTTTGTCCCTCATTATTCATAGATCCCATATTTGAGAACTCACCTACTTGCAAAAATTTATTTGTAACCTCAAACAAATACTGGTGAGACGTCAGGGGTCATTCTCACACATGCACAGAGAAGAGAACCATCTGAGTTGCCCCTTCCAATCTGAGGTCCAACAAAACAGGACTCGGCCTCCTTGTTTCAGCTCCCAACCATAAATGTGTCATTTTCATAGTCTATGTAGTGCCACATGTTTCACATGTTTGTGCTTTCTTTTGGTGATGTCACTGTTGAAATTGGCCCCCAAGTATAGTGCTGAAACACTCGTTAGTGTGTCTAAGTGCAAGGAGGCTGTGATGTGACTTATGGAGAAAATATGTGTCAGAGAAGCTTCATTCAGACATGAGTTATAGGGATGTTGGCCATGATCTCAATGTTAATGGATCAATACTACATATAAAATGAAATGTTTTTAAATAGAAATACATGCTCTAATACCAAGTATATATTCTTCCTTTGTCTTCCACATTCACGGACCATGGCGATTACATTACTAATAATAAGTACCTCACCTTATTCTGTTTGGAACAATGCCTATCCAGGTCTTCTGCCCATTTTTAAATTGAATTGTTCGTTGTTTATGTTGAGTTGTATGAGTTATCTATATATTTGGGATATTAACCCCTTATCAGATATATCACTTGCAAATGAGAAGGTTGCCTTTTTGTCTTATTGATGTTGATTTTCTGTGTAAAGCTTTTTTGTTTAATGTGGTACCATTTGTTAATGTCTGTTTTAGATGCCTGACTCATTTTATCTTAAAGTCACCTAGTTAGCAAACATATCCTATCTACTACCTTAATCCCCCTTTGCTATGAAAAATGACATATTACAATTTTATGGGGCTAGGATGTTAGCATCTTTTGGAGGTGCTCATTCTGCACACTATAAAATCTTTTTCAATAATATATTATTTGGTTTCTCAAGGAAATTTATATAAAAGAATTTAAAAAGGCATTTCTCAGGAGTATATTATATGATGTCATTAATAAATCCTTATATAAAATAAGTGAACAATGAATTTATAACAGCCTCCAGAATGAGTGAATACATTATTTGTTCAAAATTACATGCAACTATGATTTTTTATTTAAAAGATCTAAAACTACCTGCACTTGACTCTAACAGAGAACCACAGCCTTCTACTCAGAGAGTGGTCCTCATACCAGGGCCTGCAGCATCAATATCACATGGATGATGGTTTGATTCTCAACATTTCAAGTCCACCAGGACCTGATAATTCAGATTCTGCATTCAAACTAGACTCCTGGGTGACTCATATGCACAGTGAAGTTGGAGAAGGGCCGGTTTAGACTAGGTGTTCTCACCTGTTCATGCTGACAATTGAGGCAGGATAACTACTTGTGTTGGACAATGTCAGTGTTCAGCAGCAGCCTTCAGACATTGCCAAATACTCCTGAGGCAAGGCCATATCTGGTTGAGAACTTGAAGCACCCTGACAGGATTCTGAACAAAGCCCCATGTCTTATCTGTTTGAGCTGCGAGCAGGTCAGTAAGCTCCTTCAGCCATGGGCAAACTAAGGCCCGCAGGCAGGATCCGGCCTGTTTGAAATGAATAAAACTAAAAAAAAAAAAAAGACCGTACCCTTTTATGTAATGATGTTTACTTTGAATTTATATTAGTTCACACAAACACTCCATCCATGCTTTTGTTCCGGCCCTCCGGTCCAGTTTAAGAACCCATTGTGGCCCTCGAGTCAAAAAGTCTGCAATGGGGAAGAGAGTTCATAATAACTCAGACAACGGACTTTTCTAAAAATTAAATAAGGTAATTCCTGTAAAATGGTAAGCTCTGGACATGTGACATAAAAATATCTACATGTATATCTTTATAGATATTTTATGAGGTACCAAATGATTCATCTCTTAACTTGTGATATAAGTATAACATCCCTAACTTTTGACAAATATGTCAGGAAGCCAAAGAGAGTGGTGCCCAGGATTGCATCTCAAAGGAATGCAGTTCTGCCTTGTTAAAGAGGAAAAAAGCAACTTTCCAGAGATGTCAAGTCTGTGTCCCACCACAAAGCAGACTTTGAAGAAAACATGAAGTCAGGGATGGGATAAGGTTAGACCTTGAAAAACATGTGAGATCAAGACAAGACATCATAAAAACTGAGTTCATTTGACCTCTATCCTGGTCTCCTGGGATCAGAGAATCATTAGGAAAATTTTCCTTTCTGCTTATTCCAGAGGTCCAGGGGGAAATCACCTCTTAGAAGTTGGAATGACATGAGGGAAATGTGCCTGATGATCAGATATAGAGAGCTGTAACTATCTCCCCTGTGCAGTCCTCAGCCTATAAGATGCTGGGGGACAGCACATGGCTGCTGCTTTTGATTCCTCCGCTGGCTCAGAACTGACTGATGCTTCACTCCTTCCTGCTGTCTCATATGAGGATAGCGCTTCAGTCTCCATCATCAACCATCCAGGGAGCAATTCAGACTTCCACACGGAGACCTACCTCTCAGAGACCCATCCAGGTGAGCCTGGGAGGCCAGTAGGTACAACAGGAAAGGGTCAGAGAGGATGGAACCTGAAAACTTTTACCTGAGTCACTGTGACCCTAATCAGCCTAGCCCAGAGACAAGAAAGTATTGTGTCTATATTCTTGGTTAAGTAACTAATGTGTAATTAATTTAGTTAATACATTAATAAAGATGTGTTTGTTTGAATCTGCATTACAAGGACCTTAGTTAAGAATTAAGTGATGGGAATGGAAGTCCAGTTAGATAACATTATAGAATGAGTGAGGTGTATAAAATGATTGCAGTAAAATGAGAACACATCTGAGAAGTTCAGTTGTTTGAGGAGAAGAACAGAGAGCATTAGATGTGGAGAACAGTGCAGTGGAGTGAGTGTTTGCATTAAATTTCAAAGATGGGATGTATTTGAGCGTGTTTTGTATTTACTGAAAAGACCCTGACCAGTCAGGGAGATGGTACCTTGCAGAGCAGTTCGTGAGACAAATTGCAGCATCTCCTCTCACACGGGGTAGTCACTTAAAAAAATATTTAATAAGGCTAAATGGGAATACTATATAGTGTTACACTGAATTATTTTATTCCTGGCACGGTTGCATATATTCTTGGATTTATTGCCCATTTACTTTCTCTATTGGAACAATTGGCAGGAATTCCTACCCCACACTCAGCCTTTTCCCCCAGTGGTCATACATTCTCTGTTTTTAATGAGAAAGTCTGGTTTTCACTTAGGGGATACAAATTGAGGACTGACCTACTTCTAGGCAAAGGCATACGGGGCTGAGTAAAAAAGTCCCTATAGTTATGTAGATGGAGAAATAAAGGTCACCCATTGTACCTTAACTTTTAATGCCAGGGAGGCAGCACAGTGGGTTTACATTTATGCAGTGAGGCCTTAAATCAGCTGACTGAAAGGTGGGGCGTGGGGGGGAATAGGGGGGTGAGATCTTCAAATCTAGTTAAAATTTCATTTCTATTTCATGTGGGTTTTTAACATGAAATGCCCTAACCCAAGGGAAGTTAATGAGGGAAGAGGCTTAAACTCAGTTCTGTCAAACAAGTTTTATTGAATAAATGTCTATATTAGAATCCTATAGCTGCTGGGAATACTAGTTGTTTTAAGCAACTAGTATTCCCACAGTAGTTGCTTAAAACAAACAAACCTATGCTCTTACAGGCTGGATGTCAGCAGCTTGAAATGAGTCTCGGTGGCTAATATCAAGGTGTGTGCAGGGCTAGGGTCCTTCTATAGTAGGCTTGGGTAATGTGTCCCCCCACCCCCACCCCCACCCCAGGCAGGCCTTATGCGGCTTGAGAAATCATTTGGTCTGGCCCTGCCAAGGCATTAGGGGTGAGCTATTTAAATGTTTGACCAAATATAGCAGGCTAATTTTTAAGTTGATAGTTTTGTATGGCTCTGGAATGATGTTTTAAATATCCAAATGGTCCTTGGCAGAAAAAAGGTTCCCGCCCCTATTTAGAGGCTCGGGGTAGGATCTGTTTCTCTCTGATGCCTGTTAGCAGTGTACTTGGCTGCCATCTCTTTGCTCATGTTCCTTCCTCCATCTTCAAGCCAGCCGTGTAGCATTTTCAAAAGGTCTCTGAGACCAACTCCGTTGTCTCTCTCTTCAGCATTAACAGAACCACTGTGCTTACCTTAGTCCCACCTGGATGAACCTGGCTCATCCTCTATCTTAAAGTCAGCTGATTAACAAGCCTGTTCCCTCTGCTACTTTAATCCTACCCTGCTAAAAGGTATATCATATTCATGTGCTTGGAGGTTGGAGTAACAGGAGGGAAATGTGCCAGTCTCCCATCATGTGTAACCTTAGGCTGAGAGGGCATGGCTATGTTTATTTCTCACTGTTATTTGTTTGTTTGTAGCCCCAACTCTGGCTGGGGACTGAGACTGCACACCTTCCTGCTGTCTTGCCTGTGAACAGAACTTTAATCTCTATCATCAACCATTTGGGGAGGAATTCAGACATCCCCACAATGACCTTCCACTCAGAGATCTAATCAAGGTGATTTCAATAACCCAGCTGACCCTGTATGAGAGAGAAGGTCAGAGGGAATGGAAGCCAAGAACATTTACCTGTTGTCAACTGAGAGCTCATTCTACTTAGTCCAGAGGCAAGAGATTGCTGGGTTTGTTTGCTTGATGAATCAATGTATTTATTTCAGTGGCTACATAAGAGTTCATAGTGTGACTGCTACTCATACCTTTCATGGCCTTTCATACTTTTTTCATTAAATTGCTATTACATCAATGCTATTAAAATGTGTTTAAATTATTAAATTCAAACTGTGGTTCTAATCGGGGGTGATTTTCCCCCCAAGAGACATTGAGCTATGTCCAGAGAGATCTGTGACTGTCACACTGGAGAGGGGTGGGTGGAGGCAGGGATGCTAAACAATCTTCAATTCACAGGACAGACCTCACCACAGAGAACAGTCTGTCCCAGATGCCAACAGTGCTGAGGCTGAGAGACACTGAGTTAAATAGCACCACTATTTGTAATATTTATAGCTGACTTCAGGTTGTTTTCCAAAATCGTAACACTTTCTGCCAGTAAAATTGGAGGACCCCCTTTTGCTACCATTTAAAAAATTCAACCCCAGGCCAGCTGGCATGGCTCAGTGGCTGAGTGCCCCCGGCAGGGCACATGCCAGGGTTGCTAGTTCCATCCCCAATAGGGGGGTGGGGTGCAGGAGGCAGCCATCAGTGATTCTCTCTCACCATTGATGCTTCTGTCTCTCTCTCTCTCCCTCTCCCTTCCTCTCTGAAATCAATAAAAATATTTTTTAAAAGTTCCAAACCCAATCAACGTGACTGCTCTTTCAGGCTAATAGCTATATCAGACATTTCTTGTTGTATTCCCAAACTATTACTCAGTTTCTGAAAACTTAATTTATTTTCCCATTTTTGTATAGCATTTCAAATTTTTCTAGAAATTATTCTTTCTCAATTGACTTTTGTAGGACATTTCTTACCATAAAATTTTTAACATTTTATTTAAATATATCTATTTACTAACTACTGAGTTTCCTGCTTTAAGACGTTTTTGCCCACCGGTAAATTTTATATGGAATTTCTAATGTTCATCAAAAATGTATTGTTGATCTTACATGGAATTTGTAATCACTATAACATCTTGAAAGATATCTGAGGGTGAGGACCAATTCAATATTCTTTCATATAGATAGCCATTTATGCCAGCTTTCATGTAACAATTCAAACTTTTTAAACTATATTGAAGTATAAACTTGCCAAATGGTAAATGTTCATGTACATTGAAACCTAATTCCATATTCATTAAATGAATCATAACTGAGCATATGTTATATGCCAGAACATTCTAGGACTATTATGCAGTATTTGCTTTTAGATCTAGCTCTTTAAAATTTAATAGTCAACCTGCATTGATATTATTAAATGATTGTATTTTGTGTCTTGTTTCAGTTAGTGTTTAATTCTCCATTCTATGTTGCTTGCTATTGTTGTTTTGAAACTACTCATTTTAACCTGGTTTCATTATCCTTTCATTTTTTCATTTTATCACTGTTCACATTCTTAGTTTTGTCTCTCTGTAAGTGCACATCTAATCACATACCTTTGTGAAAAATTCAAATGTGAATAAAGCAGGAGAACTCCTTGTTCTTTTGACCATGCAGTATAATAGTGAGGGCAGAGAACAATGAAATAAATGTGTGTTTAAAATTTTGTCCTCAGGAAGAATCATATGAAGAAAGCCATTCAGTATAAAGAGATAGAACTGTCATGGTGTGGGCAGGATTTATAAAGCATGGTCTGGGGAGGATTTGCATGTTGGATGAAGACCGGAACCAGGACCAGAGTGTGCTCAAAGAGTGTGTCAAAAAAGATGAAAACCCAAAGCCCCAAAATAACAGAAAAGGTGCCACATAAGAAAAGGGAGAAAGGGGCTAACCTCACCCCCTAACAGACCACATAAAAACAAATTGGTCAAGTGACTATGGAATGGGTATGGAAAACAAGTTTTCCCCTGCTTGATAACAAAAATATCCACCTCTTTTTACACTTTCAGTGTGTGGGGTATGGTTTTATTTCTTTACTCATTATAAAGGGGTACAATAAGTAATATAATTTTGTCTTTTGAAGAAGTTTATTCTTATTTACTTATTATTTTTCTGGCATCAATGGAATGTGTTGAGGGTTTAAATACTACCAGGCCCAAGTATATTTATCTTTCTCATTGTCCCTCCAAGACCATCTGATTTTATCAAGTCTCTATTCCTTCTCATCTATTTCATTATTTTCTCCACGATCTCTCTCTCCTTTCCATTCATTGAACAGATTTCATTATGTTTTACTACATACAGAGCAGAAAATGGCCATCCCAGTACAGAACACCAAGTTTATTTGTCTATGGAAGGTTTAATATTTGGATTTTCTAGAAACCATTTCTATATTTGACAAGTGAAAGATCACTGATCTGGCCAACTTGGGTTGTTTTTATTCGTAGCATAATCAGTGTGACTGGGGCTGAGACAGAAATGTGAATACCTACCTAAGGAGGCCATGGTGGTGGTGGTGGTGGTGTGTGATTTATGGATGTGAGCAGCCCTCAGACTAGGGGTACATGCACTCATACATACCAAGGTGGCTCTCACAATATGGGGCCAGAACTCAATCAAGAGAAGGTACTAAGAAGGGGATCTATTTTCATTCACAGGACACCTTTGTAACAAGAATAATAGAGTATAAGAGGCTGTGTGGACGAGGAAGTCCCTGTGCCTGAGGTGTCAGCCATAGCAGACAGACCTCCTCACTCCTCAGTGTGTCTGCCACCACTTCTCATCACTCTCCCTCATGGAAATCCACCTTGCAAATGGGCTTTACATTTTTAGACTTGAACATTAGAAACAAGCACCTTCCTCAGGGCCCTTACACTGGCCAGTCATTCTGCAGGGCACACACATTCCCACAGAGCCTTGTGTCTCTCTTCCTCTGTTCTGTTAAAGAAAAAATTATCAGGGCCAAAAGATCTCCTTTTTAATATATTTTTATTGATTTCTGAGAGAGAAAGGGAAAGGGACAAAGATAGAAACATCAATGATGAGAGAGAATCATTGATTGGCTGCCTCCAGCTGGCCCCCCACTGGGAATTGAGCCCACAACCCAGACATGTGCCCTGGCCAGGGATCCAACCATGACCTTTTGGATCATAGTTCTATGCTCAACCACTGAGTGACACCAGCAGGCCAAAAGCTTTTCTTTAAGAAAAAAAAAGTATTTTTTGAGCCAAATGCCAACCAGGAAAGGTCTTGGGGCATAAAGTTTAAACTACCAGCAGCAGAGTAAGGTACAAAAGACATGTCCAAGTCCTGGAGTTTACCAGCTCTTTCCACTTCATGTTTTAGGAAAGAAACATGTAAGCTCTTTTGAAACAACTTACCTTGGCTACAGATCCTGTGTGGGGTGGGAGCAGGTAAAGTGGGGGCATGTCTTGAAGAGATACTAAGGAAGAATAATTACTACTTTGATTGGTTACAGGCAACAGTTCTGAAAGCTCATGGACATGCAATATGCTCTCTACAGAAGTTGATTCAAGTTCCAACATACATTCAGGAATGTGAGTAGTCTTTTGTAAGTGGGCCACAGCTTTTAGCTGGTTGACTACTATTGTTTTTCTCACACTCTCTAGCCCCAGTGTATTTAATTTAGGACATCTCCAAATGTTCCCCTTTTCACTTATTCCAGGTCTCTGCTCAAATGTCTTGTTTGCAGATCTACCTACAAACCCATGAAAAACAGAACTCCCTACTCACTCTCTCCTTTAGACGTACTTTCCTTTTCTTCATACCACTGCCAACACCTAAAGTAATTTATTATTTCATTGCTTGCTTGTACATTCTTTCTCCCTCATTAGATTGTAGATACTTTTGTCCTTCAGCACCGTTTGCACAGCCTGGACAGTGCCTAAAACATGGTCAGCACTCAATTTATATTCCTGAGAAACATGAAGAAATTCTTATTAAAACTTTAGAATCCATGAATCCCTCAGATACATAGATGATTGGGGCAAATATTCCATATCAGGGGTGGCACTGGATACCCCCTAAAGGGGACCATATCCGTACATAAAATATTACAAGTAATGTCTAGCCTGCAAAATATGAATTTGGTGAAAATTAGTCATGTTACTTTTATCTTTCCTGATAGTCAATTCCACTACATGGAACCTGTGAATCTTACACAAATTTCAGAGTTTGTTCTTCTGGGATTTTCAGAGAAACCAGAACTGCAGCCCCTCATATTTGGGCTTTTCCTCTCCATGTACCTGGTCACTGTGTTGGGAAACCTGCTCATCATCCTGGCCGTCAGCTCAGACTCGCACCTTAACACACCCATGTACTTCTTCCTCTCCAACCTGTCCTTGGTAGACATCTGTTTCACCTCCACCACCATCCCAAAGATGCTGGTAAACATTCAGACACAGAACAAAGTCATCACCTATGCAGGATGCATCACCCAGATGTATTTTTTCATACTTTTTGCTGGGTTGGATATTTTCCTCTTGACTGTGATGGCCTATGACCGGTTTGTGGCCATCTGCCACCCCCTGCACTACACAGTCATCATGAACCCTCGGCTCTGTGGACTGCTGATTCTGATATGCTGGATCATGAATGTCCTGCATTCCTTCCTACAATGCTTAATGACATTACGACTGTCCTTCTGCATGCACGTGGAAATCCCTCACTTTTTCTGTGAACTCCATCAGATGATCAAACTTGCCTGTTTGGACACAATTTTAACTAACATGGTGATGTATTTTGCAGCTCTTCTGCTTGGTGCTGGTCCTTTCTCTAGGATCCTTTACTCATATTCTAAAAGAGTGTCCTGCATACATGGAATGTCATCTGCTCAAGGGAAATATAAAGCATTTTCTACCTGTGTGTCTCACCTCTCAGTTGTCTTCTTATTTTATTGTACAAGTCTAGGAGTGTACTTCAGCTCTGCTGCTACCCACAGTACACACTCAAGTGCAACAGCCTCAGTGATATACTCTGTGGTCACACCCATGCTGAACCCCTTCATCTATAGTCTCAGGAACAAGGACATTAAACAGGCTCTGAAAGCATTCTTTGTGAAGGAAACTACAAACAGGTCATTGTCCTAATACTGAAGATGTGCCCATGATGGCAGAAGTCAAAGGTTCAGAGTCAGATACTGTGATTATTTTCCTACTATGGAAGTAGAACTTGGTTTTTCCATTGATTTCCAGGAATATCTATTTCTTTGACCTCATCTTCTCTATTCAATTTATGTAACTCAATTAAGTTTTCTGCTCTCTCAGATATCCAACAGCTTAACTCTTTGTTGTTTTCCTACTTCCCCAAATTTATTTCCGTATGGATCAGATATTTGGAAAATCCCATTTACCTAATGAACAAGATGGATTTTTTTAGAACAATTTTTCTCAAATGACATATATCACATCAAATAATTTTTGTACCTAAAATAATGATCCTGAATGATATTCTTGTGGGAAAAAACTACAATTAATGAACCCCACTGGTGTTGCTTGGTGGTTGAGCCTCAACCCATGAACCTAGAAGTCATGGTTGGATTCCTGGTCAAAGCACATGCCCTGGTTACAGGCTCAATCCCCAGTAGGGGAAATGCAGTAGGTAGCAAATCAATGATTCTCTTTCATCATTGGTGTTTCTATTTCTCTCTCCATCTCCCTTCATCTCTGAACACAATAAAAAAATATTTTTAAAAACCACACTTAATGACCAAGGCAATTCATACAATTTTAAAAGAGACGAAAATTTGAGACTTGGGTTTTTCACTTTTATGACTATCATACTTTTGTATATCACTGTCTTAACTACTCTTCCTAATAATATAGACTCTGACATACTTGGGTTTAATAGCTGCTCACCAAGTTTATTTCTCCTCTTTAGAATCCTGTTTTGTTTTGTTTTCATCACAGTGTTTATAATCCCTACCTGAGCCACTTGCAACATGATTATCAAATCCATGTCTCCAAGAGGACTCTTAACTGAAAGATAATTTTTAATAAATAGTTTGACCTAATGCCACCTTAAAATCACAAATCAATTTCAAAACGATAAAGCAAATTTTTTAATTATATATTGTATTACTATGTAAAATATTTATTCTTCATGCTATACATCTAGTGGTTCTCAACCTTCCTAATGCCACAACCCTTTAATACAGTTCCTCATGTTGTGGTGATCCTCAACCATAAAATTATTTTCGTTGCTACTTCATAATTGTAATTTTGCTGCTGTTATGAATCGTAATGTAAATATCTGATATGCAGGATGTATTTTCATTGTTCGCAACCCACAGATTGAGAACTACTGCTAAAGTATGGAGGGATGATGACCCCTTGTAAGGGAGTATATATACTAATAAAAGACAAAGATGCTAATTGACCGTACCTTCGCTATGCCCAAGCTACGCCCACCATCCAATCAGAGTGACTATATGCAAATTAACCCAACCAAGATGGTGGCCGGAAGCCACAGAGCTGGAGCAAGCAGGAGGCTTGGTTGCCCCGGCGATGGAGGAAGCCAAGCTTCCCGCCTGCTCTGGCTGGTTGTGGCCTTCGCTGAGGCAACAAAGTTTCAATTATAGAAGCTAAATAAATCCCAGATACCTGCTTCCAGCCAGCCTCCGCTGGGAGCTTGGGTGGCTGGGGGCTGTGGCCAGCCTGCAAACAGCCATCAGCACCTCACCCAGGATGGCCACACCCTCATGGGGTGAGGGTCCCTGCTTGGAGGCTTGGCCAGCCTGCATAAAGCCATCAGCCCCTCACCCAGACTGACCAGGGACCCCAGCAGGACCCTCCACCCTGAAGAGGGTGTGGCCAGGCTGAAAACAGCCATCAGCCCCTCACCCCTGCTGGCCAAGCACCCTAGCGGGGACCCCCACCCTGAAGGGGCTGTAGCCAACCTGCAAACAAACAGCCATCAGCCCCTCACCCAGGCTGACCACACCCTCATGGGGTGAAGGTCCTTGCCAGGGGGCTTGTCCAGCCAGCAAACAGCCATCAGCCCCTCACCCGGGCTGGCCAGGCACCCCAACGGGACCACCCCCCCATCCTGAAGGGGGTGTGGCCAGTCTTAAAACGGCCCTCAGCCCCTCACTCAGGCTGACCAGGCACTCTAGCGGGACCCCCACCCTGATCTGGGACACCCTTCAGGGCAAACCAGCCGGCCCCCACTTATGCACCAGGCCTCTATCCTATATAATAAAAGGGTAATATGCAAACTGACCCTAACAGCAGAATGACTAGGAATGATTGGTCACTATGACACACACTGACCACCAGGGGGCAGACGCTCAATGCGGGAGCTACCCTCTGGTGGTCAGGGCGCTCTCCCATGGGAGGAGCTTTGCTCAGCCACAAGCCAGACTGATAGCTGCCAGTACAGCGGTGGTGGTGGGAGCCTCTCCTGCCTCCTCAGCAGCGCTAAGGATGTCCGACTGCAGTTTAGGCCTGCTCCCCGCTGGCAAGTGGACATCCCCCGAGGGCTGCCAGGCTGCCAGAGGGATGTCTGACTGCCAGCTTAGGCTGGATACCCCGGGGAGCGGGCCTAAGCCAGCAGGTGGTCATTCCCGACGGTTCCCAGACTGCGAGAGGACACAGGCCAGGCTGAGGGACCCTCCCGAGTGCACAAATTTTTGTGCACCGGGCCTCTAGTGTGTATGTATGTGTGTATATATATATATATATATATATATATATATATATGATTGAATATTGGCTGGTGTTTTTCTATGTTTTATTGAATTATCTTTATGTTTCTGCTTGAAAACTTTCAGTACTGCCTATAATATCAATCTCTTTTTAATTTCTTTATTGATTAAGTTATGTGTCCTTATCCCCCTGTTACCCCTCCAAACCCCCACTCATGCCCTTACCCATCTGTTATCTGTGTCCATTGATTAGGCTTATATGCATGCATACAAGGCCTTTGGCTGCTCTCTCCACCTTACCCCCACCTTCCCCTACCTTCCCTCTAAGGTTTGATGGTCTGATCAATGCTTCTCTGTCTCTGAATTTGTTTTGGTTCATCAGTTTATGTTATTCATTATATTCCATAAATGAGTGAGGTCATGTGATAGTTATCTTTCTCTGACTGGCTTATTTCACTTAGCATAACACTCTCCAGTTCCATCTATGCTGCTGCAAGTGGTAAGAATTCCTTCTTTTTTACTGCAGCTTAGTATTCCATTGTGTAGATGTACCACAGTTTTTTAATCCACTCATCTGCTGATGGGCACTTAGGCTATTTCCAAATCTTAGCTGTGGTGAACTGTGCTGCTATGAACATAGGGCTGCATATATCCTTTCTGATTGGTGTTTCTAGTTTCTTGGGATATATTCCTAGAAGTGGAATCACTGGGTCAAATGGAGTTCCATTTTTAGTTTAGTTTTTTTTAATTGTTTTATTGCTTAAAGTATTACAAAGAGTATTATATATGTTTCCTTTTTTGTTTTCTCTCCTTGAGCCTTCCCTAGCCTCCCATGCTCTCCGGTTTCTTGTGTCCATTGGTTATGCTCTTATGCATGCATACAAGTCCTTTGGTTGATCTCTAACCCCACACCCCACCCCCCAATACTCCCCAGCCTTCCCGCATTGACAGTCTGTTTGCTCTTGCTCTACCTCTGTATCTATTTTTGCTCACCAGTTTATAATTGTCTTAATTATCCATAAATGAGTGAGATCATGTGGTATTTTTCTTTCATTGACTGGCTTATTTCACTTAGCATAATGCTCTCTAGTTCCATCCATGCTGTCGAAAATGGTAAGAATTCCTTGTTTTTTGCAGTAGCATAGTATTCCATGGTGTAGATGTACCACAGTTTTCTAATCCATTCATGAGCACTTAGGCTGTTTCCAGATCTTAGCTATGGTGAATTGTGCTGCTATGAACATAGGGGTGCATATATCCTTTCTGATTGGTGTTTCTGATTTCTTGGGATATATTCCTAGAAGTGGGATCACTGGGTCACATGGGAGTTCCATTTTTAGTTTTTTGATGAAACTCCATACTGTCTTCCATAGTGGCTGCACTAGTCTGCATTCCCACCAGCAGTGCACAAGTGTTCCTTTTTCTCCACATCCTCTCCAGCACTTGTCATTTTTTGACTTGTTGATGATAGTCATTCTGACAGGTGTGAGATGGTACCTCATTGTTGTTTTGATTTGCATCTCTCAGATGATTAGTGACTTTGAGCATGTTTTCATATGTCTCTTGGCTTTCTGAATGTCCTCTTTTAAAAGGTGTCTATTTAGGTCCTTTGCCCATTTTTTGATTGGATTGTTTATCTTCCTTTTGTTGAGTTGTATGAGTTCCCTATAAATGTTGGAGGTTAAACCCTTATCAGTGATAACATTGGCAAATATGCTCTCCCATGTAGTGGGCTTTCTTGTTGTTTTGTTGATGGTTTCTTTTGCTGTGCAGAAACTCTTTATTTTGATGTAGTCCCATTTGTTTATTTTCTCTTTAGTTTCCAATGCCTTGGATCTGTATCGGTGAAGAAATTGCTTCGGCATATGTCTGAGATTTTGTTGCCTTTGGATTCTTCTAGTATTTTTATGGTTTACCATTATACATTTAAGTCCTTTATCCATTTTGAGTTTATTTTTGTGTATGGTGTAAGTTGGTGGTCTAGTTTCATTTTCTTGCATGTATCTGTCCAATTTTCCCAACACCATTTATTGAAGAGACTATCTTGACTCCATTGTATGTTCTTGCCTCCTTTGTCAAATATTAATTGACCATATTGGTTCGGGCTGATTTCTGGGCTCTCTGTTCTATTACATTGATCTATATGTCTGTACTTGTGCCAGTACAAGGCAGTTTTGAGAACAGTGGCTTTGTAATACAGCTTGATATCTGGTATTGAGATCCCACCTACTTTGTTCTTTCTCAGGATTGCAGCAGCAATTCAGGGTCATCTTTTATTCCAGATGAATTTTTGGAGAGTTCGTTCTAGGTCTGTGAAGTATGCTATTGGTATTTTAATGGGAAGTGCGTTGAATTTATAGATTGCTTTGGGCAGTATGGACATTTTAATGATGTTGATTCTACCAATCCAAGAACATGGTATCTTCTTCCATCTCTTTATGTCTTTCTCTATCTCTTTTTTCAACATCCTGTAGTTTTCTGAATAGAGGTCTTTTACCTCTTTAGTTAAGTTTATTCCTAGGTAGCTTAATTTTTTGGTGGGATGGTAAATGGGATTGCTCTTTTAGTCTCTCTTTCTGCAAATTCACTATTGGTGTATAGAAATGCCATAGATTTCTTGGCGTTAATTTTATATCCTGCTACATTGCTGAATTCTTTTATTAAGTCTAATAGTTTTTTGATGGAGCCTTTAGGGTTTTTTAAGTACAATATCATGTCATCTGCAAATAAGGACAGTTTTAATTCTTTTCCAATTTGGATGCCTTTTATTTCTTCTTCTTGTCTAACTGCAATGGCTAATAGTTCCAGTGCTATGTCGAACAGGAGTGGTGAGAGTGGGCATCCCTGTCTTGTTCCTGTTCTTAGGGGAAATGGTTTTAGTTTTTGCCTATTGAGTATGATGTTGGCTGTGGGCTTATCATATATGGCTTTTATTATGTTGAGGTATGATCCTTCTATTCCCACCTTGCTGAGAGTTTTTATCAGAAATGCGTGTTGGATTTTGTCAAATGCTTTTTCTGTATCAATTGATATGACCATGCGGTTTTTTCTTTCAATTTGTTTATGTGATGTATCACATTTATTGATTTGCGGACATTGTACCATCCTTGCATCCCTGGGATAAATCCTACTTGGTCATGGTGTATGATCTTTCTGATGTACTGCTGGATCCGATTTGCTAAGATTTTGTTGAGGATTTTGGCATCTATGTTCATGAGGGATATTGGCCTGTAATTCTCTTTCATTGTGTTGTCTTTCCCTGGTTTTGGTATTAGAGTGATGCTGGCTTCATAGAATGAGCTTGGAAGTGTTCCTTCCTCTTGAATTTTTTGTAGTAGTCTGAGGAGGTTAGGTTTCATTTCTTCCTTGAATGTTTGGTAAAACTCCCCTGTGAAGCTGTCTGGCCCCGGGCTTTTGTGTGCTGGAAGCTTTTTGATGACTGCTTCAATTTCTTCCATAGTTATTGGCCTATTGAGATTTTTAGATTCTTCCTGATTGAGTTTTGGAAGGTTGTATTTTTCTAAGAATATGTTCATTTCCTCCAGGTTGTCTAGTTTGTTGGAGTAGAGTTGACCATAGTATTTTTTAACAATCATTTGTATTTCTGAGGGGTCTGTTGTTATTTCACCTCTATCATTTCTGATTGTGTTTATTTGGGTCCTCTCCCTTTGCTTCTTGGTGAGCCTGGCTAGAGATTTATCAATCTTGTTTATCCTTTCATAGAACCAGCTCTTGGTTTCATTGATTTTATGTACTTTTTTTTTTTTGGTCTCTATGTCATTTATTTTTGCTCTGACCTTTATTATCTCTTTCCTTCTGCTCACTCTGGGATTTTGTTGTTGCTCTCTTTCTAATTCTTTGAGATGTAGAGTTAGATGATTTACTGCCAATTTTTCTTGTTTTTTGATGTATGCCTGTAGGGCTATAAACTTCCGTCTCAGGACTGCTTTTATTGTGTCCCATAGGTTTTGGATTGTTGTGTTTTCATTTTCATTAGTTTCCAGGATGTTTTTAATTTCTTCTATGATCTCATTGGTAACCCAATCAATATTTAATAACATGCTATTCAGCTTCCAAGTGTTTGAGTACTTTGGGTTGTTTCTATTGTAGTTTATTTCTAATATTATGCCATTGTGATCTGCGAAGATGCTTGGTATGATTTCAATCTTCTTGAATTTGTGGAGACTTTGCTTGTGACCCAATATGTGGTCTATTTTTGAAAATGTCCCATGTGCACTTGAGAAGAATGTATATTCCGTGGCTTTGGGGTGAAATGTTCTGAAGATATCAATTAAGTCCATCTGATCTAGTGAGTCATTTAGGATTGCTGTTTCTTTGCTGATTATTTGTCTAGAGGATTTATCCAGTGATGTCAGTGGTGTATTAAAGTCCCCTACTATGATTGTATTGTTGTCGATCTCTCCCTTGATATCTTCCAGGAGTTTTTTTTATGGATTTCGGTGCTCCTGCATTGGGTGCATATATGTTTATCAGGGTTATATCCTCTTGTTTTATCGATCCCTTTAGTATTATGAAGTGGCCTTCCTTATCTCTTGTTATGGCCTTCACTTTGAGGTCTATTTTTTCAGATATAAGTATTGCTACCCCAGCTTTTTTTTTCATTTCCATTTGCCTGAAAGTTATTTTTCCATCCCTTCACTTTCAGTCTGTGTGAGTCCCTTGTTCTGAGGTGGGTCTCTTGTAGACAGCAAATATATGGGTTATGTTGTTTTACCCATTCAACCACTCGATGTTTTTTGATTGGAGCATTTAGTACATTTACGTTTAAAGTTATTATTGAATGGTACTTGTTTGTAGCCATTTCTATTTTTGTGGCTGTTTTTTTTCTGAACTTTTTATTTCTTCTTTTTACACCAGTCCCTTTAGCATTTCTTGCATTACTGTCTTGGTAATGATAAACTCCATTTTTTTGTCTGTGAATCTCCATATTTCCCCCTTCAATATTTAATGATAACCTTGCTGGATAGAGTATTCCTGGATTCAGTCCCTTGCTTTGCATCACTTTTTAAGTTTCCTTCCATTCTTTTCTGGCCTAATGTGTTTCTGTTGAGAAATCATTTGCTAATAGAATGAGAGATCCCTTGTAAGTAACTTTCTGTCTCTCTCTTGCAATGTTTAAGATTCTCTCTTTGTCCTGAACATTTGCTATCATAATGGTCCTGCTCTTGGGGGTTGGGCAGCTCACACAGCTGCTCTTTCTCAGTTGGGTCTGGGCTGATCATGAGGCTGCTGCTCCTCAGATGGGGGTGGGCTGCACACAGCTGCTGCTCTGTAAATGGGGGCTGGATGCTCACTTGGCTTCTGCTCCTCAGAATGGGCTGGCTGCGCACTGCTGCGGTTTCTCCAATGTGGAGGGCTACTTGTGAGGATGCTGTGCTTTAGACAGGGGCAGGTTGCTTCCAGGGCTGCTGCTGTCTGGATGGTGGCAGACTGCTCGCACAGCTGCTGCTCCTCAGATGGGGGATGGGCTTCTTGTGTGGCTGCTGCTCCTCGGACCTAAGTGAGCTGCACATGCAGCTGTTGGTCCTTGGACAAGGGCTGGTCGGTAACCCTGCTGCTGAACTTGCATTCTTGTTAAGTCATGTAAATCAGGGTCACCGGTTTTCCTACACAACATACATACATGTTCTTTCCACCTTTCAGGGCTATAGAGAAATGAACTCTCAATGACAGTTTTTATTTATTTTATTTTTTATTTTTATAATATATTTTTATTGATTTCAGAGAAGAAGGGAGAGGGAGAGAGATAGAAACATCAATAATGAGAGAGAATCATTGATTGATTGCCTCCTGCATGCCCCACACTGGTTATCAAGCCTGTAACGTGGGCATGTACCCTGACTGAGAATTGAACCAGTGACCTCCTAGTTTATCAATCAATGCACAACCACTGAGCCACGCCGACCAGACAAGAAAAATATTGCTGGGGTCCAACCCCAGCAGGTCCAGGGGTCCCCAAAGGTGTGGACGGAGTTGGCGAAGAAGGAATGACACGGAGGCAGCATTCAGTTGATCAGCAGCCTAGCCAGGTTCTGGTTAGGATCTCCAGCCAAGTTCTGGTTAGGATCTCCAGCAAAGTTCTGGTTAGGATCTCCAGCCAGGTTCTGTGTCCATGTTCTCTTGCTAGGTTCTCCAGGTTCTCCAGCCAGGTTCTGTAGCCATGTTCCCTCGCTAGGTTCTCCAGCCAGGTTCGGTCACCAGGTTCTAGTCAGGTTCTCTTGCCATGTTCTATCCAGGTTCTGTAGCCAGGTTCTGTCTCTAGGTTCTTCAGCCAGGTTCTCTCGCTAGGTTCTGTCTCTAGGTTCTGTGGCCAGTTTCTGTCCAGGATCTTTTGCCATGTTCTGTCTCTAGGTTCTGTCTCTAGGTTCTGTGGCCAGTTTCTGTCCAGGATCTTTTGCCATGTTCTCTCCAGCGAAGTTCTTCTGTCTCTAGGTTCTGTGTAGGTTCTGTGTCTAGGTTCTGTGTCTAGGTTCTGTGTCTAGTTTCTGTCCAGGATCTTTTGCCATGTTCTCTCACTAAGTTCTGTCTCTAGGTTCTGTGTGTTGTTGTCCTGTTACATCTGTATTTATACCAGTTGATTCCAATCCTATCAATCTCTATTCCAAAGGTTAGGGCGTTTCTTATCTCCATTCCAGGGAGTAAAGATTATGTAGCTTAAGCATGATTGTTCGTAGTTAAAGTGATTAATTACCTGCCTGGCACTTAGTTAGGGGGTGTTATTCCCTCCCTAACTTCAAGGGAAAATCCCTACCTGGTGAAACAACCTTTCTCAGAGAGGTGACCTTGGTTAAAATACATAGTGCCAAGAAGGTGAGCAAACATTTTAAGAACAGTATGCCATATATGCCAGGTCCCTTGAAACAGCAAGGATGGACCGGCTCCCGGCAAAATATTTTTTAAATTTAACCTTAGTAAAGTAGCATACAGTAAAATGGACTGTTATTATGTTATAAAGAGTTTATATATGTGCTGGAATGTATAGAAGGATTTTTTTTAATTTTTAAGAATTAAAAATTTTTATCTTTCCACTGTTGTCAGAGAATTGGGTCTTAGTGTTCTTTTTTAAACTGTTTGAAAATTACCATATGACTGAACCATCATTTGTAAATATTTTTGTGGATATTTAAAAGGACAGTATCTTTGCTGCTTGTTGGGCATCAATAATATTCTAAGATATCTAGTATACATAGTTCCATTGTTATTAATCTCCTTACTCTTCTGACTTAATTTGTGAACTGAATTTCTTTTTTTTTAATTCTTTATTGTTTAACATATTACATATGTCTCCTTTTTCTCCCACTAATCTCTCCCAGCCACTCCCAACCCCCAGAACATGCCCTCACGCATCCCCAGTGTCTGTGTCCATTGGCTATGCATGCATACAAGTCCTTTGGTTGATCTCTTATCCCTCCCCACCTCCCACCATCCCCTGCCTGCCCTCTGAGGTTTGATGGTCTGTTTGATGCTTCTCTGTCTCTGGATGTATTTTTGTTCATCAGTTTATATTGCTCATTGTATTCCACAAATGGGTGAGGTCATGTGATATTTATCTTTCTCTGACTGGCTTATTTCACTTAGCATATTGCTCTCCATGTCCATCCATGCTGTTGTGGATAGTAAGAGTTCCTTCTTTTTTACAGCAGTGTAGTATTCCACTGTGTAGATGTACCACAGTTTTTTAATCCACTCATCTGCTGATGGGTACTTAGGCTGTTTCTAAATCTTAGCTACTGTAAATCGTGCTGCTATTTACCTATGTAAATAGCTATGTAAATAGCATATATACTTTCTGATTGGTGTTTCTGATTTATTGGGATATATTCCTAGAAGTGGAATTACTGGGTCAAATTGGAGTTCCATTTTTAAATTTTTGAGGAAACTTCATACTGTTTTCCACAGTGGCTGCACCAGTCAATGAGAGTTTTTAAATGCACTTTTCTGAAATAAACTAAAATAACACAGAAACAATGAATGTGATCTTTAAAAATGAGAATAAATGTCAACAATAATCAGCAGCAGATTATTACTGTCCTCATTTCTGTTCATTTTGATTATTGTATCATTAAGTTATTACTGTATGACAAGCCATCCTACAAGCAAATTTTATAACACTAGAGGCCCGGTGCACAAAAATTTGTGCACTCGTGGGGGAGTCCCTCAGCCCGGCCTGTGCCTTTTTGCAGTCTGGGACCCCTCGGGGGATGTCCACCTGCTGGCTTAGGCCCGCTCCCTGGGGGATCGGGCCCAAACTGGAATTCAGACATCCCTCTGGCAGCCCAGGAGCCCTTGGGGGATGTCCACATGCCAGCCTGGAGCAGGCCTAAGCTGCAGTCGGGCATCCTTAGTGCTGCTGAGGAGGCGGGAGAGTCTCCTGCCACCATCTTTCTGCTGGCAGCCGTCAGCCTGGCTTGTAGCTGAGCAGAGCTCTCCCTGTGGGAGTACACTGACCACCAGGGGGCAGCTCCTGCATTGAGCGTCTGCCCCCTGGTGGTCAGTGTGTGTCATAATGACCAGTCATTCCCAGTCGTTCTGCTGTTAGGGTCAATTTGCATATTACCATTTTATTATATAGGATAGAGGCCTGGTGCATAGGTGGGGGCCAGCTGATTTGCCCTGAAGGGTGTCCCAGATCAGTATGGGGGTCACGCTGGGTGCCTGGCAAGCCTTGGTGAGGGGCTGATGTCTGTTTGCAGGCTGGCCACAGCCCCTTCAGGGTGGGGGTCCCCACTGGGGTGCCTGCCCAGCCTGGGTGAGGGGCTGAAGGCTGTTTGCAGGCTGTCCAAGCCCCCCTGTGGGGACCCTCACCCAATAGGGGTGTGGCCAGCCTGGGTGAGGTGCTGAGGGTCATTTTCAGGCTGCCCACAGCCACTTCAGAGTAGGGGGTCCCGCTGAGGTGCCTGGCCAGTCTGGGTGAGGGGCTGAGGGCCGTTTTCAGGCTGGCCAAGCCCCTGGCAACCCAAGCTCCCAGCCTCTCCTTTTTTTCTTTTCTTTTTTTTCAGGGATTTATTTATCTTCTATAATTAAAACTTTGTAGCCTTCATCAGAGCCCATGTCCAGCTGGAAGACTAGGTTTCCCCTGACAACCCAGGTTCCCAGCCTCTCCTTCAGCGAAGGCCACGGCCAGCTGGAAGCAGGTATCTGGGATTTATTTATCTTCTATAATTGAAACTTTGTAGCCTTGAGCAGAGCCCAGGGCTGGCCAGGGCAGGTGGGAAGCTTGGCTTTCTCCATAGCCAGGGACAACCCAAGCCTCTTGCTCACTCCAGCTCCGTGGCTGCCGCCATCGTAGTTGGGTTAATTTGCATACTCGCTCCTGATTGGTGGTGGGTGTGGCTTGTGGGTATAGCGGAGTGGTGGAGTGATGGTTAATTTGCATGTTCCTCTTTTATTAGTCTAGATAATGGCATTATTACCAAGTGAGATTGTATGGTGGGTGTTGTTCTGAGCTCTACTAGTGTCTGTAGGAGTCTACAGTCACCTGTGAATCTCTACATGTATTTCTAAGACTTATTCATGGTATTGTGTATGGCCCTGGTGCTCTTCCCATTTGAAACAATATATAATCAGTATACCCTATTTCTATATCTAGTTTTATCTTCTATTGTAAAGAAAAGAAAGAGTACTGAATGTGAATTGCTTTATTTTACTTCTACTCTCCCTATATCCATGACACTTTGCTCATTTTGCAAGTAGAAGAGATTCCTTCTACCATTTCTCAGTGTGAATCAGTTACCTGAGGCCTAGATCCTGGTTTATTCCTTCTAAGTTATTCATTGAAGTATAATTACATAATATAAACTGAACATGATTAAAATGTACAATGTGATGCATCAAAGCAATACAAAAATGACAATCCATACTTCATATTTCCATTTGTAAGTCAAGAGACTGCACAATAAACTTTAATGGCTTCTTAATGTAATTGTTAAACATTTAATATACCTGAGCCTCAATTTCCTTATTTCTGAAGGTAATGTGGGACAGTAAACATATCTTTGACAAATGTTGCAAGGAATACATGAGATATGTGGACATATTTTGTTGAGCCCAAATAAAATGTTCAAAGGCAATGTTTTATGTATGTTTACTCACCTACAACTTAATTTTAAATAAACACACACATATATGCACACAAGCACAGACTTATTTATAATATCATATTTTATGTTGAAAGGAAAGTTTTAAAAAGTTGAAGAAGAAAGAAATGAAAAGAAAGAATGTTTGAATCAATATAAAATGAAAAGATGTAGAAATTTAGACATGAAGATTTCAAATACATGGTAGACATAAACTTACATGATGAATTACTTTTCCTATTTTAATGCTTCAAATGCATCAAAATCTGAAGCACATTTACATTTATACAATAAGAAATTCTCCACCAGCTAAAGAGGCAGAATATCTCCAACTGATTACAAATTTCTTCTACTTAAGGGGGATTAAAACACAAAATGCTTTTACCCAGAGGAGGCTAAATGAATGAATTGAGACACTTAATCTCAGTCCTGAACAAAATTTTATTGGATAAATGTCTGTATTCAATTTTTAATGCTAAAGTAAAATTACCACCTGAGTGGTTTAAAACAGACACACTTATGCTCTTATAATTCCTAGGGTCAGAAACAGGAAATGGTCTCAGTGGTCTAAAATCAAAATGTTTGCAGGGCTAGGTTTCTTTTGGAGGCTATAGGGAAGAATCTATTTACTTTCCTACTCCAAGCTTAGATTATAGTGCAAAAATTCTAAGGATATTTTTTATATATAACAAATATTTCATAGTGAGGAATTAAATGACAGCTCTTAACTTGTGATACAAGGTTGAAATGCCAAATTCTTTTGCCTAATGTGTCATGAAGCCCAGTATGTAATAAACCCAAAGTTTATACCAAAGGAAATTAGTTCTCCCCCTTGTTGAAAAGAAAAATAGCAATTTTATGTAGATTCAGGGCCTATATCCGTACCACAAAGCCAATATTTGGGTTGGCATATGGTGCTTGGAGAGTAGTCCTCTAAAAGTCAACAGATTTTATGAGGAAGAACTAGTGGGCACTGGAATAACTTGACATATAAGGTGGTCTTTTGGGAACACAGAATCTCCAGGAAAATATTATCTTCTGTCCAGACCCACAGGGAAAACAGATGATTAGAAGTTGCAGTAACAAGACAGAAATGTACCTAGTGAGCAGACATAGGGAGCTGTAAATATCTCCTCATCTCCAGTCTCTCAACATCTGTGATCCTGGGCTGGATGGGACCTGGTTATTGCTTTTGGAATCCTAAGTTGGTCTAGGAGACCTGTGCTTGCCTCCTTCCTGCTGTCTTGTCTGGGCAGAGAGCTTCAGTCTCTCTGAACCATCCAGGAGGTTGGACTTTCCCATGTAGACCTTCTCCTCAGAATTCCCAAACAGGTGAGTCCTGAGGTCCAGTAAGTACAACATGAAAGTGTCAGAGAGAGTCAAGGCCAAGCACATGTACCAGAGGTGTCTTGACAGCCATCAGCCTATGGCTGATTAACTAATAAATGATTAATTTATGATACTAAAAGGAGAAGTGAACGTTGAACTCAGCTGTTAGGTTTGATCGAGCAATTGAATTGATACCCCTCCCATTTAACCCAGTGATCCCACTTGTAGGAATATATCCTTAGAATTCACAAACACTCATCAGAAAGAATATATGCACCTCTATGTTCATAGAAGCATAATTTACAATAGCTAAGATTTGGAAACAGCCCAAGTGCCCGTCAGCAGATGAGTGGATTCAAAACCTGTGGTACATCTATACAATGGAATACTATGCAGTTGTAAAAAAGAAAGAACTCTTACTATTTGCAACAGCAAATGGATGGACCTGGAGAGCATTACACTAAGTGAAATAAGCCATTCAGAGAAAAATAAGTGTCACATGATCTCACTCATCTATATATATAAAAGGCTAATATGCTAAGTGTCTGACCATCTGACTGGTCACTATTATGTGCATTGACCAGCAGGGGGCAGACGCTCAATGCAGAAGTTGCTGTGATGTGCACTGGCCATTTACAGAGACATGGCACAACAAAGCAACACTTGGCTTCCCCCAAGTGGGACACAGGCCCTGCCACCACCCCAGAGCAACACCTCACCAAATTCCAGCCAACACTGCTAAGACCCCATGGTGAAAAATGTGACCCACAGCCCAGCTCAGCCCAGAAACAGTCACTGTGGGTGCCAGGTAATGACGTCACATAGCAATGCCCAGCTTCCTCTTCTAAGCAACTAGCCTCATTGGAGTTTCTTTAGCCCAGGAACACGACTTGCTTTATAGCCAGGTGCAAACATTTTACACTTTAACCAAATGTCTGTGAAGCATTTTCCTGTGCCTCATCTCATTTGATCCTGACAAAAGTGCTGGAGTAAGTAGATAGGAGACTCAGTGGAATCCTATTTTCTTTTAATTAGCCAGAAAATAGAGATTTAGAAAGTTTAGAAACTTGACCTGACTGTAAAGAAGTAATAAATGGTGGAACTTGAAATGACTTCAGGTTTTTTCACTGCACAGAATATAGTCAAACACTGCTGCAGTTAAATATTTCACTCTTTGTTCTCCCTGAGTGACCTACAATAATAATCTGCTTCGTGTTGATATTTACTGATGTGTTGCTGACAATTACCTGAAAGAGGAGTTGGGGTGCTTCATTGGGCTGGAAAAAGTTTAGCTAAATAAGAAAGCAGGTCTAATTAAGCAGATATATATATATATATATATATATATATATATATATATATATATATATATATATATATAAAGCTTTCCCTGGCACCATTTGCACGTGTGTGCTTTCATCTGTCATTGTCAATTGTGAATTTGGTTGACACTTCTATTATAGAGAAAGGGTGAATAGCAATATTAAAATTTTTTTCTAATTAATTTTCTTTCAATGTGCACAAATTTGTGTACCGGGCTTCTAGTTTGTGGAATATAATGAACAACATAAACTGATGAACCAAAATAGACCCAGAGTCACAGAAGCATTGAATGGACTGTCAAATCTCAGAGGGAAGCAAGGGGAGGGTGAGGTGGGAAGAGAACAACCAATGTACTCATATGCATACACGCATAACCGATGGACACAAACAATAGGGTAGTGAAGGCTTGGGGGGGAGGTGGAGGAGGGGAGGGCAGGAAGAGGTCAATGGAGGAAAGGGGACATATGTAATACTTTCAACAATAAAGATTTTTTTTAAAAAGATAGAAATCAACCAATGTAATGCCTGACATCAATAGAATGAATGGGAATAAAAATGCATGGTCATTTCAAAAAGAAATATTACCCAATAGAATGGACTGTCCTAAAGATTAAATCAGACAATTTCCATAAAATGATAAGCTCAGGTCATGTGGAATAAAAATATCTAAATGGTCCTAGCTGGTTTGGCTCAGTGGATAGAGTGTCAGCCTGAGGAATAAAGGGTGCCAGGTTTGATTCCAGCTAAGGGCACATGCCCGAGTTGCAAGCTCCATCTCCTCCCAGTAGAGGGCAGGCAGGAGGCAGTCAAACAATGATTCTCTCCCATCATTAATGTTTCTATCTCTCTTCCTTCCTCTCTGAAAGCAATTTAAAAAATATATTTTAAAAATATATCTAAATGTATCTCTTATAATTAATAAATATTTTAGTATGTTTTTATTGAATTTTTAGAGAGAAAGAGAACAGAAACATCCATGAGAGAGAAGCATTGATGAGCTGCCTCCTGCATAACCCCTGCTGGGAATCGAGCCAGCAAAACAGGCATGCCAACAACCTGTAGGTGCATGGGACAATGCTCAGCCACCTGAGGCACACTGGGGAAAACTAATCAATATTTTGTGAGGCTCTAAATGATACCTTTTAACTGGTGATATAAGTATAAATCCCTAATTATTTTGACAAATGTGTCAGGAAGCCAAAGAGTGTGGTGCCAAGGATTGCATATCAAAGGAGTGCAGTTCTGCCATATTGAAGAGGAGAATAACAATTCTCTAGAGACATCAGGGCTGTTCCCACCCCTCAATCAGACTTTGAAGTGAAAGGGAAGACAGGGTGGGGTAGAGTACTAGGTCTTTCGGCCCTTGAAAGCAGGCAAGATGAAGACATGAAGTCATAAAAACTAAGTACACTTGACTTACAACCTGGTCTCCTGGGATCAGAGAATCATTAGGAAAATTTTCCTTTCTGCTTATTCCAGAGGCCCAGAGGGAAATCATGTGCTTAGAAGTTGGAATAACACAAGGGAAATGTGCCTGATGGGCAGGTATAGAGAGAGCTGTAAATATCTCCCCTGTGCAGTCCTCAGCTTGTACAATGTTGGGGGACAGGGCATGGCTGTTGCTTTTGGTTCCTAAGTCTGGCTCAGGAACTGATGCTTCACTCCTTCCTGCTGTCTCACGTGGGGCAGAGTTTCGGTCTCCACCATCCAGGGAGGAGTTCCATACGGAGACCATCCTCACAGAGACCCATCCAGGTGAGTCTGAGAGACCAGCAGGTACATCAGGAGAGGGTCAGAGAGGATGGAACCTGAAAATTTTTACCTGAGTCACTGTGACCCTAATCAGCCCAGCCCAGAGAAAAGAGTGTATTGTGTCTATATTGTTGGTTAAGTGACTAATGTGTAATTAATTTAGTTAATACATTAAGAAAGATGTGCATGTTTGAATCTGTACTACAAGGACCTTAGTTGACAATAAAGTGATAAGAACGGGAGTCCAGTTGGATGACACTGTAGAATGAGTGAGACGCATAAATTGATTGCAGTAAAATGAAAATGTGTCTGAAAAGATTTGTTTTTCTGGAAGAAGGTATTGGGGTATTGGGTGGGAAGAACAGTGCAGTAAAGTGAGAGTGTTTGTATTAAATTTCAAAGATGGTGCGTATTTGAGCATGCTTTGTATTTATTGAAAAGATCCTGACCAGTCAGGGAGTTGGTCCCTTGCAACAGTAATTTGTGAGACATTCATTGCAGTATCTTCTCTCATGCTGGGTATTCACATGAAAAAAAGTATTTAATAAGTCTGAAAGACTACTAAATAGTTTTACTTTGAATTAATTACTTTATTATTGGCAGGGCTGCATATATTCTTGGATTTGTTACCCATTGACTTTCTCTGTTGGAACAATTGACAGGAATTCCTACCCCCACACTCAGCCTTTCCCCCAGTGGTCTCTACTTGTAATGAGAAATTCTGGCATGCATTCTGGGAATATAAATTGAGGACTGACCAACTTCTAGGCAAAGATATAGGGTGCTGAGAAAAAAGTCACCATAGATATATAGATGGAGAAATAAAGGTCACCCATTCTACCTTAACTCTTAATGCCACAGAGGCAGCACAGTGAGTTTACATTTATGCAGTGAGGCCTTCACTGTACCAGCTAGGGGGGAATGTCTCCATTCTAGTTAAAAATATTTTTCTACTTCATGTGTGTTTTTAACATAAAATGCCCTTACCCAAGGGAAGCTAATGAATGAAGAGGCCTAAACTCGGTTCCTCAGACAAATGTTTATTGAATAAATGTCTATATTAGAATCCTATAGCTGCTATAAAGTATTCTCACACCACTTGCTTAAAACAAACAAACATATGCTCTTACAGTCTGGATGTCAGAAGCTTGAAATGAGTCTCACTGACTAATATCCAGATGTGTGCAGGGCTGGGGTCCTTCTAGAAGCTGAGGGGAGGATCTGTTCTCTGATGCTTATTAGTGTGGCTGGCCGCCTGCATCCCTTGGCTCATGTTCCTTCCTCCATCTTCAAGCCAGCTGGGTAGCATTTTCAAAGTCTCTCTGAGGCCTATTCTTTTGTTCTCTCTCTTCAACATTAACAGAATCATTGTGGTTACCTTAGTCCCACCTGGATGAGCCTGGCTGATCCTCTATCCCAAAGTCAGCTGATTAACAAGCCTGTTCCATTTGCTACCCTAATCCTCCCCTTGCTAAAAGATATATCATATTCATGTGCTTAGAGGTTGGAGAAACAAGAGAGAAATGTGCCTGCAGAGTAAATATGGGGATTTATAAATATTCCCTCAACCCCGGTCTCTCAGCTTGTGTAACCTTAGGCTGGGAAGGCATGGTTATGTTTATTTCTCACTGTCATTTGTTCATTTGGAGGCCCAGTTCTGGCTGGGGAATTGATACTTCACACTTTCCACCTGTCTTGCCAGGAACAGAGCTTCAGTCTCTATCATCAACCATTTGGGGAGGAATTCAGATGTCTCCACAATGACCTTCCTCTCATAGATCTTATCTTGGGGTGTCAATAACACAGCTGACCCTGCATGACAGGGTCACAGAGAATGGAAGCCAAGATCATTTACCTATTTTCTCCTAAGAGACGATTCAACTTAGTCCAGAGGCAAAAGATTGCTGTGTTTGGTAAAATAATTAATGTATTTATTTCAGTGGCTACGTAAGAATTCATAGTGTGACTGCTATTCACACCTTTTATGGTCTTTCATACTCTTTTTTTTTTTTTTTTTTTTTTTTTTTACCTTGCAGCCATTTTAATGAAGAGTTTTTAAAATATGCAAAAACATAAATTATTTTAAAAAGTAATGAAGCATTCATACATTAAGAACTATACCAAGGAATTTTTTTATGCTAAAGCTTATGCTTAGTTCCCTGTGTTTATAAAGCTAAAATAAAGAATTTTATGTTTTACTTTTATATCTTAATTCTATATTTTAAATACGCTTAATAAATATGCTCTTGGATATACAAAATGTGTGGATGTACATATTCAAAATACTAGCAAGAGCTATCTCTATACTATGTATGGTCTTTCATACTCTTTATCCCTAAATTGCTCTCATATCAATGCTATTAAAATGTATTTAAATTATAAAATTCAAACTGTGGTTCTGGTCAGTGGTGATTTTGTCCACTATGAGACATTGAGCTATTTCCAGGGAGATCTGTGACTGTCACACTAGAGAGGTGTGGGTGGAGGCAGGGATGCTAAACAATCTTCAAGTCACAGGACAGACCTCACCACAGAGAACAGTCTGTCCCAGATGCCAACAGTGCCGATGCTAAGAAACTCTGAATTAAATAACATCATTATTTGTAATATTTACAGGTGACGTCAGGTTGTTCCCTAAAATTGTAACACTTTCTATCAGTGAAACGAGAGTACACCCTTTTGCTACCAGTTTCAAAGTTCCAACCCCAATCAACGTGACTGCTCTTCCAGTTTTTCCCCAGGCTGATGGATAGGAAAGGGCCAGGTCCTGGAGCATGGAGTTGAAACCACCAGCAGCAGAGCGAGGTACAGAAGACGTGTCCACTGTCCTGGGAGAAAGTAAACTGGGGCAGGTCTGGGATAGACACACAAGTATTTACATTACCATTTTGATTGGTTACAGGCAAGATTCCTGAAAATTCATGCACATGGAGTATGCAGGGGTCTCTAGTGATCACTACAGATATTGATTCAAGTTCCAACATACATTCAGGAATGAGAGCAGTCTTTAGTAAGTGGATTCACAGCTTTTAGCTGGTTGACTACCCTTGCCTTTTTCTCTCACTCTCTGACCCCAGTGCTATTTAATTTAGGACATCTCAAAATTTTCCCTGCTCACTTTTTTGAGATCTCTGTTCAAATGACACCTTGCTTGCAGATCTACCTACAATCTCATGAAAAATAGAACTTCCTATTCACTTTCTCCTTTGCACATACTTCCCTTTTCGTCTTACGAGCGGCCACCATCTGAAATAATTTATTATTTTATTATTTGTTTCTACATTCATCCCTCCTCATTGGATTGTAGAGACTTTTGTTCTTCAGCACCCTATTCTCACAGCCTGGACAGTGCCTAAACATGGTCAGCACTCAATTTACATTCCTGAGAAACATGAAGAAATTATCATTAAAACTGTAGAATACATGAACCCCTCAGAGACATAGGTGATTGAGACAAACATTCTATATCAGGGGTGGCACTGGATATCCCATACAGGGGACCATATCCATACACAAAATATTAAAATTAATGTCTTCACTATAAAATATTAATCGTAGCATTTCAAATATGTGAGGAATACAACTTTGTGTGAAAATTAGTCATGTTATTTTCATCTTTCCTGGTAGTCACCTCCACCACATGGAACCTGTGAATCTTACACAAATTTCAGAATTTCTTCTTCTGGGAATTTCAGAGAAGCCAGAACTGCAGCCCCTCATATTTGGGCTTTTCCTCTCCATGTACCTGGTCACTGTGTTGGGAAACCTGCTCATCAACCTGGCTGTCAGCTCAGACTCTAACCTCCATACACCCATATACTTCTTCCTCTCCAACCTGTCCTTGGTGGACATCTGTTTCACCTCCACCACCGTCCCAAAGATGCTGGTGAACATCCAGACAAAGAGCAAAGTCATCACCTATGAAGACTGCATCACACAGATGTATTTTTATACATTCTTTGCAGTGTTGGACAATTTTATCCTGACAGTAATGGCCTAGGACCGGTTTGTGGCCATCTGCCACCCCCTACACTACGTGGTCATCATGAACCCCCAGCTATGTCGACTCTTGGTTCTGGTGTCCTCCAGCATGAGTGCCCTACATTCCTTGCTACATAGCTTAATGGTGTTGAGGCTGACCTTCTGCTCAGACTTGGAAATCCCCCACTTTTTCTGTGAACTCAATCAGGTGGTCCACATTGCCTGTTCTGACACCTTTCTTAACAGCCTTATGATAAATTGTCTAACTGTGCTGCTGGGTGGTGGTCCCCTTGCTGGGATCCTTTACTCTTACTCTAGGATACTTTCCTCCATATGGGCAATCCCATCAGCTCAGGGGAAGTATAAAGCTTTTTCTACATGTGCATCTCACCTCTCCATTGTCTCCTTATTTTATGGTACAAGCCTAGAAGTGTATCTCAGCTCTGCTGCTACCCAAAACTCACATTCAAGTGCAACAGCCTCGGTGATATACACGGTGATAACCCCTATGCTGAACCCCTTCATCTACAGTCTCAGGAACAATGACATAAAGAGAGCCCTAGAAAGATTCTTTGGAAGGTAAGCTAACTGTAGCAATCTGAAGAAGTGACCATGAATGCAGGGTTCAAAGCCTCAGAGCCTGTTGTTCTGACACAAATAAAGCCAATCTTTGGACCATATGTAATTGGAAATTCTAGTTATCTCATGAGTTAACTTGAATTACTTTAGTATAATTTATTCTCTTATGACATATATCATTCCAAATAATTTTTCTATTGTTTTCCTCAAAGAATAGTCATGAATTATGCTATTCCTATGGACAAAACTGCACTTGGCTACTAAGGGCATTTACATAATTTTATTGTACAGAAAAATCTGAGACTACAGTTTTCACTTATATGTTCCTCATTATTTCTATAACGCTACCTTTACTGCTCTTGTTGATAATGTAGACTTTAACATGCTGGTATATTTTGTAGCTCATCTCCTGGTTTATAGTCTTTATTCAGCTGCGTATCCCCATGCTTATCATGTCCACTGGCAAAAATTGACAATCTAATATATGTTTCCAAGCATCTACATGGAAATATAAATTTTAATAAATAGACTGATCTCATATAATTAGAGTCTGAGATGTCTTTAAATATGATGAAGCAAAAATAAACATACAACTTATTGTTACTCAAAAATTTTTTTCAGGGCATGCAACTACTCATTAAAATATGGCTATGATGTCTATGTATAGTAGTCCTTATTCACTGGGGTGAAAAATTACCTGAAGTGTTTTATGTGCCTTTTCTGAACTGTTTTCCTGCTTCTGCTGAAAATCTTTCAATATACTCCCTAGAAATGTGCCTCCTTTTAGTGCTCTACGTTAACTATCTCCCCTTTTCTAGACGTTTTCAAATCCATTGAAGAGACAGCGAGTGAAAATCTCAATGTCATACAATACATATCTCCTTTATACTCAGAAATATCTTTCGTCTTTATGATCAAAGGATGAATCACACAGGAGTTTAAGAGACAGCGAGTGAACAATCTCAATGTCATACAATACATATATCTGCTTTATACTCAGAAATATCTCTCGTCTTTATGATCAAAGGATGAATCACACAGGAGTTAAAATTCTGCCCAGTCATGTGAGTAAGCATCACAAATTTTCCTGCACAAACATGCATGTCCTTCCACCCTGCCCTGACTACCTGGAAGGGAACTTCAGTGGAGGCACTTCTATACAGTTATCTGAAATGCATTTGAATAACAGAGTGATTGTGAGTGCTGTCCTTAAATATCAGTACAAATGCCAAAAGTAAGAAGTAGCAAATTACTATAATTTCCCTCAGTTATGTTCACTTTGATTATTGTACTAATTCTCTGTTGCTATTTAATAAGCCATCCTAAAAGCAAGTGGTTTAATATTATTCCTTTATTTTCTAATATGTTTGTGTAGTGGGGAGGTGTTCTGACTCTGCTGGTCTCCTAAGATGGCATATGATCTTAGAGAAGAGAGTGAGAATAAATATATGTTTAATGAGCAGATGTAGTCAGCTATGGCTCTGCTGAGCTGGGCTGGGCTTTCTAATATATTGGGGGCTCAGCTATGGTGACTGATCTAGGGAGGGCTTGGCTGGAATAAATGAGCTCTGTCTGCATGGCCTTTCCTCTGGAAGGTCCCCCTGCATTTGTTCACATGGCTGAGCCAGGTTTCTGAGTGAGAGGAGTAGAAATGCACCAACGCCTGGTAAAGCGCACTGTCACTTCCACCATATTTAATTGGCAATAACAACTAAAAAATCCTAAGTCCAGTTCAGATTCAACGGTGGAGAAAAAGACGCCACCTCTGGATGGGAGAAGCTCACAGTCACTTTGCCAAAGACTTGGATGAATTGGAGCCCCTCTGCAAACATTCTACCACTTGTGTAAATGTCAATTCAGCAAAGTTTTATTTCTACATCTGCCCTGAATGGCTGAATGATCTTAGAGAAGAGAGTGAGAGTAAATATATGTTTAATGAGCAGATGTGAAAATTCTACACTAGCAGGTAGAGCCCTCCAAATATAAGCATGTCCCCTCTGCCACTTGCCTCCCACTTACCATATCTAGGCTGAAAAGAAAGATTTTTCCTTCCAGATGTCTCAACTCCAAGGACTTAACTCATTGATTAACAGAGCTAAAGAGCTGTTGCTTTTCTGATTGCATCTTTTTTTGGCACACTCCTGTAGACATTGCTTTTCTGTTTACTGACCTGCTCTTAACATATTCATAATGATTTCCAATCTGATACTTGTATTTCTTGGGGGTAGAAGTCCTGAGGGAAGAAGATGGCATTTGAAATGCTCATACAACAGAGAAAGAGGAATTTGAAAGGGGAGGGAGAGTTGCTGTGTAAGTTCCACTTGGAATATCCTGAATATGAGGGCTGAGGAGAGAGAAGAATCTCAGGAGACTGCCAGGTAACCAGCAGTAAGTGATGTTGCAAGTGCCTATGCCAGCTTCCCTTCCAGTGGAAGACAGGTTTTATGACCACTAAGTATTAACTTATGTAAAAAAAAACAAAAAACTCTAAATTCTTCACCTGGTCTCCTTATGACATTTTATTTGTCTATTTTATTAATTACCTTCTGGAAGTCTTCTAATTTGCTCTGTAGCTCTTTGGAGAAGGAAACACACCCCCAAAATGAAATGAGCATTCATTGTTGAGTGTCCTGCCTGCTAGGGATGACACCTGGGAAGGAGGAGTCCAGTGGGATCAGAGATACACATGAAGGTGCAAACACATCTCCCAACGGTCAATTTGGCACAAGGTTGCATTCTGCTTTCCTCTCTTGCCTCATGAGAATCAACTCTCTCAGGGATTAGAGAGCCAAACGAGTGTTTCGATAATGAAGCTCATGGGAATTCAGCCCCTAAAGCCTCAGACACTGTAAATGCTTCTAATATACTCTCTCAAGTCTCGTTTACTAATATCCGGTGATGAGCAAACCCAACAGGACTTCCAGAGGTCTCGTGAGTGGTTCCATCTACCTTCCCTTCCTGCAGACAGGAGTTTCAACTTCATCCGTCATCTAAGGAAAAACTGGGCCCATGAAGTCAGACTGTTCCTTGATCATATCTAGTTAAGCCACAGTATCTTCACGGTGTCAGGGGATGTGGCAGAGCATAATGGACTCCTTTATTGGTAGTAACTTTGGGGGTATCAACAGGGACAACAAGTAAATAAACATTGCATAATACAGAGCCCTACCAAGGTAGTGTCCCTGGTCTCAGTGGGGGATTCTGAGTACACTAAAATATCCTTTCTCTTCAATTGGTCTCCTCTGGTATTAACTCTCAGTCCTGAGGCCTCCCTTCCCCAACAGCACTTCCTCTTGTTTCACTGATTTTTCTTACTCCCTTATTGGTGGGAAGATCTGTCAAACATTCCACAATGTGTCCTTTCAGGTGTTCAACAAATACTGATTCGGTGATGACAGTACGGCAGGCAGTAGACTGTGTTCTAGGGTTAAAGGACAGGATATGACATTGTAATTTCTTTCTAGGTGCATAAAGTTTAAGGGAAAGAGATGTGGAAATAAACAAAGACAGTATCCTGAGATAGAACTACAATCCTGGGAAAGCGATCAAAAGGTAGTCAACTCTTTCTGGGGACATTCATGAAGGCTACAGACAAGCTTATAATTGTACTGAGCTTTGAAGCTGTAGTGAATTCTTCCAGTGAATATAGGATAAGAGTCAGTAGGGAAGTAAATGTAGAGGTTAATTACACTGTAAAGTGTGCTTAGATTATACAAATGGTTCTAATATCTAACCAATAATGAAGACAGGGGATGAAAAGTGAAATGCGAGTTGGGCCATGTGGCAGCCAATATAACAGAGACCTTTTATATTTTATTAGTTACTACATTTATATTAATTCTGAAATCACTGGAGTGAGTGCAGGATTATAGCCACTGATATCCATGATCAGGTTCACTTTGTGGGAAGATCACCCATGCTGACGTAAGGAACAAAGAATTGCTGATTTCAAAGCCATACATAGAGAGTGGTAGTGGAAAAGGCAGTAATAGGAGGTGTGAGTGAATCTGATGGGCAGTTGAAACTGTGTAGCCAAAAAATCACTGATTAAAGCTGGCACAGGCAAGCATTTTCTATTCATTATTTTACTTAATTATTTCAATATCTCTACAGATTGGTACCATGATCCCTATTTTATGGTACAGAAAACGAGACTTACGCCAGTGGCAATGCTAACAAAAGGCACACAATGGAATCCAGAGTCAAGCAGAGAGCTCATTATTTCCAAGGTTCTTTGTTCATGTTTCACAAATATTTTTAATTTTAATAAACTTTACTTTTAAAACAGTTTTAGATTTATAAAAAAGTTCCAGAGAGTTTCCCCAAACTCCATAACCAGTTTCCCCTATTTAAAATCTCCTGTCCAGGATACAATGTTACATTTAAAGGTCATTTCTCCTTAGACTCTTCTTTGCTATGATAATTTTTCAGACTTCCCTTGTTTTTTTAATAATATTTTTATTTTTAATTACAGTTAATGTACAATATTATATTAGTTTCTGGTGTACAACCCATTGATTAAACAATTATATCACTTATTAACTGTTCACCCCCATAAATCTAGTACCCATCTGACGCCATATATAGTTATTACAATATTATTGACTATATTTCCTATGCTGTATTTTACATCCCCATGACTATTCTGTTACTACCAATTTGTACTTCTTATTCCCTTCACCCTTTTACACCCTTCCCCAACCCCATCCCATCTGGCTACCTTCAAAATGCTCTCTGTATCTATGAGTCTGTTTTTGTTCTGCTTGTTCATTTATTTTGTTTTTTAGATTCCACATATATGTGAATTCGTCTGGCATTTGTCTGTCTCTGTCTGATTTATTTCACTCTGCACAATATCCTCTAGGTCCATCCATGTGGTTGCAGATGGCAAGATTTCATTCTTTTTTTGGCTGATTCATATTTCATTGCATA
Source organism: Myotis myotis (assembly GCF_014108235.1). Classification (NCBI taxonomy): domain Eukaryota; kingdom Metazoa; phylum Chordata; class Mammalia; order Chiroptera; family Vespertilionidae; genus Myotis; species Myotis myotis. The sequence continues at coordinate 1,182,763 of NW_023416339.1, forward strand.
TATGCACTCCTTTATCCATTCATCTATGATGAACACTTAGGATGCGTCCATATCATGGCTACTGTAAGTAGTGCTGCAATAAATATTTGGAGGTACATGTCTGTTTTTGGTTACTTCTGATAAATACCCAGAAGTAAAATTGCTGGGTCATTCTTTGTCACTTGTTATAAAGTCTCTTTTGTCTGATATAAGTATTGCTACCTCAACTTTTGTTGTTATTTACATTTTCATGAAATATCTTTGTCCATCCTTTTACTTTGAGTCTGTGTGTATCTTTTAATATGAAGTAGGTCTCTTGTAGACAACATATGTAAGTGTCTTCTATTGTTATCCTTTCAGACACCATATGTCCTTCTATTAAAGTATTTATTCCATTTTCACTTAAAGTAATTATTGATAGATAGGTATTTATCACCATTTTATTATTCACCTTTTTTTCTTCTTCTTCTTAAAGACCCTTTAACATTTCTTATAATACTGGCTTGGTGGTGTTGAACTACTTTAGCTTTTTCTTGAGTAGGAAGCTCTTCATCTGTCCTTTGATTCTAAATGATAGCCCTGCTGGGTAGAGTAATCTTGATTGTAGATCCTTGCTCTTTTGTACCAATCTAATCTGACCTGCAAATTTTCTGTTGAGAAATCAGCTGACAGTCTTATGTGACCTCCCTTGTAGATAAATAATTGCCTTTCTCTTAGTGCTTTTCTTTTAAGATTCTCTTTGTCTTTAACCTTTGGCATTTTAATTATGATGTGTCTTGGTGTAGGCCTCTTTTACCTCATCTTGTTTGGGATTCTCTGTACTTCTTGAGGTTGTGTCTCTATTTCATTCACCAGGTTAGGAAAGTTTTTTTGTCATTATTTTTTCAAATAGGTTTTCAATTCCTTGCTCTCTATTTCTTCCTCTGGCAGCCCATGATGTAAATGTTGGTATGCTTGAAATTGTCCCACAGGCTCCTTAAACTGTCCTCATTTTTTAAAATTCTCTTTTCCTTTTGCTGTTCTGATTGTTTCCTGCTCTCTTATCTTTCAAATTACTGATTGGATTCTCTGCTTCATCTACTATACTGCTGATTCTCTATAATGTACTCTTTATTTCAGTTATTACAGTCTTCACTTCTAACTGGTTCTTTTTTATGTTTTCTATCTCCTTTTTTATGTTTCCTATTTCTTTGTAGAAGTTCTTACTAAGTTCATCTATTCTTCCCCAAGTTCATTAAGTATTCTTATAATCAGTGTTTTGAATTCTGCATCCAGTAGATTGCTTATCTCCATTTGTTTAGTTGTTTTCTTAGTTTTGGTCTTTTTTTTCATTTTAAACATGTTTCTTTGTCTCCTCATTTTGGTTACCTCCTTGTGTTTGTTTCTATGTAGAGCTGTTACATCTCCAAGTCTTGGTAGAGTGGCCTTATGTACTAAGTGTCCTGTAGGACCCAGTGGCACAGCCTCCATAGTCACCCACTGTCATCAATGGATAGATCTTCTAAAGAAAATATCAACAAGGAAACAGTGACCTTAAACAACACACTAGATCAGATAGATTTAATTGGTATCTACAGAACATTTTATAGCTGCAGAGCATACATTCTTTTCAAGTACACATGGAACATTTTCAAAGATAGACCACATGTTAGGACACACAAAGAAAATCTCAATAAATTAAAGAAGATTAAAATCATATCAAGAATCTTTTCTGACCACAATGGCAAGAAACTAAAATCCAAACACAATTTTAAAAAACTCAAAAACATTCAAATACGTGGAGGCTAAATAGAATATTATTAAATGATCAATGGATTACCAGTAACATCAAAAAATAAATTAAAAAATTACCTTAAAACAAATACAAATAAACACACTACCACCCAAAATCTATGGGGAACAGTGAATGGAGTCCTGAGAGGGAAGTTCATAGAATTGCAGGCCTACCTCAAGAAGCAAGAAAAACATCTGCCAAACAATCTAACATGACACCTAAAAGGATTGAAAAAAAAAAAAAAAAAAAAAAACAGGAAAAGTCCAGAGCAAGTAGAAGGAAGGAAATACTAAAGGTTAAGAAAGGTAAGAACAATGAATTTGGCAATGTAGCAGAATACAAAATTAACACCCAGAAATCTCTGGCCTTTTTATACACCAATAATGAACTCACGGAAAGAGAAATGAAAAAAACAATCCCATTTACCATTGCACCAAAAAAGAAGATACCTAAAAATAAACTTAATAAAGAGGTAAAAGACCTGTGCTCAGAAAACTATAGGACATTGAAAAAAGAGATAGAGGAAGACATAAATAAATAGAAGAACCTACCATGGTTATGGATTAATAGAATCAACATCATTAAATGTCCATATTACCCAAAGTAATCTACAGACTCAATGCAATCACAATTAAAATATCAGTGGCATATTTTAAAGATCTAGAACAAACTCTCCAAAAATTCATCTGGAATAAAAAAAGACCCCGAATAGCCACAGCAATCCTGAGAAAGAACAAAGTTAGAGGGATCAAAAGACCAGATATCAAGCTATATTCTCAAGCCACAGCTCTCAAAACTGCCTGGTACTGGCACAAGAACAGACATATAGACCAATAGAACAGAACAGAGAACCCAAAAATCGACCCAAGCCATTATGCTCAATTAATATTTAACAAAGAAAGCAAGAGCATACAATGGAATCAAGACAGTCTCTTTAATAAATGGTGTTGGGAAATGTGGTCAGATGCATGCAAAAAAAAAAATGAAACTAGATCACCAACTTACACAATACACCAGAAACAAACTCAAAATAGCTAAAGGACTTAAATGTAAGACAGAAAAACCATAAAAATCCTACAAGACTCCATAGGCAGCAAAATAGAAGACATATGTCATAGCAATATCTTTACTGACACAGCTCCTAGGGCAATGGAAAGAAAGGAGAAAATAAACAAATGGGACTACATCAAAATAAAAAGCTTCTGCACGGTGAAAGAAACCATCAACAAAAAAAACAAGACCACCACATGGGAAAAAATATTTGCCATCAATATTTCAGATAATGGTTTAATCTCCAAAGTTTACAGAGAACTCATACAACTTAATAAAAGGAAGATAAATGATCCAATCAAAAAATGGGCAAAGGATATAAATAGACACTTCTCAAAAGAGGAAATACAGAAGGCCGAGAGACATATGAAAACATGCTCAAAGTCATTAATCATCTGAGAGATGCAAATCAAAACAACAATGAGATACCATCTCACACTTGTCAGTATGGCTATCATCAACAAATCAACAAATGAAAAGTGCTGGGGAGGATGTGGAGAAAAAGGAACCCTCCTGCACTGCTGGTGGAAATGCAGACTGGTGCAGCCACTGTGGAAAGTATGGAGTTTCCACAAAAAGTTAAAAATGGAACTCCCATTTGACCCAGTAATCCCACTTCTAGGACTATATTCCAAGAAACCAGAAACACCAATCAGTAAGGATATATGCACCCCTATGTTCATAGCAGCACAATTTACGATAGCTAAAATTTGGAAACAACCTAAGTACCCATCAGCAGATGAGTGGATTAAAAAACTGTGGTACATCTATACAATGGAATACTACGTCGCTATAAAAAAGAAGGCACTCTTACCATTTGCAACAGAATGTATGGAACTGGAGACCATTATGCTAAGCGAAATAAGCCAATCGGAGAAAGATAAATATCACATGATCTCACTCATATGTGGGATATAATGATCAACATAATTTGATGAACAAGAATAGATCCAGAGACAAATGTCAGGGGAAGAGGGAGTTAGAGAGCAACAAAAAGACTTGTATGCATGCATATTAGCATAACCAATGGACACAGACACTGGGGCAGTGGGGGCTTGCCTAGGGTGGGAATGTCTGGGTGGGGGGGTCAATCAGAGAAAAGGAGACATGTGTAAAACTTTAGACAATAAATTTAAGAAAGAAGTAATACACATTATAAAATATAAATGTATTATAAAAATAAATAAAAATTAAAAAGAGTAACCAAAGCTAAATAAATAAATGTCAAACAGAAGTAAATGACATAGACATTTTTAAAAAATCAATTAAACCAAAAGCTGGTGTTTGAAAGGATAAACAAGATTGATGCACTTTTAACCAGACTCATCAAAAAACAAAGAGAGTGGACCCACATAAATATAGTCAGAAATGTAGGAGGAGAAATGACAATAGACATCACAGAAATACAATTATTGTAATAAAATAACCTGAGCAACTATATGTCAACAAAATAGACAACCTGGGCAAAAAGGATAAATTCCTAGAAACATACAATCTTCCAACACTAAATCAAGAACAGAAAAAATGATTAGACCAATAACAACTAATGATATAGAAAGAGTAATCAAAAACCTTCCAACAAACAAAAGCCCTGGACCACATGGGTTCACAGGCTAATTTTACCAAACATTCAAAGAACTACCACCTATCCTTCTTAAACTATTCCAAAAAATCCAAGAGGAGGAAAGACTTCCAAGCTCCTTTTTCATGGCCAACATTATCCTATACCAAAACCAGATAAAGACCCAACAAAGAAAAAAATTATAGGCCAATATCCCTGATGAACATAGATGCTAAAACTTTCAACAAAAATATTAACAAATCAGATCCAGCAATACATTAAAAAAATAATATACCATGATAAACTGGGACTTATTCCAGGGATGTAAGATTAGTATAATATCCACAAATCAATAAATGTGATACATCCCATAAACAAAATGAAAGGTAATAATCATATGACCATATCAATAGATGCAGAAAAATCATTCAATAATATCCAGCACCCATTTATGATGAATAGAGGGAACATACCTCAATGTAATAAATGCCATATATGACAGACCCACAGCTAGCATCATACTTCATTGGCAAAATTAAAAATATTTCCCTTCAGATTAGGAACAAGACAGGGATGTCTTCTATCACCACTCTTATTCAACACTAGAGGCCCGATGCATGAAATTCATGCAAGAGTGGGCCTACCTTTCCCCAGCTGCTGGCACCAGCTTCCCTCTGGCAACTGGGACCTGGGCCTTGCTCCGGCCACTGGCAAGCACCCAGAACCTGGGCTTCCCTCTGGCCCCGGCTTCATCCAGAAGGACATCCAGAATGACATCTGGTCTAATTAACATATTATCCTTTTATTATTATAGATAGTACTGGAAGTCCTAACAATAGCAATCAGAGAAGAATAAAAAATAAAAGACATCCAAATTGGAAAGCAAGAAGTAAAATTGTCATTATTTGCAGATGACATTATACTGTATATAGAGAACCCTAAGGATTCCACCAAAAACTACTAGAACTGATAAATGAATTCAGTAAAGTAGCAGGATACAAAATAAATATTCAGAAACCAGTTGCATTTTTATATACCAATAATAAGGTATCAGAAAGTGAAACTAAGAAAACAATTCCATTTACAATTGCATAAACAATACCTATGAATAAAATTAACCAAGGATACAAAACACCTATACTAGGAAAATTTAAGACACTGAAGAAACTGGAGAAGATACAAATAAGTGGAAGCATATATTGTGTTCATGAACAGGAAGAATTAACATCATTACAATCTCCATATTACTCAAAGCAACCTATAGATTTAGCACAATTTCTACCAAGATACAAATGGCATTTTTCATATAACTAAAACAAATGTTCCAAAAATTTATATGGAACCACAAAAGATCCTGAATAACCACAGCAATCTTGGAGGAATCATGCTACCTGATATCAAACTATACTACAAGGCCATAGTAATCAAAACAGCATGTAACTGGCATAAAAACAGATATAGAGAGTCCAGAAATAAACGCATGCCTTTATGGTCAATTAATATTTGATGAAGGAGGTAAGAACATACAATGGGGTAAAGATAGTCAATTGCCAGTGTATGCCATGAATTATCAGTGCCCTCTTTACTACTGCTGATAGAGTCATTTGCATCCTTATATCTAATCATGTTTGAGAAACTCCAGAACAAATTTAGAAAACTTACACTGCTTGGGGTGGAATAGTTCAGTGGTTGAGTATCGACCCATGTACCAAAAGTCACTGGTTTGATTCCTGGTCAGGCACATGCCCAGGTTACAGACTCTACCTTCAGTGGGAGCTGTGCAGGAGGCAACTGATTGATGTTTCTCCCTCATAGATGTTTCTATCTCTCTCCCTCTCTCTTCCTCTTGATTCTAAAAATCATTTTTAAATATTAAAAAGAAAAAAAGAAAACTCACACTAGTGAAATAAATTATTGAATAATTAGATAGGTAGATAGATGATAGATAACTGAGAAGAGACAAATCTTCCTTGCCAAAGAATTCCAATCATGTGTACAGATAGTCTGTGCTCAAGGAAGTGGAGAATAATTTACTACTAATGAAGTGTTGGCAACTTTGTAAGAAGTAGCTTTCTTAAAAAATGTAAAGTATGAAAAGGAAAGAAAAAGAGTAACTTTAAAGTGGAGAAATCTGACAAACAATACCTCAGTCATATGGTCAAAGTCAACATGAAGATTGGTAAATCATGAAGATAGTATACATCCTTGATATGAAGTGATAGAAAATGTCAACCTCTGTGATCTTCTCCCCCACCAAAAATGTATAGCCCCAGTCTAATTGTGAGATAACCATCAGGCAAATTTCAATTGAAGGAAATTTTTCAAAATACCTGAGTAGTGATCCTCAAAACTACCAAGTTACACAAAACAATGAAAGACTGAGAAACTTTTATAACCAAGGGGAGCCTGAAGAGAAATGATGGCTAAATGCAATGCATTCTGAAGGACAGCTGTTAATAATAAAGGAAAGTAATACTTTTGCAATTTACTTGTAAATATAAAACTGTTCAAAAATAGTTTATTAAAAAATAAAATTATTACTGGCTTGCAGAAGTCTTGGAAATAGTGATCTCTGAGCCTGACTCCAGACTCCATTGCATGCTTCTTCTAAATCTCACATTCTTCATTGAAAAAATCAGAATGATACCATTTACATAGAATTTCCGAAAGAATTAAACAAAATAAGCAATATAAAATGGCCACCTATGTCTATAATTAACAGTGCATTTTGGATAATTATTTAAATGCTCATAGATTTATCTTCCACCTCCCAGCTCCACTTCCATTTTCTGTTCCCACCCCTCTCTTTATGACCTTCACAGCAGCAATAATGTGTTCCTCCCATTGACCCAGGTGACTATCTCACAGGAAAAGTTTGATCATGGACATCACCTGATATAAACCCTTCTCTGATTCTGAAATTAATTTCAGAATTATGTGTCAATTCTGTCACCAGAATGTAAGGCTCTCTGCTAATGGGCAGCTTTTTCCTCACCAGGCCCAAATTTCAGTTTTCACTAGCCTCACATCACCGGTCAGATAGTAAATACTATTTTTCATTTCCTAAACACAATACCCAGTTTATTTAATCGCCACATTTGCTGAAATTCTTCTGGAGTACTCTCACATTTTCCCCACCTGAAAAAACTCCACATCTACGTCAAAGCTCCGGACATTTATAAACTTGACTGTGATGCCTTCACTATTCTTTCCAGGAAAAGTCTACTATTTTAGGACTCACTTCCTCAGAATCAAAGTGCCATATTAGGATACTGCATTATTTATATTTATCTGTCTCTTCCCCAATTTAGACCACAAGCACTGTGGGAGAATGTACAACATTTTATTAACTTCCTTATTCCCAGAATATGTTAGTGCCTATCATGCAGTAACTTCTCAGTAAATATTTGTGAAATACTAAAAGAACAACTGAGTGAGTGACCTTAAAAAGAGATATCTAGCCCTGACCGGTTTGGCTCAGTGGATAGAACATCAGCCTGTGGACTCAAGGGTCCCAGGTTCGATTCCTGTCAAGGGCATGTACCTTGGTTGCGGGCACATCCCCAGTGGGGAGTGTGCAGGAGGCAGCTGATCAATGTTTCTCTCTCATCGATGTTTCTAAATCTCTATCCCTCTCCCTTCCTCTCTGTAAAAAATCAATAAAATATATTTTTTTAAAAAAATTAAATAAATAAATAATGAAAAAAGAGAGAGATATCTATAACAATAGGAAGAAAAGGGAAACAGTGAAACAACAGAACATGTAGTTAAGAGAGGAAGCCCATGCAATTGACAACTAACATCAGAGGATACAAGTGGGAGCAAGCAGGTATTCTAGCACATTCAGAATCAACCTCCAGAATTTGGGACTTAAATTTGCCAGGATTTTGTATCCTCAAACTTTACTTTTTTATCTTTATATATCACAGGAAGTTACTACCAATAAAGAGTCCTATGCACCATTATCACAACTTAACAAAATGAAGAAAATCCAATTAAAAATGGGCAAAGGATCTAAATAGACATTTCTCATAAGTGGACAGACAGAAGGCCAAGAGGCATATGAAAAAAATTGCTCAAAGTCACTAATCATCTGAGAGATGCAAATCAAAACCGCAATGAGGTACCACCTCACACCTGTCAGAATGGCTATCAACAAACAAGTGTTGACGAGGATGTGGGGGAAAAAGGAACCCTCATGCACTGCTGATGGGAATGCAGACTGGTGCAGCCACTGTGGAAAACAGTATGGAGTTTCCTCAAAAAGTTAAAAATGGAACTCCTATTTGACCCAGTGATCCCACTTCTAGGAATATATCCTAAGAAAGACGAAACACCAATCAGAAAGAATGTTCATAGCCAAACAATTTACAATAGCTAAGATTTGAAACACATGAGTGGATTAAAAAACTGTGGTACATCTACACAATGAAATGCTACTCAGCTGTGAAAAAGAAGGACCTCTTACCATTTACGACAGCATGGACAGACCTGGAAAGCATTATGCTAAGTGAAATAAGCCAGTCGGAAAAAGATAAATATCATAGGATCTCACTCAGATGTGGACTCTAATGAACAATAGAAACTGATGAACAAAAATAGATCCAAAATCATAGAAGCTCTGAACAGACTGTCAACGCTCAGAGGGAAGGCAGGAGAGAGTGGGTGGGTGGGAAGAGGTCAACCAATGAACTTGTATGCATCATATGCATAACCCAGGAACACAGACAATAGGGGGGGTGAAGGCCTGAGGTGGGGGGCGGGGTGGCTGGGAGAGGTCAATGGGGGAATAAGGGGACATATGTAATACTTTCAACAATAAAGATTAAATAATAATAAGATAAAATGTTATTTAAGTGGGTTATCAATACCAGCTTTATTAACTTGGGATTATGATATGAAGACAATTAAACAATTTTGTGAAACTTAAGAAAATTAAAAGCAAAAAATTAATATAATGTTGGAGGAATAATAGAAATAACTAAATTTGCATGATTCGTTGCTATTCACAAAGGAGGATATGAAGGATATTGTTTTTTAGGTATTTCTAGTAGACTATCTAATGTGTCTGTTCCTTTACCTGTTTTATCTCATTGAATTATCCCAACAATGTCATGAAAATAACTATTCCCATATTACAAAAACCTTTAGGGATGTGTGTGCCTGATATGATAAAACCACTAACTGCAACTTTTCTCACCTTCCTATCTCAACAAATTCTTGCTTGACTGGAATCCCTAGAGTGAAAGCAATAGGGAAAAGCAAGAATGAAAAGGAGTAACTCATAGGACTTAAGACCCAGGATTAAAAGCTCTCAGTAAATATGAGCTAGGCCAGTGGTTGGCAAACTGCGGCTTGTGAGCCACATGCTGCTTTTTGGCCCCTTGAGTGTGGCCACGAAGTTTCAATCACACTGTACATGCACACCTGTACATGGTATTTTGTGGAAGAGCCACACTCAAGGGGCCGCAGTTTGCCGACCACTGAGCTAGGCGGGAGTCTTATTCTTGGACTGTCTCATTGGCCAGAGACCAGCATATATACCATTTTAGAAGGACCCTCTACATGGAGTCAGCATCCGTCTTTAATCATCAGGAATTAAGAAACATCAGCAAGGAGGCTGGCAATCCAAAAAGCAGTAGTTAAGCAAAGAATAAAAGCAGAATAGAGAGATCTGGTAAGTTTAAATTGGGTGGGGGAAGGGCAAGAAGGCATCCCAGTCGGCCCTTTCCCAAGTCAATTCTACGGTACATGTCATTGGCTTCAACAGGAAATAGTATTGGTTCACAGCTCAAGATAAAGCTCCCCCACTGCTCAGGCTTCATGTTTCCACACAATGTGGAGATTTTTTGCATTTTATCCAGGTTAGTATAATTGGGAGGATCTTTCAATAAAACCATTGGAGTGCTCTTTATCCCTTGGAGAAACATCTGTGTCTTCTGTTTGATTCCTAGCTTGTTCTTACATTAGTCCTAGAATAATGACCCAAAAAAAGGCAATGTTTTTTTCTATTAACCTCTCAAAGAAGGAAGTGGTTTGAACTTGCAGCCAAGGGAAAATGTGGGTTTATTGTGGGACTTATTATCTATAATTTTTGTTGTTATTCCCTATAAATACTTTTGTTGTTAGAATATATCCTGAGAAGTAATAGGATGCCTATAATTTACCTCAAATAATCCAGTGAGTGTATGGGAGTGAGTAGAAATATAGATGAAATAAAAGTGGCCATAAATTAATGATTGTTGCAGCAGGGTGATTGATACACAGGGGTTCTGTTGCCTGTGTTTCTACTTTTTAGTCTGTTTGGAATTTTCTAATAAACAGTAAAAAATATTTAAAGATTCTGAACTGTAAAGAACTAAGATTAGTATCTGAGTAAAGACAGCCAGAACCAAGGAGTTTCTTCATAAGTTGTATCTTGTAAAATGGGTGGGAATAGATGACCTAATATGTGTGCCTATTATTTTCCATCTGTGTTGATTTTGATCTTCATACTAAAAGCCTATTGCTAGCAATACCTTGCGGGGGGGCTTCTGGAAGATCAAATGGAAAATCTTTGTCCCCCAGGGTCCTGTGGGGAAGCCTGGGAGCCTGTCTAGAGGGAAAGCTGGATGCTGCTAGAAGCCATGGAGCTGTAGGGAGAGGCCGCTTAACCAGGTGGGAGAAGCTATTTCTGTGGGTGCTCTGGATCTCACTTCTCAGCCATATTCACCTCCTCTCTCTCTGTCCTAGGCTTCTGGGTCCTGCTAATATCATTAGGAGCTATTGCCCAGAAGTCTGGAGGTATGTTCAAACAAACCTCACCCACCCAGACAACACTCACAAGGACTTGTCTTTTGGGAATGATTTTAGGCTTTGAAAAATTGACCCTTCTTTCCCAAACCGCCAGTCTATTTTCAAGGGCTCCTCCTTGTGTGAAGATAGGCATCTCTTCCCTCTCCTTTCTCCATCTCCTTGTTCCCAACTGGCAGCTCGTATCTTCTGAGGGATATCCATTTCCCACAACTCCCTGTGCTCGGCGCCCACGGCATGCCCACTGTACCAATGCCACTTTCTGTCGCTGTGATGCTGGATTCACTTCTCAGTCTGGACAGGCCATCTTTAGCAACCCCTTGGAGGTCTGTACAGGTAAGAGGCCGAAGGACAATAGAGTCATCAGAAATTTGGGGGAATCAAGAGACCTCAGCCCTTGAAGCAGCATTAACGTTTGTTGCCAAGAGTAGAAGAAAGGAACCAAGAAGCAGGGCAATCGGTTCTCATGGTCAAGGGGTATATACTAACAGCTCCAGCTTTGGAGTTGGACTATCTGAATTCCAGCCGACCAGGTGTGAGTCCGAGCAAATTGTCAAACTTCCCAGTGTCTCCTTATCTATGAATCAGTGATAATAATGTAAACTCATCTAGTTCTTGTGAGCTTTAAATTGAGTAATATCTATAAATGGAATCCATCGAGACAGAAAGCAAATGGTAGGCGCCAGATGCTGGGGGAGGGGGACATGAGGAATGACTACTTAATGGTGTTTCTTTTGGAGAGATAAATATGTTTTGAAACTAAATAGAAGTGGTGGTTGCCCAACACTATGAATGTGTTAAATACAACTGAGTTGTTCAGTTGAAAATGGCTGATCTTATTGTGTGAATTTTCACCTCAATAAAAAAAAGATAAATTAATACCTGTAAAAACACTTGGGACGTTGCCTTGCACTTGATGGGAAGTTGATACGTTTTGTTGTTGATGATGTTGTTGTTGTTCATTAGTCAAAGATAGGGGCAGTGTGGTGAAGGAGGAAGCTATGGAGAATACCACCCAAACATCAGAGATTTGGAAAGTTCTGCCAACTCTAGCACTAGTTTGCAGGGAACTCCCTTTATCTCAGAATCTCAGTTCCTCCATCCAAAAATAACCACTGCAATCTCTTGCCAGTATGGTCATTTTCCATTTGTAAAATGCAATTTCTGAAATTAAAATGAACTTCAACCACATTATATCTAGATAAGTGGTTACTATTATCATCCCCCACTTAGAGGTAAGGAAACAGACTTTGGGAGGTAGCATGCTCAGGCTCCCACAGCTGGTCATACAGCTGGAATTCAGATAGGGTTAATTTGAAGTTCAGAAAGCTCTCAAACACTGTCCCTTACAAGGCTCAAAGCATCCCCATGAGACCATCAGTGCCGATGCCATATTAAAAATGAAAAAACGTGGGCCCTGAGAGGTGAAGTATCTTGTCCAAAGCCATACACCTAGAAAGTAGGAGAACATCTCAAACTACAGCATTCGGAGTTGGTCATGAGTTGGATGAAATATGAAATATTCTTACTATGGAATATTCCATAAGTATAAAAATTATTTATTATTTTGATATGGAAAAGTAATCACAAAATATTTTTTTTAGTTACAAAATATTTTACAATCCTGGAAGAATTTATATAAATCAAGGCTGTGGTCTGATTCCATGGGAGGTGGGGAAAAGATAAAAAGATTTCATTTGTCTTTATAATTGGTGAAGCTGAGCAATAGGCACACATTCTTCCTGTGAAAATTTTTTTTTCCATTTTAGTGGTTGCATATTTACATATTTTCTGTTTAAAATGAAAACAGAAAGGGTAAAATCATTTCAGTCTGGTTGCTGCCAGTCTTAACCAGAATTTCGGCCATTCCTAGCAGTTCCCACTAATGTTCCAGGTATCAACAAATGTGGTCCACTGTAACACATGTCTTGTGGAAGCTCCGCAGTTTGTCACAATGTGGAGGGAAGTCATTATAGTGAGTGCACCTCTTGGTACAAGCTCCTTTCAGGAGACACCAAATTCAAAAGTGAGAATGAGAACACTTGTCAAGGTAAGTAACATGGTCCCTCCACCTGTCTCCCCAAGACACTCTCACACTCAACCTCATGCCATCAACTTTAAGACTGTCTGTCTGAGAGCCTAGGAGAGAGCACCCGTGGGTCTATTAGGGCCCCATTCCTCCCATTTCCTGCTCTTGTTAGAGTACATTTAGGAGGTTCTTTCTTGCAACTAATATGCAATAATTAAAGATTGGAAACAAACGACATAACATTCATTAATGGAGACTAGTTTAACATATGACAACCATACAACATAAACTTTAGAACCTTTTCATGACTTCCTTTTTCCTCTTTGTGAGTAGTTCTTTGAATTTTAACACAATTCAAGTTTTAGCACAATTGCTCTTACATTAGTCCTAGGATAATGACATACACACAAAAAAAACAATGTTTTGTTCTATTAACCTCTCAAAGAACGAAGTGGTTTGAACTTGCAGCCAGGGGAAAATGAGGGTTTATTGTGGGCTTTCTTAATTTATTACCTATAATTTTTGTTGTTATTACTTATAAATACTTTTGCTGATAGACTATATCCTAAGAAGTAATAAGATGCCCATAATTTGCCTCAAATAATCCAGTGGGTGTATGGAAGTGAGTAGAAGTATAGATGAAATAAAAGTGGCCATAAATAAAAGGTCCAGACTTGAGATACCACCACTATCAGGGTCCAGAACAATTAGTTCCATTATCTCAAAATACTCCTTCATCTTGCTCCTTTATAGTCACCCCTACCTCTACCCCCTGACAACCCTTAACCTGTTTCCTTTTGCCTATAGTATTGTCTTTTGAAAAATCATATAACAACAGAATAATACAATATGTTTGGGTCAGATTGCTCCCATTCAGTGTAATGGTTTTTAGGTTCATCCATGTTGTTTTATGTACCAATAGTTCATTTCTTCTTATTGCTAAGTAATATTTCATTGTATGGCCATATCACACTTTGTTTAGCCATTCACCCATTGAAGGGCATTTGGGTTGCTTCCAGTCTTGGGTGATTATGAATAGACCTAAATGAGAAAGCTCTTGATAAACTAAATTGGGATGCTTTCCAAGTTCTGTTTTAAACTTTTTAAAATGCTGCAGGATGGTTCCTACAGTATGCCAATAGCCTTTCTTCTCCCTGATCTTCCTTTTTAGTCATCTCAAGAATTTCTTTGTAAATACAGTTTAATCTTAAAACTCTTCAAATCCCTTTTAGTAGTATTAAGGCAATAATTTCATCAGAGGTATAATTTGATTTTCTACCATTGCTCTGAGCTGTATCCCAGGGACTGTAAATAGAACTGTGATGGGGTAGCTCCTATCTCCGGGGGCCTTTTCGCCAGTGGGAAGACAGATCTGTAGACAAGTGCCACATGAATCAAAGAATGAAAAGGAACAGTCACTGTGCATAAACCATCCACTTCATGGGTAGACAGTGTCTTTCTCACCACTGTACTCCAGTGCTAGGTACTTGGAAGGCATTTTAGAAATATGCATAAATGGATAACTTGGAAGAGCTCTGTTGTTATAGTAATCAGAGCTGTGGTCATACCTTGGCCCTGACACTTGGCCTTGATTTTGGCCAAGTTTTTTTTAAATCTCTGGTCTTGGTTTCCTCATATGCAAGACAGGAATGATTATATGTACTCTTTTTTTTAATATATTTTATTGATTTTTTACAGAGAGGAAGGGAGAAAGACAGAGAGCCAGAAACATCGATGAGAGAGAAACATCGATGAGCTGCCTCCTGCACATCCCCCACCGGGAATGTGCCCGCAACCCAGGTACATGCCCCTGACCGGAATCGAACCCAGGACCCCCCAGTCCACAGACCGACACTCTATCCACCGAGCCAAACCGGTTTCGGCTATATGTACTCTTAAAGAGATTGTTTTTTAAAACTTTTGAATATTAAGTTGTTTATCTTTTAGAATAGAATACATATACTTTTTATTAAAACATAATTGACATAGAATATTACATTAGTTTCAGGTGTACAACATAGTGATTCTACATTTATATACCTTACAATGTGATTACCACCAAAGTCTAGCAACCATCTGTCACCATGCAAAGTTATTATGATACTAGAGGCCCAGGGCATGAAAATTGTGCACTTGGGGGTGTTCCTCAGCTTGGCCTGTGCCCTCTTGCAGTCTGGAACCCCTCGGGAGATGTCCACCTGTTGGCTTAGGCCCACTCCCCAGGGGATCGGGCCTAAACTGGCAGTCAGACATCCCTCTGGAAGCCCAGGAGCCCTCAGGGGATGTCCTTAGCGCTGCGGAAGAGGCAGGAGAGGCTCCCGCCACTGCCACTGTGCTTGCAGCTGTCAGCTGGAGTTCCCCCTGTGGGAGCACACTGACCACCATGGACAGCTCCTGCGTTGAGTGTCTGCCCCTTGGTGGTCAGTGTGCATCATAGCAACTGGTCATTCCTGGTCATTCCACTGTTAGGGTCAATTTGCATATTACCCTTTTATTATATAGGATTATTGACTATATTCCCTGTGCTGTACACTATATCCCCATGACTTATTTATTTTATAGCTGGAACTTTGTACCACCTATTTCTCCTGCTACCCTCCACCTGGGCAACCATCAGATTGTTCTCTATATCTTTGAGTATGATTCTGTTTTGTTTTGTGTATTTTTTTGTCTTTTTAGATTCCACATATAAGTGAGATCATACAGTATTTGTCTTTCTCTATCTGACATTTCACTTAACATAATACGTTCCAGGCCCATCCGTGTCATTGCAAATAGGAAGATTTCATTTGTTTATTGATGAATAAGTACCACACCGTACACTTTTAAGAAAAGATTAATTGATTTAGATTATTTAATGACCTTTCAATGCATTAATCATTTCATACTATCCATTTTTATCATTTATATAGTTGTTTGAGTAATGTTTTAAAGTATTTGAAATAACTTAGAGATGGGGTATTTAGTATTTACAAAGAGAAAAGTAAAATATTAAATATTTCAACACTAAGAAGTGTTAACAATATATTTGCTTTGAAATGCAGGACTCACTTCTTTAAGATTTACCTATTTATTTAAATTTATTGGGAAGACATTGGTTAATAAGATACAGGTTTTAAGTGTACAATTCTGTGCTGCCTCCTCTGTATATAAACATCAGTCTTATTGAGAGCATTATGCTGTTGATAAGCTATTCACCATCCCTAGAGGAGAGAAACCTCTGATCTTCAGTTAAGAGGGACTCCTCTCACTTCATTGTCTAAGTTACAGACAGAAAAAGCTACAGTAAATATTGTCCGAGCTCTACTCTACTGGTCTCTAAGTTAGCAAAAGAGGATCACATTTCTCTCTTAATTGAAAAAGAGAGGAAGTTAAGTTTGTAGCCAAATAAATTTGAATACACCCACACTTACTCAACACTGTGACCACAATCACATAATTTCCTCATTTCTCTGAGAAGAATGAACGTCCCCTGAGTGGAGAGAGAGAAGAAATACCCAAGATATCCTGAAGGCAAAATAAGTTCCCTGTGGGTATGGCATTTAGAGCAGGCCTACAACCTACCCCCTGCATTGTGGGCAATACTGGGGCTGCCCTGCAGGGTAGAGCTGTGGCTAGATCCATAGAAGGCTGAGGGAAACCATGATCCAGTGGATTTGGGGGCTTTGTGAGCCAGATAATCATGTGCCAAGTTACCCATCAGACTCTTGCACAACACTAAGAGCTGATACCAACACCACTTGGTTGGAAGTCATTTCCAGATTCCTGGATGAGCCATTGTATTGGTTGTCTATTGCTGATGGAACAAATCACCACAAACTTAGTGACTGAAAATAAAATAAATATGTTCTTTTACAGTTTGGGCGGTCAGAAGTTTTAAATGGCTTCTTCTAGAGGCCTAAGGGGAAAACCTACTTCCTTGTCTTTCTAGTTTCTAGGTTACCTGCATTCCATGGCTCTAGGCTTCTTTCTTCCTCTTCAAAGCCAACAGCATATCTTTCTTGTCTCATCTCATCTCTGACCTCTACCCTCCCTCCCTCTTATAAGGACCCTTGTGATTATACCAGGTGCACCCAGGTCATCCAACATAATCTCCCATTTCAATATCCTTAATCACAAAGTTCAAAAATTCTTTTGAATTAAAGGGGACATATTCATATGTTCCAGAAATTAGAAATTGGACACGAGAACACCTTTGAAGAGGTCATTATTTTGTCTACCATATTCACCATCCACCAAGCAGTTCTGGCCTAAGATGTAACACACACATGTGCACACACACATGTTTGCACACACAAATAGCTCTCGTCTTGCCCACCTTGTTGAATATATAGGGCAGAAAACTCTTTCTGTGAAGGGTCAGACAGTAAATACCTTAGGCTTTGGGGACCAGAAGGTCCCTGTCACAACTACTCAACTCTACCATTTGAAAGCAGCCATAGACAACATATAAATGAATAAGCCCTCGACTGCATTCCAATAAAACTTTATCTATTGATACTAAAAGCTGAATTTTATATAATTTCATGTGTCACAAAAGATGGCTCTTTCTTTGACATTTTTGAACATTTAAAAATATAAAAAAAATTCTTAGCTCATGGACTGTACAGAAACAGGCAGCAGGTGGTTTGGCCTGGGGGCCATAGTTTGCCAACCCCTGCCCTGAGGTGGTTGGAGAATAGAAAGTGCCACCACAAGATGGTATCCATTTCAGCTGTGATGGATCCCTTGACGCCTGAGCTTGAGGAAGGTGGTGAAGGTAGTAAGGCTGGGGTTGGCGAGTAGAGGGAGGCATTAGCAGTACTAGGATAGAGGTCTGACCCTCTTTCTTATGTTGGCAGATGTGGAGGAGTGCAGCTTGGGACACCACCAATGCCACAATTCCACCTACTGTACCAATGTGAGGGGCAGCTACAGATGCTACTGTTGCCATGACTGGGTGGCCAGGTCCAGCCCTCTGAATGGTCTAAACACCACTGTCTGTGAATGTATATGGTCCTGACACACACACATGCATCATGCATATGCACACATGTATGCCCACACATGTATGTATTCAAACCGCATTGGCACATGTGTATACACATGTGTAGATTCACAAAAGGCAAATACACACATGCATGCACACACACACACACTCACAAGATGGCACAAACACATGCCAATGTTGCTCCTGCTTCTTTTCCTTGCAGAAGTCCCCTTCTCCTCATGGACACCACCTTCTGGAATCAAAAGTCAGGTGAGTGAAGACTCAGCAGAAGACCAGGAAGCAGAGAGATCCTTGCCAACACCATCTTGTGTCTCCTTCCTCTTCTCAAGCTTCCCCTTCAGTATCTCTGACCCATGCCCATGTCCCCTCTCCCTAGAGCCTCTCCCGGTTCTGTGACAAAGTCCAGCAGTTATCTCAAGACTTCAAACCAGTCTTGGCTGAGAACTCCATCCAGGTAAACTCCGAATCAAGAAAGTGGAAAGATATGGAAATCCCGTTGAGACTGGGCCATTTGGTGGGAATGCAGCCAAACTCTCATGTAGTAGATATTGCAACTGGCCTCTCACTCATGGTGAAGAGAAGGTTGGGCACTCAGGTATCTCGAAGCATTTTCATTTTTTTTTAATATAATTTCTACAGAGAGGAAGGGAGAGGAATAGAGAGTTAGAAACATCGATGAGAGAGAAACATCGATCAGCTGCCTCCTGCACACCTCCTACTGGGGATGTGCCCGCAACCCAGGTGCATGCCCTTGACCGGAATCGAACCGGGGACCTTTCAGTCCGCAGGCCGACGCTCTATCCACTGAGCCAAACCGTTTTCGGCTCAAAGCATTTTCAAAAACACCCAGGTGCCCTGGCCAGTATGGCTCAGTTGGTTGAAGCATCATCCAGTGCCCCAGCAGGTCCCAGGTTTCATTCCTGGTTAGGGTACATCACTAGGTTACTAGGTTACAGGTTCGATCTCTGGGTCAGGTGTATATCTCTCACACATCAATATTTCTCTCTCTCCTCTCTCTCTCTCCCTTTCTCTCACTCTCCCTCCCTCCCTTTTTCCTTCCCTTCTCTAAGATCAATTTTTTTAAAAAACCACCAGGTGCACTAACTTATGATTCTTTCCCTATTGCTGATTTCAGAATTTGGGTTTAAGTCATCTTTAGAACTCCTAACCCAGGGTCACCTCTGTGTGGGTGAGATCTAAACATCTGAGGAATCTAATTCAGTGCCATTGTTATTCTTCAAATAGACAATTTCTATGGTCTGTTCTCCGGGGCTAAATAATCAGAGTCTTCAGGCAGGCCCTTTGGTCTATTGCCCGCTGGCTTTGTGTCCCCGTTCCCCCAGGATCTCATGAAGGAGGTGGAAGAGCTGCTTAACACCCCAGGAGACCTGGAGACCCTGCCCCACTCAGAGCAGCACTGTGTAGTCTCTAACCTGCTCATTGGTCTGGAGGGTGTTCTGAGAGGGCTGAGCAGGGTCTTGCCCAATGGACCATTGACTCATCAAGGTCCTGCAGGCACAAGTAAATACCTGGGTCTGCCCCAGGCTCCTGCTCCACATGTTCACCATCTAATTCCTCCCTCTTCCTAGAGACTGCCACATTGAAGCCACGTGACCACACTCACAACTTAGGGTTTTATTTAAAATATTACTTATATAATAAAAGTGTTAGGTTAGGTGGCTCAGGAGGCAGCGCAAGAAATAGAGTCCAGTGAATCAGAAAAGAAAGGAAAGGAAAAGGTTTATTCTGCGTCCCCGGGAGACCCACGTACCCCAAGGACAGGGCACGTGGATTCACACCAACAGGGAGGGGGGCGCTTTTTTTATACTGCGGTTGGGTGAGGGGTGGGGACATGAGCTGAGGAATTCTCTGCTGCAGGGAATGGGCGGGGGTATGTGGATGAAGGGAGAAGAAGTCTGTATCTGTGTCTGGCACCTTGATCTGTGAGAAATTCCAGGGGAAGTCCATTATCTCATCACATGTCTGCATGCATCCGAACCTGGGCTCTCTCCGGCCTAACATCCCGGCCTTTTGGTGATAGGGGATGGTGACTCTTTCTGGCTACTTCCAGCTGGCTAAGGGCAATGAGGGGGGCGTTTAAAGGCCAGGGTTAGGCAGAGGCAGATCAGAGGGCAGCCAAGTGTAGGGATGGAGCAGGAGCTGATTCACAGTCACTCGTGACATCTCCGCGATCCGGGAGTGGATGAACTTGAGGAGGCAGGGGGCTAGAAGAAAAAAGACACAGATGAGAATCAGGGGCCCTATCATGGGTAGGACCCAGGTGGCTAAGGGGCTTTGGAACCAGCCGGAAAGAGAGTTGCCCTGGAAGTGTCCCGCATGTAGTTCTTCAGTCAGCTTAGTCAGGGTCTGTACGTTTTGTTTTGCTCCACTACTCCAGACTCGATGTAGTAACAGCATTCTTCCTGAAGGAATATACAGGTTCCTCCTTTTTCTGCAGTCAGAAGGTCTGAGGCGAGCCGGTTCTGTAGGGCTACTTGGACTACTGATGTCACTTGCTGCCCTACAATGACAGGGAGGAAGGCAGCCCGGCGGGTCCAGGGATGGGATGGAGGGAGCAACCAGTGAGCTCCGACTCTCCATACAAGGTTAGTTGGGGAACTACTGTGACCACGAAGCAAGGCCCGGGGTCAGAGGAGTTCATGCAGTTCCTTAAGGTGCCGTTGCACCAAAAGAAGGTACCTGGGCTGGCCTTGGTGAGACTGGCTGCAGTGTGGTATGAGAGTCTCTCCCGTGGCAACCCCATAGGTGTTGACATCTTGATTACATCTGGCTGGGTTCCGCTGCCGGGTGACTTGTTTGCCGTTCTGGTAGTAGGTTTCACGGACCTTGAACCTCCACACATAAGCGGGTGGGGGTGGGTGTAGGTTGCACACGGCCGGGAGGAGAAGAAGGAGGGAAGGGCGGTTAAGGCGGACCTTAGTGGGGCCCAACACCTCACATTTTTAGAAGTCATGTTGCTCTGGGTTCCTCTTGAGTCTGGAGAGGGGGTGGCAGGACAGGTCGCCAAGCAGCTTGGCCACGGTGGGGGCTGTGAGGATTACAGTGTGAAGTCCCGTCCACCTAGGCTCCAAGGCTTGTGGTTGTAGGTTCTTAAGGAGGACCGAGTCACCAGGGTGAAGGGCTGGTCTTGGGAGTCCTGGTCGGTCAGCTCTGGCTTGGGCAGAAACCTGTTCTCGTGTTCTCGGAGCAATTGCCTGGTTAAAGACAGATATGGGAGATACGTACCCAGGGGAGGGGGATCAGTAAGAAGATGGTGGTTGAGCAAGAAGAGCCAAAAGGGCTCAAGAAAGTGGGGCTCCTTGGTGTAGCTGGAGTTTGGTCAGGGCCATGGGCAGGAGGTCTAGCCAGGAGCTGCGAATTTCTAGAGAGAGTTTAGTTAGATGGTTCAATAGGTTGGAATTGAGTGGCTATGATGAGGGTTCGAGCCAGTGACAGAAATCCAGCAGGATGTAGAGGAGGAGGGACTGATGTCAGAGAGTAGATGGAAAGTTGTGTTGATGAGAGTGGGCATAGGAGTAGGTCCAGGGTTCGTAAATAGAGAGCGACACTAGAGGATTTCCCATCCAGACAGTAAAATTGATGACTCCCTCATCATTCCATGTCTGTTTCACCTGAAAATATGAATAACCTGAGCAGAATTGGAGGGTCCCTTGCCAGGTAAGAGCCTGTGAGGAATGATGGGTCATCCTGTCCTGGATGGTGCTGCCGAATCTTCTTCGGGGATGGTGGGAGGCACTCGGTGAGCCTGAGAGAGGTAGGTATTGCAGCGAAAGTGGGAGGAAATGTTAGAATGCGCTGATATCCAAGGGAAAATGGAAGGAGCAGTGGAAGCCAGGGACCTGGAGGCTGGAGAAAAGGCGGGGAGGGAGGGAGCAGGTCGCACAGCCTGTTCCCAGGCCTCTAGCCGCTTGGATTTTAAAACTGCCACATTTTTTCCTTTGGGAAGGGTGGAGGGGGATGGGGTGAGGTCAGAGCAGTTTTCAGTTCAGAGGAGGGGACAGTTGTGGAGGAGAGAAGGAGAAAAGGCGTTCATGGTGAAGACTGAGCTAGGCGAAGACTGAGCTAGGCTACGACTGAGCTAGGCTACTGTGGTCTGGGACAACTGGGCCCCAGAACGGGACGCATGGCAGTGGAGAATCGGTGTCCCTGTAAAGGGAGGGGGCCATGAGTGCGAGGAGCAGGGAAGCTGAAGGGCTCAGAGTGAGCTGCAGAGTGGCCACTAGGATGGTGAGGATGTCTCGTCCTAACAGGGGCATGGGGCATGCTATCAAGGAGGCAGGGAAGGGGTCCAGTGGCCAGAGGGCAGGTGGATTTGCCGTCAATACCCATGTCCGAGATCTTGGGAGGATAAAGGGGCCCTAAAAAGGAGGGCAGGACAGAGAAGGCAGCCCCTGTGTCAACCGGGAAGGTGACCTACTACCTTCATTGTGACCCGAGGCTCAGCAAGGGTGATTGGAGTCATCGAGGCTGGGCTTCTTCAGTCTTCAGCCAGTTCCAACATGGCCAGTGGGTGGGTCCTGGCCTGGAAGGGTGGTCCCCCCACGCTGAGGTGTAGAGGTCCCGCCACTTTTCCAGGGCAGTCACTCTCCCAGTGACCATTTTGACCGCATGCCGGGAAGGGCTTGGTCGGAGCTCGGGGCTGGGGGCACTGCTTTGCCCAGTGGCCTTCATTTCCGCATTTGAAGCAATCTCTGGTGGCGTTCCTTTCGTTGCACCCCCACCGCTCACAGCCCCCTTAGGGCCATGGCGGCTGCCATCAACCTCAGGGCCACAAACAACTAAGACGTGTCTGCAGGTCTACCTCCTGTGGAAGGCAGGCCTCCCATTCTGACTGTGCCTGCTCCTCCAGGGCATTAAGAACCTTCAAGGGCATTTTTCACTCGATCTCGGACCTGGGTCTGAGGACCAATAAAGACCTTAAAGGTCGGGTTAGAGAGTGGGGGGCATAGATTCAGACTATGCCCTCAGTTCCTGGATGGGACTATGGCAGGGGTAGAATGGGTGCAGAAATGGAAGAGGCTGTTTTGGAGCTGACGTTCTTAGGATTTGGGCTCTAGGGGAGAAGGAAGCTTCTCGTTAAGAGGGTCTGAAGAGAGCACAGCTGCAACCTCTCGCAAAGGGAACTGGCCAGCCACCTGTGAACTAAAGTGCTGGCAGTCATAGGGGCAAAGTTTCAGTGGAGCGCACAGAGGAAGGCCGGCGGTTAGACCTTACAGAGGGCACTGCGTGGGGTACAGGTTACTAAGGCAGGCTGTAAGGGGAGGGGAGAGCGCGGGAGAGGTGGCCTTGGTGGGCTTGGGAGAGGTATCGGCAGTTGAGTTTAAAAGCCGCAACCTCCCAGGGGCAGAACGGAGGGGGAAGGACAGAAGGAAGGTAGAGCCTACGGACGCGTATGTGCACAGACTGGGAAAGCAGGCAGGGGCGGCAGGGGACTTGAGTTTCCGGGTCCCGCAGTGGCTACAGCGTTAGCGGCTGCGGGGGTGCCCGGACGGACCGACTGCGACTGACTGCGTGACTGCTACCGACTGCGCGGCGGCAGAGGCATGCAGAGACGGAGGTTGTGAAAGGCGGTTTGAGTTTTTGGCCTCGGTGGGGCGGGGGGGAAGAGGGGAGGCGGGGTCAGTGGGTCGACGGAAGGCGTGGCTGGAGGAGGGGAGAGTGTGGATGGACAGGGGCACGAGGTCCGTGGGAAAGTGGGCGGCTTTCGCTAGGGGAATTCGGGGGAGTTCTCCGGTGGAGGGTGTGAGGGGATGCGGAAACGATGGCGGTGCGGTCGCCGCGTCCCACACACAGCACATGAACCCACCCCCACACGCACCGCACACACCGCAGTGCAGGGACAGCCCAGAGGGAGGAGGAAGGGCGGAGCGAAGAGAGATGGTGGAAGGAACTGTGGGGGAGGGACGGGGACGCAGAGAGATGGAGAGAGGCTGAGAGAGAGAGACTGAGAGAGAGAGACTTGGGCAAATTTCCCAGTTCGCTGGCAGAAATTACTGAGATCGGTGTGACCTTAAAGTCAGGGTCCCGTTTTCATACTGGGGCCATGCTGCGTTACAGACAGGCCCCGTGTTGAGCCAGATCGGTGGGCCAGCACCCTAGAGGTGTGCTCAGGTCAGGTTTGGAATTTGGATTCCCCGTGCTCGATCCCCGTGGCCTGTAGCGGGGCTAAAGGCTGGCGTCCCAGCGGTTTAACCCATGCTACGGAGGGACGGAGGGACCGTGGGCGGGGTAGAGGCGTCCCTGCTACCCCCCTAGGTCCGGAGGAGCCTTCCTGGAAGGGTCCGGAGAGGCAATCTCTGACGTGGCCACGTTTTACGGACAGAGATGCCGGCGGGCGGGTGGCCACCTGGGACCGGCACGGGGCGGGGCGGGACTCACCGCTGATGCTGCCAAACTGGGAAAAGTTGCTGAGCTGAAGAGATGAGGTCCTGATGGGTCCAGAGCCACGAGGAGGGAGAGGCGGGCACCCCGAGCCGTGGAGGGACGGCCAAAGGGAGCTCTCGCGCCACCCGGGTTTCAAGGCACCAAATGTTAGGTTAGGTGGCTCAAGAGGCAGCGCAAGAAATAGAGTCCAGTGAATCAGAAAAGAAAGGAAAGGAAAAGGTTTATTCTGCATCCCCGGGAGACCCACGTACCCCAAGGACAGGGCACGTGGATTCACGCCAACAGGGAGGGGGGCGCTTTTTTTATACCAACAGGGAGGGGGGCGCTTTTTTTATACTGTGGTTGGGTGAGGGGCGGGGACATGAGCTGAGGAATTCTCTGCTGCAGGGAATGGGCGGGGGTATGTGGATGAAGGGAGAAGAAGTCTGTATCTGTGTCTGGCACCTTGATCTGTGAGAAATTCCAGGGGAAGTCCATTATCTCATCACATGTCTGCATGCATCCGAACCTGGGCTCTCTCCAACCTAGCAAAAAGAAAGCTTAAATTTAAAAAAGAAAAAAATAAGAAACAAGCCCTGGCCAGTTTGGCTCAGTGATAGAGCGTCAGCCCATGGACTGAAGGGTCCCAGGTTCAATTCTGGTCAAGGGCATGTACCTTGTGAAGCAGGAACTTTGGGGGAACATAGGCAGACTTAGGGATTTTTTAGAATTGGGATCCATGGAAAAACACAGGGCTGCAGACTGGGAGAAGGCACATTTCCATAACACAAGGAAGCCAGGTGCAGTTACATTTCCATAAGACAAGGAAGTAGCAACAGGTTATATTTCCATGAGACAAGGGAACTGGAAGTAGCCAAGAAAGGTCTATATTTACAAAATAAAGAGAAGGAAGCCCTTCATTCAGATGGAAAAGAAGAAAGCCCAAAGGGAGGAGGGGGGAGAACCTCACAAGTCCTATGTGAGGTTAGACCTTTGAGCCTAGGAGTTACTATAGTAACCAATTCTAAGGGGAATTTGACCAATCAGAGGGGATATCAAGGCACCAGGATCTGCAGCCTTAATAAACCATAGGAAAAGGAACTCAGCGGGACCCTTTATCCCCTCCCTACTTGGGAATCCATTTTGTGGGACTCTTCCCTCTCCCCACGTGGGAGTCTGTACTTGTTCTTCAATAAAGCTCCACCTTTGCTATACCACTTTCTGTCCGTAGATTCATTCTTCAATTCCAGCTGACAAAGAATCCGGGTTTCAGTCCAAAAATTCGGTATCACTTGGTTGCGTGCTCTATGCCCAATGGAGAGCATGCAAGGGTCAGCTAATCCATGTTTCTCTCTCATCGATGTTTCTAACTCTCTATCTCTCTCCCTTCCTCTCTGTAAAATCAATAAAATATTTTTTTAAATGAGAAGCAAAACAAATATCAATAAGTACACTATAGTATTTATACAATTATAACATAAAATACCAGCAATTATTCATAAAAATTAAGTATTTAAAAATAAACACTGCTTGCAAATGAAGAAAATGCAATTACTCTTGAAATATTGAAAATTACATAATATTTTATCTATTTTAAGTGCAATCTTAAATAACATTATATCAATGGTTTCATTGATGAAACGTGTTATTTTTGTGCAACTCTATCACTCTTTCAACACCTATACTGGCCAGGGAGATGGTGATTAAGCACTGGTCGAAAATATTTTCCTCTGACTCCATCCTCAAGTAATCTGGTCATTACAATCATTCTATTAATGTGCTACAGAACAGCAAAGAAATACCAAGCAAGCTTCCTAGAGAAAGGGAGGGACCCCGTTTATTAACACCAGTGGACTCCGGGAATAATTTTCAAATCAGAATGAAGAAACATGCAGACAGCCTGTTTATATATATCCCGCTGGGGTCTTTGTCTTGCAGATATTGCCCCCTGCCCCCTTCGTGGCCCTGCAGGAAGGCCCCAGGTGTCAGGCCACATCCTGATGGTCCTCCTGGCGCCGCCCGCATAACAACCCTCCCCTCCCTCACCCCCTCCTCCCAAGGGCAGTGCATTGTTCACAGTTTCTATAGCCTGACATGCCTTGCAAGACCAGTTTCCTCCTCAAATGGTTCTATTTTTATTTCAAATAAAGGATTTCCTGACTTTTTTTTTTAACTTAACCATATGTAAATTGTTGTGCCCAGATTTCAAGATCCCCAAGAAAACCACACCAGGGAGCCAGCCAGTTGTATGCAAAAGCAGAGGGTCCTTTATTGAGCTAGCTCGACTCCCCCTCCTGTCCGATTCAGCGACCGGAAACAGAGTGAAACCGTCATGGGAGAAACAGGGTTTTAATAGGGGGTGGAGTGAGGGGAGGGGAGCTGACTGTGGGCCCTGCCGATTGGCCAGGCGCCAGTCAGGTCTTCTTACACAGGATGTGGTCATCTCTATGGCGCGCACGTCCCTTGATTGTCATTGGTTAGTTTAAAGAAATCCCGGGCGTGGCCAGCAGGGGCCTGGGCTTCCGGGAAGAAGGTACTCTCCTGAGCACATGGCGGCTGCCCCAACCTGGAGGGTACGGGGCAAGATGGAGGGCATAGCCCTCGCCCTTTCATAAATGACAATTACCAGGCAGACTTTTTGATCAAGTGTTTTTTGACAGTGTTAATAGAATATAATTTACATACCATAAATACACCCTTTAAAGTGTATATAACTCAATGGTTGTTAGCATATACACAAAGTTGTAAAACTATCACTGCTAAAAAGCTATGGAGCATTTTCATCAACTCGAAAAGAAACACATACCCATCAGCAGTTACCCT
This sequence comes from Myotis myotis, assembly GCF_014108235.1. Taxonomy (NCBI): domain Eukaryota; kingdom Metazoa; phylum Chordata; class Mammalia; order Chiroptera; family Vespertilionidae; genus Myotis; species Myotis myotis. The sequence goes on from NW_023416339.1 coordinate 1,210,145, forward strand.
CATTCCTGGAGCCCCTACTCCATGGCAACCACTAATCAGTTTCCTGTATCTACAGGTTTGCTTACTTTATATTTCATATGAATGGACTTATATAACACTAGAGGCCCAGTGCACGGTGGGGTCCCTCGGGCTGGCCTGCATCCTCTTGCAATTTGGGACTCCTCAGGGGATATCAGACTGCTGGTTTTGGCCTTATCCCCAGCAGGCCAGGCCAAGATACCCGACAGGTGCACAAATCCGTGCACTGGGCCTCTAGTATGTATATAAGATCTTTAGTTAATCTCTTCCCGCCCTCCCCCCTCTCCCCTTCCCTTTGAGATTCATCAGTCTACTCCATGTTTCCATGCCTGTGCGTTGAGCATCTGCCCCCTGGTGGTCAGTGTGCATCATAGTTAATGGTTAAACGATCACTTAGACTTTTACATATATAGACTAGAGGCCTGGTGCACAAAAATTTGTGCACTCGGGGGGGAGGGGGTGTCCCTATGCCCGGCCTGTGCCCTCTCGCAGTCTGGGACCCCTTGGGAGATAACGACCTGCTGGCTTAGGCCTGCTCCCAGGTGGCAGAGGGCAGGCCCAATCCCTAGGTGCAGCCCCTGGTCGGGCTCAGAGCAGGGCCAATTGGGGAATTGGGGCGCCACGCCCTGTCATGCACAGAGCAGGGAGGATTGGGAGGTTGCGATGCCACCCTCAGTCACGCTCAGGGTAGGGCTGATTGGGGTGTTGGGGCACCACCCCCGTCACACTCAAGGCAGGGTCAAAGGGGAGGTTGCGGTGCCACCCGCTGTCACACACAGAGCAGGGCCAATCAGGGGGTTGGGGCGCTGCCCCCTGTCACTCACAGAGCAGGGCCGATCAGGGGGTTGGGGCACCGCCACTGTCACACTCAGGGCAGGGCCGATGGGGAGGTTATGGCTCTACCCCGTCACACACAGAGCCCGTGGGGTGGGGGGGTTGGGGCGCCACACCCTGTCACACACAGAGCCGCAGGGCAATCAGGGGGTTTGGGCGCTGCCCCCTGTCACACTGATCCAGGTGCTGGGAGGCATATGACCCTTTTACTATATAGGATAGAGGCCTGGTGCATGGGTGGGGCTGGCTGGTTTGCCCTGATGGGTGTCCTGGATCAGGGTGGTTGTCCCCACTGGGGTGCCTTGCCAGCCTGGGTGAGGGGCTGAGGGCTGAAGCTCCCAACTGCTCCTTTTTTTCTTTTTTTTTTTTATTCTGGACCAGCTTTAGCTCTGGCTCCAGCTCTGCGGCTTCTGCTGCTGAAAGCAGGTATCTGGTTTGTTTGGGTTCTATAATCGAAACAATGTATAACTCCAGCTCTGAGATCCCGGCTCGCTGAAAGCAGGTTTCTGAGGTTTTGTTTAGCTTCTATATTTGTTACAATGTTTCAAACTGCAGGCTCAGAGGCCGGCAAGGCAGGCGGGGAACGTTGGTTTCCTCAGCCACTGAAGCAAGCAAGCCTCATGTTAGTTTCAAGCCCCGTGGCTGCCGGCCGCCATCTTGGCTGGCAGTTAATTTGCATATCGCCCTGATTAGCCAATGGGAAGGGTAGCGATCATACGCTAATTACCATGTTCCTCTTTTATTAGATAGGATGGGGGGGGGTGGCGGGGCAGATTGCCATCCTAACTATATTGAGCCTTCTGATTCATGAACATGAGTTGTTTTTCCATTTTTTCAGGTTGTTTTTTTTTATACTTCTTTTGACAATGTTTTATAATTTTCAGTGTACAAGTGTTACATTTTTTAACAGTACCATTTGTATACTTTCCCTTTTAGGAAGAATTATAATGAACAGCTAAAGTAGAAGATCTTGAGTCCTGGAAAATGAGAACAATTATGAACTGTCTTCTTTGGGCAAAAAGTCTAGAAAATACTTTTTTGTGTTGTTTCAAGTAATTCTTCATGGACCATTGTGGGAGAGAGTATACAGAAAATGTTTGACATTCAGCTGCTGGAGATTTGGGGTTTTCTGGTCCCACAGCATCCTCAGCTCACTCCCAGAATATTCACAAAACTGACCCAATGCCTCAGTTGCCTTGGATTAAGCCCTCTGTTTCAACCACTTTTCTACAAAGATGTTCCTCAAGTTGAAGATATTTAGTAAGGAAAACTCAAATGGCTTTCTTAAAATAGCATACGAGAGGAAAGTAATGTTCAAATACCTGCAAATAGGGTAAACAATGAATTCCAGTTTTCCAAGGCTTTCCTGTTTTTAATGCTAAAAGTCCTGCATCCCAAGAAGCACTTCAGCTACAGTCAACTAGGACAATTAGTCTCCCTACCGACATGTCTCAATTCCTTCACTCTTCATTTCTAAAGACTTACCAATTTATTCACTCAAAAATTATATTTTTATTAGTCATCAGGTGCTGCATTCAGATCACAACAGATCTGATTCCTAATTACACAGAGCTTAAATGAAAAAAAAGTTTCCTCAGTTAGAGTAAAATCAGAACTCTATGAATAGAATATCTACGTCTTTGCATTTTATAATGTAGTCTGTGGTAAATGGTGTATATTGCTACTGCACATTTTTTAACATGTATTTATGCAAACCATATCATTTCATCCTCAGAATGTGATCTAGGCAAGATCTAAATCTAGAGCAGTTACACCTAAAAGAAATTCCCTGTGGGACCCTCCTGCCCAAAACTGTATCAATTGAACAGCAAGGAAATGACTGTAAATGATTACAACATATTAAATAAAAATCCATGAGTTTATAGTGATACCTAAAATACCAACCGATAAATAAATAAATCATGATTTTTTTTTTCCAATATCCCATATGGCCACTAAAAGCATATAGTGGTTAACCAACCAATTGGCCTAGACCAGCCGTGGACAAACTACTGCCCGCGGGCCAGATCTGGCCCGTTAGAAATGAATAAAACTAAAAAAGAAAAAAAGACCGTACCCTTTTATGTAATGATGTTTACTTTGAATTTATATTAGTTCACACAAACACTACATCCATGCTTTTGTTCCAGCCCTCTGGTCCAGTTTAAGAACCCATGGTGGCCCTCGAGTCAAAAAGTTTGCCCACCCCTGGCCTAGACTCTTCGAAGTTATTATCATTTTAAACATGCAATATACAGATGAGGTATCATACAAATGTACACTTGAAACCTATATAATTGTATTAATTAATGTCACCCCAACAAATTTAATTTTTAAAAGTAGCCAGAGGCTGATCTAGATTAAAAGAGACAAAAGCAATATAAAATCAAATTCAATGTCAATTTCAGTGAGACTCCGGTTCAAATATCTACACTAATAAAAGACAAATATGCTAATTGACTATAACTTCACTATGATTATCAGCCAATCAGAAGAGTATGCAAATTAACACAACAAATTTGCATACTGCAGCCAGATCCCGCTGCACCGCCCTGCGCAGCAGAAGCGTGATTCCTAGCTGCTGCCTGCCCCAGTGCAGGATCTGGGCCTGCAGTTTGCGGCCCGGGGTCGGTGGGGGGACACTGGCGGCAGCGAGATCCCAAACCACTGCCCACCCAAGTGCAGGATCCGGGCCTGCTGTGTGCGGCCCAGGGAGGGCGGCAGCACGATCCTGAGCCACCGCCCACCCCAACTTAGGATCCGGGCCTGCCGTGTGTGGGACAGGGAGGGCGGCCGTGTGATCCTGACTGCTGCCTGTCCCAGTGCGGGATCCGGGGCTGCCGTGTGCAACCGGGGGAGACGGGGCAGGAACCACAGGATCAGGCATGCCATCTGCCACCAGGGGAGTGGGTCTAAGCCAGCAGGTGGTTATCTCCCGAAGGGTCCCAGACTGTGAGAGGGCATAGGTTGGGCTGAGAGACACCCCCCTCCGCCAGTGCACAAATTTTTGTACACCAGGCTTCTAGTATAGTTATAAATGATATTTTGGAGGCCATTGAAATAATTTTAATATGTATTAGACATTAGAAATTATTAAATTGTTGTTAATTTTCTTGCATATAATAATAGTATTGTGGTTATATGAGAATATTATTTAAATGTTCCAATATTTGTTGAAGAATTATTAAAAGTGTCATGATGTCACCCAATGAGTGTAAATGTTTTAGCAAGAAAATATACACATGTATATAAATTGAGAAAAGTTTTAATGTGACAATATTTTGATAATCATTTAATCTAGATCAGTGGTCCGCAACCTTCCTAATGCTGCGACCCTTTAATACAGTTCCTCATGTTGTGGTGACCCCCAATTTCATTGTTACAAATTGAACATAATTAAAGCATAGTGATTAATCACAAAAACAATATGTAATTATATATGTGTTTTCCGATGGTCTTCAGTGACCCCTCTGAAAGGATCATTCGACCCCCAAAGGGGTTGAGACCCACTGGTCTAGATGGAGAAAATATGAGTGTTTATTGTATCACTAGAGGCCCGGTGCACGAAATTCATGCACTGGGGAGGGGGGGTGTCCCTCAGCCCAGCCTGCACCCTCTCCAATCTGGGACCTTTCAAGGGATGTCCGCCTGCCTATTTAGGCCTGATCCCTGTGGGCCTAAAAGGGCAGTTGGACATCCCTCTCACAATCTGGGACTGCTGACTCCCAACCGCTCACTTGCCTGCCTGCCTAATGGCCCCTAATTGCTTCTGTCTGCCAGCCGGATCACCCCCTAACCACGCCCCTGCCAGCCTAACTTCTCCCCTACTGGCCCGATTGCCCCCAACGGCCCTCCGCTGCAGGCCTGGTCACCCCCAACTGCCCTACCCTGCTTCCTAGAAGCACCATTCGAAGGATGTAAAGTTCTAGCACGGTGACAAACTTGTCCGTGTGTTCTAAAACAGTATGGCGATATCCTGATGATGATGCAATATTTGAACCCATGGAAGCAAAAACCAAAAGAACTATTTATGTAACGAATATTTTCCATGAAATTTTTACTGTCAGAATCTTCGTTTGTCATTAATCTTTTTAAATATGCTGGGTATTCTGGAAAATGTATATCATTTGGACAGACTTTACCTGTGCTACAACATTGAGTAAATTTCCCATCGAATGGTTTTTCATCAGAGAAATTTAGTGATAGGCAAAATTGACATCTAACAGTCATTCCACCACAACTATGTTTGATAATTGCATCCTCATGTACTCCATTTTCCCTGAAAAGGCAGTTCCTACCAGTATTGGTAGTAGTTGCTGATGGCTGTTCTTTAGACATATTTTGTTGTTGCCACCGTCTTCTTTCAACTTCAAAGGCACGTTGATCTCTAGGCATTTCCTGTCAATGACACCAGCTTTTTTCAGCTTCAGAACTACGCTTTGCCAATAGTAGCTTTTCAAATACATTCTGTCGCAGGCGCCACCTTTTTCAACATCGGATGCACGTTGGTCTTCAGACATTTTCTGTTGATAACTCCGGCTTCTTTCGGCTGAAGAACTACGTTGTATCAACAATTGCTCTTTAGACATAGTCCCACCTCCCTGCTGTCATGGTCTGAGATGCAGGTGAATGAGAGTCCTGGCTGTCAGACCGCTGAGGACTGTCTGACCAATGGCTGATTCTAGCTGATTCTGTTGGGGGTGGGACTTCCTCCTCCCTGCTGTCAGAATCTCCACGGTGGTGATGATGAAGCAAGCATTCCGCCCGCCCGCTCTGGGCCCAGCCTGCCCAGAGGCCCTCCACAGCCGGACCGGAACGCGTGCCTTGGCCCTCCACAGCCAGGCTAGAAGGCTCTGTGCCCGCTACCCAGAGGCCCGCCACAGTTGGGGTGGAATGCTTGCCTTGTCGCTGCAGCGACGAAGCAAGCATTCCGCCAGGCCACTCATGCTGCCCGCTCTCAGTGACCGCCTCCCTGGGACTGGGGGGGACTCCAGGAGGCTTAGAGAACTAGGCACTGCCATCTTGTGGCTATGGGCACAGCCATCTTGTGACAGAGTGAGGGTCAATTTGCAGATTCCCTCTTTATTAGATAAGATTGTTCCAAATTCTCACTATGTTTACAAATGGTTTAAAAAATAGATGTAGCCCTAACTGGTTTGGCTCAGTGGGTAGAGCGTCGGCCTGCGGACTCAAGGGTCCCATGTTCAATTCCAGTCAAGGGCATGTACCTTGGTTGCGGGCACATACCCAGTAGGGAGTGTGCAGGAGGCAGCTGATTGATGTTTCTCTCTCATCAGTGTTTCTAACTCTCTATCCCTCTCACTTCCTCTCCGTAAAAAAAAAAAAGAAAAAAAGATGTGACAAAAATTAAATAAATAAAGTAGTTATTAATTTATTAAGATAATACCTTCATAAATTCCTAGAGTGTCTGTAGAAAATGTTTTTAATGACCACAAAATTTATAAATACACATTTTATGAAACTATGAATTCACATGACTATATGGGGATAGATTTCAATTAAAAATAAAATTATTAAACTATTATTAAATTATTAAATTAAATTACATTATTAATTATTAAATTACATTATTGATTAATTACATTATTAATTAATAATTAAATTATTATTAAATTATTAAATTAAATTATTAAACTAAGAAAATAGAGGGAAATCTCTACTTCTGCCCAGGAAATAAAAAATGGAAACGAGTATCTCTCCCAATCTAACAACAAGAAAAATTCATATTAACAACAAAGTTATTAATTTTCTTGAACGCATAAGAGACTTGAGGTAACAGTAGCAAAACAATCTAGGGAGATAGGCTAAGGAAAGACCATCAGGTCTAAAGAAAAAAATCTAAGGAAAGACCATTAGGAGCACTGACTCATGTATAGAGCAGAGCAGAAAGGAAGTAATCTGGATGCCAGACTAGTTCAGGAATTCACCTAGATTTTTAATGAATTGCTAAGGACCAAGTGAGAAATCATGAGAGTATAGAATCTTTGAGGGAGTATCAGAAATGTGGAGAGGCCCTCTCTGAGATGTAGCCACACAGGGCAGGTCTACAGCTGAAGGTAGAGCAACAAGAAAAGAAAAAAAACAAAACAATAAAAAAAACCTATCAAAATAGCCCCACCATAAACACAAGATAACAAGGTAACACTACATTAAAATGAAAGCCAGGAGAAATAACTCCCACTAGGTAGGTTGAAGCTCACTCCAAAACAGCCAAGCAGAAGAACAGGTGTACCTATTGCCAGTTATAAATAATACTAGAGGCCCAGTGCACAAAATTCATGCACTGGGGGAGGGGGGGTTCCCTCAGCCCAGCCTGCCCCTCAGTCTGGGAGTCCTCAGTGGATGTCCTCCTGATGGCCACAGTCTGGCAGCAGAGGCTCGGAGCAGGCGTCGTGTGTGTGTGTGTGTGTGTGTGTGTGTGTGTGTGTGTGCTGAGGCCTGCCCCCAGCCACACCGTGGAGGCTTGGAACAGGCGCTCCTCTCTGTTGATCTCTCAGGCTCCTGGCCTCCACTGCATGTTGTACTCTCCCTTGAGCTGTGGCCAGGGTGGAGCCACCCTTTCCTGCTCTGGGATCGCCTCGGCAACCCAGCAGCAGGCGAACGTGGGGGCTTCTCTGGTCGCCGCCGATCCCCAGGCAGGGAGAGCCAGGGAAGAGGTGGGCACCAGTGCCCGCCTCTTTCCTGCCCAACTCTGGCTTCTCTGATCATCAGCTAGGAGGCGGGCAAAGGCGGCCCTGGTTCTCTGATCCAGGGCCGGGCAGCAAGCTCTTGCCTACCGCCTGGGTTTCCAGTCACCGTCCTACCCCTTTCGCCTCCCATCATTGTGCCTACGTTTGCAAATTAACGGCCATCTTTGTTGGTGGTTAACCGCCATCTTTGTTGGCAGTTAATTTGCATATCACCCTGATTAGCCAATGGGAAGCATAGCAGAGGTACGGTTAATTACCCTTTTTGTCTTTTATTAGATAGGATATACCTCAGTGTCTACTGTGCTACACACATTGTCCAGCATTCAACCAAAAATTATAAAAACAAAAGCAAGAAAAAGCAATACATGAAGAAATCAACAGAACCAGACTTAGAAATAAACTAACAGACACTGAATCTTAAATAACTATAATTAATATGTAAAAAGTTCTAGAGCAGTTCTCACCTAGGGGACAATTTGTCCCTAGGAACATTTGGCAATTTGTGGAGACATCTTTGGTTATACAGATCATGGGTTCCAACTGGCATGTAGTGAATGAAGGCAAGGAATTCTGCTCAATATTGCACAGTGCACAGAACAGCCCCCAAAGAATTTATACAACCTACAACTGTTAATAATGCTGAGCTTGAGAAACTCTGTTCTAAACTCCCTTACATTATGCATGTGCTAAAAATAGGTATCTTCCTTTTTACTATTTGAAACAGGAAAGTTTCTATAGCAACATATAAGACATAAAGAAAAAATAAATTTTAACTGGAAATTCATGTTCTCTTCTGTTACCCTCAAAGTTAAGAAAACCCTGTTTTACTAGGAAAAGTGGACAATACTACGAACATATGGTAAATTTCAAAGAAAGTAGAAGCCACAATTTAAAATTTCATTAACAACATCCTGTTCATCAAAATCCAAAGGCACAGGGGAAAAAACTTATAAGATTCACTACTTAAATAAAAGTATCTAGATGATAAGACACCATTTTAAAAGTCTGAAGTGATGGAAGATGGTTTGACCTTGGGTAGTAGGCACACAATGCAAAATTCAGATCACGTATCATCAAAGTATATGCTCAAAACCTATATAATCTTCTTCACCAATGTCACCTCAATAAATTTAATTTTTTAAAATTTTGTCTGAAAACAAGATAAAACATTTGCTTGTTAATAAGAGATTCATATCTGCATCACACAAAGAAATCCTAAAATTCAATGATAAGGCTAACAAAATATTAGAATAATTAAAATAGTCTTCTCCATTCTCCAACTCTCCAATTCCTTCCCAAGCTCTACATTCTTCCAACTTCTTACTAGTGCATCTACCACTCATGGAACTTCCATTTTCCTATTTCTCAGTATCCCAAATGACTAAGCCTTGAACTTACTAATCCTGTTCCCTGATTCCTGGACACCAGATACCACAATTTCAATTTTTTTGAGTACTGATCCACTATCTGGGATTTCAAGATACAGGAAGCCTATGACTATTTCCCATGCTTCTCAGTCATAAACTTCTGGTTTCAGATTCAGAGGACACCAACATGCAAGAATCAGCAGCAAGAGGGTGAATGCCATATCGGGTCTTTCTTATCTATCAGGCCACAAAAAGTTGCCCCTACTCTTAAAGGCCTTTTAAAGTAGGATGCTCAAATTGAGGACTGACCTCAATGTGTTCACTGCAACATTGAAACAGGGATAAACACAAACCACTCAAATGAACCATAGTAAGACATGGAAAAATAAATAGTTATTTCAAATTTAAGGAATGCTGGCTCACAGACACAAAGATTGAATGAATTCTATCTATGTTGACACAGAAAAATCGCCAGGTATAATATAAAGTGGGGTAAACTTTGGTGCTTTTAGTGCAGTACTACTTAATTCTAAAAGAATAATTTTTTAACATTTAAATGTTTCCTAGGATATATTCTTATTTAACTTTATAATGAAAACATAGATTCTATGCCTATCAGAGCAAATGATAATGGTAGGAAATGATAATGGTAGGAAATGCCTATTTAAGGGAGGTTGTATTCACGTAAAGAACATTCAGGTATCTCTTGTGCTTTTTACAAGAATGTATCCATGTTTCACATCTATATGAAACAAATTTTTAAAAATTCTTTTAATAATGTGCCCTATTCAAATGAAAGCAAGAAGATAGTTGCTGAAAAGAAAAGTCTAAGGCATAGTGTATTTCAGTGCTAATTCTTAACTTCTGCTGTCACGCCCACAATGCTTCTTGAAATTTCTTCTGCATACAAAACATCTGGTGTTTTAGTTAAGTTTCAGATTCTCATTCTGTAACCATTGGGCCTTTACCTTTGGTTATGAAGCAGGACTTACTTTGGGGCAATCTTATGGTCCACATGTTCAATATTCATTTCAGCCCAGACGGTGTGGCTCAGGGGTTGAGTATCGACCAAGGAACCAAGAGGTCACAGTTTGATTCCCAGTAAGGGGACATGCCCAGGTTGCAGGGTCAGTCCCCAGTAGGGGGCATGTAGGAGGCAGCTGATCAATGATTCTCTCTCATCATTGATGTTTCTATCTCTTTCTCCCTCTCCTTTCCTCTCTGAAATCAAACTGTATTTTTTAAATATATATTTATTTTAAAAAACTCTCAAATTGATACCTGAATTGGCTCACAATTCATTAATCCACCTCCCATATCAACCCAATGCAATGAAAAAGAAAGAAAAAGAGATACAAGTACTTGAAAGAAAGATACAAAGCAGTTATTATTTGTAAAAGGCATCATTGTCTACCAAGAAAACTTAAGAGTTCTCCAGAAATACTGAGAGGTCTGTAACACGCCTATATGAAGATCAACATCCAAAATGCAATAGTTTTCAAACAAAAACAAACTCATAGATACAGAAAACAGATTGGTGGTTACCAGAGATGAAGGGAGGGGGGAGGACAAAATGTGTAAGGGGAGTCAATTGTATGGTGATGATTGAAAACTAGAACTTTGGTGGTAAGCATGCTATAATGTGTACAGATGTTAAATTTTAATGTTGTACACCAAAAATTATATAATGTTATTAATCAGTGTTGTACTCAATAAAACAAATCTTATTTAAAAAAATATAAAACAATGCAATGGTTTTTTATCAAAGGAAATCGTGTTAAAATACAAGGGGACAAACTGTAACTTATTTTCAGTTTGTCGCATATGGCTTTCCAATACTCCCAGCACCATTTTTTGAAGAAGATTTCTTTTCTCCATTGTGTGTTTTTGACTCCTTTGTCAAAAATTATTTGCCCTTATACCTGTGGTTTTATTTCTGGGCTCTCAATTCTGTTCCATTGTTCTGTGTGTCCTTGTGTACTCATGCTGTTTTGATTATAGTAGCTCTGCAATATATTTTGAAGTCAGGGAGTGTGAAACCTCCTGATGCATTCTTTTTTCTCGGGGTTGCTTTAGCTGTTCGGGGTCTTTGTTGTTATATAAAAATCTGATGATTTTTTTGTTCTATTTTATTATTATAATTATTACGAGAGGCCCGGTGCACAAAATTTTGTGCACTCGGGGTGGGGGTGGGGGGTGGTGGGGAGAGGAGGGCCCACAGCCCAGGCTGTGCCCTCTCGCAGTCTGGGACCCCTTGGGAGACAATGACCTGCTGGTTTAGGCCTGCTCCCGGGTGCCAGAGGGCAGGCCCAATCCCTAGGTGCAGCCCCTGGTCGGGCTCAGAGCAGGGCCGATTGGGGAGTTGGTGCGCCGCCCCCTGTCATGCACAGGGCAGGGCAGATCGGGAGGTTGGGTTGCCACCCCTAGTCACGCTCAGGGTAGGGCCGATTGGGGGTTTGGGGCACCGCCCCCTGTCACACTCAAGGCAGGGTCGATAGGGAGGTTGCAGCGCCACACCCTGTCATGCACAGAGCAGGGCCGATCAGGGGGTTGAGGAGCTCCACCCTGTCATGCACAGAGCAGGGTCCATCAGGGGGTTGTGGAGCTCTCCCCTGTCACTCACAGAGTAGGGCTGATAGGGGAGTTGGGGCACCGTCTCCTGTCACCCACAGAGCATGGCCGATCAGGGGGTTGGGGCGCCTCCACTGTCACACTCTGGGCAGGGAAGATGGGGAGGTTATGGCTCTACCCCGTCACACACAGAGCAGGGCCCGTGGGGGGGGGGAGGGGGTTGGGGCGCGGCACCCTGTCACACACAGAGCTGCAGGGCAATCAGGGGGTTTGGTCGCTGCCCCCTGTCAAGCAGATCCTGGAGCCAGGAGGTCTTGCAGCTCCGCTGATCCCAGTGCTGGGAGGCATATTACCCTTTTACTATATAGGATAGAGGCCTGGTGCACGGGTGGGGGCCTGCTGGTTTGCCCTGAAGGGTGTCCTGGATCAGGGTGGGGGTGCCCACTGGGGTACCTGGCCAGCCTGGATGAGGGGATGATGGCTGTTTGCAGCTGATCACACCCCCTTCAGGGTGGGGGTCCCTACTGGGATGCCTGGCCAGTCTGGGTGAAGGGATGATTGCTGTTTTCAGGCTGGCAGGTGACTAAAGCTCCCAACCTGTCCTTTTTTTCTTTTTGTGTTTTCTGGGCCAGCTTTAGCTCTGAGGCTTGGCTCCAGCTCTGAGGCCTCAGCTGCTGAAAGCAGGTATCTGGTTTGTTTGGGTTCTATAATTGTAACACTGTTGCGGTCCTGCTCACTCCAGCTCTGAGAGCCCAGCTGGCTGAAAGCAGGGATCTGCGTTTGTTCTATAATTAAAACAATGTTGTGGTCCTGCTAGCTGAAGCCCGGCTGGCTGAAAGCAGGTCTCTGGGGTTTTGTTTAGCTTCTATATTTGTAACAATGTTTCTTAAACTGCAAGTTCAGAGGCTGGCAAGGCAGGTGGGGAAAGTTGGTTTCCTCCATCACTGAAGCAAGTAAGCCTCCTGTTCGCTTCAAGCTATCTAGCTGCCGGCCGCCATCTTGGTTGGCAGGTATTTTGCATATCGCCCTGATTAGCCAATGGGAAGGGTAGCGGAGGTACGACTAATTACCATGTTTCTCTATTATTAGATAGGATTATTATTACATTGTGATTTTAATGGAGATTGCATTAACAATCCTCTTCCAGATGTTCACCTGCAAAACTCAAAAATGTTTATTCACAAAGATATCTGCACCCCTATGTCCATTGCAGCTTTATTCACAGTGGTCAAGACATGGAGACAACAAAGTGTCCTTCAATAGAGAATTAGATAAAGAGTATATGGTACATATATACTATGGAATACTACTCAGCCATAAGAAAATATGAAATACTGCCATTGTGACAACATGAGACCATTATAATAAGTGACATAATTCAGTCAGGAAGCTAAGGACCATATGCTTTTACTCATATGTGGGATATGAAACCATGATTCATAGACACAGAACAGTATGGTGGTTACCAGAGGGAAGGATGTCAAGGGATAGTAAAAGTTTTAAAGGGAACCAAATATATGGTGACAAAGATGATTTGACTATGGGTGATGGATACACTATGCAATATACAGATCATGTATCATAGAAATATACACTTAAAATCTATATGGTCTTGTTAACCAATGTCACCCCAATAAATTTAATTTTAAAAATACAATAGGAAACCCATTTAAATTTTTAAAACAAAACTTCAACAATAACTGAAAACATATGAGAAATGCAAAAAAGTTCTCAGGGACAGTACTATAAAGTATAACTAAAAAATCATGACCTACATAAAGATAGAATTACTAGTATACTGACGAGGTGGGAAAACGTTAATGTTATAAGAAAGCTATTTGAGTTCCGGGCGAGTCTCTGGGGACCTTGACTCATATGGGAGAAGTGGGTCTCTCTGGCATTGGTCAGAACTGGAGGGCAGCTTTCTCTCAGAGGTACTTGCAGCAATTGCTGGGACACTGAGAAGCAGGGCCTCTGAAGGCAGGACTGAGAGCAGCCATAACTGCTCCCTATGCCTGCCCTGTTGATTCCTTGGGACCTACCCCGCCCAAGCCTTGCACGGAGGCATTTGCTGGATAGCCTCAGGCAGAGGCTAGATTAACACCTCCCTAGAGCTCCAGGCCAGAAGTTCTCCCACTGCAGACACAGCTGATTCTCACAGCCAATTGGCCTGGAAGCCAATCCCGCCCAGTGTTACTTACAACAATCAAGGCTTAACTACAACAAGACTGTGCACAAAGACCACAAGGGGGAGCACCAAGAGTGTCCTCCTCAGGTAATTGGGGACGCTGAACCACTGGGCCCCAGAGGACACATAGCACAGAAAACCTCTTTATCAACACAGGGAAGCATAAAAAATGCGGAGACAAAGAAACAGGACACTAATGACAGAAATGGAGGAGAGCAAACTGCTGGATATAGAGTTCAAAACCACATTTTTAGGTTTTTCAAGAATTTTCTAGAAACTGCCAATAAATGTAGTGAGATACTCAAGAAATCTAGTGAGACCCTCGATGTTGTGATAAAGGACCAAGTAGAAATTAAGCATACACTGACTGAAATAACGAATACTATACAGACTCCCAACAGCAGACCAGAGGAGCGCAAGAATCAAGGCAAATATTTGAAATGCGAGGAAGCAAAAAACACCCAAGTAGAAAAGCAAAATGAAAAAAGAATCCGAAAATACGAAGAAAGTGTAAGGAGCCTCTGGGACAGCTTCAAGCGTACCAACATCCGAATTATGGGGGTGCCAGAAGAAGAGAGAGAGCAAGATATTGAAAACCTATTTGAAGAAATAATGACAGAAAACTTCCCCTATCTGGTGAAAGAAATAGACTTACAGGTCCAGGAAGCACAGACAACCCCAAACAAAAGGAATCCAAACAGGATCACACCAAGACACATCATAATTAAAATGCCAAGAGCAAAAGAAAAAGAGAGACTCTTAAAAGCAGCAAGAGAAAGAAAGTCAGTCACCTACAAGGGAGTATCCATTTGACTGTCAGCTGATTTCTAAACAGAAACTTTGCAGGCCAGAAGGGAGTGGCAAGAAATATTCAAAGAGATGAATGACAAGAACCTACAACCTAGATTACTTTACCCAGCAAAGCTATGATTCAGAACTGAAGGTCAGATAAAGAGCTCCACAGATAAGGAAAAGCTAAAGGAGTTCATCACCAGCAAACCATATTATATGAAATGCTGAAAGGTATCCTTTAAGAAGAGGAAGAAGAAGAAAAAGGTAAAGATACAAATTATGAACAACAAATACACATCTATCAACAAGTGAATCTAAAAATCAAGTGAATAAATAATCTGATGAACAGAATGAACTGGTGATTATAATAGAATGAGGGACATAGAAAGGGAATGGACTGACTATTCTTGGAGGGGAAAGGGATGTGGGGGATGCGGGAAAAGACTGGACAAAAATCGTTCACCTATGAAAGAGGACAGTGGGTGGGGAGTGAGGGCGGAGGGTGGGTGGGAACTGGGTGAAGGGGGATTATGGGGGGGGGAAAGAGGAACAAATGTAATAATCTGAACAATAAATATTTAATAAAAAAAAAGAAAGAAAGAAAGCTATTTAATCCAAATTAATCTTCACAGTAAATGCAATCAAAATGAAAGTCCCAAGTCATTTTTTACAGAACTTCATAAAACTATAAGTTTACACAGAAAAAAAATGTGAAAAAAGACACAGAACAGTTGTAAACAATAATAAGTAATCAAGTGTTCACATTGGCCATATTTCACCCTCTGCTTTGTCTTGACCTTACTTAAATCAGGTTTCACTTTTCATACAGGTCAGGTCCCTGAATTCTGCTTGCCCACCAGCGTAAACAACCACACGCAAAACAAGTACAATATGCTACTCTCACCAGTTTCTGTTGGGAACTAGATGACCACAGAAAACCCATTTTCTGTCCAAATCTCTGATGATTTCCCCTTATTGTTCAAGCTTCCCCTCCAAAGATTCTGCTAAATTTTTTGCCTACTTTCTTCTTTACCGTGTAAAAGACAAATCTTCTTCTACATAACTTTGAAACACAGATTTCTGAGGAATTCTCCCTAGAATTCTCCCTTCTAGAATAGTCTTTCTAATTAAAGTCTCCCCTTCTCCAAGTTCACATTTGGATTTATTTTATATAAAACAAAGATTTAGCCCCAAGTGGTTTGGCTCAGTGGATAGAACGTCGGCCTGCAAACTGAAAGGTCTCAGGTTCGATTCCGGTCAAGGGCATGTACCTTGGTTGCAGGCACATCCCTGGTAGGGGGTATGCAGGAGGCAGCTGATCGATGCTTCTCTCTCATCGATGTTTCTAACTCTCTTTCCCTCTCCCTACCTCTCTGTAAAAAATCATTAAACATATTAAATAAAAACAAACCAAAAACCAAAGATTTGCCTCAAAATGCCAAAGAAAAAAAAAAACACCAAAAATAACCAACCCACAAAACTATGGCATTTTTTAAAGTGTGGTATTATTCCAGGAATATAGATATGAACCAATGAAACAAAATAAAGAATACATCCTACGTAGCAATATAATAATAGAAATGGCACTTCAAATCAATGTGTGAAAATGACATGTAAAGTCAGGGAAATAACAATATTCTCTCCAATAAATGGGATCAGGACAATAGGCTCCTCTTTTAGGAAATATTATTTACTGAACAACTTCCTGTTATATGAAAATCTACCAAAATTATTTTTTTCCTTTTTGTAATTTATTATTGTTGCCAATGGGAATAGGATCCTTTCGCAAAGTCATGAGAAAAGGATGTTGGGGGACTCAAGCCCTGGAGAGTGAGGTTTAGTGGTAAGATTCATTGGGGTTGAAATAAATGGGTGTAGCCAGGTTCCCAATGTCTCATTTCTGTCTGTCCCACTGTAGAAAAAGTCCTGCCTTGTCTTCATCAAGCCCAGAGAAAGGCCAGGGACCAAAAATTCTGCATGATTGGTTCAGTCCAGTTCAGTCCCTGTCCCCACCTGGTGAGCTTAGTTTCTGTTCTCAGTTGCATTTTGGCTGACACTGTGTTGTTGTACCCGCACTTGGAGCCCACACAGACTCCACATGTTCCAGGCAGCTGCTAGGGCTTGGTGACTGCTAGGGGAAGACAATGCCCACATTAACAGGGAGAGCTCGTGCTACCAAGGGAGAGGGAGAGCCTTGTTAAGTTTGGGTTATTATCTGAGGCTTGGGAAGGACTGGGCACCCTTTCAAAATAACTAATCAACTTCCCAATCTTTTGTGGGCTGGCTTTGGGTTCTCCCCCTAGTCAATCCATTTCCTAGATCCTCCATGATTCTGTGTCCCTTATCCAATCCCATCCTTTTCCCAGGCCCTGCCCCTAATGCTTGCCATCTTAGTTCCCACTGTGCATGCCTCAAAGAGGAAGGACCTCCCCTTGTGCCATCTTCACTTTTACACAAGTACTTTCCTACCCCTGTTGCATTTTGACTTCTATTGGGCATGCACCCAGCAGAGAAATACTATGAACAACTCTACTCTAAAAAAGTAGACAACCTGGAGGAAATGGACATATTCCTAGAAAAATACAATCTTCCAAAACTCAATCCAGAGGATTCTAAAAATCTCAACAGGCCAATAACGAAGAAATTGAAGCAGTCATCAAAAAGCTCCCAGCAAACAAAAGCCCAGGACCAGACGGCTTCACAGGGTGTTTTACCAAACATTCAAGGAAGAACTAAAACATATACTCCTCAGACTATTCCAAAAAATTCAAGAAGAAGGAACACTTCCCAGCTCATTCTATGAAGCCAGCATCACCCTAATACCAAAACGAGATAGAGACAACACAATGAAAGAGAATTATAGGCCAATATCCCTCATGAACATAGATGCCAAAATACTCAACAAAATTCTAGCAAATCGGATCCAGCAATACATCAGAAAGATCATACACCATGACCAAGTAGGATTCATATCAGGGATGCAAGGATGGTACAATATCTGCAAATCAATAAACATGATTCATCACATAAACAAATTGAGAGATAAAAAGCACATAGTCATATCAATTGATGCAGAAAAAGCTTTTGACAAAATTCAACACCCTTTCTTGATAAAAACTCTCAGCAAGGTAAAAATAGAAGGATCATACCTCAACATAATAAAAGCCACATATGACAAACCCACAGCCAACATCATAATCAATGGGCAAAAACTAAAACCATTTCCCCTGAGAAGAGTAACAAGACAGGGATGCCCACTCTCACCACTCCTGTTCAACATAGTACTGGAAGTACTAGCCATTGTGATCAGACAAGAAGACGAAATAAAAGACATCCAAATTGGAAAAGAAGAAGTAAAACTGTCCTTATTTGCAGATGACATGATACTGTACATAGAAAACCCTGAAGACTCCATCAAAAAATTATTAGAGTTAATAAATGAATTCGGCAATGTAGCAGGATACAAAATTAATGCCAAGAAATCTAAGGCATTTCTTTACACCAATAGTGAACCTACAGAAAGTGAGACTAAAAAAGCAATCCCATCTACCATCGCACCTAAAAAATTAAGCTACCTAGGAATAAACTTAACTAAGGAGGTAAAAGACTTATATGCGAAAAACTACAGGACACTGAAAAAAGAGATAGAGGAGGACATAAACAGATGGAAGAACATACCGTGTTCATGGATTGATATAATCAACATCATCAAAATGTCCATAGTACCCAAAGCAATCTATAGTTTCAATGCAATCCCATTACATTACCAATGGCATATTTCACAGATCTAGAACGAACGTTCCAAAAATTCATCTGGAATAAAAAAAGACATTGAATAGCTGCAGCAATCCTGAGAGAGAAGAACAAAGTAGGTGGGATCTCAATACCAGATACCAAACTGTATTACAAAGGCGCTGTTCTTAAAACAGCTTGGTATTGGCACAAGAACAGACATATAGATCAATGGAATAGAATAGAGAACCCAGAAACCTACCCAAACCACTATGCCCAATTAATATTCGACAAAGGAGGCAAGAGCATACAATGGAGTCAAGACAGTCTCTTCAATAAATGGTGTTGGGAAAATTGGACAATACATGCAAAAAGATGAAACTAGACCACCAACTTACACCATTCACAAAAATAAACTCAAAATAGATAAAAGACTTAAACGTAAGACAGGAAATCATAAAAATACTAGAGGAATCCATAGGCAACGAAATCGCAAACATATGTCGAAGGAATTACTTCTCTGATAATGCTCCTAGGGAATTGGAAACTGAAGAGGAAATAAACAAATGGGACTACATTAAAATAAAAAGGGTTTGCACAGCAAAGGAAACCATCAACAAAACAACAAGAAGACCCACTGCATGGGAGAACATATTTGCCAATGATATCACCGATAAGGGTTTAATCTCCAACATTTACAAGGAACTCATGAAACTTAATAATAGGAAGATAAACAATCCAATCAACAAATGGGCAATGGACCTAGATAGACACTTTTCGAAAGAGGACAAACAGAGGGCCGAAAGACATATGAAAACACGCTCAAAGTCACTAATTCTACGAGAGATGCAAATCAAAACAACAATGCGATATCAACTCACACCTGTCAGATGGCTATCATCAACAAATCAACAAACAACAAGTGTTGGAGAGGATGTGGAGACAAAGGAACCCTTCTGCACTGCTGGTGGGAATGCAGACTGGTGCAGCCACTGTGGAGAACAGTATGGAGTTTCCTCAAAAAACTAAAAATGGAACTCCCATTTGACCCCGTGATCCCGCTTCTAGGCATATATCCCAAGAAGCCAGAAACACCAATCAGAAAGGATATATGCACCCATATGTTCATAGCAGCACAATTAACCATGGCTAAGATTTGGATACAGCCTAAGTGCCCATCAGCAGATGAGTGGATTAAAAAACTGGTACATCTACCCAATGGAATACTACGCTGCGGTAAAAAAGAAGGAACTCTTGCCTTTTGCAACAGCTTGGATGAAACTGGAGAGCATTATGCTAAGTGAAATAAGCCAGTCAGTGAGAGAAAAATTCCACATGATCTCACTCATTTATGGATAATAAAGACCATTATAAACTGATGAACAAAAATAAATACAGTGGCAGAGCAGCATTAAACAACCTGTCAAACTACAGCAGAAAGGCTGGGAAGGGTTGGGGGTGTAGAAGATCAACCAAAGGACTTGTATGCATGCATATAAGCATAACCAATGGACATAAGACACTGGAGGGTAGGGGAGGCCGGGGGATTGTCAAGGGTGGGGAAAAAAAGGAGACATATGTAATACTCTTTGTAATACTTTAAGCAATAAATAATTTTAAAAATATATAAAATAATAATAATAATTGTTATAATAATAATAAGGTCTGATTCTCTTTGCTCCTTTCCTTTATTAATATCTAGCTTCCTATGGTAACACTATTACTTTTCATCTTTTTTCTCTTTTTTCTGTTTTTATTTGTCAATTGAAGTTTACATTCAATGATAGTTATATTTTTTAAAACTAGAAAAATGAAGGATAATATCCTAGGCAAGACTAAAGCAAAACTCATACAGTAAATAATTGAAAAACTGGACCAAAATAAAAGTTTATGGTGACAGTACTCTCAATTTTATTTTTATTACAGTTGTAATGGGAAGGATATTTGCTCAGTTTACTATTAATGTTAGCACAGACATGAGATATCATCAAGCGAGACCAGTGTTCAAAGATACTCCTGTCCGTGGTGATCTAAAACTCTGCCATGAACAGGGTGTACCAGTTATCCTGGACCTAGTGCACAGCGTTCAACTCTTTGACTGCTGGCATCTTCAGTGTCTGTCCTACCTGGCAACATAGTTATGGGTTCTTTTCCATGGGACAGCTCTGAGCTAGGCCAGTCCATTAGTAATCAGATTTCAGTCTGGAAGGGGCAGCTAGATTGTATCTTCTTTCCCTCGCCAAAGAAGAAAGGGGAAGTTTAGCAAAATATAAAATAGTATTTCAATAGTAACTGCCCTACTCCAACCAAACACCACAGAGAAAAACTGGCAAAACCCTTATCTCCATCAGCAAAGGTCAAGTGGGAAGTCCAGAGGTCTACCCTAACCCACCCGTAATGAAACACTCCCCGCTCCCCAATGGGTTTGTAGCAGAGAAGCAGCTGGGACTTTCATCACACCCAATAGTAAGGAGCTCCTCACAGTCATGTCAGTAGAGGCCATGTGGGGAGCATTTCTCAAGGCCTCCTTAAAACCCCAAGAAAGGGTGGTGTCAGCAAGATTGTGAGGGAGAGCTTCTAACTCCACCCAACACTAACAAGGTATCCTCCCCCACTGGAGTGTCAGTGGACCCAGGCGGGGAATCTGGATTTCACCCTCAGTTCCAGCAACAAGAAGACAGCCCTTTTCCCCCTTGCCATGATGTCAGAGTAGCCTTCCAAAACAAGATTTTATTAAAATCCATGGATTTAAAACATAATACCGTAAATATCCAGTATACAACTTAAAAAAAAATCATTATATCAAGAACCAGGGACATACCAACTTTAGATAACACAAATTAGAATTATTTGACAAGTATTTTAAAGCTGCCATCATAAAAAAATGTTTCAATGAGAAATAGCAAACCAACTTTTTAAACAAATGAAAAAATAGAAAATCTCAGCAAAAAAAAAATAAAAAATTATATATATATATATTTTTTTAAACAGATGATAATAATGAAGACAAAAATGGAAATTTTCAGACCTGAAAAACACAATAACTTACGTGAAAGCTCTACTGGGCTTCCAGTCAAAATGGCAGTGTAAGTAAATGTGGTACTCAAATCCCTCTCACAACCACATCAAAAGTACAACTAAACTACAGAACAATCATGATTCAGAACTGCCTGAAATCAGGCTGAATGGAAGCCCAGCATCTAGGGATTTAAAGAAGAAACCACATTGAGACTGTAGGAGTGGCAGACACATGGAATGGGCTGGTCCCACACCCACCAGTGATGGTTTAAAAATGGGAGGTATATCTTGACTGCAGAGGCCCCAGCTGAGGACCCTCCCAGACCAGGGTTCCAGAGCCATGAATAGAAGTCCTCATAACTTCTGGCTATAAAACTAATAGGAATTTTGGCTGCATGAGGCAGAAGTTCCAGAAGTTTCAGGCATTCCTTCTAAAGAGCCCATGCACAGCCTTACTTGGATTCACTCCCTCTGAGCTACAGTTCTGGGACAGCAGCTTGAAAGAAACCAGAGAGATACAGGGAGGAACTGAATTTCCTGGCATCAGGGCAAGAGCTGCAGGGACAGCTTTCTCCCAAACAGAAGTGCTGGCATTAGCCATTGTTCCGTTTCTGAGACACCCACACACCCACACAGAGCAGGCAGGCCAGCACCATATCTGAGTCTCAATCAACATGGTTCACACTCTTCACCTGCCCTGGTGATTCCCTGAGACCCTGCCCCACCCAATTTGCCAACCAACCCAAGCCATTTCCAGCAGCTTTTCCATACAACTGGCCTTTCTTGCCTCATGCTTCAACTTTCCTAAAATCTCTCAAACCAAAATGAAAAATTACTCAAAGCTATAATTTAGAACTGGAGAGATAAAGAGCTTCCCAGACAAGAAAAAACTAAAGGAGTTTATCACCACCAAACCAGTATTACACGAAATGTTAAAGGGTTTACTTTGAGAAGAAGGGGAGGATCTAAAATATGAAAAATAAAATGGTAATAAATAGATATCTATCAACAACTGAATCTAAAAATTAAAATAGGAGAGAAACCAAGATGGCGGCATAGGTAAACACCGGAAATTGCTGCCTCGCACAACCTCTTCAAAAATACAACTGACAGACAAAACGGACATCATCCAGAACCACAGGAAGGCTGGCTGAGTGGAAATTCTACAACTAGAAGGAAAGAGAAAAGCACACTGAGACTCAGAGGAGGTGCGGTGTGGAAGTAAAGTGCAGAGGTACGGAGGCGCACGTGGAAAGGGCTGGCAACCGAGGACGCGGTTGTCTTTTTCAATCGGGAGGGAGTCACAAGCTCCCGGCTGCTCTGAACTCCAGTTCCGGGCAAGTCTCTGGGGACCCAGACTCATACAGGAGAAACTGGACTGTCTGGCATCGGTCGGAACTCTAGGGCGGCTTTCTCCCAGAGGTACTTGCAGCGATTACTGGGACACTGAGAAGCGGGGCCTCTTAGGGTAGGACTGAGGAGCAGCCATAGCTGTTTGCTCCACCCTGTTGATCCCCTGAGACCCCGCCCCACCCAAGCTGTGTGCAGAGGCTTTTGCATATGAAAAATCTGGCCCTTTGCAATCTGAAAATTACCTAACAAACTGCAGCTGGGTCAGAGAGACACAGAACTTCAAAAAGAAGGCCCAAGGCCCCACAGCACCTTGCATTGCTTCACAGCTAGGCTTCATCTGGGCACCTCCAAACCCCAAACAAAGAAGAGGAATCTGCAGACCTCTCCATAGCTCCTGCTGAGTAGCCTCAGGCAGAGGCTAAATTAGCACTTCCTTAGAGATCCAAGAGCCAGTGTGCCCAGTGGTCAGAGTGGGACCATCCAGATTACAACTCCTCAGATCCATAAGGGACACACTCAGGGAGCAGACTCAGTGAGCACCAAAGCCGCACTGAAGCAAGTCTTTTTTTATTTTATTTTATTTTTTCCATGGGCTGTCAGGGAACTGAAGTCTGCTACTCAAGGATGAGCAGGAACTGCACTGGTCACCTAGATAAGGAAGGTGATCTGTGGAAGGTGTGTGGGGAGGGGATTGTTTTTAAAAAAGATATTTTTATTGATTTCAGAGAGGGAGAGGGAGAGAGAGATAGAAACTTCAATGATAAGAGAGAATCATTGATCCGCTGCCTCCTGAATGCCCCCTACTGAGGATTGAGCCCTTGACTGTAATCAAACGCGGGACCCTTCCGTCCACAGGCCAACACTCTATCCACTGAGCCAAACCAGCTGGGTGGGAGAGGATTTTTAGTTGGGACATGGGAGACTCCCCAGTTTCACCAGATGTCAAGTCATCACATAGTATTTGACCTTACCTTTAGGCCATATGTAGAGGACAGTTCTTTTTTCCCTTTGGATGTTGACATGTGTGAACATGATGGTTATAGTTAGAAGTGTAACATTAATTTTGAAACCATGAAGGGAAGCATTGTAGATATTTCAGCAATGTGGAGAAAAAAGAGAACAAGGCTGGGTTCCTGATGGCTTCTTTGAAGCTGCTGAAGTTTCCCTGAAACCTCCTACTTAAGGGAACTTAAGGGAAGTTTGCTGACAAAATTCAGGGAAAGATTCAGACTTCTTTTATATGACAATGAACCCTTATTGTAGAACCACTTTTAGTCTGTTATTCTGCCCCTTGTTGCTGAAGCATCCTGATGGGGAAGGCTGGATGCTTACTATCTGCCAGGGGCAAGTCCTTGTGATTTTATATGTGTAATGTCTTTTCTGTGACTATTATGGTTATTGTCTTGCATTAGTTATGGTTATACTACATATAAGCATGGTGCAGAGTTCAACTTGGGCCAGAATGAAGGACTAGAAAAATCAGACAAGTCCTGGAGAGGATGTGGAGAAAAGGGAACACTCGGGCACTGCTGGTGGGAATGCAGACTGGTGCAGCCCCTATGGAAGACAGTATGGAGTGTCCTCAAGAAACTAAAAATGGAACTCCCATTTGACCACTTCTAGGAATATATACCAAGAAACCTGAAACACCAATCAGAAAGGACATATGCACCCCTATGTTCATAACAGCACAATTCACCAGAGCTAAGATCTGGAAACAGCCTAAGTGCCCATCAGTAGATGAATGGACCAGAAAACTGTGGTACATCTAGATGATGGAATACTATGCTGCTGTAAAAAACAAGGAACTCTTACCATTTGCAATGGCATGGATGGAACTGGAGAGCATTATGCTAAGTGAAATAAGCCAGTCAGTGAAGGAAAAATACCACATAATCTCACTCATTTATAGATAATAAAGACCATTATAAACTTATGAACAAAAATAGATACAGAGGCAGAGCTGCCTCGAACAAACTGTCAAACTACAGTGGGAAGGCCGGGTAGGGTTGGGGGGCAGGAGGGGGCACGGTAAGCGATCAACCGGAGGACTTCTATGCCTGCATATAAGCATAACCAATGGACATAAGACACTGGGGGGTAGGGGAGGTCAGGGGATTGTCAAGGGTGGGAAAAAAAAGGAGACATATGTAATACTCTTTGTAATACTTTAAGCAATAAAACAATAAAAAAAGAAAATCTCAAATAATAGAGCTTAATAATGGGATTTCAAAAAGATAAGACATAATGTTTTGTTGTGTATAACTGGACCTGTATAAAGAATATAATCTCTTAAATAATTATGTCTAGTTAATTGCTTAGTTTTTCTACTCATTTATATAAAAATGTTATGTACACATACTTTTAAATTTATTTAATGCAAATTTTGTATATTTATTATCTGTACAAAAATAGTACATGATTATGTACTATTGTTAAGCATAAGAGAGAAAAGAAGAAAATCAACTTCAGTAATCTGTCTGTGTTTGCATGTTTAATTTTGGATTTAGAATGTAAATGGTGTACAAATAAAAGCAAATTTTTTAAAAAGGGGGAATTAATTGCCCTACCCAGTTTGGCTCAGTGGATAGAGCATCAGCCTGCGGACTCAAGGGTCCTAGGTTCGATTTTAGTCAAGGGCATGTACCTTGGTTGTGGGCGCATCCCCAGTGGGTAGTGTGCAGGAGGCAGCTGATCGATGTTTCTCTCTCATCGATGTTTCTAACTCCCTCTCCCTTCCTCTCTATAAAATTTCAATAAAATATATTTTTTTAAAAAGGGAATTAATTAGCAGAGATATTTTAATATTGCTATTTGCCCTTTCTCTATAATAGAAGTGTGAGAGATGAAAGGAATTTAGTAAAATGTATATGAAAATAATATACAAATGTATTAATAAATAAGCAGTAACAAAAGGAGCTGATTCTGTGAGGAAAGGGGCTCCCTCCTCCCCCCTGTCAGAGTCCTGGGTGCAAGAGAATGGGGTTCCTGGCTGGAAGGCCACTGATAGCAAGCTATCCAACAGCAGATTCTGTGAGGAATGGGGCTCCCCCTCCTTTCTACTGTCAGGGTCTGGTTTGAAGGTTGGCCATGCCCCCTGTTGGGCCAGACCCAGAGTTCTACCACACTGTGGCCTCCACCTCAGCAACCCAGGACTGACTGCTGCTGGGCGCTCCTGGTTCTCTGAGGATGGGTTCTTCCCTCAGGCCACACAGGAAACAGCTGGGGAGGGCACAGCCATTGACAAAACGACCCAGGATTCAGTGGGTCCATACTCCGAGGGCGGGTTCCTGCCTCAAACCCCACCCTCACCAGAAACAGCTCCAGGAAACAGCTTGGGGGAGGGCGCAGCCATTGCCAAGACAACCCCTGCAGGACTGACTTCCTTCCACTTGGTCGTGGGGTTCAGGTCGTGATGAACACCACCCATGGTTTTTATATAAGTAGATAATATATTACCTCCTATTGCTTTTCAGTTTTATTTAGTTGTTTCTACTCAAAGCTAAAATTCTTCAAATTATACTTGATGCTTTTCCTGGAGTCTTCTATGGGGAAATTGTTATTCATTATTTTTAAGGTTTGAGGCGTGCCTTAGCTTTAGAAAATTCAGCATGATCCCTGACCTTTGAGAGTTTACAACTGGAAACAACATGGCTCACTTTTTATTCCCTGTACAGATATCCCTAAAATATATAATCAGGGGGTTCATTTATCTCAGCACCACCACTATCAGAAAAAGAGTTGAAAACTGAAAGGAAAAATAAAACAAAACAAAACATTCTTAGAGTATATTGTCTTTTGGGAAACCAAATTGGTGCTGGAACCTATGCCTGTGCTGTCTGGATCACTGTTCTCTAATTATACGAGAACATGGACCCTAGAGTCAATTTAATTTGACAGCAAACATATTCTAATTATCTTGTCTCATCCCACCACCGCCCCTCCCACACACACACTGTTATATTTCCCTTTCTCTTTGCTAATGTATTCATCTGGGATCTTTCAGTTTTATCCCCTGCAAATGTTGGCATCTGCAGTGCCTCTGCCTAAACTCAGGTCTTTACTCTATTTCCCCTGGCATGGTAACTACCTCCACAGTAGCTACATCCTCTGTTCTACTTTCAGATATTCTTCACCAAGTGGGCCTAATACAGAGCTAATGGATTCATCTCACCCTCTGGCTTAAATCTTTAATGGATTTCCAATTGCCTTCAGAATTAGGAGCTCCTCAGCATGGCAAATAAGGTCCTGCATTCACTGGCCCCTGCCACTTAGAGACCAAGCAAAAGAGAGCAGCAAAGGGGCTGAGATCTATGCGCTAGATTTGTTCACAAATATTGCCCAGTCAGCAGAGAATGACCTCTGGCTTTGCCCAGGAGTCTGAGGTGGTGAGCAGCCTTCAGAGACTCCTGGATTTTTAGTCTTCCCAGACTTTTGAGGAAATAAAAAGTCAGCAGGATTAGGAAAAGCTGATCTTTCTTAGCCTAACATGGACCTTGAACTGGCTGAATTTGATTGATTGAATTTTTTTTATTATTTTGAAAACAAACTTTTTTCTATTAAGTGTAAGTTCATGAGATTTTTTTGCAGTCTCCAAAATCCAATAACTTGAATTGATTTAGTAGAAAAGATATTGCATTATGAGTATTTTGAAAATTATATTCCAGGAACAACCAATTCAAGGGTACACCTAAAAGACGGAACGAACATCATCTAGAACCACAGGAAGGCTGGCTGAGTGGAAATTCTACAACTAGGAGGAAAGAGAATATCATACCCACACTCAGAGGAGGCTCAGTGCTGAAGTGAAATACTCAGGTGCAGAGTACGCACGTGGAGCCGGCTGGCGGCGGAGGGCGCAGTTGTTGTTTTCAATCGGGAGGGAGTTTCAGACTCTGAGCTCCAGATCCAGGTGAGTCTCTAGGGACCCAGACTCAAATGGGAGAAGCGGGACTGTCTGGTTTCGGTTGGAACTCGAAGGCAGCTTTCTCTCTGAGGTTTGCAGCGGTTGCTGGGACCCTGTGAGGCAGAGCAACTAGGGATGGAACTGAGAGCAGCCATAACTGCTCGCTCCCGCCCGCCCTGTTTGATCCAGTGCGACCCGCCCTGCCCAAGCCCTACACAGAGCCATTTGCCAGATAGCCTCAGGCAAAGGCTAGATTAGCACCTCCGCAGAGGACAGAAGTTTTCCCACTGCAGACACAGCTGACTCTCATAGCCAGTTGGCCTGGAGGTCAAATCACCCCAGTATTAACTACAACAATCAAGGCTTAACTACAACAAGACTGCACATAAAGACCACTAGGGGGTGCACCAAGAAAGCATTAAAAAAAATGCAGAGGCAAAGAAACAGGAAAAAATTGTCAATGGAAGATATAGAGTTCAGAACCACACTTTTAAGGTCTCTCAAGAACTGTCCAGAAGCTGCCGATAAACTTAATGAGATCTACAAGAAATCTAATGAGACCCTTGATGTTATGATAAAGAACCAACTAGAAATTAAGCATACACTGACTGAAATAAAGAATACTATACAGACTCCCAACAGCAGACCAGAGGAGCGCAAGAATCAAGGCAAAGATTTTAAATGCGAAGAAGCAAAAAACACCCAACTGGAAAAGCAAAATGAAAAAAGAATCTGAAAATATGAAGATAGTGTAAGGAGCCTCTGGGACAGCTTCAAGCATACCAACATCCGAATTATAGGGGTGCCAGAAGAGGAGAGAGAGCAAGATATTGAAAACCTATTTGAAGAAATAATGACAGAAAACTTCCCCTACCTGGCGAAAGAAATAGACTTACAGGTCCAGGAAGTGCAGAAAACCCCAAACAAAAGGAATCCAAAGAGGACCACACCAAGACACATCATAATTAAAATGCCAAGAGCAAAAGAAAAAGAGAAAGTCCTAAAAGTAGCAAGAGAAAGAAACTCAGTTACCTACAAGGGAATACCCATACAACTGTCAGCTGATTTCTCAACAGAAACTTTGCAGGCCAGAAGGAAATTGCAAGAAATATTCAAAGTGATGAATGACAAGAACCTACAACCAAGATTACTTTATCCAGCAAAGCTATGATTCAGAACTGAAGGTCAGATAAAGAGCTTCACAGATAAGAAAAAGCTAAAGGAGTTCATCACCAGCAAACCATATTATATGAAATGCTGAAAGGTATCCTCTAAGAAGAGGAAGAAGAAGAAAAAGGTAAAGATACAAATTATGAACAACAAACATGCATATATCAACAAGTGAATCTAAGAATCAAGTGAACAAATAATCTGGTGATCATAACAGAATGAGGGACATAGAAAGGGAATGGACTGACTATTCTTGGGGGGGAAAGGGGTGTGGGAGATGTGGGAAGAGACTGGACAAAAATCCTGCACCTATGGATGAGGACAGTAGGTGGGGAGTGAGGGTGAAGGGTGGGGCAGGAAATGGGAGGAGGGGAGTTATGGGGGGAAAAAAGAGGAACAAATGTAATAATCTGAACAATAAAGATTTAATTTAAAAAAAGAAAATTATATTCCAATACCTGAAATGGATATGTTGTTAAATTAAACTTTCATTGAGAATTTATTAGGATATTTAAACATTTTATTACATAATATTTAATATAGGCAATTTTCAAAATGACAGCATAGATTATTTAACATCTCAGAAACAATTTGAGTCAAGGGTTAAGCAACTAAAATTACTTCATAATATCATCTTAACCAAGTTATTTTATTTTTCTCCAAAAGTGTAATATCATTTCCTCTTTTTTATTGTTTTGTTGATGTTAAGTATATAGATACAAAGAACATAGAAATCAAAGACTAATATTCTTGATATTCTCTATTATTCTAGGACATGCTCCTCATTTGATTTTTGGCTTATCCTATATAGTAAAAGGCTAATATGCAAATTGACTAACCTGCAGAACAACCAGTTGCTATGATGCGCAATGACCACCAGGGGACAGATGCTCAATGCAGGATCTGCCCTCTTGTGGTCAGTGCACTCTCACGGGGGAGCGCTGCTCAGCCAGAGGTGGCAGGAGCGTCTCCCACCTTCATGGCAGTGCTAAGGATGTCCAAATGCCAGCTTAGACCAACTCCCCATGGGCCTGAGGGTACACAATAGCCTGTGGGTAAATTTGCACTTTAGGAATTGACAAAGAACTTACTTAGCAACCATTTAAATTTTATGTGAATTCTACTTAAGAATAAAAGTAAGATGCCCTTTTGAGGTAGGCGGGGGACGAAGGACTAAATAGCTTCCCATTGGAATTTCCTCTCTGATTTTTCTAGTCCTTCATTCTGGCCCAAGTTGAACTCTGCACCATGCTTATATGTAGTATAACCATAACTAATGCAAGACAATAACCATAATAGTCACAGAAAAGACATTACACATATAAAATCACAAGGACTTGCCCCTGGCAGATAGTAAGCATCCAGCCTTCCCCATCAGGATGCTTCAGCAACAAGGGGCAGAATAACAGACTAAAAGTGGTTCTACAATAAGGGTTCATTGTCATATAAAAGAAGTCTGAATCTTTCCCTGAATTTTGTCAGCAAACTTCCCTTAAGTTCCCTTAAGTAGGAGGTTTCAGGGAAACTTCAGCAGCTTCAAAGAAGCCATCAGGAACCCAGCCTTGTTCTCTTTTTTCTCCACATTGCTGAAATATCTACAATGCTTCCCTTCATGGTTTCAAAATTAATGTTACACTTCTAACTATAACCATCATGTTCACACATGTCAATATCCAAAGGGAAAAAAGAACTGTCCTCTACATATGGCCTAAAGGTAAGGTCAAATACTATGTGATGACTTGACATCTGGTGAAACTGGGGAGTCTCCCATGTCCCAACTAAAAATCCTCTCCCGCCCAGCTGGTTTGGCTCAGTGGATAGAGTGTTGGCCTGTGGACGGAAGGGTCCCGCGTTTGATTACAGTCAAGGGCTCAATCCTCAGTAGGGGGCATTCAGGAGGCAGCGGATCAATGATTCTCTCTTATCATTGAAGTTTCTATCTCTCTCTCCCTCTCCCTCTCTGAAATCAATAAAAATATCTTTTTTAAAAACAATCCCCTCCCCACACACCTTCCACAGATCACCTTCCTTATCTAGGTGACCAGTGCAGTTCCTGCTCATCCTTGAGTAGCAGACTTCAGTTCCCTGACAGCCCATGGAAAAAATAAAATAAAATAAAAAAAGACTTGCTTCAGTGGGGCTTTGGTGCTCACTGAGTCTGCTCCCTGAGTGTGTCCCTTATGGATCTGAGGAGTTGTAATCTGGATGGTCCCACTCTGACCACTGGGCACACTGGCTCTTGGATCTCTAAGGAGGTGCTAATTTAGCCTCTGCCTGAGGCTACTCAGCAGGAGCTATGGAGAGATCTGCAGATTCCTCTTCTTTGTTTGGGGTTTGGAGGTGCCCAGATGAAGCCTAGCTGTGAAGCAATGCAAGGTGCTGTGGGGCCTTGGGCCTTCTTTTTGAAGTTCTGTGTCTCTCTGACCCAGCTGCAGTTTGTTAGGTAATTTTCAGATTTCAAAGGGCCAGACTTTTCATATGCAAAAGCCTCTGCACACAGCTTGGGTGGGGCGGGGTCTCAGGGGATCAACAGGGTGGAGCAAACAGCTATGGCTGCTCCTCAGTCCTACCCTAAGAGGCCCCGCTTCTCAGTGTCCCAGTAATCGCTGCAAGTACCTCTGGGAGAAAGCCGCCCTAGAGTTCCGACCGATGCCAGACAGTCCAGTTTCTCCTGTATGAGTCTGGGTCCCCAGAGACTTGCCCAGAACTGGAGTTCAGAGCAGCCGGGAGCTTTTGACTCCCTCCCGATTGAAAAAGACAACCGCGTCCTCAGTTGCCAGCCCTTTCCACGTGCGCCTCCGTACCTCTGCACTTTACTTCCACACCGCACCTCCTCTGAGTCTCAGTGTGCTTTTCTCTTTCCTTCTAGTTGTAGAATTTCCACTCAGCCAGCCTTCCTGTGGTTCTGGATGATGTCCGTTTTGTCTGTCAGTTGTATTTTTGAAGAGGTTGTGCGAGGCAGCAATTTCCGGTGTTTACCTATGCCGCCATCTTGGTTTCTCTCCTATTTTAATTTTTAGATTCAGTTGTTGATAGATATCTATTTATTACCATTTTATTTTTCATATTTTAGATCCTCCCCTTCTTCTCAAAGTAAACCCTTTAACATTTCGTGTAATACTGGTTTGGTGGTGATAAACTCCTTTAGTTTTTTCTTGTCTGGGAAGCTCTTTATCTCTCCAGTTCTAAATTATAGCTTTGAGTAATTTTTCATTTTGGTTTGAGAGATTTTAGGAAAGTTGAAGCATGAGGCAAGAAAGGCCAGTTGTATGGAAAAGCTGCTGGAAATGGCTTGGGTTGGTTGGCAAATTGGGTGGGGCAGGGTCTCAGGGAATCACCAGGGCAGGTGAAGAGTGTGAACCATGTTGATTGAGACTCAGATATGGTGCTGGCCTGCCTGCTCTGTGTGGGTGTGTGGGTGTCTCAGAAACGGAACAATGGCTAATGCCAGCACTTCTGTTTGGGAGAAAGCTGTCCCTGCAGCTCTTGCCCTGATGCCAGGAAATTCAGTTCCTCCCTGTATCTCTCTGGTTTCTTTCAAGCTGCTGTCCCAGAACTGTAGCTCAGAGGGAGTGAATCCAAGTAAGGCTGTGCATGGGCTCTTTAGAAGGAATGCCTGAAACTTCTGGAACTTCTGCCTCATGCAGCCAAAATTCCTATTAGTTTTATAGCCAGAAGTTATGAGGACTTCTATTCATGGCTCTGGAACCCTGGTCTGGGAGGGTCCTCAGCTGGGGCCTCTGCAGTCAAGATATACCTCCCATTTTTAAACCATCACTGGTGGGTGTGGGACCAGCCCATTCCATGTGTCTGCCACTCCTACAGTCTCAATGTGGTTTCTTCTTTAAATCCCTAGATGCTGGGCTTCCATTCAGCCTGATTTCAGGCAGTTCTGAATCATGATTGTTCTGTAGTTTAGTTGTACTTTTGATGTGGTTGTGAGAGGGATTCGAGTACCACATTTACTTACACTGCCATTTTGACTGGAAGCCCAGTAGAGCTTTCACGTAAGTTATTGTGTTTTTCAGGTCTGAAAATTTCCATTTTTGTCTTCATTATTATCATCTGTTTAAAAAAAAATATATATATATAATTTTTTATTTTTTTTTTTGCTGAGATTTTCTATTTTTTCATTTGTTTAAAAAGTTGGTTTGCTATTTCTCATTGAAACATTTTTTATGATGGCAGCTTTAAAATACTTGTCAAATAATTCTAATTTGTGTTATCTAAAGTTGGTATGTCCCTGGTTCTTGATATAATGATTTTTTTTTAAGTTGTATACTGGATATTTACGGTATTATGTTTTAAATCCATGGATTTTAATAAAATCTTGTTTTGGAAGGCTACTCTGACATCATGGCAAGGGGGAAAAGGGCTGTCTTCTTGTTGCTGGAACTGAGGGTGAAATCCAGATTCCCCGCCTGGGTCCACTGACACTCCAGTGGGGGAGGATACCTTGTTAGTGTTGGGTGGAGTTAGAAGCTCTCCCTCACAATCTTGCTGACACCACCCTTTCTTGGGGTTTTAAGGAGGCCTTGAGAAATGCTCCCCACATGGCCTCTACTGACATGACTGTGAGGAGCTCCTTACTATTGGGTGTGATGAAAGTCCCAGCTGCTTCTCTGCTACAAACCCATTGGGGAGCGGGGAGTGTTTCATTACGGGTGGGTTAGGGTAGACCTCTGGACTTCCCACTTGACCTTTGCTGATGAAGATAAGGGTTTGGCCAGTTTTTCTCTGTGGTGTTTGGTTGGAGTAGGGCAGTTACTATTGAAATACTA
The DNA here is from genome assembly GCF_014108235.1 of Myotis myotis. Classification (NCBI taxonomy): domain Eukaryota; kingdom Metazoa; phylum Chordata; class Mammalia; order Chiroptera; family Vespertilionidae; genus Myotis; species Myotis myotis. The sequence goes on from NW_023416339.1 coordinate 1,243,585, forward strand.
TTTTATATTTTGCTAAACTTCCCCTTTCTTCTTTGGCGAGGGAAAGAAGATACAATCTAGCTGCCCCTTCCAGACTGAAATCTGATTACTAATGGACTGGCCTAGCTCAGAGCTGTCCCATGGAAAAGAACCCATAACTATGTTGCCAGGTAGGACAGACACTGAAGATGCCAGCAGTCAAAGAGTTGAACGCTGTGCACTAGGTCCAGGATAACTGGTACACCCTGTTCATGGCAGAGTTTTAGATCACCACGGACAGGAGTATCTTTGAACACTGGTCTCGCTTGATGATATCTCATGTCTGTGCTAACATTAATAGTAAACTGAGCAAATATCCTTCCCATTACAACTGTAATAAAAATAAAATTGAGAGTACTGTCACCATAAACTTTTATTTTGGTCCAGTTTTTCAATTATTTACTGTATGAGTTTTGCTTTAGTCTTGCCTAGGATATTATCCTTCATTTTTCTAGTTTTAAAAAATATAACTATCATTGAATGTAAACTTCAATTGACAAATAAAAACAGAAAAAAGAGAAAAAAGATGAAAAGTAATAGTGTTACCATAGGAAGCTAGATATTAATAAAGGAAAGGAGCAAAGAGAATCAGACATTATTATTATAACAATTATTATTATTATTTTATATATTTTTAAAATTATTTATTGCTTAAAGTATTACAAAGAGTATTACATATGTCTCCTTTTTTTCCCCACCCTTGACAATCCCCCGGCCTCCCCTACCCCTCCAGTGTCTTATGTCCATTGGTTATGCTTATATGCATGCATACAAGTCCTTTGGTTGATCTTCTACACCCCCAACCCTTCCCAGCCTTTCTGCTGTAGTTTGACAGGTTGTTTAATGCTGCTCTGCCACTGTATTTATTTTTGTTCATCAGTTTATAATGGTCTTTATTATCCATAAATGAGTGAGATCATGTGGAATTTTTCTCTCACTGACTGGCTTATTTCACTTAGCATAATGCTCTCCAGTTTCATCCAAGCTGTTGCAAAAGGCAAGAGTTCCTTCTTTTTTACCGCAGCGTAGTATTCCATTGGGTAGATGTACCACAGTTTTTTAATCCACTCATCTGCTGATGGGCACTTAGGCTGTATCCAAATCTTAGCCATGGTTAATTGTGCTGCTATGAACATATGGGTGCATATATCCTTTCTGATTGGTGTTTCTGGCTTCTTGGGATATATGCCTAGAAGCGGGATCACGGGGTCAAATGGGAGTTCCATTTTTAGTTTTTTGAGGAAACTCCATACTGTTCTCCACAGTGGCTGCACCAGTCTGCATTCCCACCAGCAGTGCAGAAGGGTTCCTTTGTCTCCACATCCTCTCCAACACTTGTTGTTTGTTGATTTGTTGATGATAGCCATCTGACAGGTGTGAGTTGATATCGCATTGTTGTTTTGATTTGCATCTCTCGTAGAATTAGTGACTTTGAGCGTGTTTTCATATGTCTTTCGGCCCTCTGTTTGTCCTCTTTCGAAAAGTGTCTATCTAGGTCCATTGCCCATATGTTGATTGGATTGTTTATCTTCCTATTATTAAGTTTCATGAGTTCCTTGTAAATGTTGGAGATTAAACCCTTATCGGTGATATCATTGGCAAATATGTTCTCCCATGCAGTGGGTCTTCTTGTTGTTTTGTTGATGATTTCCTTTGCTGTGCAAACCCTTTTTATTTTAATGTAGTCCCATTTGTTTATTTCCTCTTCAGTTTCCAATTCCCTAGGAGCATTATCAGAGAAGTAATTCCTTCGACATATGTTTGCGATTTCGTTGCCTATGGATTCCTCTAGTATTTTTATGATTTCCTGTCTTACGTTTAAGTCTTTTATCTATTTTGAGTTTATTTTTGTGAATGGTGTAAGTTGGTGGTCTAGTTTCATCTTTTTGCATGTATTGTCCAATTTTCCCAACACCATTTATTGAAGAGACTGTCTTGACTCCATTGTATGCTCTTGCCTCCTTTGTCGAATATTAATTGGGCATAGTGGTTTGGGTAGGTTTCTGGGTTCTCTATTCTATTCCATTGATCTATATGTCTGTTCTTGTGCCAATACCAAGCTGTTTTAAGAACAGCGCCTTTGTAATACAGTTTGGTATCTGGTATTGAGATCCCACCTACTTTGTTCTTCTCTCTCAGGATTGCTGCAGCTATTCAATGTCTTTTTTTATTCCAGATGAATTTTTGGAACGTTCATTCTAGATCTGTGAAATATGCCATTGGTAATGTAATGGGATTGCATTGAAACTATAGATTGCTTTGGGTACTATGGACATTTTGATGATGTTGATTATATCAATCCATGAACACGGTATGTTCTTCCATCTGTTTATGTCCTCCTCTATCTCTTTTTTCAGTGTCCTGTAGTTTTTCGCATATAAGTCTTTTACCTCCTTAGTTAAGTTTATTCCTAGGTAGCTTAATTTTTTAGGTGCGATGGTAGATGGGATTGCTTTTTTAGTCTCACTTTCTGTAGGTTCACTATTGGTGTAAAGAAATGCCTTAGATTTCTTGGCATTAATTTTGTATCCTGCTACATTGCCGAATTCATTTATTAACTCTAATAATTTTTTGATGGAGTCTTCAGGGTTTTCTATGTACAGTATCATGTCATCTGCAAATAAGGACAGTTTTACTTCTTCTTTTCCAATTTGGATGTCTTTTATTTCGTCTTCTTGTCTGATCACAATGGCTAGTACTTCCAGTACTATGTTGAACAGGAGTGGTGAGAGTGGGCATCCCTGTCTTGTTACTCTTCTCAGGGGAAATGGTTTTAGTTTTTGCCCATTGATTATGATGTTGGCTGTGGGTTTGTCATATGTGGCTTTTATTATGTTGAGGTATGATCCTTCTATTTTTACCTTGCTGAGAGTTTTTATCAAGAAAGGGTGTTGAATTTTGTCAAAAGCTTTTTCTGCATCAATTGATATGACCATGTGCTTTTTATCTCTCAATTTGTTTATGTGATGAATCATGTTTATTGATTTGCAGATATTGTACCATCCTTGCATCCCTGATATGAATCCTACTTGGTCATGGTGTATGATCTTTCTGATGTATTGCTGGATCCGATTTGCTAGAGTTTTGTTGAGTATTTTGGCATCTATGTTCATGAGGGATATTGGCCTATAATTCTCTTTCATTGTGTTGTCTCTATCTCGTTTTGGTATTAGGGTGATGCTGGCTTCATAGAATGAGCTGGGAAGTGTTCCTTCTTCTTGAATTTTTTGGAATAGTCTGAGGAGTATATGTTTTAGTTCTTCCTTGAATGTTTGGTAAAACACCCTGTGAAGCCGTCTGGTCCTGGGCTTTTGTTTGCTGGGAGCTTTTTGATGACTGCTTCAATTTCTTCGTTATTGGCCTGTTGAGATTTTTAGAATCCTCTGGATTGAGTTTTGGAAGATTGTATTTTTCTAGGAATATGTCCATTTCCTCCAGGTTGTCTACTTTTTTAGAGTAGAGTTGTTCATAGTATTTCTCTGCTGGGTGCATGCCCAATAGAAGTCAAAATGCAACAGGGGTAGGAAAGTACTTGTGTAAAAGTGAAGATGGCACAAGGGGAGGTCCTTCCTCTTTGAGGCATGCACAGTGGGAACTAAGATGGCAAGCATTAGGGGCAGGGCCTGGGAAAAGGATGGGATTGGATAAGGGACACAGAATCATGGAGGATCTAGGAAATGGATTGACTAGGGGGAGAACCCAAAGCCAGCCCACAAAAGATTGGGAAGTTGATTAGTTATTTTGAAAGGGTGCCCAGTCCTTCCCAAGCCTCAGATAATAACCCAAACTTAACAAGGCTCTCCCTCTCCCTTGGTAGCACGAGCTCTCCCTGTTAATGTGGGCATTGTCTTCCCCTAGCAGCCACCAAGCCCTAGCAGCTGCCTGGAACATGTGGAGTCTGTGTGGGCTCCAAGTGCGGGTACAACAACACAGTGTCAGCCAAAATGCAACTGAGAACAGAAACTAAGCTCGCCAGGTGGGGACAGGGACTGAACTGGACTGAACCAATCATGCAGAATTTTTGGTCCCTGGCCTTTCTCTGGGCTTGATGAAGACAAGGCAGGACTTTTTCTACAGTGGGACAGACAGAAATGAGACATTGGGAACCTGGCTACACCCATTTATTTCAACCCCAATGAATCTTACCACTAAACCTCACTCTCCAGGGCTTGAGTCCCCCAACATCCTTTTCTCATGACTTTGCGAAAGGATCCTATTCCCATTGGCAACAATAATAAATTACAAAAAGGAAAAAAATAATTTTGGTAGATTTTCATATAACAGGAAATTGTTCAGTAAATAATATTTCCTAAAAGAGGAGCCTATTGTCCTGATCCCATTTATTGGAGAGAATATTGTTATTTCCCTGACTTTATATGTCATTTTCACACATTGATTTGAAGTGCCATTTCTATTATTATATTGCTACGTAGGATGTATTCTTTATTTTGTTTCATTGGTTCATATCTATATTCCTGGAATAATACCACACTTTAAAAAATGCCATAGTTTTGTGGGTTGGTTATTTTTGGTGTTTTTTTTTTTTCTTTGGCATTTTGAGGCAAATCTTTGGTTTTTGGTTTGTTTTTATTTAATATGTTTAATGATTTTTTACAGAGAGGTAGGGAGAGGGAAAGAGAGTTAGAAACATCGATGAGAGAGAAGCATCGATCAGCTGCCTCCTGCATACCCCCTACCAGGGATGTGCCTGCAACCAAGGTACATGCCCTTGACCGGAATCGAACCTGAGACCTTTCAGTTTGCAGGCCGACGTTCTATCCACTGAGCCAAACCACTTGGGCTAAATCTTTGTTTTATATAAAATAAATCCAAATGTGAACTTGGAGAAGGGGAGACTTTAATTAGAAAGACTATTCTAGAAGGGAGAATTCTAGGGAGAATTCCTCAGAAATCTGTATTTCAAAGTTATGTAGAAGAAGATTTGTCTTTTACACGGTAAAGAAGAAAGTAGGCAAAAAATTTAGCAGAATCTTTGGAGGGGAAGCTTGAACAATAAGGGGAAATCATCAGAGATTTGGACAGAAAATGGGTTTTCTGTGGTCATCTAGTTCCCAACAGAAACTGGTGAGAGTAGCATATTGTACTTGTTTTGCGTGTGGTTGTTTACGCTGGTGGGCAAGCAGAATTCAGGGACCTGACCTGTATGAAAAGTGAAACTTGATTTAAGTAAGGTCAAGACAAAGCAGAGGGTGAAATATGGCCAATGTGAACACTTGATTACTTATTATTGTTTACAACTGTTCTGTGTCTTTTTTCACATTTTTTTTCTGTGTAAACTTATAGTTTTCTGAAGTTCTGTAAAAAATGACTTGGGACTTTCATTTTGATTGCATTTACTGTGAAGATTAATTTGGATTAAATAGCTTTCTTTCTTTCTTTTTTTTTATTAAATATTTATTGTTCAGATTATTACATTTGTTCCTCTTTCCCCCCCCCCATAATCCCCCTTCACCCAGTTCCCACCCACCCTCCGCCCTCACTCCCCACCCACTGTCCTCTTTCATAGGTGAACGATTTTTGTCCAGTCTTTTCCCGCATCCCCCACATCCCTTTCCCCTCCAAGAATAGTCAGTCCATTCCCTTTCTATGTCCCTCATTCTATTATAACCAGTTCATTCTGTTCATCAGATTATTTATTCACTTGATTTTTAGATTCACTTGTTGATAGATGTGTATTTGTTGTTCATAATTTGTATCTTTACCTTTTTCTTCTTCTTCCTCTTCTTAAAGGATACCTTTCAGCATTTCATATAATATGGTTTGCTGGTGATGAACTCCTTTAGCTTTTCCTTATCTGTGGAGCTCTTTATCTGACCTTCAGTTCTGAATCATAGCTTTGCTGGGTAAAGTAATCTAGGTTGTAGGTTCTTGTCATTCATCTCTTTGAATATTTCTTGCCACTCCCTTCTGGCCTGCAAAGTTTCTGTTGAGAAATCAGCTGACAGTCATATGGATACTCCCTTGTAGGTGACTGACTTTCTTTCTCTTGCTGCTTTTAAGAGTCTCTCTTTTTCTTTTGCTCTTGGCATTTTAATTATGATGTGTCTTGGTGTGATCCTCTTTGGATTCCTTTTGTTTGGGGTTGTCTGTGCTTCCTGGACCTGTAAGTCTATTTCTTTCACCAGATAGGGGAAGTTTTCTGTCATTATTTCTTCAAATAGGTTTTCAATATCTTGCTCTCTCTCTTCTTCTGGCACCCCCATAATTCGGATGTTGGTACGCTTGAAGCTGTCCCAGAGGCTCCTTACACTTTCTTCGTATTTTCGGATTCTTTTTTCATTTTGCTTTTCTACTTGGGTGTTTTTTGCTTCTTCGCATTTAAAATCTTTGCCTTGTTTCTTGCGCTCCTCTGGTCTGCTGTTGGGAGTCTGTATAGTATTCGTTATTTCAGTCAGTGTATGCTTAATTTCTACTTGGTCCTTTATCACAACATCGAGGGTCTCACTAGATTTCTTGAGTATCTCACTACATTTATTGGCAGTTTCTAGAAAATTCTTGAAAAACCTAAAAATGTGGTTTTGAACTCTATATCCAGCAGTTTGCTTTCCTCCATTTCTGTCATTAGTGTCCTGTTTCTTTGTCTCCGCATTTTTTATGCTTCCCTGTGTTGATAAAGAGGTTTTCTGTGCTATGTGTCCTCTGGGGCCCAGTGGTTCAGCCTCCCCAATTACCTGAGGAGGACACTCTTGGTGCTCCCCCTTGTGGTCTTTGTGCACAGTCTTGTTGTAGTTAAGCCTTGATTGTTGTACGTAACACTGGGCGGGATTGGCTTCCAGGCCAATTGGCTGTGAGAATCAGCTGTGTCTGCAGTGGGAGAACTTCTGGCCTGGAGCTCTAGGGAGGTGTTAATCTAGCCTCTGCCTGAGGCTATCCAGCAAATGCCTCCATGCAAGGCTTGGGCGGGGTGGGTCCCAAGGAATCAACAGGGCAGGCATAGGGAGCAGTTATGGCTGCTCTCAGTCCTGCCTTCAGAGGCCCTGCTTCTCAGTGTCCCAGAAATTGCTGCAAGTACCTCTGAGAGAAAGCTGCCCTCCAGTTCTGACCAATGCCAGAGAGACCCACTTCTCCCATATGAGTCAAGGTCCCCAGAGACTCGCCCGGAACTCAAATAGCTTTCTTATAACATTAACGTTTTCCCACCTCGTCAGTATACTAGTAATTCTATCTTTATGTAGGTCATGATTTTTTAGTTATACTTTATAGTACTGTCCCTGAGAACTTTTTTGCATTTCTCATATGTTTTCAGTTATTGTTGAAGTTTTGTTTTAAAAATTTAAATGGGTTTCCTATTGTATTTTTAAAATTAAATTTATTGGGGTGACATTGGTTAACAAATTTCAAGTGTTTATTTCTATGATACATGATCTGTATATTGCATTGTGTGCCCACCACCTAAAGTTAAATCATCTTCCATCACCATATATTTGGTTCCCTTTAAAACTTTTACTATCCCTTGACATCCTTCCCTCTGGTAACCACCATACTGTTGTGTGTCTGTGTCTATGAATCATGGTTTCATATCCCACATATGAGTAAAAGCATATGGTCCTTAGCTTCCTGACTGAATTATGTCACTTATTATAATGTTCTCATGTTGTCACAATGGCAGTATTTCATATTTTCTTATGGCTGAGTAGTATTCCATAGTATATATGTACCATATACTCTTTATCTAATTCTCTATTGAAGGACACTTTGTTGTCTCCATGTCTTGACCACTGTGAATAAAGCTGCAATGGACATAGGGGTGCAGATATCTTTGTGAATAAACATTTTTGAGTTTTGCAGGTGAACATCTGGAAGAGGATTGTTAATGCAATCTCCATTAAAATCACAATGTAATAATAATCCTATCTAATAATAGAGAAACATGGTAATTAGTCGTACCTCCGCTACCCTTCCCATTGGCTAATCAGGGCGATATGCAAAATACCTGCCAACCAAGATGGCGGCCGGCAGCTAGATAGCTTGAAGCGAACAGGAGGCTTACTTGCTTCAGTGATGGAGGAAACCAACTTTCCCCACCTGCCTTGCCAGCCTCTGAACTTGCAGTTTAAGAAACATTGTTACAAATATAGAAGCTAAACAAAACCCCAGAGACCTGCTTTCAGCCAGCCGGGCTTCAGCTAGCAGGACCACAACATTGTTTCAATTATAGAACAAACGCAGATCCCTGCTTTCAGCCAGCTGGGCTCTCAGAGCTGGAGTGAGCAGGACCGCAACAGTGTTACAATTATAGAACCCAAACAAACCAGATACCTGCTTTCAGCAGCTGAGGCCTCAGAGCTGGAGCCAAGCCTCAGAGCTAAAGCTGGCCCAGAAAAAACAAAAAGAAAAAAAGGACAGGTTGGGAGCTTTAGTCACCTGCCAGCCTGAAAACACCAATCATCCCTTCACCCAGACTGGCCAGGCATCCCAGTAGGGACCCCCACCCTGAAGGGGGTGTGATCAGCTGCAAACAGCCATCATCCCCTCATACAGGCTGGCCAGGCACCCCAGTGGGCACCCCCACCCTGATCCAGGACACCCTTCAGGGCAAACCAGCAGGCCTCCACCCGTGCACCAGGCCTCTATCCTATATAGTAAAAGGGTAATATGCCTCCCAGCACTGGGATCAGCGGAGCCGCAAGACCTCCTGGCTCCAGGATCTGCTTGACAGGGGGCAGCGACCAAACCCCCTGATTGCCCTGCAGCTCTGTGTGTGACAGGGTGCGGCGCCCCAACCCCCTCCCCCCTCCCACGGGCCCTGCTCTGTGTGTGACGGGGTAGAGCCATAACCTCCCCATCTTCCCTGCCCAGAGTGTGACAGTGGAGGCGCCCCAACCCCCTGATCGGCCCTGCTCTGTGGGTGACAGGAGACGGTGCCCCAACTCCCCTATCAGCCCTACTCTGTGAGTGACAGGGGAGAGCTCCACAACCCCCTGATGGACCCTGCTCTGTGCATGACAGGGTGGAGCTCCTCAACCCCCTGATCGGCCCTGCTCTGTGCGTGACAGGGTGTGGCGCTGCAACCTCCCTATCGACCCTGCCTTGAGTGTGACAGGGGGCGGTGCCCCAAACCCCCAATCGGCCCTACCCTGAGCATGACTAGGGGTGGCAACCCAACCTCCCGATCTGCCCTGCCCTGTGCATGACAGGGGGCGGCGCACCAACTCCCCAGTCGGCCCTGCTCTGAGCCCGACCAGGGGCTGCACCTAGGGATTGGGCCTGCCCTCTGGCACCCGGGAGCAGGCCTAAACCAGCAGGTCATTGTCTCCCAAGGAGTCCCAGACTGCGAGAGGGTACAGGCTGGGCTGTGGGCCCTCCTCTCCCCCCGCCTCCCCCCGAGTGCACAAATTTTTGTGCACCGGGCCTCTCGTAATAATTATAATAATAAAATAGAACAAAAAAAATCATCAGATTTTTATATAACAACAAAGACCCCGAACAGCTGAAGCAACCCCGAGAAAAAAGAATGCATCAGGAGGTTTCACACTCCCTGACTTCAAAATATATTGCAGAGCTACTATAATCAAAACAGCATGAGTACACAAGGACACACAGAACAATGGAACAGAATTGAGAGCCCAGAAATAAAACCACAGGTATAAGGGCAAATAATTTTTGACAAAGGAGTCAAAAACACACAATGGAGAAAAGAAATCTTCTTCAAAAAATGGTGCTGGGAGTATTGGAAAGCCATATGCGACAAACTGAAAATAAGTTACAGTTTGTCCCCTTGTATTTTAACACGATTTCCTTTGATAAAAAACCATTGCATTGTTTTATATTTTTTTAAATAAGATTTGTTTTATTGAGTACAACACTGATTAATAACATTATATAATTTTTGGTGTACAACATTAAAATTTAACATCTGTACACATTATAGCATGCTTACCACCAAAGTTCTAGTTTTCAATCATCACCATACAATTGACTCCCCTTACACATTTTGTCCTCCCCCCTCCCTTCATCTCTGGTAACCACCAATCTGTTTTCTGTATCTATGAGTTTGTTTTTGTTTGAAAACTATTGCATTTTGGATGTTGATCTTCATATAGGCGTGTTACAGACCTCTCAGTATTTCTGGAGAACTCTTAAGTTTTCTTGGTAGACAATGATGCCTTTTACAAATAATAACTGCTTTGTATCTTTCTTTCAAGTACTTGTATCTCTTTTTCTTTCTTTTTCATTGCATTGGGTTGATATGGGAGGTGGATTAATGAATTGTGAGCCAATTCAGGTATCAATTTGAGAGTTTTTTTTGAAATAAATATATATTTAAAAAATACAATTTGATTTCAGAGAGGAAAGGAGAGGGAGAAAGAGATAGAAACATCAATGATGAGAGAGAATCATTGATCAGCTGCCTCCTACATGCCCCCTACTGGGGACTGAGCCTGCAACCTGGGAATGTCCCCTTACTGGGAATCAAACCGTGACCTCTTGGTTCCTTGGTCGATACTCAACCCCTGAGCCACACTGTCTGGGCTGAAATGAATATTGAACATGTGGACCATAAGATTGCCCCAAAGTAAGTCCTGCTTCATAACCAAAGGTAAAGGCCCAATGGTTACAGAATGAGAATCTGAAACTTAACTAAAACACCAGATGTTTTGTATGCAGAAGAAATTTCAAGAAGCATTGTGGGCATGACAGCACAAGTTAAGAATTACCGTTGAAATACACTCTGACTTAGACTTTTCTTTTCAGCAACAATGTTCTTGCTTTCATTTGAATAGGGCACATTATTAAAAGAATTTTTTAAAATTTGTTTTATATAGATGTAAAACATGGATACATTCTTGTAAAAAATACTGCAAACACAAGAGATACCTGAATGATCTTTACATGAATACAACCTCCCTTAAATAGGCATTTCCTACCATTATCATTTCCTACCATTATCATTTGCTCTGATAGACATAGAATCTATGTTTTCATTATAAAGTGAAATGACAATATATCCTAGGAAACATTTAAATGTTAAAAAATTATTCTTTTAGAATTAAGTAGTATTGCACTAAAAGCACCAAAGTTTCCCTCACTTTATATTATACCTGGCGATTTTTCTGTGTCAACATAGATAGAATTCATTCAATCTTTGTGTCTGCGAGCCAGCATTCCTTAAATTTGAAATAACTATTTATTTTGCCATGTCTTACTATAGTTCATTTCAGTGGTTTGTGTTTATCCCTGTTTCAATGTTGCAGTGAACATACTGAGGTCAGTCTTCAACTTGAGCACCCTACTTTAGAGGCCTTTAAGAGTAGGGGCAACTTTTTGTGGCCTGGTAAATAAAAAAGACCCAATATGGCATTCACCCCCTTGCTGCTGATTCTTGCATGTTAGTGCCCTCTGAATCTGGAACCAGAAGTTCATGACTGAGAAGCGTGGGAACCAGTCATAGGCTTCCTGTATCTTGAAATCCCAGATAGTGGATCTGTACTCAGAGAAATTGATATTGTGGTATCTGGTGTCCAGGAATCAGGGAACAGGATTAATAAGTTCAAGGCTTAGTCATTTGGGATACTGAGAAATTGGAAAATGGAAGTTCCATGAGTGGTAGATGCACTAGTAAGAAGTTGGAAGAACGTAGAGCTTGGGAAGGAATTGGAGAGTTGGAGAATGGGGAAGACTATTCTAATTATTCTAATATTTTGTTAGCCTTACCATTGAATTTTAGTATTTCTTTGTGTGATGCAGATATGAATCTCTTATTAACAAGCAATGTTTTATCTTGTTTTCAGACAAAATTTTTAAAAATTATATTTATTGAGGTGAAATTGGTGAATAAGGTTATATAGGTTTTGAGCATATACTTTGATGATACGTGATCTGAACTTTGCATTGTGTGCCTACTACCCAAGGTCAAACCATCTTCCATCACTTCAGACTTTTAAAATGGTGTCTTATCATCTAGATACTTTAATTTAAGTAGTGAATCTTATAAGTTTTTTCCCCTGTGCCTTTGGATTTTGATGAACAGGATGTTGTTAATGAAATTTAAATTGTGGCTTCTACTTTCTTTGAAATTTACCATATGTTCGTAGTATTGTCCACTTTTCCCAGTAAAACAGGGTTTTCTTAACTTTGAGGGTAACAGAAGAGAACATGAATTTCCAGTTAAAATTTATTTTTTCTTTATGTCTTATATGTTGCTATAGAAACTTTCCTGTTTCAAATAGTAAAAAGGAAGATACCTATTTTTAGCACATGCGTAATGTAAGGGAGTTTAGAACAGAGTTTCTCAAGCTCAGCATTATTAACAGTTTTAGGCTGTATAATTTCTTTGGGGACTGTTCTGTGTACTGTGCAATATTGAGCAGAATTCCTTGTCTTCATTCACTACATGCCAGTTGGAACCCATGATCTGTATAACCAAAGATGTCTCCACAAATTGCCAAATGTTCCTAGGGACAAATTGTCCCCTAGGTGAGAACTGCTCTAGAATTTTTTACATATTAATTATAGTTATTTAAGATTCAGTGTCTAAGGGTGTGGGGGAGGCCAGGGGATTGTCAAGGGCGGGGGGGAAAATGGAGACATATGTAATACTTTTTGTAATACTTTAAGCAATAAAAAAATAATAATAAAAAAAATAAAATAAATAAAAATAAAAATAAAGATTCAGTGTCAGTTAGTTTATTTCTAAGTCTGGTTCTGTTGATTTCTTCATATATTGCTTTTTCTTGCTTTTGTGTTTATAATTTTTGGTTGAATGCTGGACAATGTGTGTAGCACAGTAGACACTGAGGTATCTAATAAAAGACAAAAAGGGTAATTAACAGTACCTCCGCTATGCTTCCCATTGGCTAATCAGGGTGATATGCAAATTAACTGCCAACAAAAATGGCGGTTAACCACCAACAAAGATGGCCGTTAATTTGCATACGTAGGCACAATGATGGCAGGCGAAAGGGGAAGGACAGTGACTGGAAATCCAGGCAGCAGGCAAGAGCCTGCTCCCCAGCCCTGGATCAGAGAACCAGGGCCGCCTTTGCCCACCCCCGAGCTGATGATCAGAGAAGCCAGAGGTGGGCAGGAAAGAGGCGGGCGCTGGTGCCCACCTCTTCCCTGGCTCTCCCTGCCTGGGGATCAGCGGTGACCAGAGAAGCCCCCGCGTGCACCTGCTGCTGGGTCACGGCAATTCCAGAGCAGAAAAGGGCGGCCTGCAGCCAGCCCCCATGTGCGCCTGCCCCTGGGTTGCCGAGGCAATCCCAGAGCAGGAATGGGTGGCTCCACCCTGACCATAGCTCAAGGGAGAGTACAACATGCAGTGGAGGCCAGGAGCCTGAGAGATCAACAGAGAGGGGCACCTGCTCCAAGCCTCCACGGTGTGGCTGGGGGTGGGCCTCCAGCAGACACACACACACACACACACACACACACACACACACACACACACACACACACACACACACACACACATGGGACGCCTGCTCCGAGCCTCTGCTGCCAGACTGTGGCCATCAGGAGGACATCCACTGAGGACTCCCGGACTGAGGAGCAGGCTGGGCTGAGGGAACCCCCCTCCTCCAGTACATGAATTTTGTGCACTGGGCCTCTAGTATTATTTATAACTGGCAATAGGTACACCTGTTCTTCTGCTAGGCTGTTTGAGAGTGATCCTCAACCTATCTAGTGGGAGTTATTTCACCTGGCTTTCATTTTATTGTAGTGTTACCTCGTTATCTTGTGCTTATGGTGGGGCTATTTTGATAGGTTTTTTTACTGTGTTTTTTTTTCTTTCCTTGTTGCTCTACCTTCAGCTGTAGACCTGCCTTGTGTGGCTACATCTCAGAGAGGGCCTCTCCACATTTCTGATACTCCCTCAAAGATTCTATACTCTCATGATTTCTCACTTGGTCCTTAGCAATTCATTAAAAATCTAGGTGAATTCCTGAACTAGTCTGGCATCCAGATTACTTCCTTTCTGCTCTGCTCTATACGTGAGTCAGTGCTCCTAATGGTCTTTCCTTATATTTTTTTCTTTAGACCTGATGGTCTTTCCTTAGCCTATCTCCCTAGATTTTTTTGCTACTCTTACCTCAAGTCTCTTATGGGTTCAAGAAAATTAATGACTTTGTCGTTAATATGAATTTTTCTTGTTGTTAGATTGGGAGAGATACTCGTTTCCATTTTTTATTTCCTGGGCAGAAGTAGAGATTTCCCTCTGTTTTCTTCTAATTGTTTAATAATTTTATTTTTAATTGAAATCTATCCCCATATAGTCATGTAAATTCATAGTTTCATAAAATATGTATTTATAAATTTTGTGGTGATTAAAAACATTTGCTACAGACATCTAGGAATTTATGAAGGTATTATCTTAATAAATTAATAACTATTTATTTAATTTTTGTCACATCTATTTTTTTGTTTATTTTTTTTTATGGAGTGGAAGGGAGAGGAATAGAGAATTAGAAACACTGATGAGAGAGAAACATCAATCAGCTGCCTCCTGCACGCTTTCTACTGGGTATCGCCCACAACCAAGTTATATGCCCTTGACTGGAATTGAACCTGGGACACTTGAGTCCACAGGCTGACGCTCTACCCACTGAGCCAAACCAGTTAGGGCTACATCTATTTTTTAAACCATTTGTAAACATAGAGAGAATTTGGAACAATCTTATCTAATAAAGAGGGAATCTGCAAATTGACCCTCACTCTATCACAAGATGGCTGCGCCCATAGCTACAAGATGGCTGTGCCTAGTTCTCTCAGCCCCCTGGAATCCACAAGTCCCAGGGAGGCAGCCACTGAGAGCGGGCAGCATGAGTGGCCTGGCAGAATGCTTGCTTCGTCGTTGCAGCGACAAGGCAAGCATTCCACCCCGGCTGTGGAGGGCCTCTGGGTAGCAGGCACAGAGCCTTCTGGCCTGGCTGCGGAAGGCCAACGCAAGCGTTCCGGCCTGACCCGAGGAGGGCCTCTGGGCAGGCTGGGCCCGGAGCGGCCAGGCGGAATGCTCGCTTCATCATCATCACTGTGGAGACTCTGACAGCAGGGAGGAGGAAGTCCCACCCCCACAGAATCAGCTAGAATCAGCCATTGGTCAGACCGTCCTCAGCGGCCTGACCGCCAAGACTCTCATTCACCTGCATCTCAGACCATGACAGCAGGGAGGTGGGACTATGTCTAAAGAGCAATTGTTGATACAACGTAGTTCTTCAGTCGAAAGAAGCCGGAGTTAACAACAGAAAATGTCTGAAGACCAACGTGCATCCGATGTTGAAAAAGGTGGCACCTGCGGCAGAATGTCTTTGAAAAGCTACTATTGGCAAAGCATAGTTCTGAAGCTGAAAAAAGCCGGTGTCATTGACAGGAAATGTCTAGAGACCAACGTGCCTTTGAAGTTGAAAGAAGGCGGTGGCAACAACAGAATATGTCTAAAGAACAGTCATCAGCAACTACTACCAATACTGGTAGGAACTGCCTTTTCAGGGAAAATGGAGTACATGAGGATGCAATTATCAAACACAGTTGTGGTGGAATGACTGTTAGATGTCAATTTTGCCTATCACTAAATTTCTCTGATGAAAAACCATCCGATGGGAAATTTACTCAATGTTGTAGCACAGGTAAAGTCTGTCCAAATGATATACATTTTCCAGAATACCCAGCATATTTAAAAAGATTAATGACAAACGAAGATTCTGATGGTAAAAATTTCATGGAAAATATTCGTTACATAAATAGTTCTTTTGGTTTTTGCTTCCATGGGTTCAAATATTGCATCGTCATCAGGATATGGGCCATTACTGTTTTAGAACACACAGACAAGTTTGTCACCGTACTGGAACTTTACAAAACATATACATTCAAAAAAGCTGAGGAAACTTCACACAGCATAAACTCAAAACAATCTAGGCCAAGGTACATCAAAATCAAATTTCTGAAAACTAAAAACAAAACAAAAATCTTGAAAGCACAAAGGGATTAAATAAATAATGATACTCATCCATAAAGGGAAAACAATTCAAATAGCAGCTAATTTCTTATCATAAATTATGGCTGCCAGTAGCACAACATGATTCAAGTTTTGAAAGAAAAATGTTATCAACCCAGAATTCTATATCCAGAAAAAAATATTCTTCAGGAATTAAATTGAAATCAATACTTCTTATGTAAAATTTACCCTTTCCTTAATTTTTATCAATGTTAAATAGCATATGGTATTTTAGAATGAATTGTGCCCTCATAAAATTTATATGTTGAAACCCTACCCCTCTGTGACCATATCATATATGGAGATATGGTCTTTTAGTAGTAAAGGTAAAAAAGGTCCTGATCCCATAGTATCGATGTTCTTAAAGGAGAAAAAGAGACACCAGAGATCCTGCCATCACCTACATCTTGTACATTTAGCCTCCAGAACTGTGAGAAAATAAATATCTATTGTTTAAGTTGTCCAGTCTGTTTTATGTTGTTATAGGAGCTCTGGACAACTAACAGACATGGACACATAGATAAAATAAAGTGTAAAAAGTGTAAACAAAGAAATTAATATAATTCCACCACACAGATTACAGGAAATGTGAGAGGGGGTATGTTTTTCTTATTTATAAAATATATCAGGAGTATTTTCTTGTATCAATAAGTATGAATCTAATACTGTATTGAATATTGTTAAAGAATGAAAAATACCTAGTTTTAGACCAGCTAGGGTTAGAGGTGTTGGGATAACATGGAGGAAATTTTTGTGGTGATTGAGTTTTTATGTATCTTTTTTTTAATTAAATCTTTATTGTTCAGATTATTACATTTGTTCTTCTTTCCCCCCATAACTCGCCTCCTCCCAGTTCCCACCCCACCCTCCGCCTCACTCCCAACCCACTGTCCTCATCCATAGGTGCACGATTTTTGTCCCGTCTCTTCCTGCATCTCCCACACCCCTTTCCCCCCCAAGAATAGTCAGTCCATTCACTTTCTATGTCCCTCATTCTATTATAATCACCAGTTCATTCTGTTCATCAGATTATTTATTCACTTGATTCTTAGATTCACTTGTTGATAGATGTGTATTTGTTGTTCATAATTTGTATCTTTACCTTTTTCTTCTTCTTCCTCTTCTTAAAGGATACCTTGAAGCATTGCATATAATATGATTTGGTGGTGATGAACTCCTTTAGCTTTTCCTTATCTGTGAAGCTCTTTATCTGACCTTCAATTCTGAATGATAGCTTTGCTGGGTAAAGTAATCTTGGTTGTAGGTTCTCGTTATTCATCACTTTGAATATTTCTTGCCACTCCCTTCTGGCCTGCAAAGTTTCTGTTGAGAAATCAGCTGACAGTCGTATGGGTATTCCCTTATAGGTAACTGACTTTCTTTCTCTTGCTGCTTTTAAGAGTCTCTCTTTTTCTTTTGCTCTTGGCATTTTAATTATGATGTGTCTTGGTGTGGTCCTCTTTGGATTCCTTTTGTTTGGGGTTCTCTGCGCTTCCTGGACTTGTAAGTCTATTTCTTTCACCAGGTAGGGGAAGTTTTCTGTCATTATTTCTTCAAATAGGTTTTCAATATCTTGCTCTCTCTCATCTTCTGGCACCCCTATAATTCGGATGTTGGTATGCTTGAAGCTGTCCCAGAGGCTCCTTACACTTTCTTCATATTTTCGGATTCTTTTTTCATTTTGCTTTTCTAGTTGGGTGTTTTTTGCTTCTTCGCATTTCAAATCTTTGCCTTGATTCTTGCGCTCCTCTGGTCTGCTGTTGGGAGTCTGTATAATATTCTTTATTTCAGTCAGTGTATGCTTAATTTCTAATTGGTTTCTTATCACAACATTGAGGGTCTCATTAGATTTCTTGAGTATCTCACTATATTTATCGGCGGTCTCACCAGTCTTTTCGAGGGCCTTACTAAATTTATCGGCGGCTTCTAGACAGTTCTTGAGAGACCTTAAAAGTGTGGTTTTGAACTCTATATCCTTCATTTCTGTCATTTGTGTCCTGTTTCTTTGTCTCCGCATTCTTTATGTTTTCTTGGTGCACCCCCTTGTGGTCTTTGTGTGCAGTCTTGTTGTAGTTAAGCCTTCATTGTTGTAGGTAATACTGGGGGTGGGGGGGGGGATTTGACCTCCAGACCATCTGGCTGTGAGAATCAGCTGTGTCTGCAGTGGGAGACCTTTTAAAGTGCCATTTTATTTTCTCTTTATTTTATTTTGGGATTAGTGTTCTCCATTCTATTTTCATCGTTCCTTTAGCATCAATTTTCCCTACCTCAATTTTACCTCTATGCTAAAACCCTCTTCCTCACTTTTCCCCTTTTGTTGTCCTGTTTCTCTTACACTATTCCTGCTTTAGATTTTCCCAATTCCTTCTTTTTTCCCCGTCAAAATTTCACCCTACTTATATATCCTATTTCCACTCCACTGCTCTAAATCCTTATACACCTATCCCTTATCTCTCTTCACAATCCAAAATTTTTTTCTCTTCTTTTATCTTTCTACTGTTTTGTTGCTGTTTGCTTGATTGTTGAGTATAGTGTGTGTGTGTGTGTGTGTGTGTGTGTGTGTGTGTGTGTGTGTGTGTGTTTAGGACTGGCTGTGAGGTTGTTTTGCTTTTATTTTTTCTCCGCTGGTTTTTCCCCTCCCCCCACCTCCCCCCACCCCCGGTTATTTTTGTGCTTCTGTTTTCCCTTGCCTCTCTTGATATTATTGGTTATTTGTAGTTTTCATTCATCTCCAGGGATCTGTTGCTGGAATTTGTTGGGATTAGTGGCGGTTCTATCAGAGTTTTCTCCTCATATAAATAGTCTCTTCCTCTCTTGTACTTCATTCTCTCTTTTCACTCTTTTTTTTCTTTCTTTTTCCCCCTCCTTTTTCCCAATTTCATTTTGCACTCCTTTTTTTCTTACTTTTCTATTCTTTTCCTTTTTTCTGTTTTATCTTTTTCTCTTCTTTCTTCCTTATCCCCTAATCCTCTTAATTTGGGTGATCACCTTTATTTGGGGTTATTAATATCATGAATATATTTGTGCTCAGTGCCTGGTACGTTGTGCCTTGTTATGTTGTATTATGTGCCCTTAAATCAATGCAGCAGATCCAAGCAACAGCAGCCTCCTGATCACTACGCCCTCTGAGGAACAGCAGCTGTATGTGAATCCTCCCCCCACCAGCCAGAAGAGCCACCAAAGCTGTGAACAGCACCCACAAGAGGAGCTGCTGCCAACTGAGGAGCAGCTGCTACTGCAACCGCCCGAGGAGCAACCACAGCCCAAGGAGCCACTGCCACCCAGGAAGCAGCCACTGAACGACTCAACAACTAAATATGTCAGTGAGATCAAACATGGGTAGACAAAGAAACCCCCAAGGAAAGAAAGGGAGGACTCACCAGAAAAGCAGCTAAGTGATACAGAGGCATGCAACATGACAGAAAAAGAATTCAAAATAAGGGTCCTAGAGTGCATAAACTGGATGGAGGAAAAAATCAACAACATATGCAAGAAGCAAGAAGAAACAGATGAAAAAATCAACTACTTATGCAAGAAGCAAGAAGAAACAGATGAAAAAATCAACAACTTAAGTAAGACCAAAGAAGAAATGAAGAGCGATATAGCTGCAATAAAAAACACCGTTGAAAGTTTCAACAGTAGACTACAGGAAGCGGAGGGCGAATTTAGTGAATTAGAAGACAAGGAAGCAAAACACACCCAAACTGTACTGCAATTTGGGAAAAAAATTAAAAGACAGGAGGAGAGCCTAAGGGAGCTATGGGACAACATGAAACGAAACAACATACGAATAACAGGGGTGCCAAAACAACAGAAAGAGGCACAAGGATTAGAAAACCTATTTGAAGAAATAATATCAGAAAACTTCCCTGAGGTGGGGAAGAAAAATGTCACACAAGCACAGAGAGTCCCAAACAAGGTGAACCCGAAAAGACCCACACCAAGATACATCATAATTACCATGGCAAATGTTCAGGACTAAGAGAGAATCTTACAGGCTGCAAGAGAGAGACGGAAAGTTACATACAAGGGATCTCCCATTAGCTTATCAAATGAATTCTCAACAGAAACACATAAGGCCAGAAAAGAATGGACAGAAATTTTCAAAGTAATGCAAAGCAAAGGACTGAATCCAAGAATACTCTATCCAGCAAGGCTATCATTCAAAATTGACGGGGAATTAAGAAGCTTCACAGACAAAAAAAAGGCTAAGGGAGTTTATCACCACCAAGCCAGCAATGCAAGGAATGCTAAAGGGACTGGTGTAAAAAGAAGAAATAAAAAGCTCAGAAAAAAAAACAGGCACACACAAAAAAGAGAAATGGCTACAAACAAGTACCTGTCAACAATAACTTTAAACATAAACAGACTAAATGCTCCAACCAAAAGACATTGAGTGTCTGAATGGATAAAAAAACATGACCCATATATTTTCTGTCTACAAGAGACCCACCTCATTAGATGGGACTCACACAGACTGAAAGTAAAGGGATGGAAAAATATCTTTCAGGCAAATGGAAATGAAAAAAAAAGCTGGGGTAGCAATACTTATATTGGACAAAATAGACCTCAAAGTGAAGGCCATCACAAGAGATAAGGAAGGCCACTTCATAATACTAAAGGGATCAATACAACAAGAAGATATAACCCTGCTAAACATATATACACCCAATGAAGGAGCACCCAAATACATAAAAAAACTCCTGGAAGATATCAAAGGAGGGATCGACAACAATACAATCATAGTAGGGGACTTTAATACACCACTGACATCACTGGATAAATCCTCTAGACAAACAATCAGCAAAGAAACAGCAATTCTAAATGACTCACTAGATCAGATGGACTTAATTGACATCTTCAGAACACTTCACCCCAAAGCCACGAAATATACATTCTACTCAAGTGCTCATAGGACATATTCAAAAATAGACCACATATTGGGTCACAAAAAAGTCTCCCCAAATTCAAGAAGATTGAAATCATACCAAGCATCATCTCAGACCATGATAGCATAACATTAGAAATAAACTACAATAAAAACAACCCAAAATACTCAAACACTTGGAAGCTGAATAGCATGTTATTAAATATTGGTTGGGTTAACAATGAGATCAAAGAAGAAATTAAAAACATCCTGGAAACTAATGACAATGAAAACACAACAATCCAAAATCTGTGGGATGCAATGAAAGAAGTCCTGAGAGGGAAGTTTATAGCTCTACGGGCCTATCTCAAAAAACAAGAAAAAATGGTAGTAAATCATCTAACTCTACAACTCAAAGAATTAGAAAGAGTGCAACAAGAAAAGCCCACAGTGAGCAGAAGGAAAGAGATAATAAATATCAGAGCAGAAATAAATGATGTAGAGACCAAAAAAACAATACAGAAAATCAATGAAACCAAGAGCTGGTTCTATGAAAGGATAAACAAGATTGACAAACCTCTAGCCAGGCTCACCAAGAAGCAAAGAGAGAGGACCAAATAAACAAAATCAGAAACGATAGAGGTGAAATAACAACAGACCCCATAGAAATACAAATGATTTTTTAAAAAATGCTATGGACAACTCTACTCCAACTAACTAGACAACCTGGAGGAAATGGACAAATTTCTAGAAAAATACACAACATTCCAACACTCAATCAGGAAGAATCTAAAAATCTCAATAGGCCAATAACTATGGAAGAAATTGAAGCAGTCATCAAAAAGCTCCCAGCAAACAAAAGCCCAGGACCAGACGGCTTCACAGGGGAGTTTTACCAAACATTCAAGGAAGAACTAAAACCTATCCTCCTCAGACCACTACAAAAAATTCAAGAGGAAAGAATACTTCCAAGATCATTCTATGAAGCCAGCATCACCCTAATAACAAAACCAGGTAAAGACAACACATTGAAAGAGAATTACAGGCCAATATCCCTCATGAACATAGATGCCCAAATCCTCAACAAAATCTTAGCAAATCGGATCCAGCAGTACATCAGAAAGATCATACACCATGACCAAGTAGGATTTATCCCAGGGATGCAAGGATGGTACAATATCCGCAAATCAATAAATGTGATACATCAAATAAACAAATTGAAAGAAAAAAAACCACATGGTCATATCAATTGATGCAGAAAAAGCATTTGACAAAATCCAACACCCATTTTTGATAAAAACTCTCAGCAAGGTGAGAGTAGAAGGATCATACCTCAACATAATAAAAGCCATATATGACAGGCCCACAGCCAACATCATACTCAATGGACAAAAACTAACACCATTTCCCCTAAGAACAGGAACAAGACAGGGATGGCCACTCTCACCACTCCTGTTCAACATAGTACTGGAAATATTAGCCATTCCAATTAGAAAAGAAGAAGAAATAAAAGGCATCCAAATTGGAAAAGAGGAAGTAAAACTGTCCTTATTTGCAGATGACATTATATTATACATACAAAACCCTAGAGACTCTATCAAAAAACTACTAGACTTAATCAACAAATTTGGCAATGTAGCAGAATACAAAATTATCCCCAAGAAATCTGAGGCATTTCTATACATCAATAGTAAACTTACAGAAAGAAAGACTAAAAAAGCAATCCCATTTACCATTGCACCAAAAAAATTAAGCTACCTAGGAATAAACTTAACTACAGAGGTAAAAGACCTCTACTCAGAAAACAACAGGACGTCGAAAAAAGAGATAGAGGAAGACATAAACAGATGGAAGAACATACTGTGTTCATGGATTGGTAGAATCAACATCATTAAAATGTCCATACTACCCAAAGCAATCTATAAATTCAACACACTTTCCATTAAAATACCAACAGCATACTTCACAGATCTAGAACCAACTCTCCAAAAATTCATCTGGAATAAAAAACGACCCCGAATAGCTGCAGCGATCCTGAGAAAGAAAAAAGTAGGTGGGATCTCAAAACCAGATATCAAGCTGTATTACAAAGCCACTATTCTCAAAACTGCCTGGTACTGGCACAAGAACAGACATATAGATCAATGGAATAGAATAGAGAGCCCAGAAATCAGCCCGAACCAATATGCTCAATTAATATTTGACCAAGGAGGCAAGAACATACAATGGAGTCAAGATAGTCTCTTCAATAAATGGTGTTGGGAAAATTGGACAGATACATGCAAGAAAATGAAACTAGACCACCAACTTACACCATACACAAAAATAAACTCAAAATGGATAAAGGACTTAAATGTACGACAGGAAACCATAAAAATTCTAGAAGAATCCAAAGGCAATAAAATCTCAGACATATGCTGAAGCAATTTCTTCACTGATACAGCTCCGAGGACACTTGAAACTAAAGAGAAAATGAACAAATGGGACTACATCAAAATAAAAAGCTTCTGCAGAGCAAAAGAAACCATCAACAAAACAACGAGAAAACCCACTGTGTGGGAAAACATATTTGCCAATGTCATATCTGATAAGGGCCTAATCTCCAAAATTTATAGGGAACTCATACAACTTAACAAAAGGAAGATAAACAATCCAATCAAAAAATGGGCAAAGGATCTAAATAGACACCTTTCAAAAGAGGACATTCAGAAAGCCAAGAGACATATGAAAACATGCTCAAAGTCACTAATCATCCGAGAGATGCAAATCAAAACAACAATGAGGTACCATCTCACACCTGTCAGAATGGCTATCATCAACAAATCAACAAACGACAAGTGCTGGAGAGGATGTGGAGAAAAAGGAACACTCGTGCACTGCTGGTGGGAATGCAGACTGGTGCAGCCACTATGGAAGACAGTATGGAGTTTCCTCAAAAAACTGAAAATGGAACTCCCATTTGACCTCGTGATCCCACTTCTAGGAATATATCCCAAGAAACCAGAAACACCGATCAGAAAGGATATATGCACCTCTATGTTCATAGCAGCACAATTCACCATAGCTAAGATCTGGAAACAGCCTAAGTGCCCATCAGTAGATGAATGGATTAGAAAACAATGGTACATCTACACGATGGAATACTATGCTGCTGTAAAAAAGAAGGAACTCTTACCATTTGCAAAGGCATGGATGGAACTGCAGAGCATTATGCTAAGTGAAATAAGCCAGTCAATGAAGGAAAAATACCACATGATCTGACTCATTCATGGATAATAAAGACCATTATAAACTTTTGAACAATAATAGATACAGAGGCAGAGCTGCCTCAAAGAGATTGTCAAACTGCAGCGGGAAGGCCGTGGAGGGTTGGGGGGCAGTAGGGATGGGGGTAAGAGATCAACCGAAGGACTTGTATGCATGCATATAAGCATAACCAATGGACATAAAACACGGGGGGTAGGGGAGGCAAGGGGATTGTCAAGGGCACGGGGGGCGGGGAAGGACATATATGTAATACCCTTTGTAATACTTTAAGCAATAAAAAAAAAATAAAATAAAATAAAATAAACTTAAAAAAAAAAGTCACAGAACTATTCACACACATTGTACCAATCCCAACTTCTTGGCTTAAGTATGTGACTATCATTACATAAAAGTGTCATCTTTCCAAGAACCTGGGTGAAGGGTACACAGAACCTCAGCATTGTTTCTCCAACTTCCTGTGAATCTATATGTATTTTAAAATAGCAACAAGACAGTAACTTTTGAAGGTCCCTTAAAAAATTACAATAAAATTACCATATGATCTAGCAATTTAATCTCTGGGTATTTTTCTGAAGAAAATACGAACTCAAAAAGAAATATATATCCGCATGTTAATTGCAACATTATTTACAACAGCCAAGATATGGAAACAGTCTAATTGCCTATTCATGAATGAGAATATTTTTTTTATTTTTTTATTGATTAAGTAATTACATATGTGTCCTTATCCCCATGTTACCCCCCATCCACCCCACTCATGCCCTCACCTGCCTGTTGTCTGTGTCCATTGGTTAGGCCTATATGCTGGCATATAAGTCCTTTCGTTGATCTCTCCCCCTTACCCCCACCCTCCCCTACCTTCCCTCTGAGGTTTGACTGTCTGATTTCGCCATTTAAAAAAAGAATGAAGTGTTGCTATTGATGACAACATGGATGGAGATGGGGGGTCACCATGCCTAGAAAAATAAATCAGACAGAGAAAGTCAAATATCATGTGATCTCACTTATATGTGAAATAAAAATAAAAAAATAGTTCATAGATACAGAGCACAGATTAGTTACTGCCAGAGTTGGGGGGTGAATGGGGGGAATGGTTAAATGGAGTAAAAAGATATAAACTTCCAGTTACAAAATAAATAAGCCAGGGCATGTAATGTACAGCATTGTGACTGTAGTCAATAATAAAGTATTGCATATTTAAAAGTTGCTAAAAAAGTAGAACTTAAAAGTTCTTATCACAAAAAAAATTATAATTATACATGGTGATGAATGCTAACTAGACATTCTGGTGATCATTTCCCAGTGTATACAGTTATTGAATTATGATGTTGTACATCTGAAAGTATATAATGTAGGTCAATTATACCTCAATAAAATATCTATTAACAGATAATAAAGAGATAATTCTGTTCACTCTGACCTAAGGTCCTATAGGGGCAAAAAGACCAGTAGAGTGATTCTTCATTTGGGGAGGTCTTTGAATGCACAGTATCACATTTTCCTCTGTAAAAACACTTAAAAATCACCCTCAAAGAGGCCTCCTGTACAGACTTAAAATACTGTGTAAATTTTTAAAAAGAAGAACTGGAGTTCCTGAGAAGTTAATTATTGGGCAGATTATGGGAAAGAAAAAATGCAAATCAACAGTTTCTTAAGTCACTTCCTCTAGGACACAATATATACTTCAAATAGAAAGGGTTTTTCTAACACACACAGACTGAGATCAGAAATCCTTAGTGGCTGGACTTGCATCTGCACCATGAGAAACAGATGTCTAAGAGTGCTGCCAGGTAGGTAAAATTATAGCAATGACCATAGACAATCAAAGCTATCTGGGAACTCTCTACCCAGTTTGAAAATATTATTTGTTTTTTGCTTGATACCTGACTTGTTTTCCCAGTATCTCTATAAGGTACACTGGAAGAAAATTTAAGGACATTAACTGATTTATATTAAATCTCAGAGGAGAAAGTTAGTGAAACTTATTCCTAGGGCATACTCAAGGACTTAACAGACATTTCCCATTAACCACTAGTTTTAGTCCAGTTTCTTCAGAGAAGCAGAATCAATAGGAGGGAGGGAGGAAAGCAGAGAGGGAGAAAAGGAGGGAGAGAGGGAAGGAGAGAAGGAGAGAGGGCAAGAGGGAGAGAGAGAGAAAGGCAGAAAGGGGGGAGAGAAACTCATTATTATAAGGCATGAGCTCATGAGATTAGTGGAGGCTGGAAAGTTCAAAATCCACCAAGCAGGCCAGTGGGCTGAAAACCCAGGGAAGAATTGATGTTGCATCTGAAGTCCAAGTCTAAAGGCAGTTTAGGCACTAGCCAGTTTGGTTCAGTGGATAGAGCATCAGCCTTCGGACCAAAGGGTCCCGGTTTGATTTCGGTCAAGGGCACGTATCTTGGTTACAGGCTCCTCCCCGGCCTGGGCCATGGTCAGGGAGCATACAGGAGGGAACCAATCAATGTGTTTCTCTCTGTCTTTCCCTCTCTCTTCCGCTCTCGCTAAAAATAAAATAAAATTTAAAAAGGCAGTTTGGAAGCAGAATTCCCTCTTCCACAGAAGAAGAAGTCAGTCTTTTTTCTCTTAAGGTCTTTAACTGAATGGATGTGGCCCACCCAGATTATGGAGGGCAATCTGATTTACTCACAGTCTACTGACTTAAATGTTAATCTTATCTAAAATAGATTCAAAGTTATAGAAGCACAGAACAGACTGTCAACCCTAAGAGGGAAAGCAAGGGAGTGTGGGTGAGTGGGAAAAGATCAACTTATGATCTTGTATGCATATATGCATGACTCAGGAACACAGACAATAGGGTGGTAAAGGTTTGGGGTGGGGAGTAGGGGTAGGCTGGGAGAGGTCAATGGGGTAAAAGAGGGACATATGTAATACTTTCAACAATAAAGATTTTTTAAAAACCCACATTCACAGCAACACCCTATGTAATAAAGAGGAAATATGCAAATTAACCTTCACACCCTCACAGGATGGCTGCCTACAACCAGGTCGGCAGGGTGGTTAGTGAGGGACTACCAAACGACTGAACAAGCAGTCTGCGTGGGATGACCAGGCCAGTGGTGGGGCCATGAGGGATGACCAAGGAGGCCAGCAGTTAGGGGCAACCAAGGAGGCTGGCAGGTGAGCAATTAGGAGCCAGCAGCCCGGGATTGTGAGAGGGATGTCCGACTGCTGGTTTAGGCCTGATTCCCAGTAGATGGACATCCCCCAAGGGGTCCAGGATTGGAGAGGATGCAGGCTGAGCTGAGGGGACTCTCCCCCCTTCCCCCCCCCCCGCCCAGCACAAATTTTGTGCACTGAGCCTCTAGTCTTTATATACTGTATATAAAAGCTTAAGCTACCAGAACGACCAGAATGACTGGTCACTATGACACGCACTGGCCACCAGGAGGCAGACACTCAATGCAGGAGCTGTCCCCTGGTAGTCAGTGTGCTCCCACAGCCAACCTCCGAAGGCTGACCAACTTCCACCTATCCCTCCTCCTGGCCAGTAGGCCCTGATCACCTGATTGGGGCCAGCCTCCAGGCTGGGACTGGGAACCAGGGGTGGGTGGCAGTAGACACTGCCCCTTTCCCAGGGGGGCTGAGGGCCAGCTCCCTCCTCAGGGCCAGTGGCCAACCTCCCATGCCCTGTCCCTCCCCCCAAGCTGGCAGGCCCCAATCGACCTGCCACCCAACTGCCACAGTAGCAGCAGTGAGGAAGGAGGGAGGGAGGGAGGCAGGGAACCACACGGTGGCGGGACGCCGATGATGGCCAAATCAGCATCTGGTGTCCGTTCTTTCCGTGCCCAGCCTGGCAACCATTGCCTCCTCTCTGGCTTGGCCCCGATTGGCCCTGTTCGCTGGCCAGGCCTATGGACCCCACCTGTGCACAAATTCCGTGCACCGGGCCTCTAGTAAACTAATGTTGACTAGATGTCTGGGTACTGTAGTCTAACCAAATTGATACATAAGATTAACTAGCACATATCATTTTTTTCAGAAGGTTAAATAATCAAGCTATCTGAAAACTCTATTATGCTAAGAAATACATCATCTTTGTGTGTGTATCATGGCATGATTTAAAGGATAGTGAATTAGTAAAATCAGTATTAATGAGGTCAGCCAAAGCCTGGTTAGTCTTTATTTCCTTCAATGCTTAGGATAGCAACTGTTACCTAGTACGTTCGGTGTTTCCATTAGGTTTTCCCCATTGGTTGTAATTTGCTTCCTGGTTTTTATGAAACATAGCCACATTTTATCATTATCTGATTTGTGGTACATGACTTTTTTAAGAATGGACACATTTTAGAAACTTCTTGTAAAGGCACACAGAGCTGAATTTGCATAGGGTTCACTGACTCATATGCATGAAAGGATGGACTCTACATATGTGATCCAGTTATCGCCTGGAGGGTAGGTTTCATCCCTGTGCACCTATAGTGGTTTTCAGACCACAAAGCCTGTTCAGTGACTTATTCCTTAGGGCTGAACTGGAAGAAAAAGGGCAAAGGCTGTGCCCTCAGTGCTCTGTCTGAGGGCCAGGAGCTCATGTGGAAGGAGCCAAAGAAGCCATGGGTGCTATACCTGGAGAGGCCACTTAACCAGGAGATAGTGACTCTACCTGCAGCTGCCTTCGTTCTCACTCCTCACCTCTCATTAGCCCCCATCTCTCCATTCCAGGGTTCTTATCCTTGCTGACACTGTGAGCTAGGGCTCACACTTTGGAGTCTAATTCTAATACCCAGCTCCTTTTGTATACCCAGAAAATGTACTTTTAACAAGGGAAATGATCCTGGAAGAGAAATCCTCAGATTTCTACCATTGCCAGAGAACAAGAAACTAGATCTGGGCAAAGGGATCTTGAAGATCTATCCCCTCCTTTGGGACAGGTTGGGGTTTCTAAGACGTGTCCCTATCAGCATCCGTCATGTATGTTCTGTCCCCTAACCTGTGGCACCTGAGGATCCATGAGGACTGTATCTGTTGGTGACTGATTTCTCAGGTTTTTCTGGGAGGTGGAGGGGAAAGATTGAGTCCTCAATTCCCAGTCAAGTACACGAAGAACCTGCTGGAAGGCCATGGGCTGCAGGGTAAGAACCACCTCCAAAGGAAGCAATGGCCATGCAGCCAGGTTTTGAAATTGGAGATTGACTCTCTTTTCTTTGTCTTCTCTTCATGTTTTTCTGTCCCAGAACTGTCAGTGCTGCTGTTGTTGCCATTAGTTTCTGCAGCCCAGGAGGATAGGGGTAAGTCTGTCCACACAGATGCCCATTAGTGATATTAAGCTGGGGGGTGCAGGCTATGGTCTGGGTCCTCTCACCAGTTGGGAGGGAAGAAGGCTTATTCTGCAAGTGAGGCTCAGAGATGGTCTTCTGGAGATAAGAAAAGCTGTTTTACCTCTCTAAATGCCCAGATTTTTTTGTCTATTCCTCTTCCAATAGCAGCCATCCCTCCCTTATCTCCCCTCCTCTAGTCTTGAACTCACAGTTGTCCATGGCTTTATCCATTGCTGAGCCTTCTGACCATGGCCTCCATCCTCACTGTTCCACCCCACAGCCTGTATTCGATGGTGCCCTCCGAACCCTCCATGTGTCAATGCCCCCTCCTGTCACTGTGCACCGGGATTCAGTGCTGCATCAAGTAGTGTCTTCACCAGTGGACACTTGAAGAGTTGCAATGGTACAGAGGTTTGGGGGAAAGGGGTGGAGGGACATAAAGAGATTATTGGGGTAGATTGTGGTGCATCCAGAGCAGCACAAGCATTTTGTCAAGGATTAGAGAGAGGAGACAGGGCAGGGTAGTACGAAGGAAGTGGGCAGTTAGGTTTTTGTAATTAGTAGGAAGGGTGTTTAGAGCTTACACAATGGAGCTATTACCATTGTTACTGCTGTTACTGTAATTATTATTTTCATTAGAGGCCTGGTACACAAAATTCGTGCACTCGGGGGGGATGTCCCTCAGCCCAGCCTGCACCCTCTCCAATCTGGGACCCCTCTGGGGATGTCCAACTGCCAGTTTAGGCCCGATCCCTGTGGACATCCCTCTCACAATCCGGGACTGCTGGCTCCCAACTGCTCACCTGCCTGCCTGCCTGTTGCCACCTAACCACTCCCCTGCCAGCCTGATCAATGCCTAACTGTTCCCCTGATTGCCCCCAACTCCCTCCCCTACAGGTCTGGGGGCTAAACATGAATCCCACAGATGTGGGTCCCTCCCAGTTCCTCTCCTGTCCTGGTCTGACTCCACAGCCTAGGCCTTAAAAGGGAAATTCATGAATTTAGAAAAGAAACTCTGACCTGGGAGGAGACTAATTGACTCATCATGATCCCAATGAGTCCTTTCAGGCCCTAAAGTCTTTGGTCCCTTGATTGGAATGTACAGGGTCAAACTTTCTGACCCTACATTTTTATTCATTTCGTTTTTATTAAGTTGCTGTTCTTACCCAGTGGTGTCTAGCCACTGCTCAATGAATCCCTGAGCTACTCAAATGAGACCTGGCTCATGGGCATCTTTCTCTCAGGTTTAGAGAACATGGAGGGTTAAGATGCCAGAGAACACCCCCATGACAGCTGTGAGCACCTTCGTGCTGCTTCTTCCCCTACTGCCTCTGATGACAGGGGATCTTACCCAGGATGGAGATAAGAAGACTTATCAAGGAGGGTGAGGTGTACTTGGCCCACTGTGATTAAAGAGAAGTGGAAGCTGTCAATGGCAGGGGCTGACACCTGGTTCTATCTCCAGGTGTGTGATGAGTGCCACGTCACCCTGTACAGCCCCCATCCATGACTCCCTCCACAACCTCAGCATTGAGGATGGCCATCAAATCCACTGTCACCCTAACTGGAGGCCACCCCCAAGTCGCAATGATGCAAATAGCACCACAAAGGAGGGTTTGGAGCCTGAATCAGTGTCTCCATCTACCCGTCAAGGCCTGAAGAGAGGGATGCAGACTTCCTTTCAACCCCATCATGACACAGCAGAGTGTCTGATTGCAGGTGCCTCAGAAAGTAAAGATGGGCAGAGGAGTCAGTAGGCACTGGAGCAGCCGATTCTGCCCAGCTCCATCCTGGAGTGCAACCCTAGACCTGTGTTCTGTACAGCCCCCATGACAGGGTCAGACTGGAGGGCAGGGTCTCTGCCCAATGAGAACTTTTGTGCCTTTGAGAGGTGACATTTTGTCCTATTGTGTTCCAGACATCAAGGACTGTGGACCAAACTCAATAGTGTCCTGTGGAGTATATTTAGACTGCCAAGACTTCATGGAGTCCTACTGCCATTGCGGCCAAGGCTACAGGCCTGCTTCTGAGGCAATGTTCGGCATTGATCCTGATAAACCCTGTGATTGTAAGAAAAATCCCATGTCTTCCACCTTCTCATTCTTTAGGTTTGGAATTCTCAATCCTTTCTCTAGCTCATCAGATGGTAGCTTGGGCACTAACCAGGTCTCCCACCCTCTCAGAACCCCAAGGCTCTGAATGCCCCCACCAAGTGCCACTTATGCAATTTTGGAACATCCTCTTACTACTTGGCATCTTAATTTCATAAAACAAAGAAAGGGGTGGAATTCAAGATACTTCAAGAGCTCACAGAGTACTGCATTCCAGTGCAATATCCATCCTTTTCTTCTTCATCAGTAATTGCCAGGATGAGATCTTCCCTCACTAGAGTCCACATAGGTTTGGTCACCTAGGAGCAATTTCATATCCCTCAGGCCTTGAAGAACCCTGCTCAGACATGTGAGAAGAGTCAAGGGTTGGTCCATGTGGCCCAGCTGGTCCTTCCCTGGCCAACAACCACACCTGGTGAAACCCCTACTTGCACCCTGACCCCACTTCTCAGCCTCTCAGCCAATCTATTTTCCCAAGCAAGGCTCCACCCTGATCCAATCCAATAAGTTCAGTTCATGGGCCTGTGGGCAACTCAGATGAATAGCACCCAGGAGGATGTTGTGTTGGATGTGGGCAGGGTGACATAGACCACCCCACACATACTCAGAAAGTTGGATAAATGGAAGAGGCTCCTATCTGGATAAGATTGAAAGAGAGGATGTAATTGGACACCATTGCCTCAGGCCTGACCCTCTCTGGTAGAGGTCAACTCAAGCCACGTGGGGGCCCAAACCACTGGGGCACAGATGATAGAGGGTGAGTCCCCCCTCAATAGGACCTATAGGTCTGTGTCCCTGGTGGAGACCAAGAAACCAGATAACAGAAATAGCTGCCACTCCTCATCCATCAGCATCTGCTCCCTTCTTCAGCCACCCAGCCCTTACCTACTGCTGGCCTTACTCAGAAGTGAATTCTCACTACTTCCTGTCAGTTCAGGGGATGCCTTTGTGGGGATCATAAGAGGCACCTTCACCACCCCAAGCCTGCATGGCTGGACATCAACCCCCATTGTCTACCATGGTCTGGCATCCACTGTCTGGGTGGCTCTTGCTTGTCTGGCATCATCTTCATTCTCCTCACCCCTTCCTCCAAGCCCCTTGAGGAGTCAGGTTCATGGATGGGTCTTGAGCCAGCTTGAGTCTCAGAGTTAGCATGGAAGGGAGAAATCTGTCCTGCCAGCAAGGAGAATTAAGGCAGAGAGCAGCTGTCCTGGAGGAAGCAGGACAAAGGCCATCAATGGGAGCCAAGCTGGGTACTGCTCAGGGAACACATTTCTCCTGCATTTGGCTCCCAGGAAGGCCCACCCTGGCCTTTGTCCAAATCCTCAGGCTGGGACACAGGTAATCATGATGTCCCCACCTGGGAGCTGCCCCACCTGGGAGCTGCCAGGGAAGCGAGTGCGCAGGGGCTAAAAGACAGGGAGAACTCAGGACACTTACTAGTACATCCACAACTGGACAACAGAGCATTGAAGCCACAACATTCACCTATAGGATGCCTCCATGTGAATAAGAACTGGCAGCTACTCACTAGGAGGAGAGAGTGGGGCCTTTTCAAAGCAGATTTCTGCCATTGCCAAAGAACAAAGAATGTGGACATGGGAAAAGGCAAGCCAGCCTGAGTACTTTCTCCTTTAAGATATACTCTCCATTGGAAAAGGTTGGAGTTTCTAAGATGTGTCCCTGTCATCAGCTGTTGTATGTTCTGTCCCCTTACCTGTAGCACCTGAGGTTCCCTGACTCTCAGTGACTGACTCCTTGGGGAGTCCCAGGAAATGGAGGGGAAAGACAGAGTCCTTGATTTCAAGTATAGAAACCTCAAAGAAGCTGCCAGAAAGCTGTGGGCTGCAGGGCCAGAGCCACCTCCCAGGTGGAGTGGCCCTGTGGACAGGGGTTGAAATTAGAGCTCCACTTTCCTATCTTGATCATCTCTCTGTCTTTCAGTATCAGGACTCTATTTGCAGCTCTTTTCCACATTGGATGCTGCAGAAGAAACCGTTAAAGGTGAGTCTTCCCAGCCAGGGCAATTAGTGGCATAAGCTGGGTAGTGCTTGCTGGGGTCTGGGTCCTCTCATTAACAAGGAGAGAAGGAGGCTTACTCTGAAGAGGCCCAGAGAGGGTCTTCTGAAAATAAGAGAAGCTATTTCTTCCTCCCTAAATGTCCAGAATTTTCTGAGCTCTGCTAAGTCCAGTATCAGCCATAACTCCCTCTCTCCCCCACTCTGGCATCCACTATCTGGGTGGCTCTTGCTTGTCTGGCATCATCTTCATTCTCCTCACCCCTTCCTACAAGCCCTTGGATCCCCAGCTGGTAGCTGACTTCTTCCATTTCATGGGCCTTCTGACCATGCTCTCCATACCCACAGCCTCTACCCCGGAAGACTGTGCTTGGTGGTGTCCTCGGAACTCCAAATGTGTCAATGCCACTGCCTGTCGCTGTGCTCACGGATTCAATTCTTCATCTGGAGAGATCCTTACTAGCCGCTTCAAGAGATGTGATGGTACAGGGGCTTGGAGTGGGCATACAGAGATTGTTGGGGGAGCTTATAGGGCATCCAGAACCCTCACCGCTAAGAGCAGCACAGAAGCATTTTGTCAAGGATGAGAGAGAGGAGCTAGGGCAGGGCGCTAAGAGGGAGGTGGGCAATCAGGTTTCCGTGATTAGTCTATCAGATCCACTACCCATTTTTAAATTCGATGGTGTAGTTTTGTGTGTTTTGTCTATTGAATTAAAAGAGTTCTTTATATAGTATTTTGTATGTTAACTGTTTGTAAGATATATGATTTGCAAACATTTTCTTCAAATTGAAGGTTGCCTTTTAATTTTTTTATAATTATAAAGGCAGTGTTTATTAAAATACATTTCATTTTCAAAATGTAATAGTCTATAGACATTATATATATATGTGTGTATATATATATATATATATATATATATATATATATATATATATATATATGATCTGTTCTTGCCCATGAGATTTGAGGTCATTTGGCCCACTTTCTCAGGCATAAAAAACAACAACAAAAACATTAAAAAGCTGTCCTGGACACCCACCCTCTCCAAACCTCAAGGCTGAGAACCCTCTTCAGAGTGTCACTTCTGGGAGTTTGGAACCCTCACCCCCACCCACCTGATATCTTATTTTTGAGAAAGTGATGACATTTAAGTTGCTTCAGGAACTCACAGTGTTTTGTGTTCCAATGCAATATCTGTCTTCTTTGTCATCACCAGTGACTTCCAGAATGAGTACTTCTCCCACCAGACCCCCTGGGATCACAAACATTCCAGATAGACTCTCGGACCTCCCAGACAATGATGGATTCAGGGGTCCTGTCCAGAAACATGGGGGTGAGAAGATTCAAGGGTGGGTCCACCTTCCCTAGCCAGCCCGGTCCCTGACCAACAACCCTGGCACCCTGACCCCAATTCTCAGCTACTCAGCCTCCATCAATTTTCCTACACAAGGGACCTCCCTAACCCTCCCCAAAAATTTCAGTTCAGTCAACTCAGAATATCCCAACACATACAGACACACACACACACTCGCATACACCTAATGAACTACCCTTCTGTCTGCACCAGGGATCCCCTCCGGCACCAGCTCCGGCACTGGCACCAGCACCGGCACAAGCACTGGCACCGGCACCGGCACAGGCACCGGCACAAGCACTGGCACTGGCACCGGCACAGGCACCGGCACCGGCACAAGCACCGGCACCGGCACAAGCACCGGCACCAACACAAGCACCGGCACCGGCACAAGCACCGGCACCGGCACCGGCACAGGCACTGGCACCGGCACCGGCACCGGCACAAGCACTGGCACCGGCACAAGCACTGGCACCGGCACCGGGACTGCATACCCTGGAATCAACAACAGCAAGGTGAGTGACTCCCACAGGGACAAAGAGGCAGGAAATACCTCCGTGCCACCTGCAGCACCCACCTATTTTCCCCAAGTTTCCCCATCTACCTGTGAGGCTCTCTGACCGTCACATCTCCTTTCTCCTCAAAGGTCTCCAGTTTGTTACAAAAATTTGATGATTTCGACAGAGACTTCAAGTCAGCCTCAGATCCGGACAAGATCCAGGTAAGGACAGAACCTGGGAGAGGCACATGGAGGCATCCCATAGAGGACTGGGGAAGCCTTGGTTTTGGAAGAGACACAGAGCTGCCCTGCTCTGAGTCCTCACTTCTCCCAGGGCGGGTGGGGAAAGCAGACATGCAGGTACTTGTACTCACTGTTAGATCCTCACACACCAACTAACACCTTTCTTGCTGTTCCTGCCCAGTCAGTTTATGTCACCATTGGCATTCAAGAACAGGACTGACCTCTAAATGGCTGGATTGCAGGGGCAATCCGGTACCACCTTTATCCCCAAATACACAGTATCTAGAATCCGTTTACTGGAGCTGAGTGGGCAAAGTCTTCCTGTAGCCCCTCTAGTGCATGGGCCAATGGCTCTGTGTCCACACCCCCAGGACCTCATACAGGGGGTGGATGACCTGCTGGAGAACCCTGGGGACCTGGAGACCTTGTCCCACTCAGAGCAGAACTATGTGGCCACTACCCTGCTCGACAAAATGGAACATGTCGTCTTCAAAAAGCTGAGCAAGGCCCCACCCAATGGGTCACTGACATTTAATGCACCTGGAGGCACAGGTAAGTACCTGGGTCTGCCCCCAGGCTCAGCTCTGTCCATTCTGCACCTCATTCCTCTCCCAACCTCACTGGAGCTGAGTGACCACTCATAAATTAAATGGGGGGATAAGGACACATATGTAATATCTTAATCAATAAAGAAATTTAAAAATAGAAAATTAATGTAAAAGCTTAAAAAGAAATGAATAAATTTTAATAAATCAGACAGACAAACAAATACTGAATGCTATCACTTATCTGTAGAATCTAAAAAACAAACTCATAGATACAGAGAAGAGATTGGTAGTTGCCAAAGGCAGGGGGTTAAGGGTGGTTGAAATGGGTGAAGGGAGTCAAAAGGTACAAACTTCTACTTATAATATAAATAAGTCATGGGGACATACACTGAGTGGCCAGATTATTATGACCGGCCAGATAATTATGACCATCCCATTAGTACAAAGTAGTGAATTAGTTATGCAAATAATAATAAGACCTTGAGAGTATTTGCTTAGGAAGTTTTCAGTATTCAGTATTTTTGGAAGTGTCAATGAATTACTGATGGGGTGGTCATAATAATCTGGCCGGTCATAATAAGAACCATACTGGTTCTTTCTTTTTAGTGTAAACATAAATTTTATTCATTTATTTATTACTTTTTAACTTTTCAATTACAGTGGACATTTAATATTTTTATTAGTTTAGGTGTACAGCATAGCGGTTAGATACATATAATTTATGAAGTGATCCCCTAAGAAGTCTAGTACACACCGGGAACCATATATATAATTATAAAATATTATTGACTATATTCTCTATGCTGTACTCTACATTCCCATGATTATTTTGTATCTATCACTTTATATATATATATATATATATATATATATATGTATATATATATATATATATATATATATATATAGTATATTGATTGATTTCAGAAGGAAAGGAGAGGAAGAGAGAGAGAAACATCAATGGTGAGAGAGAATCATTGCTCAACTGCCTCCTGCACACCCCACACTGCCCCAACCCGGGTATATGCCCTGACCGGGAATCGAACCGTGAACTCCTGGTTCATAGGTCAACATTCAACCACTGAGCCACTGCAGCTGGACCCTTATTACTTTTTTATCCTGGAATCTATTTTGTCTGATATAAGCATTGGCTACGTCTGCTTTTCTGTGGATGCCATTTGCTTAGAGAATCATTTTCCATCCTTTCACTTTGAGTTTATTTTTGTCTTTGCAAATTAGATGTGTCTCCTGAAGGCAGCATATGATTGGATTTTTTAATATATTTTTATTGCTTTCAGAGAAAAAGGGAGGGGGAGAGAGAGATAGAAACATCAATGATGACAATCATTGATTGGCTGCCTCCTGCACGCCCCCTACTGGGGATCCAGCTGGCAACACAGGCATGTGCCCTTGACCAAAATTGAACCTGAGACTGACAGTCCT
Source organism: Myotis myotis (assembly GCF_014108235.1). NCBI lineage: Eukaryota > Metazoa > Chordata > Mammalia > Chiroptera > Vespertilionidae > Myotis > Myotis myotis. Next base: position 1,281,185 of record NW_023416339.1, read on the forward strand.
CAGGCTGACACTCTATCCACTGAGCCAAACCAGCTGGGGCTATGGTTGGTTTTTTAAAATATTATTTTATTTTTTCCATCATTTATCCCCTCAATATCCTCTTCCACTTCTACCCACCCCACCCCCCACAGTCATCACACTGTCAGCCATGCTCATGAGTTCTCTTTTTTTTTCTTTTTTGCTCAATCCCTCCAACCCTCCTAAAACCTCCACCACCAGAGCTATCTGCCTGCCCTCTATTAGTCTCTGTTTTGCTTAATAGTTCAGTTTGATTATTAAATTCTACATCTGAGTGAAATCATATGGTACTTTTTTTCCTCTGACTGGTTTGTTTCACTTAGCATAATGTTCTCCAGGTCCATCCATGCTGTTGCAAAGGGTAAAATTTTCTTCCTTTTTATGACAGAGTAGTACTTCATTCTGTAAATGTACCACAACTTTTTTCCTCAGTCATCTACTGATGGAACTGCTTCAAAATCTTGGGTATTGTAAATAATGCTGCAATGAATATGGGGGTGCATATATTCTTTCAAATTAGCATTTCAGGTTTCTTCAGATAAATTTCCAGAAGTGGAATTGCTGGGTCATAAAGCAGTTCCACTTTTAATTTTTTGAGGTAACTCGGATTTTGTTTTTGATCCAATCTGCCACTCTGTGCCTTTTTATTGGTGAATTCACTTCATGTACATTTAGGGTGATTCTTGGTCTATGAGGACTTTCCATAGCCATTTTATCTTTTGTTTTCTGGTAGCTCTGTGCCTCCACTGTTTGTTTTTTCCTTGTGTTTCTGTCTGTTGTTTTTGTTTGGTGGTATTTCATAATTTTTCCCTCTGTTTCCTCTTTCTTCTAAGTTATGTGTCTCGGTTTGGGGTTTTTATATGTAGTTGCCATTAAGTTTACATAAAAGAAATGCTCATATATACAGCAGTCTTTTCTCTTTTTTTAAATGCATCTAATCTCCTGTCACTAATTTTTGACAGTTTTAATACAATGTGCTTTGGAAAAGGCCTTTTTGAATTGAGATAATTAGGTGTTCTGTTTGCTTAATTCTCTCAATCGTTTTCCAATAGGTGGTGCTGAATCACAAGTTTGTTCGTTCTCCTGAATTGCTCTGGTTTTTCAGATCTCTGAGGGGAACCGCCTTTGTAATTTTCTGAGTACAGGTGTTTTACCTCCTTAGTTAAATTTATTCCTACTCATATTTTTATGCGATTTAAATGGAATTGATTTCTTGGTTTCCCTTTCTAGCAGTTCATTACTGGTATGTAAAAATGCAACTGAATTCTCATTATTAATTTTGCATCCTGCTATTTTACTGAATTTATTTATTAGTTCTAGTAGGGTTTTGATCGGATTTTTAGGGTTCTTTCTACATAGTATAATGCCATCTACAAATAATAACAGTTTTACTTTTTTGCAGTTTGGGTGCTTTTTATTTCTTTTTATTCCCTGATTTGCTGTGGCTAAGACTTCCAATACTACGTTGGGTAAAATGTGGTCAAAGTGTGCATCCTTGTCTGGTTCCTGAGGATCAGGAGGCTAAAGTACTTTTAGCCTTTTCCCATTGAGTATAATGATAACTGTGAGCTTGTCATATGTGGCCTTTATTAAGTAGAGGTATGTTCCCTCTATTCTCACTTTGCTGAGAATTTTAATCATATATGGATGCTGGATTTTGTCAAATGCTTTTTGTTGTTGTTGTTGTTCATCAGATTATTTATTCACTTGATTCTTAGATTCACTTGTTGATAGATGCATATTTGTTGTTCATAATTTGTATCTTTACCTTTTTCTTCCTCTTTCTCTTCTTAAAGGATACCTTTCAGCATTTCATATAATCCTGGTTTGGTGGTGATGAACTCCTTTAGCTTTTCCTTATCTGTGAAGCTCTTTATCTGACCTTCAATTCTGAATGATAGCTTTGCTGGGTAAAGTAATCTTGGTTGTAGGTTCTTGGTATTCATCACTTTGAATATTTCTTGCCACTCCCTTCTGGCCTGCAAAGTTTCTGTTGAGAAATCAGCTGACAGTCGTATGGGTATTCCCTTGTAGGTAACTGAGTTTCTTTCTCTTGCTGTTTTTAAGATTCTCTCTTTGTCTTTTGCTCTTGGCATTTTAATTATGATGTGTCTTGGTGTGGTCCTCTTTGGATTCCTTTTGTTTGGGGTTCTCCGCGCTTCTTGGACCTGTAAGTCCACTTCTTTCACCAGGTGGGGGAAGTTTTCTGTCATTATATCTTCAAATAGGTTTTCAATATCTTGCTCTCTCTCCTCTTCTGGCACCCCTATAATTCTGATGTTGGTACGCTTGAGGCTGTCCCAGAGGCTCCTTACACTATCCTCGCATTTTTGGATTCTTTTTTCATTCCGCCCCTCCGGTTGGGTGTTTTTTGCTTCCTCGCATTTCAAATCATTGACTTGATTCTTGTGCTCCTCTGGTCTGCTGTCGGGAGTCTGTATAATATTCGTTATTTCAGTCCGTGTATGCTTAATTTCTAGTTGGTTCCCCAACATAACATCGAGGGTCTCATTAGTTTTCTTGTAGATCTCATTAAGTTTATCGGCGGCTTTAAACAGTTCTTGAGAGACCTTAAAAGTGTGGTTCTGAACTCTATATCTTCCATTGACAATTTTGTCCTGTTTCTTTGTCTCCGCATTTTGTTATGCTTTCTTGGTGCACCCCCTAGTGGTCTTTGTGCGCAGTCTTGTAGTTAAGCCTTGATTGTTGTAGCTAATTCCAGGGAGGGTTTGACCTCCAGGCCAAGTGGCTGTGTTGCTTTTTTTTTTAATCTATGGATATGATCATATGGTTTTTAGCCTTCGTTTTGTTTGTGGTGTATCACATGAATTGATTTGCAGATATTGAACCAACCTTGCATACCAGGAATAAACCACAGTTAAGCATGGTGTATAATCTTTTTAATGCATTGTTTAATTCAGTTTGTTCATGTTTTGGGGGGGATGTTTGCATCTATGTTCATGAGAAATATTAGCCTATAATTATTTTTAGAGTATCTTTTTAATTAGGGTAATGGTGGCCTCATAAAATGAGCCTGAGAGACTTCCCTCTTATTAAATTTTCTAGAATAGTTTGAGAATGATAGGTGTTAATTCTTATTTGAGTGTGGAAAAATTAACCTGTAAAGTCATCCAATCTAGGACTTTTGTTTGTTGGAAGTTTTTTTTTTATTACTGCTTCAATTTCATTAGTAGTCATCAATGTGTTCAGATTTTCTGTTTATTCTTGAGTTAGTCTTGGAAAATTATATGTTTCTAGGAATTTATCCATTCTTGTAGATTGTCCAATTTGTTGGCATGTAATTCTTTGTACTATTTTCTTATAATGTCTTATATTTCTGTGGTGTTAGTTGTTACTACTTCTCTTTCATTTCTGATTTTATTTATTTGGGTTCTCTCTCTTTTTTTCTTGATGAGTCTGGTTAAAGTTTTTCAATTTTGTTTCTCTTTGAAAAAAAAAAACACAGCCCTTGGCTTCATTGACCTTTGTATTAATTTTTGTTTTTTGTTTGTTTTTTAGATTCTATTTCACTTACTTCTACTCTAACTTTTATTATTTTCTTCCTTCTATTTACTTTGGGCTTTGTTTAATTTTTTTTACTATTTCCTTTAGGTGTAAGGTTAAATTGTATATTTGAGATTTTTCTTATAGATTTTGTGTCATTGTGTTTTTGTGGGAGGGGTAGGAGAGTTGTTGTTCTTTTGTTAATCCTCACCAAAGGATATTTTTCCCATTGCTTTTTTTTTAATTTCTTTATTGGTTAAAGTATTACAAATGTGTCTTCATTTCCCATTAACCCCCACCCACTGCTTTTTAAAGAGAGTGAAAGGAGGGAGGGAGGAGGGGGAAGAGAGAGAAACATCAATGTGAGAGACACGCATCGATTGGTTGTCTCCCAAATATGCCCTGACCAGAACAGGGATGAACCTGCACCGGGGAGTTACCAGTAAACCAGATCCCAGCACATAAGCGGCTGGGAGAGGGATTTTCTTTCATTCATTCTCTTCCTTCTGAATATCAAAGCCTTGATCATTCCTAAATTCCTTTGTTAGTATTATTTCTCTGGTGTTTCATCATTTAAAGTCCCTCATGAATCAATCACATGATTCCTTTATTGTACCTTTATTGCTCTAATTGTTGTACCTTTATTGCTCTAATTGTTGTTGTTACTATTTGATCACGGCAGCTATCCTATCCCAACACCCTGCCCCCACCTTCTGAGGCCTAAGGTATTTGTTTTTGTTTGTTAGTTAGTTTGTTTGTTTGTTTGTTTGTTTGTTTTGGGGGGGAGAGAATTGACATCTTTATTATGTTGAATATTACAATCCATGAGCACAGTGTGCCTCTCTACCTTTTTTAAAAATTCTTTTAAATACATTTTATTTTTTATTTTTACAATATACAAAATAAATCTATTACCAGATTGTACATACAAGGTAATTATCCATTTATATGCAATTAAAATTTCAAGAAAAACGGTAAGAGAGTTTTTAAGGACTGCAGCATGGGGTCAAGACTGGCTGCCTGACTCAGAGGAGCCTCCAGCAGGGTGGGGTGGAGTCTCCAGGACTCATCCAGGTGGGGCCAGTGATATTCACCAGGCCAATGCAGATTCAGATTTAGCCATGTGGGGGAAGGGCTCAACACAGAAAAGACTGTGCCTCCTTGGCAGCTGTATGGAAGGATTCAGCACTAGGACAATGGCAGCTGCCCCTCCACCCCTCACCCTGAAGCCACACAACTCAGTTTCTCCCTAGATGTGTGCCCCCTGCACCGCTCTCCCTCTGCCCAGAGCCCAGCGTGAGTGCCTGCAAACATGTGTGCAGACCCTTTAAAGAGGACACCTGGGTTTCCAACAGCCTTTCATCTCACCTGGATGGACAGAATCCCTACTGATTTTCACATCTACGAGTTGTGAGGGCTCCTTTCCCAGCACTGGTACTCTGGGCTTGGGAGCCCAGTGTGGGGCTGGGACTCCTCACTTTTAAGAAGGAACCTCTGCAGCTAAGATATCTCTCTCAATGCTCAACTGGTGCACTTGACAACTGAGCCAGCTCGTCTCTGCCCCCTTACTAGTCTCTATGTAGCTTCTTCTTTATATCCTTAGTTATAGGACCTCTCTACAGCTAGTCTTCCAATGGTTCTCCAAGTTGATTGTTCTATAATTTAGAAAATGTTTTGATGTGGTCATGGGAGTAGATGAGCACAGTGTTACCAACCTTGTCATTTTGACCAGAACTCAGTACCATACTGTTGTGTGTGTTTTTGTCTGTTTGTGCGGTGTTGGTTTTTTTGTTGTTGTTAGAATATATTTGTATTGATTTCAGGGAGGAAGGGAGAGGGACAGAGAGATAGAAACATCAATGATGAGAGAGAATCATTGATCGGCTGCCTCCTGCACACCCCCACTAGAGATCAAGCCTGCAAACCAGGCATGTGCTCTTGACCGGAATCAAGCCTGGGACCCTTCTGTCTGCAGGCCAGTGCTCTATCTATCCACTGAGCCAAACCGGCTAGGGCATACTGTTTTGATTACTGTAGGTTAACAGTAAGTTTGAAAGCAGGAAGTGTGAGTTCTCCAGATTTGTTTTTTATTTTTAAGACTAGAGGCCCGGTGCACAAAAATTTGTGCACTCGACGGGGGTCCCTCAGCCCGGCCTGTGCCCTCTCACAGTCTGGGACCCCTCGGGAGATAACGACCTGCTGGCGTAGGCCTGCTCCCAGGTGGCAGAGGGCAGGCCCAATCCCTAGGTGCAGCCCCTGGTTGGGCTCAGAGCAGGGCCAATTGGGGAGTTGGGGCGCCCCCCCTGTCATGCACAGAGCAGGGCAGATTGGGAGGTTGCGATGCCACCCTCAGTCACGCTAAGGGTAGGGCCGATTGGGGGATTGGGGCACCGCCCCCATCACACTCAAGGCAGAGTTGATGGGGAGGTTGTGGCGCCACCCCCTGTCACGCACAGAGCAGGGCCCATCAGGGGGTTGGGGAGCTCCCCCCTGTCATGCACAGAGCAGGGCCCATCAGGGGGTTGGGGAGCTCGCCCCTGTCACGCACAGAGTAGGGCCGATAGGGGAGTTGGCACACCGCCCCCTGTCACACACAGAGCAGGGCGGATCAGGGGGTTGGGGCGCCGCCCTCTATCACCCACAGAGCAGGGCCGATCAGGGGGTTGGGGCGCCGCCACTGTCACACTCAGGGCAGGGCCGATGGGGAGGTTATGACTCTACCCCGTCACACACAGAGCAGGGCCTGTGGAGGGGGGGGGGGTTCGGGCGCCACCCTCTATCACCCACAGAGCAGGGCCAATCAGGGGGTTGGGGCGCCTTCCCCTGTCACGAACAGAGCAGGGCGGATAGGGAGGTTGTGGCCCCGCCCCCTGTCACACACAGAGCCGCAGGGTGATCAGGGGGTTTGGGCGCTGCCCCCTGTCACGCTGATCCCGGTGCCAGGAGGCCTCTCAGGTCCGCTGATCCTGGTGCTGGGAGGCATATTACCCTTTTACTATATAGAATAGAGGCCTGGTGCACAGGTGGGGGCCGGCTGGTTTGCCCTGAAGGGTGTCCTGGATCAGGGTGGGGGTCCCCACTGGGGTGCCTGGCCAGTCTGGGTGAGGAGCTGAGGGCTGTTTTCAGGCTGCAACTGAAGCTCCCAACTGCTCCTTTTTTTCTTTTTTTCTTTTTATTCTGGGCCAGCTTTAGCTCTGAGGCTCCAGCTCTTAGGCCTCCGCTCCTGAAAGCAGGTATCTGGTTTGTTTAGGTTCTACAATCGAAACTCTGTATCAACTCCAGGTCTGAGATCCCGGCTAGCTGAAAGCTGGTTTCTGGGGTTTTGTTTAGCTTCTATTTTTGTAACTATGTTTCAAACTGCCAGCTCAGAGGCCTGCAGCGGCAGGTGGGGAACGTTGGAGTCCTCTGTCACTGAAGCAAGCAAGCCTCATGTTAGTTTCAAGCTGCCTGGCTGCTGGCCGCCATCTTGGCTGACAGTTAATTTGCATATTGCCCTGATTAGCCAGTGGGAAGGGTAGCGGTCGTACGCCAATTACCATGTTTCTCTTTTATTAGTGTAGATAGTTTTGAGTATTTGAGGCAATGCCCTATGAATTTTTAATGAGCTTTTGAATATCTGTAAAAATAAGTAAGTAAAATGATGTTACACTATTGATATGGATTGCATTGAATCTGTAGATCATTTTGGGGACCATTGCTATCTTAACAATATTAAGTCTTCCAATCCATTAATATGGAATGTCTTTCCATTTGTTTAGGTTTTTTAATTTTTTTCAAAATTATTTGTACTTTTCTGTGTACATATTTTGAACTTCCTTATATAAAACTAGAGGCCTAGTGCATGAAATTTGTGCACTTGGTGGGGGGTGTCCCTCAGCCCAGCCTGTGCCTTCTCACAGTCCAGGAGCCCTCTGGGGGTGTCCGACATCCTTAGCACTACTGCGTTGGCCTCTCCCGCCACTGCCACTGCACTCTCCAGCTTGAGCCCAGCTTCTGCATTGAGCGTCTGCCCCATGGTGGTCAGTACACATCATAGCGACCAGTTGTTCTGCTGTTCAGTCGATTTGCATATTAGCCTTTTATTATATAGGATTATTCCTAATACCTTGTTGAATAATTTTGCATTTATGTAAATTAGATATTGGTCTGCAGTTTTATTTTCTTGTGATGTCTTTATCTTATTTTGTTTTCAGGATGATGGTGGCCTCATAGAATTATTTACATAATCTTCCTTCCTATTCTATTTTATGGAGAATTTTACAAAGAATTAAGGTGAATTTTTCTATAAATGGCTGGTAGACTTTACCAATGAAGCCATAAGTTATAGGCTTTTTACTTGGGGAAGCTTTAATTAATGGTTCAACCTATTTAACTGTTATAGGTATGTCCCAATTTTCTATATCTTATTAATTCCATTTGGATAGTTTGTATGTCTCTAGGAATTTTTTCATTTCATCCAGGTTATCTAACTTGTTGAATAATTGTTCATGATCTTCTCTTATAATCCTTTGTAAATCCACATGATATATATGCCATTATTATGTACACTAAATATTATGTGTTATAGTATTATCATGTTTACTAAATAATAACATTATACATAAACTAGAGGTCTGGTGCACAGATTTGTGCACAGGTGGGGTCCCTCAGTGTGGCCTGCAGCTCCTGCCTGTGGCTCCTGCTCATCCCAGCCCCACTGCACCAGCTGCGGGCTTCGGCCCAGTCAGTTCCAATCAGGCAGTCCCAATCAGGAGAGGCTTGTGCCACCACAGCGGTGAGCCCTGTGTCTGGTGCCCATCAGTCAGCTGAGCTGCCACTCCCGTTGTGGGAGCACACTGACCTGCATTGAGTGTCTGCCCCCTGGTTGTCAGTGCACGTCATAGTGACCAATCAACCAGTCATTCGGTCATCTGGTTGTCTGGTAGTTTAGACTTTCATATATATAGATAATATATATTATGTAATATATAAATATATAATACATTTATATAATATATTAATTATATATAACAGGGTATTATAGCAATCATTGCAGGTTCAATTACTAATCTAACAACCCCACAATGTAACTCCCACAATTCATAGAACTGTCTCTGAAGATAAAGAAGCAAGGAGACAGGAAGGCCACCTTGAGTGTTAATCAGGCAAAGATGGTGCTGGACTGGGATACAGTACAGGAATCTGGTGACTCAGGTAAGGCTGAGATGGGGAGAAGTTCACTGAGGTTTCACAGCGGGACAAGATACCCAAGGGTGGGACAAATGGAGAATTAAAGTTTAAAGGAAAGTGTGGGCTATTGTGGGGGCCACAAGAAAAGAGTCTACCAAAAGAAGGGGTCCTGTGGGCACCACAAGATGTCAACCATGGTCTTTTCCTACAGGTCCGTCTACAGTGGGCCTTTTCTCCACACCAGGAATGGGCAAGTTTATGGCAAAAGCCCCCCTAGTTCTAGAAACTGAGGAGCAGTCAGTTCTGAATGAGACACACAAGGGCATGTTGCAGGAAGTCTCCCCTGTCCTGCTCTCAGATGTCATCTCCGTCTTTGTGAGCAATAATAACACCCAGAACCTAAGCTCCCCAGTCACCTTCATCTTCAAGCATGTGAGTCCTGGGGGGGGGGGGCTATAGATATAAAATGAGCCTGATTTCTGGGAATAGACTTCAGGTTCTGGGGGCTTTCCCATGGGTGCATCATCTCCCCAGGAGAGCCCATCACAAGCAGGATTTGGGTCAGCATTTCTGAGCACCAGAAACACCAGCTCACACCTTGCCCTGTTCCTACAGTCAGTGACCCCGAGGCCAAAGCAGAAGGTGTTCTGTGTCTTCTGGGAGCCTGGCCAGAATGGAAGTGGTCATTGGTCCACCAAAGGCTGCTGGAGGGTGGGTACTATAGACACCAGCACCACCTGCCAATGCAGCCACCTCAGCAGCTTTGCCGTCCTCATGGCCCACTATGATGTGCAGGTGAGAGCCCTAAAAGGGGATGAATTTAATATCCATTGCTATGTAATAAATTCCCACAAATGTAGTGTCTTTAAAAAGACACACATGGGTTCATTATCCTGCAGAATCCTCAGGTCAACAATCTGGCACAGCATACCCGGGTTGTCTACTCAGAGTCTCACAAGACTAAAATGATCAGGTCAGCCACGCCTGTAATCTCATCAGAGTTGTGCAGTTCTCTAAGCTCCCTGGTTGCTGGCAGAATTCAGTTCCTTGCAGTGTAGGACTGATTTCTCACTTTCTTACCTGCTAGCAGTAGAGGAGCACACTCAGCTCTTGGGCCGTGATGGGGAACCTTTTGAGCTCAGCGTGTCAGCATTTTGAAAAACCCTAACTTAACTCTGGTGCCATGTCACATATAGAAATTTTTTGTTATTTGCAACCATAGTAAAACAAAGATTTATATTTTTGATATTTATCTTATATATTTAAATGCCATTTAACAAAGAAATATCAACCAAAAAAATGAGTTCACATGTCACCTCTGACACGCGTGTCATAGGTTCGCCATCACTGTCCTAGGGGCTCCCTGCATTCTCTCTTGTGTACCCCTCCCAAGACCACTCACAGGGTATCGGTATTGCTCACTGGAAGCCAGCAGGAGAATTGCCCTCACATTAAAGCACCCTCAAACTTTAATCAAGTAAGGGCTCATTTGATTAGGTCTGGCCCACACATGATAAATCCCTCTCTTTTAAGTTGATTGATTGTGGACCTGCAAAATGCCTTCACAGGAGCACCTAGATGGCATTTGACTGAAAACCTGGAGGCATTTATATGTACACATGCTGGTGGGGTTATGATTGCCAAATTAAAATTCTGCCACCATGGGGATTTTTCAGGACAGGGGTTATCAGGGGCTTCAGAAAGGAAGATTTGGTGATGACAAAGTTCAGAGGTACCGGGGGATCCAGTGAGTACAGGTGAGTCAGTAGCCATGTGTGCCTCCTCTCCTGTCCCGTTGACCTGGTTACTGCTCTGGTTCACCAAAACCAGAAACTTGCTCAGGTAACTTCAGGTAATGGGGCATTGACTGAAATAAATGTGGCACCCACATGAAAAGGATAATAGCCAAGTGGCCAGGTCTCATAGAAGCCTCCAGAAGTGTGAACAACACTCCAAGACCATGTTTCCTCCGGCCACGTTGCTAGGTCTCACGATATTCATACTTTTATTTACATACTGTTCTACATTTATTGAAGACTTAAAATATTTACATTTCAAATTCAAACAGAATGAGAGAGAACCCAGACACTTAGTTCCTCTTGCCGCAACCAGTTAAAGTTGTTAGTTTCTCCTGCATTTTTCTTTGAATGTTTTATACATATAGGGTCAGGCAAAAGTAGGTCTACAGTTGTTTGTATGGAAAATAATACAATAGTTAGCAAAGAACAGTACAAGAATAAACTCTGTTTTTCACATACTCACAACTGTAAACCTAATTTTGCCTCACCCTGTATTAAAATAATGCATGTATTGATTCTTTGGTTTTTCTCTTCTCAAAGACTTGGTGGAGTGTGTGTGTGTTTTTCACTGTTGTGCAAATTGTGTTTTATTTATTGCATCTAAGAGAATTTTCTATTCCAGCCTACAAAGAGACACTTCATTATTTTTATTGCCACAAAGCATTTCATTTTGTGAATGCTTTGTAAATTACACATCAAGACCCCCTCTTGGGGTTTCCTTTTGATCATTTGCTAATAAATAATGTTGCAATTGTTTACACACACTTCCTTCTTCTCACATGATCATCTATAAGCTTAGTCATGCCCAAAAGTCTAAAGGAAAATAAACCCTATGCCTGGCCCGTGTGGCTCAGTTGTTTGGGCGTTGTCCAGTGCACCAAAAGGTTGCTGGTTGAATTCCCAATCAGGGCACATGCCTGGGATGCAGGCTCTATTTCCATGGGGTTGTGCAAGAGGCAACTGATGTTTCCTCTCATATCAATGTTTCTCTCTTTATCACCCACTCCCTTCCTCTCTCTCTAAAAATCAATAAATATACTTTATTTTTATGTTTTTATTGATTTCAGAGAGGAAAGAAGAGGGAGATAGAAACATCAATGATGAGAGAGAATCATCAGTCACCTGCCTCCTGCACACCTCCCTACTGGGGATTGAGCCCACAACCCAGACATGTGCCCTGACCGGGAATCGAACTGTGACCTCCTGGTTCATGGGTCAACACTCAACCACTGAGCCACACCAGCTAGGAAATTTTTCTTCAATGACATTCTTTTTTTGTTGTTGTTAATCCTCACCTGAAGCTATTTTTCCATTTTAAGAGAGGGTGGAAGGGAGAGAGAGACAGAGAGAGAGAAAGAAACATCTATGTGAGAGAGACACATTGACTGGCTGCCTTTGCACACCCGACCAGGGGTAGGAATCGAGCCTGCAACTGAGGTATGTGCCCTTGACCAGAATCAAACCTGGGACCCTTCAGTCCATAGGCCAATGCTCTTTCCACTGAGCCAAACTGACTAGGGCAAAAATATTTTAAAATAAATCAACTCTTTGAATTCCAGGACTTGATCTTGAGTAAGGTCTCTTCTATCCCTCAATTCTTCCAGGGTCTGAATTAATCCATTTAGAACCCATTAACTCTAGATTACCCACCAAAATCACAAATTTAGGTGGCTCCTCCATTCCTGATTTTGTTACACTGAAAAATAAAACTAAATATGGTGGAAGAGTCATTAACTCAGCCCAGGAAAGTATAACTGATATCTCCTCTTTGCTGGGTTCCAGGATGATGATCCCGCCCTGGCTGTGATCACCTACCTGGGGCTGAGCCTCTCTCTGCTGTGCCTCCTTCTGGCGGCCCTCACCTTCCGGCTGTGCAAAGCCATCCAGAACACCAGCACCTCACTCCACCTGCATCTCTCGCTCTGCCTCTTCCTGGCCCACCTGCTCTTCCTCACGGCCATCGACAGAACTGAAAACAAGGTACTGACACTGTCTCAAAGGACATCTGTCCTCCCTGTGGGATGTGGAGTTCATGGCGCCATGCTGCATTGAACATCTTAATATAATGGCCTTGTGTTTTAGGAATGTCACAGGGGTGAGTAGCCAATTTCACAATGACTGACCCAACTAGAAGACACCCCCTTTTTTGACATTTCCTTCATATACATCAGAGTTCCCCCAAAAAGTATAGGAGAGGTCCCGGGTCCATGCTCTACCCTGACAATCCCACCTGGTAACTCACTCCTCCCCAGGTGCTGTGCTCCATCATCGCGGGTGCCTTACACTATCTCTACCTGGCCTCCTTCACCTGGATGCTGCTGGAGGGCCTGCACCTCTTCCTCACCGCGCGCAACCTGACGGTGGTCAACTACTCCAGTGTGAGCAGGTTCATTAAGAAGTTCATGCTCCCTGTGGGCTATGGAGCCCCAGCTGTGATTGTGGCCATTTCTGCAGCTTCCAGGCCTCACCTTTATGGAACACCTACCCGGTAAATTAAAGTTCCCACTGTCCTCATCTTCTCCACATGGTCAGCAGAGAGCCAATGTAGCACTTCAATTTCACTAGAATATGATAGGTATAGGAAAACAGTAATAATGACCCAAAGACATATTCCTGGTTCCATGATTATATTCCTTGAAGCAACTGTTATTAGGAACTTAAAATTTCATTGTTTCAAATGTTAATTATATAGTATGTTAATAATTATATGTTTATATAATATTACTTGTGCATTACATTCATTACCTATACTTTTATAATAAAGAAACATTAACAATCATAAATTAATACATGGTTAAAATAAATAAGCTGATTTTTATTTTTCAATTTAATTATTTTAAATATTAATTATAATTATATTAAAGACTATGTTACATTTAAAACTATTGTACATAAATTTAATCAGTAAATGTATATTAATATAATACTCATTGCATTAATTGAGGAGACTGTTTTAAATATTCTAGGAAGCAAAATGAAAATGAAGGGATGGCATTGGTTGGTGTAACCTACTTCTCTCCTTAATTAAAAAAAAAAGAGGGAGAGAAAAAAATGGGGAGGGAAGATTATTTAGATGATGAAATTGTGATGACTAGAGCTAAGATTTAGAAGTCATTTTGGACATGAAATCTATATTCCAAATATTTTTCATGTATCAGCTCAAGTCATCCTCCCAACAACCCGCTGAGGTAGAATGGTATTATATGAGTTTTGCAGGTGAGGAAATTGAGGTACAGAGATTTCTGACATGGTCCAAATCACACAGATGGTTGGTGGCAGAACTGGGATCAAATAGAGACCATCTGGCATTTACAACATACTCCTATGTTGAAATAATTAATGTTCACCAACATCGGAGTAGCCCTGGTCAGATGGCCTTCCTATATAGCTTGCATAAAAGTCAGCAAACTGTAAAGGGCTGCAACTTTGCTGACCATGTACTCTCTGTTTCAACGACTCACCTCTGTCCTTGTAGCACAAGAGCTGCCATAGACAATATGCAAGAGAATGAGTGCAATTTTGTTCCCGTAAAGCACATTCACAAAATCAAGTGGCGACCCCATTTGACCCACAGGGTGTAGTTTACCAGCATTGTCTTAGTAGTGTTGGCTTTGAGTCTTCTGGTGGGTCCAGCTAATTTCATGGTACTCACACCTCCCAACTCATTCACAAGTATCTCACATGGGGTCATTTCCAGTTCTATCATTTCTATGAGTGTGGCCTTGATGTGCTATGTTTCCTTAAGCATTAGATGCCAACCTGTGGTCACTGGAGTCTCAGTGTTGTCATGAGGAATAAATTATGTAATGCACATGAGCCCTACCTTAGTATTATTATCAGGTTACTGTCATCATCTTTTTTTACTATCATCTTGCATGTCCCCAATTTTTTCACCTTCTATACACCTGCTCATCCATTCATATCTCGGAATAAACACAATCAGGTCCCTCAGGGGACCCTTCCCAACTACCTGAATCTCCTATACCACCGATTAGGCAAGCTGTCTACTATGTGTTCTCATAGCTCCTCACACTTGACCATAAAACTCATCATCTTGATTGTTTCTATTGTCTAACTCAGGGGTCCTCAAACTACGGCCCGCGGGCCACATGCAACTACAAATATTGTATTTGTTCCCGTTTTGTTTTTTTACTTCAAAATAAGATATGTGCAGTGTGCATAGGAATTTGTTCACAGTTTTTTTTTTAAACTATAGTCCGGCCCTCCAACGGTCTGAGGGACAGTGAACTGGCCCCCTGTTTAAAAAGTTTGAGGACCCCTGGTCTAATTAGTAACCTTCCCTGAGGACTGAGACCAGACTGCCTCCATTGCAGTTGGGTCTCAGGTCAAGCAGAGGTCCTGACACAGAGGCAACACAATATTTGTCCAATAAACCATAACTTCATTTACTTATTGATATTTATCTTTTCATTTAAAAATGTATATTTTCTTCTGCCAGCATACCTGACAGACATTTTAAAATAAATTTATCTTTTCAAAAACATTATTATGGCATGATTGATTTATACAATGCTCTACATAGTGAAGCTATGTAACCTGATGAGTTTGAATTTAAGTATAGAACCAGGTCCAGCACCACCATCAAGGGCATACACAAAGTTTCAGTTGTGAAAGAATAATAAGATAAGATCTATTAGAGTATAGGGAATAATTAACAATATTGTATTGTATACTTAAAACTTAGTAAGAGGATAGATCTAAGCTTAAAGGTTCTTATCAAAAAGAAACAATATTAGCAATAGGAGGAAGAAGAAACTATGAGTGGTGAAGGATCTGTCTACCAAGTCTTTATCCACAAAGGCAAATAGATTCTTCAGTCTCTTTCCATCTCTCTTTTAGATGCTGGCTCAGCACACAAAAGGGATTTATATGGACCTTCCTTGGCCCCGTCTGCATCATCTTCTCTGTGAGTAAAGGATGACATGAGAGCATGCTTCCTGCTCAGCTGAGGGTCTATCGAAGAGCAGGTGTATAAGGAGGGTTACAGGCAGGATGAGAAATCCTTAAAGTTTGCCCAGGACTGAGGAGGCTTACAAGAGGCAAAATTTCTCTTTTAAAACCAGGATAAAGGGATTTCCTCTCACTTTCAGTGCTTAAATGTGGAGATTGCCGTGAAAACTGGGACAAGTTGATCACCCCAGTTACAGGACAAGCATAAGCCTGTGTTACTAGATGGTCCCTTTTTCTATGACTACTATGAAATATAAACGTGTCTTACCTGCTGAGTTAGGTGTTGGATGAGCCAGGAGGAAGGTGTACAGATGGAATATATTCAATATGCCTTATGGGGTTTCTGCAGATTAACTTGGCTTTCTTTCTGATGACCTTCTGGATTCTGAAAACCAAGCTCTCCTCACTCAACAGGGATGTGTCCACCCTCCAGAACACGAGGTGAGAGGGGTAGAGGTGCACACCGCCTCATACAAAGCATGGTCCAGGAGCAATACCCTATGGTACCAAGCTCCTGGTGTCCTTTCACAGGGATTCTGAAGGGTCAGGAGAGAGGTGCAGCCACCCTCTCTGGAAACCAGCTCAGGTAGTGTGGTTTGCTGCTGAAACCCAAGTCAAAAATATTTTGTTTCTCCTAACTCCAGCATGAATTTATCTCAGCTACAGAGAAAATTGACTTTGTTCTCTTAAACATGAATTACTTCCATGGTCCTATGAAAAAGGTCTCAGAACATTTTTATCTTTATAGAACACTTAGGAAGTCACATAACTGTTCCCAGAACCCAGCAGGCCCATTCATGCCCACACCGTCATGGATGCTCTTCCCTTTGCCCTCTCCACTCCTACACCTGGAGAAAATCAGGTTCTTTCTCCACATATCACATCTTGTGAAAGGCTAGGGGCATCCTTTGCTTTCCTGAACTTAGCACAGAATGAATGGCCTCTATTCTAGGCAAATCATGCTCACTCTCAGTTCATGGAGAGTGAAAAAACAGGAATAGTGTTGGATGGGACCTGGGCCGAAGTACCTCACACATAATAAATATTATGTGACTGTTTGTTCTCATCTTTCCATGAGACTATAAGGTTTGTGAAAACAGAAATTATCTTTGTTATTTTTAATACCCAAGACCCAGCACGGAGAATCAGGTACACAGAACGTCCCCAGTAATGCCAGCTGAAGGAAATTAGGGACATTCATGAAACATCATGGTCTTTTTGAAACCCACATTATGAATTATCACTACAGCGGAACCTCGGTTCTTGAACTTAATTCATTCTGAAAGGCTGTTCGAGAAGCGGTGTTGGAAAACAAAGTCGTTTTTTCCCATTAGAAATAATGTAAACTAATGTAAATAATGTAAATTTGTTCCAGACCCCCCCAAATTGTTCCGTTTTAACCTTTCCTGTATACAGTACATGTCTAATGTACTGTTTAATCTACAAACACTTCTTTTCTTAAATTTATCGAACCACTCCCTGCTAGCCTTAAACTAATCACTTTCAGCACTTGTTCAAGGGTATCTTTCCAGAGGTCAGTATGCAGCATCTTCACTTTTTCACATTTCATTGCCTCTGAAATGCTGTCACTGGCTAACTGCTTTTCATTTATCCAACTCAATAACAATTTTTCTGCCTCTTCAATTGCCTTTATTGTTTCATGAGCACTTTCACACCCTTACCAACATCACCACTCTTGATGGCCTCTTCATGTTTTAAAAGTGTTTAAGTCATCCATTTCACCAACAACAAAAGTAAATAAATAAATAAATAAATAAATAAATAAATAAATAAATAAAAAAATATTCACAGCACAATTTCCTGAGATGTTAACAAGGCAAGGTTTAGCTGTAAACCGACTCGTATTGGCACGTTTTCTCCTTTGTTTGTGGCCTGAGAGACACTTTTTGTCATAATCATGTATCAGCATGAAAATGGTTATTAGGTCAAGAACTGAAGTTAGCCAAGACATTTTTTCCATTAACAACTTGGTTGAGGACCAAATTGTTCGAGATGGGAGATGTTCAAGAACTGAAGTTTGTACTTCACTCAAAGTCAAAATGACATGATAAACTCTGATAGCATTTCTGTTCAGAGGATCATTGAGAGTAGTTATCAAAGTTGGTCACAACTCAGTCATGCATCCCTGGGGTAGAGATGAGGGTGACCTTGATTCTGTTGTTCTGGATGCACCACGGACCTCTCTTTTCCTTCTACCCAGGATGTTGACATTTAAAGCGACAGCTCAGCTCTTCATCTTGGGTTGCACATGGTGTCTGGGAATCTTGCAGGTGGGTCCAGCTGCTCACGCCATGGCCTATCTCTTCACCATCATCAACAGCCTGCAGGGCGTCTTCATCTTCCTGGTGTACTGTCTCCTCAGCCAGCAGGTACTACTGTCCGGCTTCCACCCAGGATTTTCCACTCTCACCCCTCTCAGTGAGCTGACTCAGAGCATGCTTTGCTTCTGTAGGTCCAGGAGCAATACAGGAAATGGTTGAAAGGGATCAAGGAAACCAAAGCCATCTCTGAGAAGTACACACTCTCCAGCAGGGCTACGTCTGAAGTCTCCAAACACAATGTGGTAAGATCACATATTGCTCCCAGAGCACTTCACTAGCTGATCCACTTTAGTAGCTCATGCCCATCACACTGGACAACCTGACATATAGCCAGTGATGCCCTAGGATGGCTCCCACTGAGTTTACTTGTGGACCCACCCCAAGGCATTTCCATGTCAACAATGGAGGTCTTCCTCCATTCCACTCGCTGTGTTGATGTACTCACCTTGACCCTTGCCCATGATTACCTTCTCACATGTGTAGAGCACTCACTTTGTGAGACATGGTGCATGTGGTTTTTAATTTTACTTAGTGAGAAGATAGAAAACATTTCCTCATAAGCAGAGAGAGAGGCTACGGTTGGTCAGCTCAACAAGCAGAAACTAATGATCTGAAGCTGTGATGCTCAAACCGCATAGTCACAGCACCATCCTTTATCCCAACTCATTCCATGCTACCCTGTATATAAAGGACAATAAATACATGGCATATATAGTCATAAAAGTTAGTAAAATAAGCGTTAGGTTGGGTTTGAGACTTTACTTAAGAATTTACGATTGTTCCTGGAATTTTCAACACATACAAATAATGCAAAGCCAGGAAGGAGATTCACAAAGGGCTGAGGCGGGATCCCAACAATAGCAATGAACATATGTATATTCTGGTTTATAAAATCTTGTCTCGTGAGTTTTGTTCACATGTTCTTCACATCAGCTCTTGAAGGTAAGTATTATTATGTTCCCATTTGGTAGGTAAAGAAAATGAGACTCATAGGTTCTATATGAATTGTGCAAGGTTTTCAGACAATTCACTTTTTCTCCCAACTTCCATGGACCCACCATGCTGCTTGCTAAGCATTATGCATATTTATCATCCACTTGTTTGTCCAACCCTCTACAACTAAGCCTTCCAAATTCTCCATTCATCAAGAATATCATTCTTCTAATTCTTTCCTTTCCAGCAGGTGTTTCTACCAGTTTCTTTCATAGCAAATCAAGTAAGCAGGATGAAATAAGGTCAACTTTGTGCTCTCAAAAACACAAGGCATTGGACATCTGGTTCATTTTCTCCTCATCCCATCAAATGTGCTTCTGACTTTTTTAAGGCTAGTCCTTCTATTGCATTTTGGTTCCCAACACTCTTGACTGCTCCATAACTTTACATTACTGTTCATGCATTCTCTCTCTGAACCTTGCACTGTCTCACCTACTCAACAGCATCATTGCAACCACCTTCATTGCAACATGCTAAATCTCTGTCTTACTAAAAATTATTAAAGTTATACATTTAATCCCTCCCTCTTCTTCCTCAAACACTCAAAAACTGGTATGTGCCTCCGTCATTCCACCAAACAGCTCTCTCTTAAGCCTCTAATGACCTTCATATCACTGGATGAAATAAATATTTGTTGGTCCTCTTAGTACTATCGGGTGTTGTGGTTACTGCCTCCATCATGAAACTTCTCTTTTGTTCCTGGTTCCTAGATCTCAACATCCCTGGCATTCTTCCTAACTTTCTGGCTGAACTGTCTTCATCTTCTTTAGATTTCATTTACTCTACCCAGCTTTGTCCTAGAAACACTCCCATTTTTTATACATATATATATGGCTAATATGCAGTGTCCCCTCACAAGTTCGACAGGGAGACTGGGAGTTCGATCACTCGCTATGACGTGTGCTGACCATTAGGCATTAGGGGGCAGCACAGAACAAAGGAAGGGCCCGGTCAGAAGGCCCCAATTGGCCCTGATTGCTGGCCAGGCCTAGGGACCCTACCTATGCATGAATTTCATGCACCGGGCCTCTAGTTATACTATACTCTCCTGATAGACAATCCTGTCTACAGGGACTCAATGAGTTATGCAGAAGGAAATAATAGCCAAATAGTTTCTCTAGTCCTGAATTACCTTTGAGCCCAGACCACAATTTCCAATTGCTTACTTAATACCTTTACTTAAATATCTCAGAAGCAATCCAACATGGCCATAAAAGAATTTATCATTTTTTCACCAATTTAATCCTCTTCAGGGTTTCTCATCTCGTTCAGTGGCATTTCCATTCATCTCATTGCACTAGTCAGGACCTGGAAAAATCATTAATTTTATCCTCTTTCCTACCCTGTTCCACCCCAAACCAGTCCATTGCTAAATCATGTTAATATTTCCTCCTCAGTACTCATAAATCTGTCTTGTTAATACTGGCTCCATCACCTCCTCCCTAAATGCAGCTGTCATCTTTCCTTGGCTGTATTGCAAAATCCTCCTATCTGGCTTTTCTTATCTATTCTCTCCTGCAACAGTTGTTCACATAAAACTCGGTGTTACGTTCTCAAAACAAAAATTTGATATTCTACCACGTTGCATAAAAATCCCCAAAATGGTTCCCCAATTCCACGAGGATCAAGACCAAATATACAAGGGTTCCAATTTCCTCCACATCCTCACAAAAACTTGTGGTGGTTTAGTTTTTTGCTTTTGCTTTTTTAAATCCTCATCCTAAAATTGATTTTAGAGAGAGAGAGAAAGAGAGAAAAACATCAATGTGAGAGAGAAACATCAAGCTGTTGTCTACCATATGTGCCCCGACCAGGGATGGAACCTGCAACCTGGGTATGAGCCCTGACTGGGAATCAAACTCAAGACCCTTCAGTGCACAGGGCGATGAGCCAAGCAACTGAACCACACTGTCTAGGGCTAGTTTTTTATACCTTAGTTGGTGTACAGTGCATTAGGCTTTTGGTTTGTTTCCCTAATGTCTAATGATATTAAACATCTTTTCACGTGGTTATTAGCCTTTTGCATATCTTCTTTGAAGAAATAGCTATTCAAATCCTCTTGCCATTTTTAATTCAGTCATTTATCTTTTATTGATAAGTTGTAAAAATTCCACATAGGTTCTGGACACAAGTCCCTTGGCAGAGATGATTTTCAATTTTTTTCTCCCATTCTTTTCATTGGTTTTTCACACTCTTGATCCAATTGGTGCATAATTTTTTTTTTACTTTGTAAGAGTGAAAATTATCTATTTTTTTGTTTACTTGTGCTTTAGATATCATATTTAAAGAAGAATTGACTAACGCCCATAAGATTTATATATGTTTTCTTTCAAAATATTTATAGCTTTAGTTATTACATTTAGGTATATGATTTATTTAGAATTTTTAATGGTTTGAGGTTTTTACAGTGTGACGTACACGTTCTTTTACATGTGGCTATCCAGTTTTCCCAACATCATTTATTGAAAAGATTGTTCTTTCCATCGGTGAATTATCCTGACATCCTTGTCAAAAGCAATTCATGATAAATATAAGGTTTTATTTTTGGACACTTAACTCTCTTCCATCATCTATCTTGATTACTATAATTTGTAGCAAGTTTGAAATTGGGGAATTGACTCCACAAATTTTTTCTTTTTTATCAAGATTGTTTCAGCTGTTCTGGACCTTTCTAAGTCCCATATAAATTTTAAGATGTGCTTGTCAATTTCTGAGAAAAAATTAACTGAGATATTGGTAAGCATTGTGTTGAATCTATAGATCAATGTGGAGGTCCTGCAGTCTTAACTAGTAAGTCTTCTGATCCATGAACATTCAATACTTTTCCATTTCTTTAGGTTGTTTGACTTCTTTTGACAATCTTTCATAGTTTTCAGAGTACACGTCTTAACACTTTTTAATACAGTGTCATTTTTTATCCCTTTCATCTCAGGAGGATGAAATTAACAACTAAACCAGATGATCCTGTCTACTGGAAAATGAAGAAAACACTGAACTGTCATCCTTTGGGCAAAGAATATAGAAAATACTTTTTGTATCTGCTATAAGTAACTCTTCTTGGCACCACTGTAGGAGAAAAGTATATAGGAAATGTTTGACATTCAGTTGCTAGAGAATTGGGGCCTTCTGGTCCACACAGCATGCTTAGCTCAATCCCAGCACAGTCAAGGAGCTATGACCCAATTCCTCAATTGTCTTGGGTTAAGGCTTAACTGTTAAGCTCTCCACTCCAACCTGTTTTTCTTCAAAAGTGTTCCTCAAGTTAAATATATATAACAAGGAAAACCATCATCAAAGGTCTACCTTATAACAACATAAAAGAGTAAAGTAATGTTCAGTTAAATACCTGTATTTGGCCTCCCTACCTACATGCCTTGACTTCTTCACTCTTCATTTCTAAAGACTTACTAATTTTTAATTTAAAAATATTTCTCTTACTCACCAAGTGCTGTACACAGATCAAGACAGATCCAGTTCCTGATTTCACAAAGCTTATATGTAAAAAAAATGTTAGAGTAAAATCAATAGAGTTTCTACATCCTTACATTTTATAAATTTGAGTTGTGTGCAATATATATGTATTATTTCATCTAGGCAAAACCCAATCCAAAGCAATTTCACCTGGAAGAATTTCCCTATGGGTTTCCATGGACCACATTTGTATAATTTGAACATACGGGAAATGCCTGTAAATGGGTATAACATTAAAAACATCCATGAGTCCATAGTGATACCTAAAAATATCAGTTAATAATTGTAAAAGATGAGATAAAATTAGAAAATCATCAATTTTCAATATCAAGTAAATGGCCACTAAACCAAAATGTAAAAGGCTGTTGGAGGACAGGCTACTCCCACACTGCCAAAAAAAAAAAAAGAACACCTCACAGATTACTGATTAATTACAAGGGCCAAATTTACAATAGGGAAATCTGACAGTCACCATATGACCTTAATGATCAGCTTAACATTGTCAATAGTGGGCAACCTAACATTAACTCCTGATAAGACATGACTTTACAACATCCTATGTGTGTAAATAAAGAATTATTAACAAATCAGTCTAACCAAAATCTAATCCAGTGTATCAATCAAGGGTTGGGAAACTATAACATGCAGGCTAAATCCAGGCATCTGCCTGCTTTTATAAATAAACTTTTATTGGAACACATCCACAGTCATGTGTTGATGGATTTTCTATGCCTCCTTTCATACTACAATGTCAGAGTTAAGTTGTTGTGAAAGACACTGCAAAATCCCAAAGCCAAAATATTTACTCACTAGCCAATGACAGAAAGAGCTTGCTGGGACCTGTTCTTTCAGACCTGGGTATTAGTATACATAAAATACATGGAACAGAATAACAAGTTAAATAGCATCATGAGGAAACAATCAGGCAAATCAAGAACATAGAGCATTCAACAAGCCAGGTGATCTGGACTCTTCTAAAGTCAGTATCATTTAAAAAGATAATATCATTTTAAAAAGTGACTAAGTCTATTCTAGAAAACAGATAAAAGCAACATAACAATCAAATTCAATGTCAGTCTACCAGTAAGTCTATTCTGATTCAAATATACAGCTATAAAAATATTTTGGAAGCAATTGAAATAATTTAAATATGTATCAATTATTAAAATTAAAGTTATTAAATTGCTAATATTCTTTGGTGTTTGTAATAATAGTATTCTAGTTATGAGGAGAATATTCTTTAGATTCTTTAATATTTACCAGATATTGGTAAATATTGAAGAATGAAGTGTCATGATATCTGCCACTATCAAAGGTTTTAGCAAGAAAATGTATATGTATGTATATACATTAAGACTTCTAATGTTACACTATATAATTGTTGACTCTAAAGGGTATATGAGTGTTTCTTGTACCATTCCAAATTCAATTTAAAAATTGTAAATAAAAGTATCATAAAAGTAAACATATTAGTTATTATTAATATAAATTCCTAGGTGTGCAGAAAATGTCTTTTCCTCAGCACAAAAGTAATTTTGTAAATAGATATCTTATAAAACTATAAATTTGCATGGCTATATGGTAATGGATTTAAAATCCAAAAATGATAAAACAATATTATTAAAATATTAGGAGAAAATTGAGAGAATCTGAACTTCTCTGCCTAGCAAACAAAAAATGGAAATGAGTATTGTTCCCAACCTAACAATAAAACAAATCCATATAAACTACAAAGTCATTAATTTTCTTGAACCCATAAGACAATTGAGGTAAAGGGCAACAAAGTAACCTAAAATCTAAGGAAAGACAAGATCATCCAAGGAGAGACCATCAGGAGAACTGGTTCATTTATGGCAGAGCACAAAGGAAGTGATTTGGATGCAAAACGAATAGTTAAAAATACTTGACCTAAATATTTAATGAATTGCTAAGAGCCAAGTGTGAGTAATCATGATAGTAAAGAATCTCTGAGGCACTGAGTGGCAGGAATGTGGAGAGACCCTCTCTGAGATGCAGCTTCACAGGAAAGGTCTACAGCTGACAGTGAAGCAAATGATGAAAACCCTCTGTCAAAACAGCCCCACCATAAGCACAAGATAACAAGGTAGCACTAGAATATAATGAAGCCCAGATGCAATGACTACCACTAGATAGCTCTCTCAAAAATATTCTAGTAAAAATATAGGTGTGCCTATTGCCAAAAACTAATAATATAAACCTCAGTGTCCACTGTTCTACACACATTGCCCAGCATTCAACCAAAAATTATGAAATACATCAGCAAAAACAGTCCATGAAGAGTTCAACACAATCAGACTGAGGGGTAAACTAACAGACACAGAATTTTAATAATTATGAATAATATGTGAAAGGCTCTAAAGTAGTAGTTATCACCTGGGGGGCATTTTGTCCTAGGGAACATTTGGCAATTTCTGGAGACATCTTTAGTTTCACAGCTGGAGGGGTACCTACTATAGTAAGTGCAGGCAAGAGATTCTGCTCAGCATTGTACAATGTACAGGACAGCCCCAGCCACAAAAATGTATCCAGCCCCCCAAATGTCAATAATGCTGAGGTTGAGTTCTGTTCTAAACTCCCTTATATTATACAGATGCTAAAAACAGATGTCTACCTTTTCACTATTAAAAACTAGAAAATGTCTACAAAAACATATAAGGTGTAAAGAGAATAACTTTTAACAGGAAATGTCATGTTCTCTTCTGTTACCCCAAAGTTGAGAAACCCCATTCTCCTGGAAAAGGGGCAATATGTATGAACATATGGGACATTTCAAAAGAAAATAGAGGCCACAATTTAATATTTCATTAACAACATACCTTTAATCAAAATCCAAAGGCATAGAAAAAACTAACAAGCTTTACTACTTAAAGTTTCTGGATGATAAAGATCACCATTAATAAAGCCTGAAGACTATATAAAATATTTTAATGTTAATAAGAGATTAATCCATAATCTAAAGTAATTTTTAAATTGCAATGATAAAATGCTATAAATATATTAGAAAATTATAGGTCATTAACAGAAAAAGAAAAATGCTAAGACATAGTAATCAAGAATACTGAAATTAATATAAGAAGCTAATATTGCAGAAATTAGAAAAATATAGAGTTGGATAACATTCAACATTGGTTAGACCAGAGTGAAATGGATATTGTCATTAAGTACCAGGATAAATTAATATGCACACTTACTTTATTCAGCAATTTGTTACTAGCTATGAAAGTTTAAGATGCACATATCCTAGGGCCCACAAATCCCACTTCTTTTCGTCTACCTTAGAGAAATGCTCTCATATTCATAGGAAGGTATTTATTAGAAGGTGTTTTAAGTAAATTTTACAAGAATGATCAATTGAAAAGTATGCAAGCAATAGAATGTACAACACCAAGAGTGAACCCTAATGCAAACTATGGACTTTTGGTGAGTATAAATGTAGGTTCATCAATTGTAACAAATGCACCATACCAGTGAGTGATGTTGATAATGAGGGAGGCTATACATGTGTGGGGGCAAGGGTAAACAGGAAAATTGGTAAACCTTCGTCTTACATTGCTGTAAACCTAAAACTTCTCTAAAAAAATTATGTTTTTTTATTTTTTTTTAATATATATTTTATTGATTTTTTACAGAGAGGAAGGGAGAGAGATAGAGAGTTAGAAACATCAATGGGAGAGAAACATCGATCAGCCGCCTCCTGCACATCTCCCACTGGGGATGTGCCCGCAACCCAGGTATATGCCCTTGACCGGAATCGAACCTGGGACCCCTCAGTCCGCAGGCCAATGCTCTATCCACTGAGCCAAACCGGTTTCGGCAGTTTTTTTTTAAATAGAGGGGTTAATTTCCAAAATTTATAAAGTACTCATGCAACTCAACAAAAGGAAAATAAGTAATCTTATTAGAAAATGGGCAGAGGGCCTGAACAGAAACTTCTCCAAAGAGGACATACAAATGGCCAAGTGACATATGAAAAAATGCTCAATGTCACTAATCATCAGAGAGATGCAGATTAAAATGACAATAAGATACCACCTCACACCTTCCAGAATGGCTACCTTCAATAAATCAACAAGTGCTGGAGAGGGTGTGGAGAAAAAGGAACCCTGGTACACTGCTGGTGGCTATGCAGACTGATATAACCACTATGGAAAATAGTGTGAAATTTCCTCAAAATGGAACTGCCATATGACCTAGTGATCCCACTTCTAGGAACACAGTTAAACCTGTTTCTTGAAAGTCTCCCATCTCAAACAATTCAGTTCTTGACCAAGTTGTTCACAGAAAAAAAAGTCTCAGTCATCGACCAAAACTTCAGTTTTCCACCTCAGCATAACAAAAGTGTCTCTCAAGCAACAAACAAAAAAGAGAATGCATTTGCTGCTGGAGAAATGAAAGCTTAGCACAACTTTAAAAACCTAAAGAGGTGCCGAAACCGGTTTGGCTCAGTGGATAGAGCGTCGGCCTAAGGACTGAAAGGTCCCAGGTTCGGTTCCGGTCAAGGGCATGTACCTGGGTTGCGGGCACATCCCCAGTAGGAGATGTGCAGGAGGCAGCTGATCGATGTTTCTCTCTCATCAATGTTTCTAACTCTCTATCTCTCTCCCTCCCTCTCTGTAAAAAATCAACAAAATACATAAAACATTTAAAAAAAAAAAACTAAAGAGGCTATCAAGAGTGCTGTTAAAAAAAAAACAAGAGTGCTAATGTTGGTAAGGGTGTGAAAGTACTCACAAAACAACAATCACAGACAATTGAATAGGTAGAAAAACTGTTGTTTACTGGATAAAGGAAAAGTAACTAGCCAGGGATAGATTTCAGAAGCAGTGATATATGAAAAATTTGTTTGAGGCTAGTAGGGTATGGGTTGATAAATTTAAGAAAAGAAGAGTTTATAGATTAAGCAGTACATTAAACATGTACTATATGTAAGAAAGTTTAAAACAGGAAATCATTTGGGGGTCTGGAACATAGTAATTCAATTCGGTTTTCGAACAAATCACTTCTCAAACAGCCTTGGGTTTGAGAACCAAGTTTCCACTGGATATCCTAAGAAACATGAAACACCAATCAGAAAGAATGTATGCACCCCTATGTTCATAGCAGCACAATTTACAATAGCTAAGATCTGGAAACAGCCCAAGTGCCCATCAGTAGACAAGTGGACTAAAAAGCTGTAGTACATTTACAACATGGAATACTATGCAGCATGGAGTAACCTGGAGAGTATTATGCTAAGTGAAATAAGCCAGTCAGAGAAAGACAAGCAACACATGATCTCACTCATATGTGGAATCTAATTAACAAAATAAACTGACAAACAAAATAGATCCAGAGACATAGAAGCATGGAACAGACTGTTGAATCTCAGAGGGAAGGCAGGGGTGGGTAGGTGGGAAGAGATCAACCAAAGAACTTGTATGCATATATGCATAACCCCTGGACGCAGACAATAGGGTGGTGAAGGCCTGGGGTGGGTGGTGGGGGAGGGCTAGAAGGGGTCAATGGGGGGAAACAGGGGACATACCATATTTTATTTTCCCGTGTATAAGGCACTATTTTTTTCTAAAATCATTAGACTAAAAAAATAAATAAATAAATAAAATAAAATAAAATCATTAGACTAAAAACAAGGGTCTTAACATGGAAGTCAGCCGAAGAGGGAGCCTCGAGGTGTATAGTTGCCCACTTGTTCAACAGGCTTCCTCCAATCACAAGCGTTATTGTTACTGATGTCAGCTGATGCTGTAATTAGAGGAGGAGGTGGAGAGTGCGAGGTGCAATGGGGACCAGAGTGTTCTGAGCCCATAAAGATGTCAAAAAATAAAAAGATAAATACCAGTAAGCGATTGTCTTACTCTGCAAAATTCAAACTGAATGTTATGCAAAAGAGCCTGGAAACAGAGCTGCAGAGAGACAATTTGGACCTCCTCCCACTGAGTGTATGGTCAGACAATGGAGAAAACAGGAAGAACAACTCCTTTAGATGCCAAAAAAAAAGGCCTTAAGAGGAAAACCAGCAAAATGTTTAAAATATTGATTTCTTAATTTGGGGTTGGAAAAGTGGGGGGCATCTTATATATGGGTGTGTCTTCTACACGGAAAAATACAGTATGTAATATGTCCAACAATAACAATTTTTTTAATTAAAAAAATGAAACACTTTGCAGATACCAGAAAAAAAATATCAAAAAAGTTTATTTAATTGCTTCAAAATATATAAATTAAAAATTGATAGAATTACAAGATTTATTCAGCAATCCAAAACCATGGTGGAAGAGTTAAATGTAGCTCTTTTAGTACATTATAGATCAGAAACTGCTATGGACCAAATGTTTGTGTCCACCAACATTCATATGTTAATGCCTTCCCCGGTGCGATGGTAGCTGGAGATGGGGCCTTTGGGAGGTGATTAGATTATGGGAGTAGACCCCTCTTGGATGGGATTAGTGCCCTTATAAAAGGGACACCAGAAAGCTCCCTCAATCCTTCTGTCATGTGAGTACAGAGGGAGAAGCTGGCCATCTGTGAACCAGGAAGCAGACGTCAAATTTGCTAGTGCCTCGATCTTAGATTTCCAGGCTCCAGAACTGTGAGAAATAAATTTCTGTTGTTTATAAGCCACCCAGCCTATAGTATTTTTGTTATAGCAGCCTGAACTGATTATGACAGAGACCAATATTTATTATAAACATGCAGATTTTGAGACACAAATAATAGGCTGAATCTAGTAGACATATGTAGAATATATTGATTTCAACCACCCATGAAGCACTTACAAAAACTGACCATGTAAGAAGTGCATCTGTTAGAAATTGTATTCGACTGTAACAAGCCCATCCCTGCCTTCCCTTCCCCAATTCCCTCCTCAAAAAAGCAATGTCATGTACAGTAAGAAGTGCATCTAACAAGATATTCAGAAATAAATAGTTCGGGGCTGGTGCAGACACATAAAGATACCAATTGGGGAATCAGAATGTTTATAACCTCTGGCCACACTCTCTTTAGCCCGTGCCTTTAATCCTCATGGTCACAGATGGCTCCTCTAGCACTGGACGCCATGTCTGCTTGTGCAAAAGGCAACTAGAGGGACCAAGCTAAATGAAACCACTCCTTTCCAATCTCTTTCCCAAGAGTCACACCCAGCGACTTCTCATACTGACCAGAACTGGGCGATGTGGCCTCTAACTACAAGGACTGGGAGATGGAGGTTTTTTAATAGTGCACATTACCAATGTGAACAAAAAAACGTAGGTTCTGTTGTAAAGAAGAAAGGGCAGTTTTGGTAGGCAACTAGTAGGATGTGCCATACTAGACCAAAAAGAAATCTCAACAAAAACCCAAAGACCACACACTCTGCTCAATGTAATTAAATTAGAAACCAACAACAGAAAGGCAACTAAGAAACACCCAGATATATGCAGGAACTTTCCAGAATGACAGAAATGTTCTATATCTTGAATGGGTTGTTGGTTACATGTATATATACATCTGTCCAACTCATCTAACTCATAATATTTATGCATTCCACTATAAATAATTATACCTCTACAAAAATATAACCATGCAGTTATTTAAAAATCTAATTACAAATAAGTAATGTGTCAAAGATTTAATAATGGAAACTAAAACAATATTTAAAATCAACCAAAAATTAAATTAGACATCAAAACATGTTATGAAGCTAAACAAGTACTATAAGAGATTATTATAGGCCCAAATGTTTATATTTTTACAAATTGGAAGTTAATTAGCAAGGGGCCTACCAAATGAATGAGACACTGATAAAGGCAGGCTGGTATGAATCCTTTTATGCACAGTAAGTGAAGAGCTGTGCCTGAACGCTTTCTCACACTGATTACATTCATAGGGTTTTCCTGTAGTGTGTGTTCTCACGTGCACAATAAGGTGTGAGGACTGACCAAAAGCTCGCCCGCATTCCTGACAGGCATAGGGCTTCTTGCCGGTGTGGGTCCTTGCATGTTTCCTGAGGGATGAGGGCTCACTAAAGGCTCGCCCACATTCCTGGCATGCGTAGGGCCTCTCTCCAGTGTGGGTTCGCATGTGACTCTTGAGGGTTGAGAGACGACTCAACACCTGACCACAAGTAGTACACTCATAAAGTTTCTCCCCCGTGTGGATCCTCTTGTGAACGTTCAGATGGGTACTCGTTCGGAAGGGCTTTCCACACTGGTTACACACATACGGTTTCTCTCTGGTGTGAGTTCGCAGATGAGTCTTCAGTGACGAATGTTCCCTGAAAGCTTTCCCACACTGACTGCATTCAAAGGGCTTCTCTCCAGTGTGAGTTCTCATGTGGCTCCTCAGAGAAGATGGCTGATTAAAAGCTTTCCCACAGTCCTTACATTCATAGGGCTTCTCACCCGTGTGGTTTCTCTGGTGCAAAATCAGGTTGAAGTTCCTTGTGAAGGTTTTCCCACACTGACTACATTCAAAAGGTTTCTCTCCCGTGTGTGTCCTCATGTGGCGTCGCAGATTCGAGGAGTACTTGAAGGCGTGCCTACATTCCTGACATTCAAAGTACTTCTCTGAGGTATGGGTCTTCTCGTGCCTGATAAGGTCAGAGCTGTATCTGAAGGACTTTTCACATTTGTTACATGCATAGGTTTTATCTCCACTATGCCCACTATGGGTCTTCTCGTGCACTATTTGGTGAGTGGTCTGGAAGAAGGATTTCCCACTCTCTGGGCATTCATAGGGGTTGCCTCCAGCATAAATTCTCTCACACTGAAAAAGTTGTTTGATACTGTTAAAGGGTTCCCCAAATTCATTATACTTATAGAGTTTTTCTCCAGGCAGGGGTTGCTCCTGTCAATTGAGGAAAATGTGAAGACCAAATATTTCATTATAATCATCAACCTTCTCCCCCAAGCAAATTGTGTGTAGAATCAAGACATTTCTATAGCTGAAGCTTTTACCATTTTCATGTGTCTGTACTATTTCTTACTCTAAGTTCTATCAAGTGGATGCAATTCCACAAAGAGCTATCATTTTCATTACTTGCATGGGGCTTCTTAGATGTAGACTTTTTCTGAATTGTTTAAGACTACACTATGTCTGTGTCCCATTTAGGAACATGGTGAGTTGTGGGAATTCTATGAAGATGCGTCTTAATCTACATTTCAAGTTTTCTCCCACTTCATCATGACATTCACAGACTCTCTACCAAGAAAATGCTTTCTCTTGCATGAGCATCCCTTGCCTTAAATCTTTCTCTAGCCACATGTGCTGTTTTTCTAACCAGCAGCAACTCCAGACTTCCTATTATAGAGGACCAAGAATAACTGTTGTGTACCTTACCCTTTCTATGCCAATGGATGCAATCTTCGCAAAAGTATCTTGGTTAAGAATTGACTCTTGGGATTGAGGTTGAGGTTCTGAAATGAATTAAAGGTGAGGGGGAGAAATTAAATGTTCAGAGAAGGAAACTAGGATCAAGATGACCAAAAAAGTAAGCTAGGACAAGTAGATTATTTTTTAAATACTGATCTTAAATATGGGACGAAAGGGTGAAAAGGAGAATGTACCAGAGAGCAAAGGAAAATTTTAAGGCATTTGGCTATGTGAGGAGTCAAGAAATCACAGAGACAAAGGATAGAAATAGTAGATAATTTACTAAGGAAGTATTCTATGATATTGAGAGAAAGTATTAGTCTACAGGAGGGAGGAACTGGATGAAATACACACATGAAAATGCTAAATGTGCAGGGAAGGAGGGATAAATTGTTCTATGAAACCAGAGTAAGGTATCTGAGATAAAAAGAGAAAGGAAAAAGGGTGAAACTCACTAAGGGAGCTCAACCAATAGCCTTCTCTGTCAAAGGCGTTGAAAGTATGCCCCTTACTGACACTTTCCAAACTGAGCATTCATCTTACCATCAGAACTAGCGCTCCCCTGATATGCCTGGCACTCACCTGTTCGGACTCCTGGGAACATCCCTCTATCAGTGATCCACAGCTCTTCTCTTTGCTCCAAATAGGAAGGGGTGCTGAGTTTGCATAGTTGATCTCCTGCTCGTGGGGAAAGACACATGGTGTGGGCAGACTACGCCTGCCATGAAGCCAGGGCTGATTTTCTGAAGTCATTAGGAGCGCTGGAGATGGGAGCAGTGAAATGCACATGCCTAAATGTGGATGGGCACAGCAGAGCTCTCTTCACTAAGGAACAAGCTCCTTCGCTGGGTCCCCAAAACCTAGGGCCTAGCTCAGGGATGTACGTATTTGAGAAGCCCAGAAACCGCAGATAGATATTCATTTCCATGGGGAGGCCACTAGACTATCTATATATATATAAAAGCCTAAGCAACCGTCCAACCGTCCAGTAGCTATGATGCGCACTGACCACCAGGGGGCAGACACTCAACACAGGAGCAGAAACCACAGGCATGGAAACATGGTACAGACTGATAAATCTCAGAGGGCAGGGGGGCAGGGGGGAAGAGATGTACCAAAGATCTTATATGCATATTAGAGGCCCAAAGCACGGATTTGTGCACCGGTGGGGGTCCCTCAGCCTGGCTTTGTCTGCCTTTTCATCTCTCAGTTTCCAAACCAGCACAGTTCCAGGAACCCCCATACTTGCTGCATGAGCGTATGGATGAAGTGATGAGAGCAGTCTTACCCACAGAGGCCAGGTTCCTGTAGTTCTCTAGCATCACGTCTCTATACAGGCTTCTCTGGGCAGAGTCTAGAAACATCCATTCTTCTGGGGTGAAGAGCACAGTCACATCTGCAAAGGTGACTGGTTCCTAAAATGCACACCCATTCAGGCTCAGTCAAGGGCCACTTCTGCCAACACTTAAGAGGATGGTGGGGAGCTGGCAAGCCTGGGAACAGAGACACTGTGTGGAGGATTTTCAGATGGGGCTCTGAGGTACCTCAGAATCTGCCCTTGGGCTTAGGCCTCAAAACTAGAATTCTCGCTCTACTCTTCCCTTCCTGAGGGACAGCACCCAGAGGCGTAGTGCCAAAGGACCTCAACTTCATGACAGGACTTAGCTACTGACAATTAGCTAGGAAGCACTTTCAGTTTTATTCCCCTTCAGTCCCAGGGTCCAGCAGACCTAAGCATGTGGCAAGCAAGAAAAAGGCAAGAGAGAAATATTTGCTCCAGGAGACCGTGATGGTTAGGAGACAAGGACAACTCACATCCTTGCTTTATTTTCCCTCCTGATGCTCAGCAGAACATGGCACTTAACAACCTGGGGAAGGTCTGACTAAGGGGGCATATTTGTTGCCAGAGCTGTCCTCCCCCCACTGAGAGAAGCCCCATGCCTAGATGCCTGGAGGCCAGCCCTGTGGGGTCTAAAAGCTCCAGGTAATGAGAAGGGTACAGGGGGAAAGCAAGAAAGAAGAGCAAGGAGCACTTCTTACTTACCTGTACACAGGTAGACAGCACGCCAGGAACCACAGCTTCTTTCTCTACACTTTCCTCCTGTAGCCACACAGGCTCTTGAGCAAGCAGAGCTAGAGGAGGAGGGGAGAGCTGTGGCGCCCAGTGAACATGCTCACAAGACCAAGGGCTGCCCACCCTGATTGCTGGTGATCACATGTGTACACACACCCATGCACACACTCATAGGGACATGCAGTGCCCACACTCCCAGCCTCCTTCTCAGTTTTTTGTATAAGCTCCTCCTCCATCTCCCCATGATGCAGACCTTCCTCTTCTCATCTCCCTCAGTACTTTCTGCCTCAGCTGGCAACCTGCCCCTCTACTTGGCCAACTCTACTTGACAATGCTGACTCAGATCTGAATTCCAGACCAGACACCCAGCCATCGGCTCCAATCTCTACACTTACCTATCTGGGGGAACAAGAATGGAATATCCAGAATGAGCTAAAAAGCAAGGCTGTCGCCCCAGCAGGCAGCTCTAAGGAACAAGGATTATTCTCAGGCCTTGATCTTGCCCTGCTGGGCTGTGAACTTGCTTGGGACCCGTGACCCCTTTTTTCTCTCTTGTTGGGAATGGAAATGCCTGTCCTAAGCAGGCCCCACCATTGTATTCTGGAAGCAGAGATCTCCTTTCTGATTTCACAGGTTCACAGATGAAGAGAAGTTTGCCCCAGGCTGGATCACACCCTAAGCCTCACCCATATCTGATTTGGATGATATACATGATAAAATTTGGGCCTTTTTTCAGCTGATGAGATTTAGATGAAATTTTAAGACTGCTGGAATGGGTAAAAATTGGAGGAACGTTGGGACCACAGTTGCATGTGGGGACGGCACCAATTTGTAGGAGCCAGAGGGCAGACTGTTATGGGTTGGATTGTGTTCCCAAATAAAAGAGGAAGTTCTAACTCAGTGATGACGAACCTTTTGAGCTCGGTGTGTCAGCATTTTGAAAAACCCTAACTTAACTCTGGTGCCATGTCACATATAGAAATTTTTTGATATTTGCAACCATAGTAAAACAAAGATTTATATTTTTTATATTTATTTTATATATTTAAATGCCATTTAACAAAGAAAAATCAACCAAAAAAAATGAGTTCGTGTGTCACCTCTGACACCACGCGTGTCATAGGTTTGCCATCACTGTTCTAACTCATGGTACCTCAGAATGTGATCTTATTTGAAAATAGGGTGTTTGCAGATGTAATTAGTTAAATGAAGTTACAGTGGAGCAGAGTGGGCCCTTAATCCAATGACTGGTGTCCTTATAAGAGGAAAAGAGACACAGAAACAGCGACAGATGAGGGGAGAAGACCATGTGACAATGCAGGCAGAGATTGGATCGATGCATCTACAAGCCAAGGAACACCAAGGATGCCAACAACCACCAGAAGCCAGGAGAGAGGCAAAGAAGAACCCTCCCCTCCAAATTTCATAGGAAGTATCACCCTGCAGACATCTTGATTTCACACTTCTGTGCCTTTAGAACTATAAGATATAAATTTGTTTCATTCCCGCCCCCCCCCATCCCTCCTCCCCTCCCCCCACCCCCCCACCCCCGCCACACACACACACACACACACACACAAAATGCGCTCACCACCTTCTTCTCAAAGGCTATTCCTCTTCCAGTGTTCCCAATCTGAGGAAGTGACATCCCTGCCTCAGATGTGAAATCTCTCCCCTCTCTGACACTCTACAGACCCCAAAAATTAATCCCCGAAAAAATAAATCAGTAGTGACATCTCTACTTGAAGCACCCACCTCTCCCCAACTCCACCCACCCACTTCCTTTCCCCCTAACCCTGTCCTCACCATGGCTAATGCCACATCATACCTTTCTCCCTCCTGGATCCACTTAAATGTCACTCCCTCATGACTTAGATGTCACAACCCTGTTCCCCGCATGGCATTTGGCACATAAATGCTCTGGATCATCTGGTAAATGAAATGTACATACTACTCATCAAATTGTCTCAATTTGACCTCCTACATGTCTTAGAATGAATGTTCCATGCTTACCTACTGTGCAGATAA
Organism: Myotis myotis; assembly: GCF_014108235.1. NCBI lineage: Eukaryota > Metazoa > Chordata > Mammalia > Chiroptera > Vespertilionidae > Myotis > Myotis myotis. Next base: position 1,316,926 of record NW_023416339.1, read on the forward strand.
AAGTTAACACAGAAGGCTTGACAGTGCTCCTTAGCAAGGCCTGATGGCAAAGTTGGACCTTGGCTGGGGTCTGGAAACTTGGATTTCAAGAGGGATCCTACCACCCTACCTGATAAGAGGAGTTCACTCTGCTTAAACAGTTTCTACAGTGTAGTTTGTGCTGAATGCCTGCTTCCCTTCTAGGAGTCTGGAACATAGGTATGTTCTGGGCAGAGGGTGCCCACATGCCCAGCCACTAGTGAAAACCCTGGGTGCTGAGTCTCTAATGAGCCTCCCTGGCAGACAACACTTTGCATGTGTTGTCCCAGATCACTGAGGGGAATTAAGTGCTTCCCATGTAATTCTGCTGGGAGAGGAGTCTGGAAGCTGTGCCTGGTTCCCTCCAGACTTCACCCCCATGCACCTTTTCCCTTGGCTGATTTTGCTTGGTATCCTTTCACTGTGATAAACCATAGCCATGCATACAACTATATTCTGTGCCCTATGAGACCTTCTAGTAAGTCACCAAACTTGGGAGTGGTCTTTGGGTCACTCGCCCCAACTCTAGGTCGCCACCATTCCATTCCTAACTGCCTTCATCCACCACTCACATCTTCCCTGAAGCCCATCATCCTCCCAGGTGCTGTGAGTTCTGTTAGGTGCACGGTAGCACTCACTTAAATGCGCCCCTACTCTCAGTAGCCTTAGGGCATGAGCCAGGTTCTATTCCCACGCTTCCAGGCCCTAAATAATCTGGAGCCCATTCACTCTCGTCAGCTCATACCACTCTCCACCTCCCTCTGCCCCTTCCACAGCCTCCCATGGGCCTGCCCCTGGGCATATCCGGCCCTGAGAGGTTTTACAGAAGCTGTTCCTAGGCCTGAAATCCTCTCTCCAAACTCTCTCCAAACAGCACAATATCTGGCCAAACTACTTGATACAGTAATTATGATGTAATCCAGTGCCTGCAATTAAAGTTAAGATGCTGTCTGTCCTCCAGAATTTTTCCCCTACTTCTCAGGAAATGTGCCTTTTACATAATTGTGTAGTAAACAATGTAATCTCTCCTAAAGAGAGGTCTGGCCTTTTGCCACAGCTGAGTGGGGCCTGCTTTTTTTTTTTAATATGTCAATTTTTTAATATCAATTATCTTAATCCTCACCTGAGGATATATTTGAGAGAGAGAGAGAAAAAAAAAGAAAGAGAGAGGGGGAAAGAGAGAGACAGAAACATCAATTGGTTGCCTCCCATAGATGACCAGACTGGGGATGGAGCCTGCAACCTTTTGACATACAGGACATTGCTCCAATCAACTGAGCCACTTGGCCAGGGCTATAGCAATTGTTTTATGACAATAGCTCCTTTGGTTAAAGAGCATGTTTGTTGTTGACACTAGGACCTACTTTTTCAAAACAGAAAGATCTGAAACCCAAAAAAACAAAAACCTGAGAACTGTGAAATGTCTTTCCCCTTGAACACACAGATAATGAGAGAGGCCTTTAAGTATTCTTACTGCCATCAGAGGAAATGAAGGCTGGAGATGCAAGTTCCCACAGGACAGCCAGGCCCTCTGACTGACTCCACCAGGAATCACTCACCAGAACCCTTGGCCCAGGGGTCGGGAAGGCCCAGTGCAGGCTCCGGCGTGGCAACCCCCTGAATCTGCACAGCCGCCTTCAGTCCCTGGATGGAGTGACAGGGACAGATTAGAGCCACATGGTGATGGAAGGGATCCATTCACACCTGCTCACTGACTGAACTCATGACTGGTCCTGATTTGGAGAACATGTGATACGAGGACATGCCCTGATTACCTGCCCAGAGTTACCCCATCCTTCAGGACAAGGCTAACCACTGTGTTAGAACTGCAACTCCAAGGATAGAGAACAGGGGCCCCCGTGGAGGAGGCCTCCTCTGAGCAGCCTCCAGCTGTGGGGGAAACACTGGAGCAAAGCTAGCAGTGGGTGCCAGCAGGTTGAGGGGTAGGAGTAGAAGGCATGGACCCATGGAAATGAGGGGAGTTAGGAAGGAAGCCCTGTGGTGGAAGAAAGGATTGGAATGGTTCTCTACTGGTAGCTGCTCTCTCTGGAAAGGTATCTAACCTGACCTGCACTTCTAAGGGATGCTGCTGGCCTCTACGCCGAGTGGGACCAGTGGAAGCGGGAGTCTGTTAAAAGCAGTTCCTGGTGACTCCAGGAAGGGTGGTCGCAGGGGGGGCAGGAGAGCAGTCAAAAGTAGGTTACGGCTTGGCAGAAAAGCTCACAGAACTTGGTGGTGGATGGGAAGTAAATGCACAGATCTCTGAGGGCAGGTGATGGGCAGGGGCTGGCGAGAGGCCCCTTCTCCTCGGGGAAGTGTCCCTTTCTGATACTCTCAGTCATCAGCCTGGACACTCCTAACCCAGCCCTTAGATCACCGGACCTGCTCATTCCTATAGGTTTCCTGATGTTTGTGAGGATGGAAAGACTGGAAGGAAGAAAGGCTGGACCAAAAAAGGCAAGGTCAGAGTGCTAATCCCTGCCATCTGCCACCTTCGAGGTTTGCCTTCTATGAAGAAATGCTAGGGCCTGTTCAGTTCTTACTAGGAATTAAGCCAAGGCCTCCAGCATGTTCAAGTTTCCAACAGTGGGCCCTAGATGCTTCTTCCCCTCTGGCCTCCTCATTTACAGAAACCCTAAACCCTGGCCTTACGGGCTGAGCCCCCCCCAGCAAACCCCTTCCCAAACTTACTGTGTATCCAGAAGGCCAAGGGGACTCCCAGAGAGGTGGCCGGTCCTTTGGAGGTGAAAGTTTCTCCCTCTCTCCCATCCTGGGCCGGATCTGCATCCTCAAATCAAGCCCTGGCCCCTAAGAAAAGAAGTGGAGAATGCTGATCAGGACAAAGGTAACTGAGGTTTTTCTTGGCCTCAGAGACCCTTGGTTTAGAAATAGTGAAGTCAGAAATTGGGGCACATGGGTCTGGCAGTTTCAGACCTGATGACTCTTTTACTCCACTGAAGGCACCAGCCACCACCAAGGGTCTCCAAGGGCAGATCACGACAGACCTGACCCCTTCTGGTTTCGAGGGGCCCTGGCTGGAGGTGAGGCCACAAGCCCTCAGAGGCACTACAGGATGTTTGATCACAGAAAGGTTGGAAGCCCTCGGTTCTGAGTATGAACCATGGTCTGTGTTTTCTTAGATACTGTGTTTGTATATTTGGCATCCACCAATCATAGGGCCAAATTACTGGCCAGTTGTTTACGTCTCCCATGCCACCGAGAACCACCTCCCTGGCCACTTCTCATACAACCAATACTCCCCCATCCTAAAGCACCCAGACCAGGTGCCAGACAACCAGGTCCCCCAGAATTATTCAAACTCACCAATCCTGTTTATCCTGCCCTGTGGAAACCCCAATAAAGGCTCTGACCTATACTCTTCCCTCTCTCCCTTCTGCCTCTTGAGATGGTGGCCTAAGGAGTTAGGCCTGCATTCAACTCCCAGCTCCAAATCCAACTCGACCACCTGTGGCTGATGTGGCTTAGAGATGAAATGCTCAACTTCTCCACATGTGTCTGGAAGTGGATCTCCTCTGCCCACTCAGGACATTCTGTGACTGCCTATTTCCTGGGGCTCAGACGCAGCAGGAGACCCCTCCTCTCCCACACTCGGTGCTCACTACTGCACGGGACTGTAGTTCTGTGGAAGGTGCTGGAGCCCCATGCTGAGAGGAAAGAGCCACAGAAACCAGAGAGGACCTGCCCATTGTGGCATCCTTCCCCCTCCCACAGTCCACCTGCCAGTCAAAACATGGAGACGGTGAGGGCCTGGAGATGCCTTCAGCAGCACCTCTCTGTTCATTCCTACATTCAGCAAACATCGAGAGCTCTGGGACACACGGAATGCTCGATAAGGGGTTACTGCACCGATCCTGGCAGAGGAGGCCCCTGCAATCCAGCCGCTCCAATAACACATCTGCAGATCTCAAGTTCTCAAAAAGCACATGCCCTTTTCCAAGCAGCTATTGGGAGACATCCTCTACCTAAACAAGAATGTAAGACAAGGACATCGAGGACCTGGGGAGGAGGGAGTCTCAGCTGCCCTGGGGTCTGTTGCAAGCTGTGCAGGGTAAGGGTTTTGGCTGCCCCGCAGCCCATACCAGGTTATACAGGGTGAGGCTCCCCATGCCTAGGGCACAGGAACAGGACAGAGGTCTCTACAAGCCAGGCCACGCCACCCCTTCCCCTGGGCCAGCATCTATGATGCACAGAGGTCAACAGCATCCATAACAGAGGGAAAGGTGTGCAGACTGAGGGAACCCAGAGGTCTCACTGACTCTGGGACAAGGAGGCCCAGTCCAGGGTTGAAGCTGGGCTTTGTGTGTCCCTCCACCTAAACCCTAATCCTCAAAATTCCCAACAATGGGAACCCACGTTTCAGAAGCTCCTGCAGTTTGAGAAAGCAGGAACTCAGAGCCAAAGTGGGGATGGAGGGGCTCCATGTGTATCTTCTCATACACTGTAATGTACAAGCTGGTTCTGAAGGTTCTTCTCCACTTTGAAAAGGGCTTCTTTGCAGTCTGGGGTCTCAACTTGTCTCCGAAGCAGGGAGGGATCCCTGACAACTTTCCCACACTCTTTATAATCAGTGTGGCCCTCTCTGCTGTGGGTTCTCTTGTTCATGTCCAGGTATGGTTCCTCCAGAAGCCTTTCGCACCACAGTTAAATCCTGGAGATGTCTTCCTCCAGGCAAAGTTTGCTCCTGACAAGGGGTGGATGATGATGAAAAGCTCTCCGGCATCTGTGCCGCACCCAGGGATGCTCCCAACAGAGGTACGTTTTCAGCATTTTGAAGAGGTGCACCTTGTTTACACAGGTTGAGTTCTTCGAAGACACTGCAGGCTCCACCACCAGGCTCTCTCACATTCATAACTGTCCAGGGGCTGCCCTAACAGACATCAGGTCTCTCATCATTGCTGCAGATAAATCACATTTCACACAATCAATGGGAATGACTCACACCAATGGGAATGTTTACTTGGAGGAACCGTATATGAAGAAAGAGTCTTGAGCAACAAACAGGTGGAGTTCACCCACATTAATGAGTCATGGACTGTGTGAACAGTCATAGTCACAGTGTCCTCGTATCATCAACTTCTCCAATGAGAGGAAATAAAGGATCACCTGCCGTGAATCTTACCATTTGCAAATCATGAGATGAATTTTCCTCCAAAATATCCTGCATAGGAGTAGACTCTTTGGCTTTAGGTTGAAATTCCCAATCTAAAATGAAATGTAACCAAAAAAAAAAAAAAAGACACTTTGTTCAGAAAGAAATGGTGATATGAAATTAACACAGAAAAAAATGTGGTTTTTTTTTAATATTGATCCTAAACTTGGGGAGATACTGAAAGGAAAGCAAAGCGAGTAGAGCTGTGTATGGAATTTGGAAGCGACAGGAACAAGGAGGAAATGAGAGGCTATTTTTCCAAGCAAAAGATTCCATGGAGAATGAGAATGACGTTGCCAGAAAGAATGTTATCAGACAAACAAGTAAGAAGCAATTAGACAACACACATAGAAATGTTTAACTTAAAGAGGAATTGGACAATCAATGTGGGTAGAGATGTAGAGAAATCAAAACCTTCATCCACCGCTGTGGGAACATAGAATGGTGCACCTGTTTTTAGACAACAGTTTGGTAGTTCCTCAAAAAGTTAAACACAGGGTTACCATATGCCTAGCAACTTCATTCCTAAGGATATACTCAAGAAAACTAAAAACATGTCCACATGAAATCTTGTACATGAATGTTCACAACAACATATTCACATTGCCAAAAAATATAATGTCCATCAATAACTGATTGGGTAAACAAAATGTGGTCCATCCATACAATGGAAAGAATGATGCATGCTACAACATGGATGAATCTCAAAAATGTTATACTGAGTGAAAGATGACATAACAAAGGTCACATGTCATATGATTATTTATATGAAATGTCCAGAACAGGAAAATCAATATAAATAGAAAGCAGATCAATGGATGCCAAGGGCTGGAGGGAGGTGAGTGGGGAGTGACTGATAACAGGCATAGGTTTCATTTCGAGATGATGGAAATATTCTGGAGTTCAGTAGTGGTGATAACACAATTTTGTAAATATGCTAAAACAAAACACTGAATTATGCGGTTTAAAAGGTTGCATCTTGTGGTTTGTGAATATCGCAAATTTTCTTAAAAAAAAAAAAAAAAGGGGGGAACATATCTTTTTCTGAAACCAAAGAGCTATAATGTGAAAACAGAAAAAAGCTCACGCAACTTACTTGAGAAACCTCATACCAAATAGCCTATTTCCCCTAAAAATAGAGGGCCTTTAAAATGCTTTAAGACTGATACTTTCCAGGTACCAACCCATAACAGGGTTGGTCACAAGATCTCTGTGTCCCCTGGTACTGACCCACACCCACGACACAGAGAACGCCTCGGTCTGCTGCCCTCAGCTCTTCCCTTGGCCCCACCTGGGAGGCAAGCCTGGGTTTGCATGGTGGTGCCCCTGCTCAAGGAGAAAGACACACATGCTGACGGAGGGCTTGCAGAGGAAAAAAAAATGCTTCCCTACCAGCCTCCCAGCTTCCACATGGACTTCAGTTCAAGACAATGAATGAGTACAAAGGTAGCAAAATGATCACCGAACCCAGGGCCCAAACCACAAACACACTCCTCTCTGGGGCTGAGGTTCTCTAAGCCCTCAAGCCCAAGGTCAAAGTCAATGAGACTAGCACAAGTCCTGACCATGGAAAAAAATTAAGTCAATGCTCTGTTATCCTGTGGAAACTAGTGAACGGTAAACACCACGAAGTCCGTACCACATCTTTGTGGTCACGTGGCAGGCACTTATGCAATTTGATGCCAGCCTTACTCCCAGGAGCCAGTGTCCTACAGTTGTCCAGTATTCCAAATCTGCACAGGTTCCTCCGAGCACCGCCCAGCAACGCCCACTCCCAGATGAGACCCACTGCCACGTCCTGGAAGATGACTGATTCGTAAGACAGCACAGATATTATGGCTCAGCAAGGACCACCCTCACCATTCTGCAGGACAACTGATTATCACTGGGGGAGGGAAACCCAGCGCAAGAACATTCAGATAGGGAGCTGTCTCCATTCCAGTGTTCAGCAAAGCCCACCTGCCATTTGTTTTTGTAAATAAAGTTTTATTGGCACACAGCCATGCCATTCATTTACCTATCTCCATGGCTATTTTTTGCTACAAAGACAGAATTGAGCAGTTGCTGCAACAGAGATCACATGGCCCACCAAGCTAAAAATATTTACTTTAACATTTTGACAAATCCAAAAGTATAGGTTTTGGCTCTTTGTCATTCACTGACCAGTGATAGCAGAGCCTGTACTTCTGAGCTTAAAGAGTTTTTCCTAAACTCCTTATTTAAGGTATCAGAAGTTTGGGTTTGATTGCTTCAGTCCCTAGGTCCCCTCCCAAGACTTATATACGCATTTAGTAATCTTTTATGCCCGTTAAAATAGGACTTCCGTTGCAACTGAAAAGTTTTATAGCCTGTAAGTTCAGAATTCTCTAGGGCAGCACTGTCTAGGAGAGCTCTCTGGGATGATGGGAATGCTCAATGTCTGCACTTGCCAAAAGGGCAGCCACCAGCCCAAGTGGCTACCGAGTGCTTGAGAAATGTGGCTCAGGCAACTAAGAAAGGGACTTTTTAAATTTTATTGGATTTTCATTCATTTAAACTTAAATTACTACAGCCATGTGTTTATGGTAGGTCTCACAAGGGAGAGCAGGGATGGCCCTAGAGCAGTGATTCTCAACCTTGGCTGCACATTAGAATCACCTGGGAATCTTTTTAAAATCAGGATTTTTAGACAGCAGTTTGGTAGTTCCTCAGAAAGTTAAACATAGGGTTACCATATGCCCAGCAACTTCATTCCAAAGGATATACTCAAGGATTTTAAAAAGATTCCCAGGTGATTCTAATGTGCAGCCAAAGTTGAGAATCACTGCCCTAGAGGAGCTCAGCGGCCAGCTCTAAATGAGCCCCACTCTGCACTCAGACTCCAGAATTAGGCAGAGCCACTCCTCCAAAGCCACTTCCCACCAGAGGTCATGCACTGAAGGAGGTCACCAGGTCCCCTGGAGCAGGGCAGAAGACGCTCCACACTTCCCCTCCCTTTTCTTCCTTAGCTGATGGTGAGGAAAGAGGGGACAGAGCTCAAGACCCCTAATTATCTACTCCCACCAACCCGAATCCCCAACCCCTCACCGTGACACCAGCCCCAGGGTTTAAGGTCTCAGTAGGCATCCTCCCTGCAATTCAAGGAGACCGAGTATAAGAAGAGGTGAGGCTGGAAGTAGAACACCAAACAGGGGTTTGACTCAGGTAATCCCATTTTTGTGGGCCACCATCGGGGTGACCAAGTGAAAAACCCAATAAGCAACATATTGAGCCCCATGCCACCTTTCAGACCATGGCAGATGACCATTTCTACTATTGCCTCTCCCCTAATAAAAGGGACAGGAAGAGATTAACCAAAGATCTTACCTATGGACACAGACTGTATGGTGGTGAAGGCCTGGGGTGGGGTGGAAACCAGGTGGAGGGGAGCTATGGGGAAAGATAGGGAGACATCTGTAATATTCTCAACAATAAAGTTTTTTTCAAATGCTTGTTCACATAATACAATCCACAAGAGACTTCAGATGTCTTTAAGTAATGTTGATTCTTTCTAAAAAGGCAAGGTGAAACATGTATTCTTTCTGAAAACAAACATCTCACTCATAAAATTGAAATCTGATGTTTAGTTTTCCTCCAGAATTATTTTTTTCCTCATTTCTGAGTAGAGTGAACCTTAACCCTATTATTTAAAATAAAAATTTAAAAGAAGACATCCCATTTATGGCCAACTCAATTTCAATTCCCATTACTAACAAAACTATGTCATCTTTTTCCTGGAGTCCCATGTTTTGAAGCTTGTGGTAGCTACAGGCTTCGGGTAACTGTGCCAAAGTGAAGAGAACCGAATTGTTTACTTTTCCTTGATAAGATTTGTGACATAACTGAGAAATAGCTTTTCTGAAGACACCCTCACCTCGCAGTGAAAAAAAAAAACACACTGATATTCACAAAGTCACAAATTAAAAGCCCAGTTGACATGGCTAGTGGTTGAGCATGGACTCATGAACTAGGAGGTCAGGGTTCATTCCCGGTCAGGGCACGTGCCCGGGTTGCGGGCCCCATCCCCAGTGTGGGGCGTGCAGGAGGCAGCCGATCCACGATGCTCTCTCATCATTGATGTTTCTATCTCTCTCTCCCTCTCTCCCTTCCTCTCTGAAATCAATAAAAATACATTTTAAAAATAAAAGAAAGAAAAGAAGGAAGATATATGAAAGGAAAAGGCAACAAAAGCTACGTTAACAGGTCCTAAATTTAGGAACTGCAAATCGTCAGTCACAAAAAAAAAAATCGTCATCTAGCTCATCCCTTGATAGAAGATGCATTCCATTTTTAAAAATTTACTTGACAAGTCATTCAACCCAATTTGTACATGTAGACTTAGACCGAACTTTCCCATTGCCGAGCGGGATAGTAATATGAAATGTCACATTAAATGAAATGGGAATTGCTTATGCACAGTTATCTTGCATAAGGGCGACAGGGTAGGGCCCTATAAACCCGGGGAGCCCGGTGAACTGGGGCTGGCCGGTGTCACCATTCCTGAGCTGCAGGACCTGCACTGTACTTCGCGATTTCCCTTTTGGGAGATGGATGAGTCCCGTCTGCCGGAAGGGGGTTACCTGGGGACGAGGTACCCGGCCGGAGAAGTTGGGGACGCGGCTGCAAGTCCGAACTGTACTCAATCCATCCCGACCCCGAGGCAACCACGGGAGGAAGCACCTCAGCCAAGGCAGCTGTCCCAGGCCGCCCGGCCCCTCGGGGCCCTCCCCGCCCTTCCGAGCCGCCGGACAGCACCAGCAAAAAGGAAGACACACGCCCCACCGCAGCACGCCGCGGCGTCCCTGCAGAGCAGCTAGACGCCGCCACCGCCGCCGCCGCCGTTGCCCCAGCGCACTTCCGCTTCCGGTCTTGGGGCCCCGGGAACGGAAGTAGCCGGGGCTTTGGTTCTCAGGTCCAGAGAAGGTTCAGATAGTGCTGGGAGGTTGACTTAAATGTCCAATCTCGGAGGAGAGGAGAAATTCTAGTTTAATTGCCTGAGGGGGTGAGGTTAGGCTATGGGGTTGGGTCAGAAGGACCGGCGAGTGGAGTTGGGGGAATGGACAGGGCTGGGGACGGGTTTACGTCCAATGGGCGGGGGTTGGGGCGGGACCTGGGCTTGGTGGGCGGGGCCTCGCTGGCGGGGTGAATGCTCAATGTTTAACTTTTCCTGTCCCCTTCTCTGGCCTCTACCTTACTCCTTTGGCTTAATCCAACCCCCTACAAAAAATATATCCTAGGTAAAATTTACTTTTCAGTCTTAAAAATTTTTCTTAAAAATAGCATCAAATATAGTCATGAGCTGCATAAAGATATTTCAGCCAACTAATAACTTCATATACCATGGTGGTTCCTTAAGATTTTAATGGAGCTGAAAAATTCCTATCCCTTGTGACTTACAAGCTGGCTTCATGTTTTATCACAATGCAATCCTCAAATACTATTTTATGTTACAACTAGAGGGCTGATGCACGAAAATTTGTGCAAGAGTAGGCCTTCTTCCCCCTCTCCCCCCCCATTCCCCCTCTGACAGCACCGGCTTCCCTCCGGCACCCAGGACCCAGGCACCCAGGACCCAGGCTGCTTACCTCCAACCACCGGCAGGTACCCGAGACCCAGGCCCCATTTTCATCCAGAAGGACATCCAGAATGATGCCTGGAAGGACAACCGGTCTAATTAGCATATTACCCTTTTATTATTATAGATTGCCTCCAATATTCAGTACAGTAATATGCTGTGCAGGTTTGTAGCTTAGGGGAACAGAATTTGTAATACAAAAATAATGTCTTTGAAAACCAAGTAGAAGTTACTCATTGTAAGAGACATTTACACTAGAAAGGGAAACTTCTGTTTGTAAGGGTGTCTCCCTCCTTATCTCAAGAGACTCTTATCAATGCAGAAGACAAAGATATAAAGTCTACATAACAACCTTACTTTTCTGTTTATTACGCTTTTCCTGGTAACCTCCCACAACTGACTCCTTCCACCCCCAATATCTTATTTTGTCTTTAGCTAACGGTGGTATTTAAGGTGGTGGCTTCAGCCATTTTGGTGAGTTATTCCGTTTTACAGTCTCTCCCATGTATATAGGAGGTATACATGTTATTAAACTTTTGTTTCTTTTTCTCCTGTTAATTTTCTAATACAGAGATGTCTTGTCAAGAACCCAGCAGGGTAGAGAGGAAATTATGTTTTTCTCCTCTACAGAGCAATAGGCTACATCATATAGCCTACGTGTGTAGTAGGCTGTACCATGTAGGGCAGTGATGGCAAACCTTTTGAGCTCGGCGTGTCAGCATTTTGAAAAACCCTAACTTAACTCTGGTGCCGTGTCACATGTAGAAATTTTTTGATATTTGCAACCATAGTAAAACAAAGACTTATATTTTTGATATTTATTTTATATATTTAAATGCCATTGAACAAAGAAAAATCAACCAAAAAAATGAGTTCGCGTGTCACCTGTGACACGCGTGTCATAGGTTCGCCATCACTGATGTAGGTTGTTAAAGTGAACTCTATGATGTCACTTATGATGTATTTCTCAGAATGCATTCCCATCATTTAGAGGCCCATAACTGTATCTTATTTCTTCTACAACTTGCCTTTCTCTCTAAAATAAGATATGAAAATCTGTTCAAGACAATAGATAGGAAATCTGTCTCTTCTTTCTTAAAATTATGTATTTGTTAAGGAGGAAGAATTATAAGAAGTGCAAATTGGTAATTACAAAATAGTCATGGGGATGTGAAGTATGGCAATATTGTCAATAATATTGTAATAACTATATATGTTGTCATATGGGTACATTTTTGGGGGTGATCACTTCATAAATTATATAAATGTCTAATCACTATGTTGTACATCTGAAACTAATATAATGTATGTCAACTAATTGAAAAAAATTATTTTTTTAAAAATATGTATTTTAAAAAATGTTATTCTCCAGAACATTTGAGATCTTGCTCCCTGGCATATTTTGTTAGTTTGGCTCAAATAAACTCTTATTAAATTTCAGAAAAAATGAATAAATAAATATGCATTTGTTATGTAGTTTAGATAATGATACAGTAGGCAGCTAGGAAAATTCCAGGAGAAGTGGAATAGGGACACTAAGACAGATAGTTAAACAGCAGTTTTCAGCCACCTAGTAAATTCTATCTTCCCTAAACCAAGGACACTTAAGAGTAAATGGTTTGCACTTCTCCCCAACCAGAGGGTTGATAGATTAAATCACCCTATTCAGGGAGACAAATAATAGAAATCCAATTAAGTGCCATTTGCCAACCACACCCAAGTACAGACAAATTAAGAAAATAAAGCTCATTTTTGGTATATCAGCATAAAACTGATGACTATTCTATTGATCCACCCCTAAGAACTTGCATAAACACCCAGCCTTTGAAACCCCTGAAAATGAAAGTCCCAGTGCCCATGCCATTCCCTTCCCCCTGCTCCTCTCCTTCCCCCACAGGTACATGTCCCCTAACCTCTAAGGGACCTCATGAGACTTGCAACTGAGGAAGCAATGGGCAGCGGCATCTCATCCCAGGCTAACCTCCTGAACTTGTCTTCAAGGCCCCTTTTCTTTGATTTCCCAATGAGCCAAAGTAGCCCAGCCTCAGTTCTCCTGTTGCTCTTGTATGACCTTCCTTATTTCACGGTCCTAGAATGTTTTTGCTGCAGTCAATAAATTCCTCCTTGCTTTTCTACACTTTGTCTCTTGATTGAAATATTTCCCTCAAGAACACAAGAACCAAAGTCCATTTGACCCAGCAATCCCACTTCTGGGAATATATCCTAAGAAATTCAAAACACTAATTCAAAAGAATATATGCACTCTTATGTTCATTGCAGCATTATTTACAATAGCCAAGATCTAGAAACACCCCAAGTGCCCATCAGTAGACGAGTGGATAAAAAAGCAGTGGTACATTTACACAATGGAGTACTACTTGGCCATAAAAAAGATGGAAATCTTACTTTTTGCCACAGCATGGATGGGTCTGGAGAACATTAAGTTAAGTAAAGTAAGTAAGCCAGAAAAAGACAAATACCATAATCTCACTTATATGTGGAATCTAATAAATAAATTAGTGAAAAAAATAGAAACAGAAGCATGGAACAGACTGACAGCTGTTAGAGGGCAGAGTTGGGGGGAGGGGTACTGGATGAAAGAATGTGAAGGGATTAAGCAAAAAAACATATATACGTAACACAGAGACACAAACAACAATATGGTGATAGGGAGGGTGAGAGGTAGTTGGAGGTGGGCAAAGGGAGAAAATGGGTATAGAGAGCAGCTTTGCTTGGGGCAATGGGTGCAAGAGACACTGTGCAGATGATGTTCTATTGAATTGTACACTTGAAACCTTATGGTTTTGTGAACCAATGTCACTCAATAAATTCAATTTTAAAAAAAGAAAACAAGTGTAGAAAGACATAGAAAATAAACAAATAAAAAGCAGATCCACGTGACCTGGCTGTGTGGCTCAGTTGGTTGGAGCATTGTCCCATACACCAAAAGGCTACGGGTTAGATTCCCAGGCAGGGCACATACCTAGGTTGTGTGTTTGATCCCTGGTAGGGGCGCATATGGGAAGCAACCTATCGATGTTTCTCACATCAATGTTTCTCTCTCCCTTTCTCCCTCTCCCTTTGTCTCTCTCTAGAATCAATAAAAACATATCCTTCGGTGGAAATTTTAAAAATAAAAAGCAGAACTGTGGGTCTGATGGTGAAAGAAGAGAAGTTCACTTTTCTGAGAATAATTTCCCAAGTCAGTGCATAGAAAATAAACATAAAAAACAGAACCATGGTCTGATGGTGGAAAATGAGAAGTTTACTTTTCTGACAACAATTTCCTTAGTCATTTCTCATGAGTTCACCTTGACACAGGGGAAGTGGTTGGCTTAAAGCACAGTACAGAGCTTTCAGAGTTGGCTGGCGAGGATTACCTGCATGCAGGAATGAGCGGGCCATCACTTCTTCAAGGTATGTGTAACCTTGACCATGACTGTATCTTAACCTACCCCCTTTCAGGAGCTACTCAGTTTAACAATTAACTGTCCTTTCCTTCTTCTCTTTTCTCTGTTTTGCTTTGAACACTCTCCTTTTCTCTTAAGTTATGGTTTCTTACTTCACCACCCTATTTAAACTATGCTCCCAAATATCCCTAAAATTTTTCTTATGGTCTAATCCAGTGAGTTGTTCACCTTCCTCTATACAGATTTTGGTTTTTAATTGATATCCTCTCATTTCTGACAACTTCTTTGACCTAGCACTGCCCTAACTCGTTCTCTGCCTCTCTTGCTATTCTTTCTCCCCCAACCCTTTTCCTTTTCCTGTACCAAGACTGTTATTAATAACAACCAATATTTTTGAACACTCACCCTACACCTTATATGTATTAACCCATTTAATCCTCTCAACAGGCCCATGAGGCAGATAGTATTATTATCCCCATCATACAGATGAGAAAACAGGGGTACAAAGAGGTTATGTTGCTTGTCAAAAGTCACACACTTTATAAATGGCAGAGCCAGGGTTCTACCCAAGCCACCTGGCTCCAGATCTTTGCTATAATACTCTTTCCACAGGATTCTGCTTGGGGTCTTCATCTCTTTGTCTATTCCCTCTTCCTGAAGGAATTCCACAATCCTGTGGCTTCAACCACAACTTCTTGGTAGATAGTTCCCCAACTCTGAAATCCAGTCCATCCTTCGGGCTCCAGGTCAAAGAACTGTCAATCGCCACAAAATCAATCATAGTTTACATTTATCAAGCACCTGCTTTAGCCTGGCATCAAGCTAAAATGTTTTCCACTCATTATGACACAGCATCTTCACATCACAGATGTGAAGTTATTTATTTGCAGAGGGAGAGACACATCATAAATTCTATCAAAATAATATAGACTACTTGAAAGCAAATGCCATGTTCCCTCCCATGACATCTATAATAATAAAAGTGTAATATGCTAATTAGGCCAGACGACCTTCTGTACAAAGCTGAGTGCCGGAGGGAAGCCGGTGCCAGCAGCAGGGGGAAGGAAGGCCTACTCTTGCATTAATTTCGTGCATTGGGCCTCCAGTCTCACATAGAAGAGATGTCCATTATATATCTGTGGAATTAAGTTTAAGTGAGAGAGTATGCTATTTAAATGCGAGAAGCCCAAGCAAGATATTTCCTGCTTTGGGGGCAACTGGAGGCAGAGTCCTAGACACTTCGGAGATGGATTATTTGTGACTTTTGGTTATCCATGAACTCTCTGCCCTCATCACTGGATGTAACAGGTAGTGGAATAAAATGAGCATCAGGTCAAGAATTAGAAAAGGATTCTCATGCAAATAAAATGATAATAGAGGCAGCCAGCATTTTTTCCCTTTTTTTTTTTTTTTCTTAAGGCAGCTAGCATTTATGGAGGATTTCTGCCAGACTTTATGTATTTCCTCATTTATGTTATTGTCCCAATGCCAGGAAATGGCAATACCCAAGTTTGCCCAGCTGGTGTCTGAGCAAATTGAAACTGAGGACCAAACAATCAATGGATGATTTCAAAAGTCTCTTAGAGCTCTGGCATTCCGGCATGCTGATGACTTTCCAGAAACTCTGATTTAAGATGCATGCACATATTATAGAGAGTGGTGGTGCTGGTGGGGCAGAAAGAAAACCCTAAAGACTAGCCTTGAGGAAATGTGACAGGGCCCAGATTGCCTGAGTTTTAGGAAACACTTTGCAGTCATATGTTTTACTAGTTGGCTCTGGCCATGATTATTGACAAATAGGGTGTAAATGTTTCAATATGAACCACCAGCGTAACTCTTTTAGTGTGCACTGGCTGAAATTTAGCTCTGGTGACTAGTAACCTTATTTGCAACTTTGATTACCCCCTAAGAAAGTGGGTCCTGCTGATGAGTAGATAAAGAAAACTTAGTATATTCATACAATTAAATAACATTCAGCCTTTAAAAAGAAGGAAGTCCTGCCATTTGTGACAATATGAATGAACCTTGAGGACATTATGCCAAGTGAAATAAGCCAGACACTGAAGAAAAAATACTGCATGATTCTACTTATAGGAAGTATCTAATTTAGTCAAACTCATAGAAGCAGAAAATAAAATGGTTGTTTCCAGACGCTAGAGGGATGGGTTAAATGAGGAGTTGTTTTTCCATGGTTATAAAGTTTTTGTTATACAAGATGAATAAGGTATAGAAATCCACTGTAAAACATAGTACCTAGAGTTAACAATGCAGTGTTGTGCACTTCAAAATATGTTAAAAGGGTAGATTTCATGGTGAGTGTTCTTATCAAAGAAAAATACAAAAGAACACAAGGAAATTTTTGGAGATGATGGTTATGTTTTAATACCTTGATTGTAGTGATGCTATTATAGGTATATGGTGTATGCATATGTCCATACTCATGAAGATGAAGACATTAAATGTGTGTGATTTTTTTATATCAATTATACTTTGATAAAGGATTTAAAAAGTGGTTCCCAGTAATGGAAGGGTTTGCGGGTGATGGATGTAGATGAGGGTGGACTAGCTTGGTGGACATGAGATAAACTTTGATTCCTGTGCAGCCTGACCAAGGTTGACATGTTGAGAGGAAGCCCAAACTACCCCAGGCCCTGAGACCACATGAAGGGACAGTAATGCCCAAATAGTTTCCAGCCACTCCAGCCCCAGCCACTATGTAACTGCAACAATTTAAGAAACCCTGAGTCAGAATCACCCAGTTAGGCTCTTCCCGAATCTCTGGCACACGGGTGTCATAATAAAATGAAAGCAGTTATTTTAAGCTGCTACATTTTGTGATGGGTTGTTTTTTTTACAGTAATAGATAACTGATACACAGTCCTTGAAGAATTTCCTGAGATCTTTTCTCAACAGTTTCACGTCTCTCCCTTTTCCCTGTTCTAGGACTCTGCATTCTGCTGAGTTTGTCAGGAGTCATGATTCAGAAGGCCAACTGTGAGTGCAAAAAGCCTGCCCCTTCCATCGTCAGAGACCAGAGAGGGGGTAGACTAAAGATGAACTGGGGGTACCCACATCCTCTGACAATCTAGAAAAAAGAGGCTTGTAAGGGGAACAGAGCTTGAGCAGGCTTGCTCCTGTGTTGTTTCTTTTTTAATTGATCATTTTAACAAATTTGGATATATTTTAATTTATCTTTTTATGTTGCTTTTATTAGTCTATTTGTTTGCTTTTAGTACCCACAATGTATCTAATGTGGAGACAGAACAATGAATAAAAAGAAGTCTCTTGAAGTAAACACTCAAGTGGGGAGAAACAGCATGATGGTCACCATTTCATTCTAATTATAAGCACATCAACACAAAATGAACAAGATCATTTCAGGTTAGCTTTAAATCCTTGGAGATCTCACTAGATTATGGTTCAGAAGGTCTAGGGTGGGGTCTGAGATTCTTCATTTTTATCCAGGGGATGCATTCTGAGTAGCCAAGTTCTACATAGTGGGACCCCATCATATTCCCAGTACGATGTATTAATTCATTCCTCACAATAACCCATTTTACAAATGAGGAAATTGAGGCACAGAGAGTTTAAGATACTTGTGCAAAAACACACAGCTATTAATTAGTGAAGCCAGAATTGAACCCAGGGTCCCAAGTCTTGACTAACTCTTTCTCTTTTATAAATTCTGCAATGATCTTGAGAATGACACAGTTATGATTAATTGAAATTTTTCTGTTAACATTAATTTGTTTAATGCCAACCCCAGTCCTACATCATGCACAGTCTCTACAACTTGGGTTCGGTGTTTCTAATATTTTTTAGATTTTTTTAAAATTTATTTTTGAGGTATAGTTGACATACAATATATTAGTTACAGGTGTACAACTTAATCATTAGACACTTATGAAATCTTGCCATTTGCGATAATCTGGATAGATCTAGAGGGTATTATGCTAAGTGAAATAATTCAGATGGAGAAAGGCAAATGTCATATGATCTCACTTATATGTGGAATCTATAAAACAAAATAGTGAACAAACAAAAGAGAAACAAATTCTTAGATATAGAGAACAAACTGATGGTTGCCATATAGAAGAGGGCTGGGGAGTGGTAGGAATAGGTGAAAAAGGAACAGGGTTAAGAAGTACAAATTGCCAGTTATAAAAAGTCACAGGGAGCGTGACTCTGGAGCCAGGGTATCTAGTTGATATTCCACTGCCTCTGCTCATACTGAAAACATGAAAACATGGAGGCCTCAACCTCAGCCATGGCTCCAAAGGCAAAGGTCAGCACCGATGGCAGTCAGCACCTAATGATGTGACTGACCCAAGGACATTTCTCTTGGATTTGGCCACAAACTTATAGATCTTCTACACTGTATACAGGAACAGACCCCAAACTCCATGAAGACAAACATTCCTCTGTTCAGGATGTTGCCCTATGTCTCTTCATCTGGCAGTCACACTGTACAACAGCTCATGACATGTTCAGGGTTGAGCTTCACAGTCAGCCAGCCTGAGAGAAAATCCCATCCATGAACAGAACAACAGCAATCAAGACCCGATTACAACAGGAGAGCCCAAATAACCCACAAAAGGGACACTCCTAGAGCATCCAGCCCAGGAGTTCAAGGTGACTACACCACTGGGTCCCACAGGACATTTACTACAAAAGGCCACCCCATGAAAACTGAGAGTCAAACAGTTCTATCTAGTACATAGAAACAAACACAAAGAGACACCTAAAATGGGGAGACAAAGAAAAAAAGGGACGAATCTTCAGAAAAAGAGATAAATGAAATGGAGGTAAGCAAATTATCAGACATAGAGTTCAGAGTAATGCTTATAAGGATGCTCAAGGAACTACAAAGAACTTAATGGGAACTACAAGGAACTTAGAGGAAACTACATCAGCATGAAAAGGGCATGGAAACCATGAATAAGGACTAGTCTGAAATGAAGAATACTATACTGACATCAAGAATACACTGGAAAGAATTAAAAGTAGGCTGGATGAAGCAGAGAATCGAATCAGTGATTTGTGAGACAACGTAGGAAAAAACACTCAATTAGAGCAACTAAAAGGAAAAAACACTTGAAAAGCATGAGGATAGTTTAAAGGGACTTTGAGACAACATGAATCAGAACAACATCTGAATTATAGGGATACCAAAGGGAGAAGGAAGTGAGCAAGGGATAGAGAACCCATTTGAAGAAATAATGACAAAACTTCCCTAACCTGGTGAAGAAAAAGTTCAGGAAGTACAGAGAGTCCCAGTCAAGATGAACTCAAAGAGCCCTGGCCAGTTTAGTTAAGCAATTAGAAAGTCAGCCCTAGGACTGAAAAGTCCCAGGTTCGATTCCCATCAAGAGCAACATACTTTGGTTGCAGGTTCGAATCTGGGCCCAAATATTCCTCCTGGGTGTGTGCAGGAGGAAACCAATCAATGTGTCTCTCACATTAATGTTTCTCTCTCCATCTCTCCCCCTCCCTTCCACTCTTTCTAAAAAGTAGTGGAAAAAAATATTCTTGTTTGAGGATTAACAACAACAAAAAAAGAGACCCAAGACACATTATAATTAAAAAGGCAAATGTTCCTAGAAGAAACCATAGGCAACAAAATCTCAGACATCTCTTGTAGTAATATGTTTGCAGATACATCTCCTAGGCCAGTGGTTGGCAAACTCATTGGTCAACAGAGCCAAATATCAACAGTACAATGATTGAAATTTCTTTTGAGAGCCAAATTTTTTAAAGTTAAACTATATAGGTAGGTACATTGTTATTAACTTAATTAGGGTACTCCTAAGGCTTAGGGAAAGCCACACTGAAGGGGCCAAAGAGCCACATGTGGCTCGCGAGCCACAGTTTGCTGACCACGGTCCTAGGGCAAAGGAAACTAAGGAGAAAATAAACAAATGGGACTACATCAAAATAAAAAGCTTCTTCACAGCAAAAGAAACCATCAACAAAATGAAAAGGTAGCCCAGTGTATGGGAGAACATATTTGGTAATGATACATCTAATAAAGGGTTAATATCCAAAATATATAAGGAACTCATACAACTTAACAAAAGAAAAAGAAACAATCCAATTTAAAAAAATGGGCACAGGATCTAAATAGACACTTCTCCAAAGTGGACATACAGATGGCCAAAAGACATATGAAAAAAATGCTCAAAGTCACTGATCATCAGAGAGATGTAAATTAAAACAGCAATGCGGTATCACCTCACACCTATCAGAATGACTACCACCAACAAATCAACAAATGATAAGTGTTGGTGAGGATGTGGAGAAAAAAGAACCCTAGAACACTGCTGGTAGGAATGCTGACTGATGCAGCTACTATGGAAAACAGTGTGGAGTTTCCTCAAAAAATTAAAAATGGAACTGCCATTTGACCCAGTAATCCCACTTCTAAGAACACTAGAGGCCCGGTGCACAAAATTTGTGCATGGGTGGGGGGTTGTCCCTCAGCCTGGCCTGCGTCCTCTCTCAATCCAGGACCCCTCAGATAGGGTCCCTAGGCCTGACCAGCAATCAGGGCCTATCAGGGCTTTCCTTCCCCCGGCTGCCGGCAGCTGACCCCACCTCCACCACTGCTACTGCTTGCCATCTGTGTGGCAGTGCCCCCCCTCTCCCCCACCACACCACCAGTTGCCTCCCTCTGCAGGCAACAGGCAACAGGCATGGGGTGTGATCGTTTAGCTGGCTTGGCTATTGTAAATAACACTGCTATGAACATGGTTGGTGTTTCTGGATTCTTGGGATATCTATAATAATAAAAGCACAATATGCAAATCAACCAAACAGCAGAACAACTGCCTGGATGACCATGCTATGACATGCACTGGCGCCAGACCAGCCAAGGTGGGTGCAATGCGATTGGTTGGGGAGGGCCCCACCATCGCCCCACGATAGCCCCACAGAAGGAGGCCCAGGCCATCCTCTGTGCAGTGATCGATTGCAGAGCCCCATGATTGATTGACCCAAAGAGGGAGGCCCAGGCTACCTGACCAGGGGTGCTGCGATGATTGCCTCTGCGGGGCAATTGCTGGCCGGCCCTGCACACCCGCCACAGTGTCACTGGCCAGTGGCCTGGGCCTCCCTCTGTGGCTGCTGGCTGGGTGGCTGGGGCCTGCCTCTGCTGGGCAATCGATCATGGAACCCTGCGATCAATTGCCCAGCAGCGGGAGGCCCCACCTACTTAGCCGGGGCTCCACAATCAATCACTGCACAAGAGAGGCTCTGCCTACCTGCCGCAGCACCTCTGGTCAGGTAGCCTGGGTCTCCCTCTTTGGGGCAATCAATCATGGGGCCCCTAAGTGCCCCCCCACCAGCCTGGTCGCCCCCAACTGCCCCTCATGCAGGCCTGTTCACCCCACGCAGCCTGCTGTTCAGTTGTTTGGTCATCCCTCACTAACCCCCTACCGGCCTTGTTGCCCCACCCAGCCTGCTGTTTGGTCGTCTGTCCAGTTGTTTCAGTCGTAATGGCCCCTGGCTTTTTATATATTAGGATATGCATAGCCCATGGACACAGACAATAGTTCAGTGAAGGCCTGGCATGCGGTGGGGGCTGGGTGGAAGCCCGCAAAGGGTGGGGGTTGGAAATGAGGGACATCTGTAATACTATCAACTATACAAAATAAATTTTAAAATAATAATAACTTTTTAAACAAAAAGATAGTCTCAGGGATGTAAAGTACAGCATAAGGAATATAGTCAACAATATTTTAGGAACTATGTATGGTGTCAGGCGGGTACTAGACTTATCAGATTGATGACTTTGTAAGGTATATAAATAGTATCTCTAATTTTTTTTTTTTTTTACTGCACTGAGACCTCACAAAAGGGAAAATGTACAAGTCCTCTTAGTCTTGAGGGGCCTTGTTCAGAAGCAAAGCCAAATAATAACTCAAGAGTTTTTAACCCAGGTGGATCTGACCTGCCTCTCTTCTCCCTGCAGGTGCCTGTCCTCCGTGCCCCCAAAATGCTGTTTGTGTCGATGGCACGAACTGTACCTGCAACTCTGGATACACCTCCCAATCTGGGAAGAAATACTTCACATACCCCTTGGAGATATGTCAAGGTAAAGGGGTAATTTTCAAATTACCCAGAGTTGGAACTGGAAGGTAGGCAGCATAAGGGCTATGGGGAGGTAACAGTAATGCACAAGGCTGAAAACTACCGCTCAACCTTCACCAAGAAACACTCTTCCAGAACCTAGCTAGGTCTCAGTATTCTCCTCTATAACATGGGAGTGATAATGCTGACTTTATGAGGATGGTAGGGGATGGAATAAGGTAATGAATCTGACAGTACTTTGTGGATTATGAAACATCATATAAATGGTGCTCTTTAAGTTCAAAAAATAGAATATGCATGAAGTCATAGCAAAGAGAGAATAAAAGCTTGGGCAGAAAATTTTCTAATATAAGTTCCTATGGTCCCCTAAGATGCAAAATGCAGTCTCAGCTCAGTAATTAAAAGGACCAATCCTACGGGATAATGAACACTCCAGACTTGAGTTAATAGTGGCTTGTTTCCCTCCCTAGTTCAAGCACCCTCCTGGTTGGAAGCCTGCGGTCAGTCCTCTTTCCCACTTAACACTTCTACTCTTCTTTGCCTCATCTTGCTATAGTTGGAACCCAGAAGAGGAAAAGGAAGTAGGAAAGTCTCTACTTGACTGATGCTATTGTTGCCATTTAGCCTCTATGTTCCCCAGTTAGAGCCTTTCTCTATGATAGCCTTTGTGGATTGTATGAAGATAATGCCCCTCTTACCCAGTCATTGCCCTGAAATTCCCCTGATAACAATAAGTTTCTTTCTACACCTTCCTCATCCTGGAGGAATCTTGTGCTTCCTCCAGCTTCTTCCTGCCGAAGTCCATTTGCCACTCCAGGTGACCCTCTTGAACAGAACCTAAGCAACCCCACACCAGAAATCACTTACATCTGACCCAGCTCTAGTTCTTGGGAAATAGTCACCCACCTTTGCCCAAAAAACTTGGGATGTGCAGGTGAAGTAGATATGTCTTCTTTGCCCAATGCAAGGCAATGGCTCACCCTTTCGATTAGGAAAAAATCAGCTGGGTCCCCACAAAATACAGACAATGTACGTAATTAACTGAGTGAACTCCTTAAAATCTCTCTCTCTCTCTCTCTCTCTCTCTCTCTCTCTCTCTCTCTCTCTCTCAGTGAGATGAAGAGGAAAGAACCCACACATATTTCTCTTCTTGGGTAGGAGTGGAGGCGCTCACAGCACAGCATCAGCTCTCTCCAAATAAAGCCTCCCTCTCTTACTCATCAACTCCTGATTCTTCAAACACTTAATAGAATCTGGCCATGTGATCCTTAAAAATCATATGGCCAGATTCTAGACACCTTCTCCTTTGTACATGTTGCATCTGGGCCATTTCCTCACTTAGCAATATGGCGTCTACTCCAGTTGGTGACAATGCTGAAACTTCTGCTTTAATAACTGTGATGATAATAAGTTAACATCAAAGTATTATCTCACTATGTGCATTGTAGAGAATGGAAATGATATTAAAGAAAACTTGGCAAAGGCAATCACAAGTACAAAGATCTTTGGATTGAAATATGTCTAACTGATTCCATAAAAAGAAAATGAAGTCACTGTATCCATAGCCTGGTAAGCAATAGGGACATTGAGTTGGAGACATAGTTGGGGGCCAGTCTTATAAAGCTATGATCATCTTTTAATTGGGATTTAATTCATATGCCATAAAATCCATACTTTTAAAATATATAATTTATTTGGTTTTAATATATTCCAAAATGGTGTACCATTACTACTAATTCCAGAACATTTCACCACCTAAAAAAAAACACCAAACTCATTAGCAGTGACTTTTCATTTACCCCTCCCCCCAGCCCTTGGAAAAACACTAATCTGCTTTTGTCTCCATGGATTTGCCTATTCTGGACATTTTATATAAATGGAACCACATAATATGTGGGCATTTGTGTCTGGCTTCTTTCACTCAGCATAATGTTTTCCAAATTCATCCTTGTTGCAGTATGGATCAGTAATTCATTCCTTTTTATGGCTGAATAATAGCCATTATATAAATATATCACATTTTATTTATCTATTCATCAATTGATAGGCATTTGCGTTGTTTCCAGTTTAGGACTCTTATGAATAATGCTGCTGTGAACATCATTTACAAGTATTTGTTTGAACATCTGTTTTCAATCCTTTGGGGGGTATATACTTAGGAGTGGAATCAATGAGTCATATGATAACTGTGCTTGACTTTTTGAGAACTTGTGAACTGTTTTTCCAAAGTGGTTGTGCCATTTCACATTTCCACCAACAATGTCTGAGAGTTCCAAGTTCCCCACATCCTTCCCAACACTTATGGTCTGTTTTTTTATTGTAGTCTATATCGTGGGTATGAAGTGATATTACACTGTAGTTTTGATTTGCATTTCCCTAGTGACTAATGATGTTCAGCATCTTTTCATGTGCTTTCTATCTTCTTTGAAGAAATGTCTATCAGACCTGGCCAATGAGACTCAGTTGGTTGAGTGTCTTCCCAGACACCAAATGGTTGCTCATTCAATCCCCAGTGGGGGACATGCAGGAGGCAGCCAATCAAATCGATGTTTTGCTCTCACATTGATGTTTCTCTCTCTCCCTCTCCCTTTCTCTCTCTCTGAAAATCAATTAAAAAACAAACAAATAACCTTCCATGTTTAAAAAAAGAAATGTCTATCAAATTATTCACCCATTTACCCATTTTTAATTGGGTTATTTGTATTTTTTTCTTGTTGCTGAGCTGTGGTTCTTTATATATTCCAAATGCTAGTCCCTTACCAGATATCTGATTGGCAAATTTCCTCCCATCTATGGGTTTTCTTCTCACTTTCTTGATAGTGCCCTTTGAAGCACAAAAGTTTTTTTATGAAGCCCAATGTATCTATTTTCTCTTTTGTAGCTTGCACTTTTGATGTCATATCTAAGAAACAATTGTTTCTCACAATCATTCATTTTTGTAGAATATGTTCCTTGTTGTATTATAAAATGAAGAAATCACTTTTAATTTTTAAAAATTTATTAAGGATTTTAAACTAATGGCTAAGATTTTCTACTTTTTAATTTTTTATTAGAAATTTCTTTGCTTGAGCATATGATTGAGTTTATTAAAATGCATATTTTCTGTTCAAGGAATGTGAGATTCTCCCAGTGCATAGGTCTCTGTCTCTTTCAGTCTTTCTCTATTTCTGTTTCTTTCTACCTTTGTGTGTGTGTGTCTGTCCGTCTTTCTTTGTCTCTCTGACTGTGTGTGTTTATTAATTTTATTTATTCATCAGTTTCTCCATATCCTTATTTATTTATTTTTTTAAAATATATTTTATTGATTTTTTACAGAGAGGAAGGGAGAGAGATAGAGAGTTAGAAACATCGATGAGAGAGAAACATCGATCAGCTGCCTCCTGCACATCTCCTACTGGGGATATGCCCGCAACCCAGGTACATGCCCCTGACCGGAATCGAACCCGGGACCTTTCAGTCCGCAGGCAGATGCTCTATCCACTGAGCCAAACCGGCTTCGGCATCCTTATTTATTTTTATCCACTAGATCTTTCCTCTGTTTGTGTATGCTTATTGATTGTGATATTCATTTTCACTCTGTATTTATTTTTTATCTACTAGTTCTGAGAGAACTAAATTGAATATACCAGTGCAATTGTATTTTGATTTGTTCTTGTTTCTTGCATTTTCACTTGTTTTTGCTTTTTGTATTGATCCACTATGTTGTTTGGTGGATACATAATTATGACTGAAATAAAATTTTCTATTAAACATGAATACGTAGTGTCCCACTTACCTGATTTAGAGCTTTGAACCTTAAATTCCACTGAATCTGATATTAATATTACATGATCTGTTTTATTTCTGTTTTAATTTTCCTAGCATCTCTTTGTATACCCCTTTATTACTAACATTCTTTTTTAAGTATATTTTTATTGATTTTTAGAGAGGAAGGAAAAGAGAGAGAGAGATAGAAACATCAATGATGAGAGAGAATCATTGACTGGCTGCCTCCTGCACGCCTCCTACTGAGGATCAAGCCCACAACTTGGCATGTGCCTTTGACTGGAATCGAACCCAGGACCTTTCAGTCCATAGGCCAATGCTCTATCCACTGAGCCAAACCAGCTAGGGCTTAACATTCTTTATCAGTCTTCTGAAAACAGCAAGGTTCATTGCTCACCCTTGCTTCCTCTTCCCTTCATCTTCCCCCAGGTTAAGGTTTCTGAATTTACTAATTTCACACTTGTTAATTTGTTTTTGCTTAGAGCACTTTCTCGAATGTTTTCTTCAAATTGGGTACATGGGTAATATCTCTCTCAAGTATTGCATAATCTCATTTTCTTTCACTCTAATAAGTAGATTCTATCTGTTCTTGGTAGAGAATCAGTCCTCTTATCTCAGTTATTCATTGGTGCAGTAATCACAGAAACTGTCTTCAAGCTTGCAGGGTTGCAGATAGGAATTCTAATATTGCCCTGAGTCTCATTCTTTTGTGGTAACTTGTAACTTGTCTCACACTTTTTAAGGTTTTTCCCAGAAGCCCCCAAAAGCCCATTCTTACTTTTCATTGGATAGAAGTGTGTCACATGACCACCCTAGGTGAAAGGGAGGCTGAGAAAGAGAGTACCTGAGAAATGGGAACAAGACTGCCATTTCTGGCCTGAGAAATGATGTTTTGTGCTGGTCTCGGTCTATGGATAGTAATGCACTGAAAATGCTTGGGGGGGGGGGGGGGTCTCACCTGGACCCAGGTGAGACATGTACCCTTTCTAAATTAATGTTACAACTGGACTGACCTTGTGGTTCTTATTATGATTGCAAGATGTCCTTCAGCAATAACCATTAGAAAATTGTGAAAAGATACAGGTTTATACATCCTGTGACTGGCGGTATGCTTATTGGAAATCCACTTTGAAGTAGATGCCTCTTTGAAATGGATGCCTCAGCAATCAAAGCTTAAGTTAGGTTTTTGCATTTTAAAAAAGGCAGGGTTTACACCAAAATAGAAACAATATTGCCATGTCTGGGCTCCCAAGCAAAGAATTACTATTGAGTGGGCACTATGTCACATTCTGAAACCCCAAATTTCAAGTTTTCTGAACCAGACAGGGAAATCACACATTTTCACTACCCACTTGACAATTTTAAAAAGCTGCAATAACAAAATACCACAGGCTGGGCAGCTTAAACAACAGAAATTTATTTTCTCACAAGTCTGGAGGTTGGGAAGTCCATGATCAAGGTTCTGGCAGATTCAATTCCTGGTTAGGCTTATCTTCCTGACTTGTAATCTTCTGCCTTCTTGTTATAGCTTCATATGGAATTTCCTTGATTATTGCAAGTGGTAGAATGGGGGTGTGGAGGGCACTTATTATAAGGACACTAATTCTATCACATCAGGACCCCATTTTTTTGTCACCTTTTATCCCTTCTATGCCTTCTTCCACCTCCACCCATCCCCTTTCACCCCTACAATCGCCACACTCTGCCCATGTCCATGAGTTCTCTCTCTTTTTTTGTTGTTGTTGTTCAATCCTTTCACCTTCCCACCCTGACTCCACATGTCTGCCTGCTCTTTATCTGAGTCTGTCTTTATTTTGCTTCATAGTTGTTTGTTCATTAAATTCCACATATGAGTGAAATCAGGACCCCATTCTTATGACCGCATTTAATTTCAGTTACCTCCTTGGAGGCCCCATCTACAGCCACAATGGGGGTTAGAGCTTCAACATATGAACAGAGGGGCATACAAACACTCAGTCCTTAACAGTAGACATGGTCAATGGCCCACTTAAATGCCCCGGGCATTTGCCATTCCTTTACACACCAATTCTGAGACTTTCTCTGGCTACTGAAGACTACTCAGCCCACGTTCGGGACAGGTGGAAAGGGGGCTTAACACTCCCTGGGAGCATTCCCCCATGGGTAAATGATGAGATTTCGTGGATAAATAGCCTGGTGCCCTCACTCTTTGCCTGGGATCACTCTGAAGTGTGTGCTCCACACTGCCTCCCAGAGGTCCCTAGAGGAATTGGGACTCTGTTATCCCCAGTGGAAACTTGCTTGATACTCTTTTTTTTCTGCCATCCCTGTCTCATTTCACCACTTCCCCTCCAGTGTTTTCTGGGATCACCTCCCAAATAAAGTACTTGCACTTGTATCCGTGTCTCAATGTCTGCTTCTTGGAGAACTCAACCAAAGTCAATGAGGAAAGGCAAGAGCAAGGACAACCATTACCTTAACTGATTGTCTTGGAAAGTCAGGACAGAGTCTGGTGGAAAGAGCATAGCCTCTGGCACATGTTAGATGCACAATAAATCTTTGTCAAATGAATGACCAAATTTCTCCTTTGTGTTCCAGATACTGATGAATGTAAGCCTCCCATTAGTGTATATTGTGGACTAAATGCTGAATGCCAGAATGTTCCAGGAAGTTTCTACTGTCAGTGTGAACCTGGATATAAACTCCTCTCTGGGAATACACAGTTCAAGAATTCCAATGAGAACACTTGTCAGAGTAAGAAAATTTTTATCTTCTTGTCATCCTTCCACATTTTTCACTGAGTCTAACACCAGAAAAGATATTAAAAGATATTTTTTGTGGTGAGGACAGGACATGTTTCTATTTCCTGGAAGAAAATGGATAATGAAAAGAGGAGAGGAAAAAAGGAAAGAATGAAGTTAAAGGAATAATGGGGTTCAGAAGGCAAGTAGACTTTGGAGATGGGGATGAAAAGGTGGTAAGTGAGGCAAGATTCCTTGAATTTCAAAGAAGAGAAACTCACTTGGGTTAACTTAAACAGAAAAGATGAGTTTATGATAAGGATGCATGGATATACCTTGGGACTCAAGGACAGGAAAAGAGCTGGACTTCTGGAATGAAAAGAAACTGGAGGCTCAACACTCTCAGGGTACCCCAGTCTCTGATTCTCTTTGGGACAGAACCTGTCCTCTCTTTCCTTGCAAATTGGATTTCTCTGCCTCCTCGTCCACAGGACAGGAACAATGGCCAACAGCTGCAAATCTTACCAGTGTATTGCTCCAACCACCCAAAGAGAGGTCAATTAACTCTCTCTTGGACCCAATTGCAAAGTCTTTGGAGATAGACAAATTGGCCCAGTTTGAGTGATATTCCCACCCTCAGATCTGTCGTCTACATCCACATCTTCAAGAGACAACAGAGCAGAGTGGTTAAGAACCCTTTGTAAGGTGTCTAGAGCCAATTTCCAACAGAATGCCCTTGGGTGCATACTAACTTTTCTCCACCCTATGTGTAAAATGGGGCCAACCATCTGCATCCTCACAGGGGCTATGCTTCACTAAGTGAGATAGTACCATAGAAATCACTTAGAAGTGTTTGCTAATATTGCTAGCATTTCATCTGATTCTTTAAAAAAAAAAAAAAAGGTTTAAACACCTGCTCTGGCTAGAAAGGTCATAGAAAATTTCAAGTAGCTCTTTAATAACAAGGGTATCTTTTCTACCAATGAGAAGCACTCCTACAAGATTCAAGCCCAAATTCCCATATTTCCCCAGGTCCCAAGCTGGAGTCCACGCCAAGATCTTGGAGCTGCGTGAGCTCCAAATGTGAGACTAGGGTCCAAGGAGGGAAGGTGAGAGGAAAGAACACGGGATGGATAGGAAAGAGTTGCTGTGCCCTAAGTCCACTGCTAGCTCAGATGATCAATAAATATTTGTTGAATGAATGAATGAATGAATGAATGAATGAATGAATGAATGAATAGGATTGCACCAAAGGGAATGAGTCCAAGCAGGCTGAGATTCTCCCTGGGTTCTGACGTTAATCTGTTAAACTTGCCCTATTTTACAAGGACGAGAAATGCCTTTGGTTATTTTCCTAATTCTAAGGGCTTCACAGTCCTTTTATATTTATTTATTCATTCATTCATTTATTTATTTATTTAGCCTGTTGGGGAAGAAGAGGGGGAGAGAAAGATGAGGGCATGCTCCTGGGAGGGACAGTGCCTTCACAGTCCTTTTATATGGACTGAGTCCACCTGGGGTTAGTTATCATGAAGGTTGGTAGGTCCAAGAAGGCACCCATGGAAAAGTATGCAACTTTCAGACAAAAGCACTTTTTTACAATGAATGTAGTTTTCAATAATAGACACATTCTGAACTCAGGGTTGTAAGTCAGAGTTCTTGCACGCTTTTTTAAATTTATTTTTTAATTACAGTTGACATGCAATATTATATTAGTCTCAGGTGTACACCATAGTGGTTAGACGTCTATGTAACTTATGAAGTGATCTCCCCAATAAGCTTCGTATCCATCTGATACCATACATAGTTATTACATTATTGACTATATTCCCTATGCTGTACATCCCCGTGACTATTTTGTAACTGCCAATTTGTATTTCTTAATGCCTTCACCTTCTTCACCCTACCCTCCAATCCCCCTCCCATTTGGCAAGCATCAGTTTGTTCTCCATATCTATGAATTTGTTTGTTTTGTCTGTTTATTTATTTTGTTGTTGTTGTTTTTCAGATTCCACATATGGTATTTGTCTTTTTATCTGACTTATTTCATCAGCATAATATCTTCTAGGTCCATCCATGTTATTGCAAATGGCAAGATTTTATTCTTTTATATAACTGAGTGATTCTAAGTTCTTGCACTCCTAAGTCAAAACCTTCAATGTTATAAGAAAGCTCTTTGCCCTTTTTAGCAAATAGACTCAGCTGAAAACCAAGATATGGACTAGGTATAGATTTAACCTCAGTTTGATGGTAACAGATATTAAACATTTTATAGCCTTTCCTCATCTTTCTAAAGCAGATATGGGTGTCCTCACAATGCGCAATTAATCACACACAAGGTCCCATTAACAGCTGCTAATCAAAAATGGACACTCCTGTGTCCGTTCTAATTCCCAGCCAGGCTGAATTTTAAAACCATGCATGTAAGCAGAACCCATGGACACAGACAGAAGGGGGGTGAGGGTATGTGCTGGTGGGGGGGGTGGGGAGGAGGTGAATAGCCAGGGAGAGGTCAATGGGGAGAAAAGGAGACATATGTAATACTTTAAATACTAAAGAATTTTTTAAAAACCTGAGGTATTTAATTTTCTGTTTCCTCAGCCATTTCAGTTATAATGTCCAGCCAAGACTGACTTAAAGAGTTTGGAGTTTACATTTTTCTGCTTCCTCTGTGCCAGTGTAGCTCTATTAACAGCAACTTTGGCATTTAAGATCCAATACCTTTTGTGATCAGGAGCTGTCCTGTGCATTGTAGGGTGTTGAGCAGCATCCCAGGCCTCCAAATCATCAGATTCCAGGAGCATCCCCTGTTCCAAACTGTACCCACCAAAAATGTCTCCAGCCATTATCAGTGTCCCCTGAGGGCAAAATCACCCCCAGTGGAAAAACACTGCTCTACACTGTAACAAGGAACTTGGACTCTGATCCCCCAAACAGCAAAGAAGCTTGTCAATGAACATAATTAGTTTGACTTCAGACATTCTCCATTCAAGTTATTCACCTTACCTGCCCACCTCTCCATCCTTTCACTCTCATCCCCACAGTAACTTCCCATGATGTCTTTTGCAGATATCACCTCCTCAAGCACAACCAAAGGCAATAAAGAGGTGAGTGGAAGCTGAGTCCTGGAACCTAGCCTGGTAACAAATACTTACAAAGCCAAAAATTAGCAAATGACGATGGGTACTAGATATTACATGTGTACTACATATTATAGATCATATATTGATGCATCATATGCAATATATATTTTAATATGTAATGTATGTTAATTTTAATGTAAGCTAATTATAATGTAAGTTCATTATAATATAATATCGCTAGACAATTTATATTATGTATAATTATGAGATATACATATATTATAGTTGACCTTTGAATATGGATACTGACCTCCCCCATGCAGTTGAAAACCCCCAGAAACTTAGCTACTAATAGCCTACTGTTGACCAGAAGTCTTACTGATAACATAGTTGGTTAACACATATTTTATATATTACATGTATCATACACTGTATTCTTACAATAAAATAAGCTAGAAAATGTTATTAAGAAAATCATAAGGAAGAGAAAATACATTTATGGTATTTATTGAAAAAATTCACATATAAGTAGACCCATTCAATTCAAACCATGTTGTTTGAGAGTCAACTATATACCACCATGTTTATCACTATACGTATGTCACTATATATCTCACTATAGCGATAGATAGAGTGTGTGTGTGTGTGTGTGTGTGTGTGTGTGTGTGTGTGCACTGCCCCGTAAAGATAGGATTTATCCCAGACCAAGAAAAACAAACTAAATAAGACTGTATTAGGGTATGCTGAGCTGCGGCAACAGAGGCCCAATTATTCAATGGCTTTTAAAAGATAGATTTTTATTACTTTCTGAGTTAACAGTCCAGAGGTGAACAGTCTAGGCTGGCGATGGGATTCTGCTCTGTGAGGCCATTAAGAGTGCCCACATTCTTTCCAACCCCTGGCATCTTGTCCTCAACTGCATGGTCAAACATGGGTTGCTGCAATGTTGCATTCATAGGGAGAGGGGAGGGGAAGTCTAGGGCACATTGTCTGGAGGGCAGAGTGAAGGGAGAGAGTGATCCAGGTGAAATTTGTGGGATTCATTCAGTTACTAAAAGGAAGAAGGGAAAATGGATACTTTAAGATAGCTAAAAAAGAGAGAGATATCAAGAAAGTACCTATTAGGTAGTAATCATTTAGTGTCTGTAAATCAACTCTGAATTTTAATATTTTTGTTAAATAATTCATGTCTCTGAGAATGTCCAGTTGAGTAGAATAGGCTCATTCCTTCTTCTGCCCTCACCCTGCCCTACTGCAGAGGGAGTGTTCATGCCTTGCCCTCCCAATCTCCAGGCCTCCAGGTACATGCTATCCTCTCTACCTGAAATTTCTTTTCCCAGTTCATAACCTGGCTGGGTTTTTGTCACTCTTCTTTGCCCGAGACTCCATTCAGGTATCACATACTTCTGGAGGGCCTCCCTAAACAACCTCCATCTGAGTTAATATCCCCTTCCCCATGTGTTTATGGTGGGAGGCTGTGGCAGGAGAGGCTCCCACCACCACCACTGTACTGGCAGCCATCAGCCTGGCTTATGGCTGAGCAGAGCTCCTCCCATGTGAGTGCCTTGACCACCAGAGGGCAGCTCCTGCATTGAGCGTCTGCCCCCTGGTGGTCAGTGTGTGTCATAGTGACCAGTCATTCCCAGTCTTTCTGCTGTTAGGGTCAGTTTGCATATTAGCCTTTTATTATATAGGATAAAGGCCTAGTGCATGGGTGGGGGCCAGCTGGTTTGCCCTGAAGGGTGTCCCAGATCAGGGTGGGGGTCCCGCTGGGGTGCCTGGACAGCCTGGGTAAGGGGTTGATGGCTGTTTGCAGCTGGTCACACCCCCTTCAGGGTGGGTTTCCCCACTGGGGTGCCTGGCCAGCCTGAGTGAGGGGCTGATGGTTGTTTGCAGGCTGGTCACACCCCTTTCAAGGTGGGGGTCCCCAATGGGGTGCCTGGCCAGTCTGGGTGAGGGGCTGAAGGCCGTTTTCAGGCTGGCCAAGCCCCCAGGTGACGGAAGCTCTCAGTTCCTTTTTTTCTTTTTTTTTTTATTCTGAGATTTATTTACATTCTATAATTGAAACTTTGTAGCCTTGAGAGGAGCTCAGAGCCAGCCAGGGTGGGCGGGAGGGAAGCCTCCTGCTCGCTCCAGCTCCATGGCCATGGCCGGCTGAAAGCAGGTATCTGGGGTTTATTTATCTTCTATAATTGAAACTTTGTTGCTTTGAGTAGAGCTCAGAGCCCGCCGTGGCAAGCGGGAAGCTTGGCTTCCTCCATCATTGGGGCAACCAAGCCTCCTGCTTGCTCCAGCTCCGTGGCTGCTGGCCGCCATCTTGGTTGGTTTAATTTGCATATAGTCGCTCTGATTGGCTGGTGGGCGTGGCTTAAGGCATAGCGAAGGTATGGTCAATTTGCATGTTTGTCTTTTATTAGTGTAGATAATATTTGAGACTGGGACATTCTTTGTTGTGGGGGTTTTCCCATACATTAGAGGATGTGGAGCAGTATCTCTGGCCTCCACCCACCGGATATCAGGAGCATCCCTTAGTGGTGACATCCATAAATATCTCCAGACTTTACCAAATGGCCCCAGGGCAAGCATGTGAAACTCAAAGGCTAACATGGGCCAAATAAACAAGGTTTAAGTTTATGTGGGCCACATAAAAGCAAAAGCTTCAATTTTCATAGAAATGTGGGTTTCTTTCAATTGGCTGAAATAAAAGAGTAATCTTTAACATAAAATAATAAAACATTTAATAAAAATTAATGTTTTTTCTTGAACATTAACTTACCAGACACTGAATAACTGCATAAATTAATAAGCATAATGCAAATAAACCTATTTTTCTTGCTCTCCAAAAGCAAAATATTTTCTGCTGTATAATGTATTTCTCTCTTTACCGCATCCAGCGTGGCTAGAGAGCGGACAGGAGTCCTGAGTAGGGGCGACAGGAGATTGAGAAAATGAAAGAGACAGACACAGAGACAGTAGAGAAAGCTGGGACCGGGTGGGACAGCTGGCCCTCTGATGGAGAGACAGTGACCCAGAGCCAGTGCAGGGCATTTATTATATACAGTATAATTCCAAGAAGTTTTACTAGATTTTAAAACAAAGGAAATTATGTGAAATCATGATTAAAGATCAAGCTATAGTCATGGTTAAAGATCAAGCTGTAATTTTTCATTCTTTTTTTTTCTTTTTCTTTTTTTTTTAAATATATTTTATTGATTTTTTACAGAGAGGAAGGGAGAGGGATAGAGAGTTAGAAACATTGATGGTGAGAGAAACATCGATCAGCTGCCTCCTGCACATCTCCTACTGGGGATGTGCCCGCAACCCAGGTACATGCCCTTGACCAGAATCGAACCTGGCACCCTTCACTCTGCAGGCTGACGCTCTATCCACTGAGCCAAACCGGTTTCGGCTAATTTTTCATTCTTGTGGCTTCTTTGTAATAGTCACTCCTGGCTAAGCCCGGATAATTGAGTCCGTTCCTTGGGCCTGGCTGAGCTTAGATAATGAAACCCACCCCCTGGCACCTGAGCTAAGGGTCAGGCTGACAACGTACCTGCCTCTGGCATGGTGCGTTTCCAGGATGTGGCTCTGCCAACACCACTGGACTCAGCTGACAATAATTTAAAAAATGTTCAATGTGCCTTCCCAGGCACTCTCTACACTGTTGCGCACACCAAACAAGTCAGTATAAGACTAATGACATGGCAATCAGATGCTAAAATATTAGCCGCTGGTATTAGTGTAGAGAAATGGTGTGCCTGCACATAAGGCGCGTAAGGGTAATGAATGCAGCACAATTATAGTACTTGGTCATTAGTGTTGTAGTTTGTTATTACTAATTATGTATGACAGAATATTGTAAAAATTAAGTAACAAAATTTTTATTAAAACATTTCTAACAAACCGTTATATTGGCTGGGCCACAAAAATATTCATTGTGGGTCGCAAGTTTGACATGCTTGCCCCAGGGGCTCAAAATTGCCTGGGTTGAGAACCTGGTCTATTTCGAGCAAACACACCACTTCCCTATTGGGGAAGTGATAATTAACCCTTGTCCTGTATTTACCAGGCACAGACATGTAGCATCTTCTAACTCATTTAATTTTGCCAAAAACTCCATAGGGTCCTATTACTGTCCCCATCCTAAAGTGGGGAAACTGAGGCACAGAGCAATTGAGTGACTTTCCCAAGGTCACACAGCCAGTGAATGGTGGAGTCAGGATTTTAACTGGGTCCTCTGGTTCCAGAACTTGCTTTCTCATGTTTTCTACTGTCCCTTGGGGTTGTGGGGACCTATCAGAGTGGATTATTATTGTTATTGTTGTTGTTTATATATTTAAAGCTACAACGAGTTGTTGAAAATTTTGAGTCACTTCTCACCAACACGACTCTGTGGGAATCAGGAGAGGAGAGAGAAGTTGCATCCAAGGCCACATCTATTCTCCAGACTATGGAATCCAATGTTCTAGAAACTGCCTTGAATGCCCCAGACCAAGAAATCCAGAAACTTCAAAACAATACTGTGGGTAAGGAGACAATAAGACCTGATGCTCATGGAGTGGGGTGGTGGGGTTTCTGGCTACTAGCTGGGGTCTGTATTAAGCAGTTAGAAAATAAATAAATACATTGCATGAGCCAATTTATATAAAATGCTGTAAATTTGCAAACTAATCTATTATGACAGGGAGGGGAGAGTGGAGGGATAAAAAGGAGGCAAGAGAAAATTTGGGGAAACTTGGGGCTCATGGAAATGCTCACTACCTTGATTGTGTTGGTGGTTTTACAGGTGTATACACCAATAAAACTAATCAAATTGTACACGCTAACATACATCCAAATACACCTCCATAGAACTGCTAAAAAAAAAAAAAAAAAAAGATTCTCAGTGGTTTTCAATCCTGGGTCTGGGATTTAGGCTTAAAAAGTATTTTTTAAATCTAGTGCCTGCATAACCTAATAACACATGTAGAAGAAACATCTTATGAGATATTTTTTAAATGAAAATCCTTTTATTGCACTTGTCATACATATTACACAACCATGTGACATGACATGTTAATTAGCTTGACTATGGTTGTCATTTCACTAGGTATATATTGTGTAAAATCATCATACTGTAAACCTTAAATATATACAATTTTTCTTTTTAAAAATAAAATACCACAGCAAAACCAAGTATTAAATTTTTAATTAGGAAAATACATAAACAAAACTAATTTAGACCAACCAAATCTGCCCATATCCCAGTCTTCCAATCCTATACCTAGTTAGGTACATGTGTGATGAGGAGGACACATATCTGTTGTGTATGTTATCTTTTCAATACAGTTCCACAAAACCTATTTTCTTCACTCATTATCTCACTAACATCTTTCCGTGAAACTTCAGACAGCATCATTACCTACATTATTGTCTTCAGTGACTTATAGAGTTGCATTGTATGAGTGTGCCATAATTTATTTTCCTATTCTGGGAAATGTGGGGTTTTGCCAAACAATCCTGTGATAAAGACCACTAAAAATTTATCTGTTTGTATTTTTTGATATTTTCTTAGGATGAATTCATAAAGGAGGAGTTGTTAGGTCAAGGGGAGAAAACATTTTAGACTTTTGATATATATCACTATATGGGCCTCCAGAAATATTTGTTGTGTTTTATTCAGCTCAGGGATATCAAAGGATTGGTGTATGCTTAACGAACCATTTTTGTTTACCAACTTAGCTGATAAAATACTTTATGCTCTATAAAAATAATAATAATGAAAATACATTTAAATGGTAAAAGAAAATCTAGTACCTAACCATCTTGGGAAACTGGAATCTGGACACTTTCATTATCAATTGAACCATTTTCCAAATTACAAATAATTCTCATCTGTCCTGATTTGACCAGGTTCTAATTGTTTAATCAGGTAACCAGTGCCCTCATCTCAGTGAGCTTCAGTCTCTTCAACTGTAAAATGGGATTATAATAATGCATATAATGCTGAGACCAGATGCTGCTTATTTGGGAGATTTCAGGAAAGTCTAAAGCATGAGCCAAGACAGGCTATTTGTATGGAAAAGCCACTGGAAATAGCTTGGGTGGGCCCACAGTGGTGAGGCAGGGTCTCAGGGAATCCCAGGGCAGGGTGAACAGTGATAGCCAGGTTTATGAAGACTCAGATATGGCGCCTGCCTGCTGGCTCTGTGAGGAGAGGGCTCAGAAAAGGAGCCATGGCCTCTGCCAACACTTCTGTCTGGGAGAACTCTGCCCCTACAGCTCACCCGGATGCCAGACACTTCAGTTCCTCTTTGTATGTTCCTGGTGCCTTTCAAGCTGCTGCCCCAGTTCTGGAGCTCAGAATGAGTCTGAGTAAGTCCATGCACAGGTCCTTTAAGAGGAACTGCCTGGGACTCCAGAAGCTCTTGGTCTCACTCAGTCACAATCCCTGCTGATTTTTACAACCAGAAGTTATGGAAACTTCTCCTCACAGCACTGGATCCCTGAAATGAGAAGCCTGTTTTGGGGTTCTCAGGGGTGACCTCTGCAACCGAGATACCCCTCCTGATTTTTATCCACCACACGTGGGTGTGGGACCAGCCCATTCCACATCTCTACCCCTCCTACCAGTCTCAATGTGGCTTATTCCTTAAATCCTTAGTTATAGGAGTTCTGTTTAGCTACATTTCAGGTGGTTCTGAATGATAATTGTCAGTAGTTTAGTAGTGCTTTTGATGTGATTGTGGGAGGATTCGAGTACCACATTTACCTACACCCCCATCATAACCTTAAGCCTTGGAGAGGACCCCTAATTCTGAACCTCAGTTTCCTCATCTAAATAATGGTCCTTCGTGGGGTTATATGATGCTGTCATAAGATGACAATGTATCAGGCTCTTAGCTCAGTGCCTGGCATCCCCTACACCAGTGATGGCAAACCTATGACACGTGAACTCATTTTTTTGGTTGATTTTTCTTTGTTAAATGGCATTTAAATATATAAAATAAATATCAAAAATATAAGTCTTTGTTTTACTATGGTTGCAAAGATCAAAAAATTTCTATATGTGACATGGCACCAGAGTTAAGTTAGCGTTTTTCAAAATGCTGACATGCTGCGCTCAAAAGGTTCACCATCACTGCCCTACACATTCAGTAAATGTGGCCTGTTTTTGTTGCTGTGCACATTTTTTAAAACTTATAATAACAGTAAGCTTGCCTGGCACTTTTCTTACCAGCTATTGAAACTCGAGTTGTTACAGACAATTGCTCCAAGGAAAGAAACATCTTCAACTTGAACGCCCAAATGAACTCACTGGACATCCATTGCAATGACATCATCCAGGGAAACCTACAAGGTACATGTGGTGACTGCATTCAGAATCCCTAAGACACACACAGCAATATCTCTGTGTGAGTCATAAGGAAACAGTCCCCAATAAGTTCCGACTTGATGGGTTTGTTACCCTAAAATTGTGTCAGTTGAGTCTTATCCTAAAAGAAAGACATCTTCCCAAAGTGGAAGCTTTTTATTCTTCTGCATGGAATAGACTTCTTTGTAATTTGGGGGCTGCTCCATCCATATCTCAGTTTGGGTTCACCCAGAAGCAGTTTCTAGAAGAATTGTAAGGGGTTCCAGCATAAGAAGTTCATTTAGGGGGTGATCCAAGGAAGCAGCAGTAAGTGTATTAATCAGAGTTCTCCAGAGAAACCAATAGAATGTGTGTGAAGAGAGACAGAGACAGATTTCAAGGAACTGCCTCATGTTATTGTGGAGGCTGGCAAGTCTAAATTATAGCCAGGGAAGAGCTGATGTTGTAGCTCAAGTCCAAAGACAGTCTGAAGACAATTCCCTCTTCCTCAGGGGAGGTCAGTCTTTTCCTTAAGACCTTCAACTGATTGGATGAGGCCCACCCATAAGATGGAGGATAATCTGCTTTACTCAAGCCTAACTATTTAAGCTTTAATCTCAAGATCCATTCATGCTGTCACAAATAGCAGTATTTCAACTCTTCTTATGGCTGAGTAGTATTCCATTGTACTCATGTATCACATCTTTATCTATGGATGGACCTTAAGAATATTATGCTAAGCAAAACAAGTCAATCAGAAAAGGTAAGAGCCATATAATTTCACTCATATGTGGGATATAAAACTGAAACTCACAGATACAGACAACAGTACCGTGGTTACCAGAGGGAAAGGGGGTGGGGGACAGTAAAAGGTAAAGGGGGCCAAATATTTGGTGACAGAAGATGATTTGCCTTTGGATGGTGGATACATAAGGCAATATACAGATCATGTATCATAGAAATGTACACTTGAAGTAGATTGAGAACCAAGATGGCGGCATAGGTTAACGCCGGAGTTTGCTGCTTTGAACAACTACTTCAAAAGTGAAACCAAAAAACGGAAGGGACATCACCCAGAACCACAGGAACGCTGGCTGAGTGGAAGTCCTACAACTAGGAGGAAAGAGAAACGCTTACGGACACTCAGAGGAGGCACAGTGCTGAAGTCAAATTCTGAG
Organism: Myotis myotis; assembly: GCF_014108235.1. NCBI lineage: Eukaryota > Metazoa > Chordata > Mammalia > Chiroptera > Vespertilionidae > Myotis > Myotis myotis. The sequence continues at coordinate 1,357,284 of NW_023416339.1, forward strand.
GTGCGGAGTGCGCAGTGCGCGGAGCGGGCTGGCGGCGGAGGGCGCGGTTGGCGTTTTCAATCGGGAGGGAGTCGCAGAATCTGAGCTCCAGATCCGGGCGAGTCTTTAGGGACCCACACTCAAACGGGAGAAGCGGGACTGTCTGGCTTCGGTCAGAGCGAGTGCAGCTTTCTCTCTGAGCTTTGCAGCGGGTGCTGGGACTCAGAGAGGCAGAGCCCCTGGGGACAGGACTGAGAGCCGCCATAACTGCTCTCTCCGGCCCACCCTGTTGATCCTGTGGGACCCGCCCCGCCCAAGCCCTGCACAGAGGCTTTTGCCGGATAGCCTCAGGCAAAGGCTAGATTAGCACCTCCCTAGAGGACAGAAGTTCTCTCACTGCTGACACAGCTGATTCTCATAGCCACTTGGCCTGGAGGTCAAACCCTCCCTGGAATTAGCTACAACAATCAAGATTTAACTATAAGACTGCGAACAAAGACCACTAGGGGGTGCACCAAGGAAGCATAACAAAATGCGGAAACAAAGAAACAGGACAAAATTGTCAATGGAAGATATAGAGTTCAGAACCACACTTTTAAGGTCTCTCAAGAACTGTTTAGAAGCCGCCGATAAACTTAATGAGATCTACAAGAAAACTAATGAGACCCTCGATCTTATATTGGGGAACCAACTAGAAATTAAGCATACACGGACTGAAATAACGAATATTATACAGACTCCCGACAGCAGACCAGAGGAGCGCAAGAATCAAGTCAATGATTTGAAATGCGAGGAAGCAAAAAACACCCAACCGGAAAAGCAAAATGAAAAAAGAATCCAAAAATGCGAGGATAGTGTAAGGAGCCTCTGGGACAGCTTCAAGCGTACCAACATCAGAATTATAGGGGTGCCAGAAGATGAGAGAGAGCAAGATATTGAAAACCTATTTGAAGAAATAATGACAGAAAACTTCCCCCACCTGGTGAAAGAAATGGACTTACAGGTCCAAGAAGCGCGGAGAACCCCAAACAAAAGGAATCCAAAGAGGACCACACCAAGACACATCATAATTAAAATGCCAAGAGCAAAAGATAAAGAGAGAATCTTAAAAACAGCAAGAGAAAGAAACTCAGTTACCTACAAGGGAATACCCATACGACTGTCAGCTGATTTCTCAACAGAAACTTTGCAGGCCAGAAGGGAGTGGCAAGAAATATTCAAAGTGATGAATACCAAGAACCTACAACCAAGATTACTTTATCCAGCAAAGCTATCATTCAGAATTGAAGGTCAGATAAAGAGCTTCACAGATAAGGAAAAGCTAAAGGAGTTCATCACCACCAAACCAGGATTATATGAAATGCTGAAAGGTATCCTTTAAGAAGAGGAAGAGGAAGAAAAAGGTAAAGATACAAATTATGAACAACAAATATGCATCTATCAACAAGTGAATCTAAGAATCAAGTGAATAAATAATCTGATGAACAGAATGAACTGGTGATTATAATAGAATCAGGGACATAGAAAGGGAATGGACTGACTATTCCTGGGGGGAAAGGGGTGTGGGAGATGTGGGAAGAGACTGGACAAAAATCGTGCACCTATGGATGAGGACAGTGGGTGGGGAGTGAGGGCGGAGGGTGGGGCGGGAACTGGGAGGAGGGGAGTTATGGGGGGGAAAAAAAGAGGAACAAATGTAATAATCTGAACAATAAAGATTTAATTTAAAAAAAAAAAAGAAATGTACACTTGAAACCTATATAATCTTATTAACCAATGTCACCCCAATAAATATAAAATTTTAAAAATAAAATAACTATAAGAATACTATAAGAATTCAAGCAAAAACAAAAATTTTTAAAGGATGCAGATAGATAGATAGATAGATATTAATCTCATCTAAAAAATACCTCCACAGCAACATCCAGACTGATGTTTGACCAAATATCTGTGTACCATGAACTTGCCACGTTAACATAAAATTAACTACTCAAGTTGTGGAGAGAGGAAGTGAGTGGAGAAAAGGCAGCCAATACAGGGATTGTTATGTTAGTGAACAGGTTACTGCTGGTGGTAACTGGAGCTCAATCCCACTGAGTTATTCCACTAAAGGAGAAGGCGTTGGGCCATTTATCTAACTGCGCTGATTCATCACTGGTTGAGGACCCACCTGGGGAGTTCATTTCCAGACCCTTCCATTCTGCCCTGAGTGCAGACCAAACACATTCTCTCACGGAAAGCTCCCAGGCAGAGTTCAGCTGCCTGAGTAAAACCCATCAGCATATAAAGAAACCAAGAGTGCCAAGAAATAAAGTCAGGGTGCCTACAGCATCTGCATACAAAGGAGTAGATTGTTACTATTAATTGTCCCAGTGTTATCAAACTCTGACTTTTGTTTTGGGGGAGGGGAGGTGAAGGGCAGTTAGAAATGAATTCAGCTTTATTTGATTCACATTATCTAGTCATTTTTTTTTACTTTTTTTTTTTTCAACTACAGTTAACATTCAGGATTATATTAGTTTTAGGTGTACAGCATACTGGTTAGACTTTTACGTAACTTACAAAGTGATCCCCCTGATAAGTCTAGTATTCACCTGACCATACCTAGTTATTATAACATTATTGACTACATTCCCTATGCTGGACTTTGCATCCCCGTGACTATTTTGTAACTGCCAAGACTCTCTGATTTTTTTTCCAAGAGAAACCAAAAATTGAGTTGTTGGCATGAAAACTGTTAGGTTAGGTGGCTCAGGAGGCGGCGCAAGAAATAGAGTCCAGTGAATCAGAAAAGAAAGGAAAGGAAAAGGTTTATTCTGCGTCCCCGGGAGACCCACGTACCCCAAGGACAGGGCACGTGGATTCACGCCAACAGGGAGGGGGGCGCTTTTTTTATACTGCGGTTGGGTGAGGGGCGGGGACATGAGCTGAGGAATTCTCTGCTGCAGGGAATGGGCGGAATATTCAGGACGAAGTTCTTATCTGTGTGGGGGTATGTGAATTCAGGGAGAAGAAGCTGGTATCTGTGTCTGGCACCTTGATCTGTGAGAAATTCCAGGGGAAGTCCATTATCTTGTCATGTCTGCATGTATCCGATCCTGGGCTCTCTCCGACCTAACAAAAACCTTTAATTTTTCCATTTTGCAAGAATACTTAGCTAAAACTGCTATAGCAAGATAAATGGGGTCTTGAAATCCAATCACGTAAATATGGATACAGTTGTCTGTACTGTCCGTCAAAACTCCCAAAGTAAAACATGAACAACAAACTGCATTCTGATCTGAGACAATCTCATGAGACAATCAGTTCCTATCACTTTCCTCCCTCAAGAAGATAAGTACTTGTTGCTGGAGAGGATGTGGAGAAAAAGGAACACTTGTGCACTGCTGGTGGGAATGCAGACTGGTGCAGCCACTATGGAAGACAGTATGGAGTTTCCTTAAAAAACTGAAAATGGAACTCCCATTTGACCCTGTGATCCCACTTCTAGGAATATATCCCAAGAAACCAGAAACACCAATCAGAAAGGATATATGCACCCCTATGTTCATAGCAGCACAATTCACCATAGCTAAGATCTGGAAACAGCCTAAGTGCCCATCAGTAGATGAATGGATCAGAAAACTGTGGTACATCTACACGATGGAATACTATGCTGCTCTAAAAAGGAAGGAACTCTTACCATTTGCAACGTCATGGATGGAACTGGAGAGCATTATGCTAAGTGAAATAAGCCAGTCAATGAAGGAAAAATACCACATGATCTCACTCATTCATGGATAATAGAGACCATTATAAACTTTTGAACAATAATAGATACAGAGGCAGAGCTGCCTCAAACAGATTGTCAAACTGCAGCAGGAAGGCCGGGGAGGGTTGCGGGGCAGGAGGTAGGGGGGTAAGAGATCAACTAAAGGACTTGTATGCATGCATATAAGCATAACCAGTGGACATAAGACATTGGGGGATAGGGGAGGCTAGGGGACTGTCTAGGGCGGGGGGATAAAATGGACACATATGTAATACCCTTTGTAATACTTTAAGCAATAAAAAAAAAAAGTCAAAAAAAAAAGTCAAAAAAAAAAAAGAAGATAAGTACTTGAATCTGCCTCCATTTGTGAATGGACCAGGCAGAGGAGGGGCGCCAACCTCCAATCACATAATTTCACACTTGCATTATCATGGGATTCCTCTGCAATTCACAATTTGTAGAGAGCGCAAGACTTCACACAGTACAGGCTACCAAAATCACATCTTCAGCCCAGTTTGCTCCTTGGTCACACCCTGGGGTACTGGGGCTTAGGATTTCAACATGTAGATTCATGAGGACACAGCTCAGCCCAGAACAGCTGTCTATGCTGATGGCTTAAATAAATTATATGCATCACAGTGGGATTCCATGTGCTTTGAGGAGTACCTGGCACAGATGTGCCCAGCAGGAGACTATTTATCATCCCCTAATGGGCTCTGTGGTCTCATCTCCAAGCATTTGCATTGGCTGTTTCCCTGCCAGGAATGACAACCATCACTTTGTTGGGTGAACTTTGACTCTTCTTTTAATACAGCTCAACTTTCACCTCCCAGGACTGCCCACTTCCATCACAGCACCAGAGTCAGGCCATCCCTCCCCAGCATGAACCTACCTTATCTTGGCATCTACCATGTTGTGTTGTATCTGTTGATTGACACAGCCCTGTCTCCTTCATACTGGGATCCCTTTCAGGGCGGGAACCATTAATTCTTTCTCTATAGGCACTGTATCTGGCAAACAATAACAAAAGCTCGTCAAATTAAATCCACTGTTAGGCTGAAGCCTTAACATTACTAATGAGAGAAAAGAACCCATTGATGGATGTGTGACAAACTCATAAGGGACATTTCTCTGTCCTTCAGGTTCTGCTTGGATTCCCAGCCTCAGCACTATTAACATATGGGGCCAGGTTATTCTCTGGGGTGGGGCCCATAGTGTTTTGAGCACTATATCCTTGGCCTTGGCCCACTGGATGCCAATAGCAACCCCCCAGTTGTGACAACCAAATATGCTTCCAGACAGTGCCCTATGTTCTCTGAAGGGGGCAGAATCACCCTCAATTGAGAACTGCTGGTCTACAGTAATCTTATAATTTATCTTCAAACAGTGACAATTTTAAAATTGGAAGTGGGTACTATTAAATTACACCAGGACACCAGGTGTGAACTGGGACTTTATAGGTAATTATAGATGTAACACACCCTTCCTCCCATAAAACATATCACTGAATAAACCCACAAGGCCATGGAGACCAATCTTGGGAACCTCTACAGCCACTCTTCTCTTTCCTGCTTGTGATTTGCTCTTATGCCAAGATATTTCAGATGAAAAATAAGCAATTTCTAAGCATAAAAACAGGCGAGTATATCACCTGCCTGTTTTCTAACCACCTACTAGTGTTTCATTCTGACAACAGAAGTTGACTTTAACTTTAAGAAACAAGTGGCTCTCCTACCTCTGATCCCTTGAGTGAGGCCAGAGAAATCTGATTAGAAAAACTGCACAGCTAGTCACTGGCAAAACTGGGATTTGAATGCAGAAACCCAGTTCTTTCCTCTCAACTCTTAAATACTCGCTATATGCAGCCTCTTTGCCACATGGACTTCTCAGCAGCACAAAGAATAATGAGTACTTATTGACATGGAAATATCTATATAAAAACACTGGGTGTAACATCACGACCAAGGCTCGACCAATCAGAAGGAAGTCAGTCCTGCAGGGGTCGTCTTAGAAACGGCTGCACCCTCCCCAAGCTATTTCCCACGAGGACAGCGAGGTTTGAGGCAGGAACCGCCCTCGGAGTGTAGCTGCACTGAGTCCTGGGTCCTCTTAGCAACAGCTGCGCCCTCCCCTAGCTGTTTCCAGTAAGGGCGAGGTTTGAGGCAGGAACCGGCCCTTGTTGCATGGAGGCATATCTTTATAAAGTTTTAATACATTATATTAGACGTCGTGGTAGTACTGTTTTACCAACAGCATCTAAAGGAATTGCTGCAAATTTACTTCTCAGTGGAAGCACCTTTCATTCCCAATATAAATTACCCATTCCACTAAATGAAATGTCAATTTCTAGACTCAATATAAACAGTGAAGTTGCTAAAACTATTAAAAAGGCCCAACTTCTCATTATTGATGAATGCACCATGGCATCCAGTCATGCTATAAACGCCATAGACAGATTACTAAGAGAAATTTGAATGTTGTATTTGGTGGGAAAGTTCTCCTTTTTTTAAATATATATTTTACTGATTTTTTACAGAGAGGAAGGGAGAAGGACAAAGAGTTAGAAACATCGATGAGAGAGAAACATCAATCAGCCGCCTCCTGCACACCCCGCACTGGGGATGTGCCTGCAACCAAGGCACATGCCCTTGACCAGAATCGAACCTGGGACCCCTCAGTCCGCAGGCCAACGCTCAATCCACTTTAACTTGAATGTTACATGCTCTTCGAAGTCGAAAGAAAGCAACACATAACTGACCATATGCGAAAATGGGTTCAGTTAGGAATATGCCTACTCTGTCTAGAGTTTGTCCTTGTGATTTATTAATAGTCATCACAAATGCTGGCATCACGGGAAACTGTCTTTGAATCAATTTAAATGGGAGGCCAGTATCAGATGGGGACAAATCAATTCTTGGATTCAGAACAACCTCTCCCTCTGCAGATCCTGTTAATACTTGCATTTGGGGAGGAGGAGCATGGGAGGAAGAGTGAACTTACTAGGCACACCCAAGCACAGGTGTGACCATTGTGGAAGCATGATACATGTGGGGCAGGAAAGGGGGCAGAAGGAATGGTGGTGGCACTTTATTTTTCTGTTTCCTCAGGTCCCAGTGCAGTTGTCTTTATTTCATACTCTTCTCTTGGAAATATCATAAATGCAACTTTTTTTGACGGGATAAATGAGGAAGATCAAGTTTACCTGAACTCCCAGGTAGTCAGCGCTGCTATTGGACCCAAAAGGAACACATCGCTCTCCAGGCCTGTGATTCTGAGTTTTCAGCACGTGAAGGTGGGTCAAGCCTGCTATTTGGACTTGCTTGGTTTCACAGATGTAGATGGAACAAATGCATAGCCTCCCAGTCAGTGATTCTGGACCTGAGCTGCCCCATTTCGTAGCCAGGAGCTACCTGTAGCTATTAAGCATTTAAAATGTAGTGGGTTTCACTATACTGGGTGATCCTTGAAGACAGGAACTTTGTTGTTGGCATTTATCATCTCCAGCCGTGGGCAAACTACGGCCCACAGGCCGGATCCAGCCCTTTTGAAATGAATAAAACTATTGAAAAAAAAGACCGTACCCTTTTATGTAATGATGTTTACTTTGAATTTATATTAGTTCACACAAACACTCCATCCATGCTTTTGTTCCAGCCCTCCGTCCAGTTTAAGAACCCATTGTGGCCCTTAAGTCAAAAAGTTTGCCCACCCCTGATAGCCCATGGTCGGCAAACCGCGGCTCATGAACCACATGTGGCTCTTTGGCCCCTTGAGTGTGGCTCTTCCACAAAATACCACGTGCAGGCACGCACGTACAGTGCGATTGAAACCTCATGGCCCATGCGCAGAAGTCGGTATTTTGTGGAAGAGCCACACTCAAAGGGCCAAAGAGCCTCATGTGGCTTGCGAGCTGCAGTTTGCCGAGCCACAGTTTGCCGACCACTGATCTAGACTATCCTAAACCTTGCTTCCCCAATCTCTCACCACACCTCATTAATGAATAATTAGTTTATAGCAGAAACTGCTTCTATTTATCAGAGTCTAGATGGAGGAAAGGGAGATAAAGGAGTAGTAGGTGAAAGGGGAAGGAATGATGAGAATTCTGTCACCTTCTTTCACTTTCCCTTCATTTGCCACTACCACTGGTCAATGATCAACTCGATGATACCTCTAGTCCAAGTGGTACAGATTATCCTATGAGAGGGAGATAAAAGAAATGGATCCTGATGATTGAATACAGAAACAAAAAGTAAGGAGAAAGGATGGGATAAGGAGGAAAGGAAAGTGAGGGATGGTGAGTGCCACGTGGTCATAAAGTACCATAGCTTGCTAATTACTGATCAGTATACACAGTAGAGGTGCCAAGAGCAAGAAAAATTGCTCTATAAAAAAAGAGAAGTAGAGTTGAGAGAGCTAGTAGAAAAGAGATTAGGATAGAGTGAAAAATTAAGAGGAATTTTAGGGGAATAATAGAGACCTTAGAAGAGTTTTTTTAAAAACCAAAGGAAGTGCAGCCAGCATGGCTCAGTGGTTGAGCATCGATCTATGAACCAGGAGATTACAGTTCGATTCCCAGTCAGGGCATATAGGTTGTTGGCTCAATCCTCGGGGGGGGGGCGGGGGGAGGGTGCAGGAGGCAGCTGATTGGTGATTCTCTCTCATCATTGATGTTTCTATCACTCTCTCTCTCACCCTTCCTCTATGAAATCAATAAAAATATATTTTAAAAAATAAAATAAATAAAAACCAAGGAAGATAATAGTTTGCAATTTGCTTTGCAATGTTAACCATTCGCCCCACATTCCACAAAAATATTTAATTAATTAATTAGTTAATTAAATATTTATTTAATTTATTTAGTTAATTAATTAAAATCAAATGTGGTGGGTCTGGATTGAGATTTCAAAGACAGTATTCTGAACACTTAGTATCTCTAGATTTCAAAAACTTAGAAATAAACATGCAAACTATCTTCTTAATAATTTCGATATTGATTACACATGTTGACTTATATTGACATATTAAAACAAAGGCAACTGGAACAGCATCCTACAGAATTATGTCATAACCAGATGCTCTGTAGGGATGCAACACATTAGATAGGCACACCAATAAAATATTTACAATATTTTACCCTATATTTGAATTAAAATGTAAATCTGTTATGTAATCAATTAAATCTATAAATAAAAAAACAACTATTTTGAATATAGTGAGTTAAATGAAAGATATCATTAAAATTAATCTGACTTGTTTTTTTCACCTTTTTTAATAGGGCTAGTAGGAAATTTCAGATTACATCCGTGCTGTTTTTCTTGGGCAGCATGATACTAGTGCATGAAATTATTTTAAATGCAGGTACCTCCTATATCTGTGAAATTTGAACTGAGATATAATATTCAATTGACATGTAACATTTGCATAGAATACTGGTATTAACAGTTAAGACTACAGAACTCAGTCAGAAAAAAAATTAATTTTTTTTGTATCTCAAAGGAGATACAGGCCCCAAAGAGAAGAGTATCTCACTGGTCTCCTTGCCCCCATGAACAGTTGATCTAGAAGCCCTTGGGACAAAGAGAAGAGGCTGAGGGCTAATTTTATCCTCTATCTCCTGGTGATGTTCTTTTCCTATACTACCCTTCTCATTGTATAAGCAATCATTGTGTTCTCAGGAAAGGAACTGGTGTCAAGGGACCAGAGAAATTTTTTTGTTATTGTTTTGGAGGAGTTGGAGGAGTTGGGGAGACCAGGGAAATTTGGCTTGGAAAGTATTGGGGAGAAAACTTCATGTGAGCCTTACACTCTCTTTTTGTCTGATTCCCCTGGTAGGGGACAAAGTCATAGAACCAATGACATCTTGTAAAATTCAAACTCCCACAGAGAGAGATGACCCTGTTTTACGTTTTGTGAAATCCTGATGGAGGTGGGACCATGAGGGCTGTTGTCCTGGTGGCCATTCTCTCCACTTCAAATAGAAATCACCTGAGTCGCTCTCAGCCACGTTCTCATTCTCCACCCCAGCGCAGACGACACTCTAAGAGCTGCTCCTTCTGAGCAAGAACACAGCGAGCCCATTCTATTTCAGGTGAAACCCCTGAGCAAGAAGGCCTTCTGTGTCTTCTGGAAGAGCACTGGGGAGGACAGCCACTGGTCCAGGGACGGCTGCTTCCTGGTGCAGGTGAACAAGAGTCATACCACATGCAGATGCACTCACTTGTCCAGTTTCGCTGTCCTCATGGCCTTCACCAGCCAGGTATGATGCAAGCATTTAATTCCTCTACCTGATCCTTGTTGAGCTCCTGCTAGGTGGCGATGAGTGCTATAAAGAAAATGAAAACAAGCGAGAGACCGGAGTGACTGGAGAGGCGTGCCACTTTAGATAGAATGGTCCGAGGATTAAATATGAGAGCCGAAATCTGATTATTAAGAATTAGTAGAGCCAAAACCGGTTTGGCTCAGTGGATAGAGCGTCGGTCTGCGGACTGAAAGGTCCCAGGTTCGATTCCGGTCAAGGGCATGTACCTGGGTTGCAGGCATATCCCCAGTAGGAGATGTGCAGGAGGCAGCTGATCGATGTTTCTCTCTCATCGATGTTTCTAACTCTCTATCTCTCTCCTTTCCTCTCTGTAAAAAAAAAATCAATAAAATATATTTTTTTAAAAAAAAGAAGAAGAATTAGTAGAACTGTGATGTAGATAAACCTTGAAAACATGATGCTGACTGAGAGAAGCCAGACACAAAGGATCATATATTGTAGGATTCCACATATATGAAATGTCCAGAATAGGCAAACTCATAGTGACAGAAAACAGATTTGTAGTGGCCAGGGGCTGGGGGGAGGACTGAATGAGAATAACTGTTTATGGGCATGGGGTTTTATTTGGGAGGTGATGAAAATATTTTGGAATTACATAGAGGTAGTGGTTGCACAACACTGAACGTGCTAAATGCTACTGAACTGTACTCTGTACAATGGTGACTTTTATATTATTTGGATTTTACCTCAATTTTTAAAAAGCCAGTAGGAAAGGGTCTCAGGAAGAGCATCTGAAGAAGAGATACAAGTATGGTCAAGACTCTGAAGAGAGAACAAATTTTGTGTGTTCCAGAGAGAAGTGTGGCTGGAGCAGAATGAATGAAAGGGGTTGGGAAGGGGCAAGGTTGGAGAGATGGAAGCTGGAGAAATGTGCCAGATCTTGAATGCCAAATTCAGTTTTCTTCCAAATTGCAATGGGAAGGCAATGGAGGTTTTCCATCATGGATGTTACATATTTATGTCATTAGAAGATCCCTCTGACTCTCAGGTCAAGAATGAGCAGTGATCAAGAGTAGACTCGAAAAGAGATGATGGTGGCTGGGGTTCAGGTGGTAGAGATGGTAGGAGAAGGTCAGACTGGACACATATCCTAGAGATGGGGTTGGAGAACTTACTGATGACATAGGCTGGGTGACAGCACACAGGAGGTCCTGCATCCCTCTCTTTTCAGAGTTGGAGGTGGTGCCCCAGAACAACACTCAGTGGAAATCTCTGACCTCCCCTATTGCACAGGGCAGTGGGAAAGCTAACATCCTCCTATATAATAAAAGGGTAATGTGCAAATTGACCGAATGGTGGAATGACCGGTCGCTATGGCGTACACATGTTATATGTCAATTGTCTCTCAGTAAAGCTGGAAAATTAATCTAATTTTGACTCTCAACCATTGAGCTCAACCACAGGGGGAGCGCTGCTCAGTCACAAGCTGGGCTGATGGCTGGCAAGCACAGCAGCCTGCCTCTGCGGCAGCGCTAAGGATGTCCGACATCCATTAGTTGGACATCCCCTAAAGGAGGGCTCCCGGACTGTGACGAAAGGGCGCAGGCCTGGCTGAGGGACCACCCCCCTTCTCACCCCCGAGTGCGTGAATGTCATGCACAGGGCCTCTAGTATGTATATAAACATGAAAATACTTCTTTCATTCATTGTTACATTTATCAAGTTTATCTATGGGTTGAGCATAGCCTTAGTTTTTCATTTTCATTGCTGTATAATATTCCCTTGCATGACTATACTACAATGTACTTATTCACTCTACAGTTATTGAGTATCGAGGTTGTTTCCTGTCAGGAGCTAATAAAAGTAGTGCTATACCTTTCTAGGATGAAGCACAGACAGTTCCATGTGGGACCCTCCATGGTGCTGAGGGTGCAACACACTCCAGATTATGGAGCCTCTGTTATGAGTGTCTGAGTGACTCTGTGGAGCAGAGTATTGTTCCATCTATATAAAGCTGAAAACAGATACAACTAAACTATATTCTCAGGGGTTGAATACTTAAGTGGTAAGATTTACCATAAAAGGATCATGGCTACCTCTAGGGGAGAAGGTGTTTTGCAATTAGGAAGAACTTCTGGGATAATGTCAACAAGCTAGTTCATGATCAGTGTTTATTTAATAATTATTCATCATATGATAGATTGGCTTTTGTGCTTTTTGCTCTTTGCTTTTTTAAAATTTTATCTTTATTATTGAAAGTATTATAGATGTCCCCTATTTTTCCCATTAACTTTTTCCAGCCTGCCCCCACCCCTCACCCCATATGTGTTATATTTCACAAGTTTGAGGTTAAAAAAAAATGATTGAAATGTCCTATAAAAGTGACATTGAAAAAAGCAAAAATCCCCATATAATTATAAGGGATGGTGAGTATCATTTCCCCGAAGTGAGTCTGGCTAAGTCTGTATGGCTCGTCAGATCCCTGGCCCCTGTCTTCGATGAGATGAGTCCCCAAGAGCATAAGTCAATAGGGTGTCTTCGTTTGAGACCTCCCAATAGCAGATCCTGAGAAAAGAATTTGAGGGAAAGTAGTTTCTCTGGGAGGTGAGCCCAGGAAACATCAGTAGGTTAGGTGTGTAGGGAAGTGAGACAGAGAAGAGAAGGCATCCAGGAAAGGATGCATCCAGGAAAAGTTACCCCCATGGACAACTGGGGCTCAGTCCTATTGGGTACTTCTGGGAGATATCATAGGACATGCACCTCAGGGCCTTCCCACAAGAGGTGGAACAAGCTGAGGTATTTATCTACCAATATCCCAACTGTTATTATTTGAGGGCAGCTTCCAGGGGCATTAACACCCTTGCACGTGTGACTTGCTCTGGCGTGTGCAAGCATGCCGCTTGTAGCAGGGAACATGCCATCAGGCAGTCACAGGGTTCACAGAAAGCAGACAAAGGGCAGGTACAGGTGAGTATGAAGAGGTCAGTGGCCTCTGCTACACAGGACTTCCTGTGTCTCTTTGGGTGCAGACTGAGTCTGGCAAACCCATTCACTTACTTCTGTGTGAATTCTGCTGTACAACATGGAGCCGATAGTTAACAGTAGAGGGCTGTGCACTTAATAACTTGGTAAGAGGATAGATCTCTTGTGTTTTTACCACAAATTTAAAAAAGCGAGGGGGCACAAGAAATCTTTTTAAGATGATGGATATATTTATTACCTTAACCATGGGGATGAGAGCATGATATATGCCTATGTTCAAACTCATCAAAAGGTATGTACTCAATATATGCGCTATTTTGTATATTAGATATACTTCAATAAAGCTGAGGCGGGGGGAGACAGTCTTAGAGACACCTCTCACACTCTCTGTTATTAGCTTTGTGCCTGTGTTTATTTTATTTTATAATTTTTTTCTTTATTGATTAAAGTATTACATATGTGTCCTTATCCCCTCATTGCCTCCCCACCCACTCCCATTCATGCCCTCACCTCCCTGGTGTCTGTGTCCATTGGTTATACTTATATTCATGCATACAAGTCCTTTGGTTGATCTCTCCCCCTTACCCCACCCTCCCCTACCTTCCCTCTGAGGTTTGATGGTCTGATCCAGTGGTCGCAAACTGCGGCTCGCGAGCCACATGTGGCTCTTTGGCCCCTTGAGTGTGGCTCTTCCACAAAATACCGACTTCTGCACATGGACCACGAAGTTTCAATTGCACTCTACATGTGCGGGCGCACATGGTATTTTGTGGAAGAGCCACACTCAAGGGGCCAAAGAGCCGCATGTGGCTCGCGAGCCGCAGTTTGCCAACCACTGGTCTGATAGGTGCTTCTCTGTCTCTGGATCTGTTTTTGTTCATCAGTTTATGTTGTTCATTATATTCCACCAATGAATGAGATCATGTGATATTTATCTTTCTCTGATTGGCTTATTTCGCTTAGCATAATGCTCTCCAGTTCCATCCATGCTGTTGCAAATGGTAAGAGTTCCTTCTTTTTTACAGCAGCGTAGTATCCCATTGTGTGGATATACCACAGTTTTTTAATCCACTCATCTGCTGATGGGCACTTAGGCTGTTTCCAAATCTTAGCTATGGTAAATTGTGCTGCTATGAACATAGGGGTGCATATATTCTTTCTGATTGGTGTTTCTCGTTTCTTGGGATATATTCCTAGAAGTGGTATTACTGGGTCAAATGAGAGTTCCATTTTTAGTTTTTTGAGGAAACTCATAATGTGCCTGTGTTTAGACTGCCCTGTTCCAAGGGGGGAAACCACAATCCCAGAGCAGGATAGTGTGACTACTCTCTCCTCTTTGCTGGGTCCCAGGAAAAGGATCCCGCCCTGGCTGTGATCACCTACGTGGGGCTGAGCCTCTCTCTGCTGTGCCTCCTCCTGGCGGCCCTCACCTTCCTGCTGTGCAAAGCCATCCAGAACACCAGCACCTCACTCCACCTGCATCTCTCGCTCTGCCTCTTCCTGGCCCACCTGCTCTTCCTCACAGCCATTGACAGAACTGAGAACAAGGTACTGACACTGTCCCAAAGGACCCCTCTCTTCCCCAGGGGATGCTGCTTGGGCACCTTAATAAAATCGCTTTGGTTTCTGGGAGAGGTTGGAGGGGTGATGCCAAGGTGGGCAGTGTTGACATTGATCACCAAGCACCTTTATTATTGATGGACTTGGTCTAATGTCAGGTGCTCTGAACTAACACCAGTATAAAGGAGAGGCCCTCAGTTCACACACCACCCTAAGTATCCCACCTGGTGACTCTCACTCCTCCCCCAGGTGCTGTGCGCCATCATCGCGGGTGCCTTACACTATCTCTACCTCGCCTCCTTCACCTGGATGCTGCTGGAGGGCCTGCACCTCTTCCTCACCGCGCGCAACCTGACGGTGGTCAACTACTCCAGTGTGAGCAGATTCATGAAGTGGCTCATGTTCCCGGTCGGCTATGGAGTCCCAGCTGTAATCGTGGCCATTTCCGCAGCATCCAGACCTCACCTTTATGGAACACGTGAACAGTGAGCTTGACTCACACCCTGGGCCACGGACAGTTTGGGGGGCAGCATTAATGACGGTGATTGAGATGTCCATAGCAAATGGATATCTTTTCCCTTGAGTGTAAGAGCTCTGGCCTTGCTCCAGTGAAGCAGGGAAAGATGGCAATAGGAGCTTGGAAGGTTTTGAAGGAGGCAGTTTCGTGGATAGGTACCAGCTTTATCCCTCCCATAATTTGGAGCTTTCAAGTCAGATTCCTCTTTAGTATTATCCCCATTTTCCCGCCGTCATGACCTTGGTATGAACATTCAACACAACTGTGCTTATAAAATGTGTAATGTAGCATTAACACACAGTAGTGAGCAATCAAAACCTTCATTGCCATCAACTGGCATTGTCAGAAGACATTGGAAACATTCTCTGTTAGGAAAAGTGTCACTTCATGTTCGTTTCATGAGCTTTCTCTGATCTCTCTGTGTCCCTTTCCCCATTATTCCCAGCTGCTGGCTCCACCTGAAACAAGGATTCATCTGGGGTTTCCTTGGCCCCGTCTGTGTCATTATCTGTGTAAGTATGTGGCTCCAGGGGGCCTAATAAAGGAAGCACCAGAAGTACTGGGTGCAAGACAGTACATGGGGCGTGCATTTTCTCTATTGTATGGTTTCACTTTTCCACCTGCTACCAATTCAGTCCTGTGTGCAAGGAAAGTAGGAGTTGTGTGCAATTTATTAAGGGCGCCATGCATTATTTTAACTTGCATTCCTGGTCTGCGTCATTCCTGCAGGTGAATTTAGTATTTTTTCTCTTGGTCCTTTGGCTTCTGAAAAAGAAATTCTCCTCCCTCAACAGTGAAGTGTCAACCATCCAGAATACAAGGTAAGATGGAGCACATGGTACTTCTGATGCTCTCTTCCTCTCCTTACCCCTTTCTTCTCCCTCCTACATATCTACACACACATACACCCCACAACCAGGCTCCAGGGACTAGCAAGGCTGCTGTCATCTCCCAATATCCGTATTAGATAGAGTACAGGCTAAGCTACTGAGACAAAAAGACACCCCATCAAAAAGAGTGAAATAGAAGTTTATGTTACTCTCATGTCACAGTCCAGAGGCAAGCAGTCCAGGGTTGGTGGGGAAGCTCTGCTCCACAAAGTGATGCAGAGACTCAGGTCTTCCTATTTTGTTTCTCCACCGTTCCCTAAGATGTTGTCTTTGTCAGTTTCCCATCCATGGGAAGTTGCATGGCCCACATTTGCTCATATTTTATTAGCTAGACCTTAGTCACATGGTGACAACTAGCTTCAGGGGAGGCTGGGAATATATAGTCTCTAACTTGGTAGCCATGTGTCCTTGAAAAAACTCAAAGAGGGGAGGGATCTAAGCCTAAAAGGAAGAGGAGGAGAATGGACAAAAACAGCAGTTTCTGCCACACAACACAAGATGCACACAGGAGTACTCTTTTTATCAAAAACAACCAACTTAAGTTTGTGAATCCATCAGTTACTGAAGGCTTGGATTCTATAGAAACTCTGAAAGTTGTGCTTCTGAAGGATGCCCCAGAAAAACTGGGTTCACCCCACTGGTAGAGACCGATTTGGCTAATTATAACAAACTTAAATATATATCTAAAGAGTTTTGTGTAATGGGTTTAGAGAGGATTTAGATTAAAATATTTTTTGTATAATACTATTTCAAAAAATTGGGGGCTATGAGCTTTTTTTAATTGGCAGCATCCATTTTACTTGGAACACATCATTTGTTGTTTTCATTTTAATCACAAAAATAACACAACATATACCTTTTTTTTCAAAAATATATAAAGTGAAATGGTTAACTCCCTCTTTTCTTACTACTTCCACTTCGCAAGAAAGCTGGAATTAACAAACTTTATGACAGGTATGATATAATATGCGTGTTATTTTCCCCAGACCTTTTTCTGTGGATTTCTATAGAACAGACAGGCACACATACAATAGCCAACACACTCCACAAATCGTTCCTCAACCAGCTTTTCTCACATAAAACATTATGGTTTAAATTAGGGATAAATATGTATACTGCATATGTAGGTATATAGTGACCTTACATCTCAGTTTGCCTGGGACAGTCCTAGTTTATGCCTGTTGATCCATTATAATTATTAATAACGCCCTTTTTAATCTCAAAAGTCTCCCTGTTTGAATAACAGATTATATGGCCCTCCATCTATAGAAGAGAAAGAAATAAAGAGCCCCTAGTTTTAGAATGCTTTATGTATACGTGGTACTGATTTTGTTCTATATATTATCCTAAATATATATGTTAAAGTCTCACTTAATCTTTTCAGCAGCCCTGTGAAACAGGACTATTAGAAAGATGGGGGAATCTGAGTTATAGAAAGGTAATTTGCCCAATGTCACACCGTGCTGCCTTGGGTTTAAACCCAAGCAATCTAGCTCCAGAGTCCTCACCATTAACAACCACTCTATAAGGGTGTCCATGTCCAATGCTAGCTTGTGTACATGTTCGTTTATACTCCCCTCAGGATGCTGACACTGAAAGCAGCAGCCCTGGTCCTCATCCTTGGCTGCACGTGGTGTCTGGGCATCTTGCAGGTGGGCCCAGCTCAGCGGGTCATGGGCTACCTCTTCACCATCATCAATAGCCTTCAGGGTGTCTTCATTTTCCTGGTCTACTGCCTCCTCAGCCAGCAGGTAAACATTTACCCTTTCTTTATTGTTTTAAAGTGAAGAAAAATTTGCGGGTATGTAGTTTAATGAACATTTAGATACACGTTCTCTAAATTTTCATATGAATTTGTGAGCAGTGTGTAAATGCTACCTATATTTTCTCTACTTTGAGATGCTATTGATTGTGAGATATGTCCATTTATTTATGGCTTTACAAGGTAAATAATTACTATATCAAGGAAATATCATATTTGTTTTCAGCTTTCCCATTTGTAATTGTCATCTATTTCTGTGTTAACAAACAACCTCAAAAATCTCAGTGGCTTAGCCAAAACCGGTTTGGCTCAGTGGATAGAGCATCGGCCTGCAGACTGAAAGGTCCCAGGTTCGATTCCGGTCAAGGGCATGTACCTGGGTTGCGGGCACATCCCCAGTAGGAGATGTGCAGGAGGCAGCTGATCAATGTTTCTCTCTCATCGATGTTTCTAACTCTCTATCTCTCTCCCTTCCTCTCTGTAAAAAATCAATAAAATATATATTAAAAAAAATCTCAGTGGCTTAAACGTGAATATGTACTATTCTCATTCTCAGTCTGCAGGTTGGTGAGAGCTCAGATGATCTTGGCTGGCCTCAGCTTGGCTTGGCTATAAAATTCATATATATATTTTATATTCAGTATGACTACTAAATACAAGCCAATTCATGTGTCTACAGTTGAGCAAAAGAAACAGGGGTGTGTATACAACACTCAGGAAATACTGGCTGCTTTGGGCTTGTTGAAATAAGCCTCTAAGATGTTATCTAACTAAGAGGCACTCATGGATAATTTGGACTGTGTGTTTTCTCTAGAATTGAACCCCAGACATAATGAAACCCTACTGAATACTATCAAACTATGCTGAGATACTTCGACCTAGATTTAGTTAAATTATACTACATCTATAGAACAGGATACTATGCAACCATGAAATATAATGTAGAAGACTGAAACCCCAATGAAGCTGGGTTCCACATAGTTCAGGTCAGGAGGTACAATGGCCAAATAAACATAGTCCAGCAACCAGAAGAAATACAAAATCATGCAAGGTCTTTATTTGTACTTCTCAAATACCTTGAAGAAGACACATGGTCCAAGTATCCCTCAGATTTTGAGATTGTTTGTTACTGCAGCAAATTTGTCCTGACTGACACAATTTCTTTCCTGTTACTAGTACTATCTTCCTCCTGCACTTCCTCTTCCTCCTCCTTCCTCCTCCTCCTCCTCCCCTTCCTTCTTCTTCTTCTTCTTCCTCTTCTTTGTCTTCTTCTTCTTCTTCTTCTCCTCCTCCTTCTTCTCTCTCCCTCTCCCTCTCCCTTTCTTCCATCCATCCATCTTTCTTTCTTTCCCTCCTTCCCTCCTTCTCTCCCTCCCTCCTCTTTACCTCACTCTGCATTCAGGTGCCCAAAAAACCAAACTTGGAAAGGAAGAACATCTCCTCAGTGGATGAAGAAGAGGAAGAAACTGAGCTGACCAAGCTAACACTTCCTGGAGAGCAAAGGACCACCATAGGCTTGAAACATTCAAATGTTAATCTTTGTCCAGACACAAAAATATTTTAGGACTGGAAGGATATTCAAAATATATTAGAGAGAAAAAAAGAAAATTTCAAAACATTGCTCCAGAAATGTTGCATTTTGTTTATATATAAGCCCTTATTGTTTACTAGAGGCCTAATGCACGAAGATTCGTGCAAGAATAGGCCTTCCTTCCCCTGGCTGCCAGCACCACCTTCGCTCCGGCCCAGAGCCACCTTTTTGCCTTCACTCCAGCCCAGAGCTGCCTTCTGCCTCTCGCCTTGTCACGTCAATTTGCATATTCCCTCCTTTTTTTTTTTTTCATTTATTGATTTTTTTTGTGTGTGTGTTTTATTTTTTTTTATTTTTTTTTAAATTAAATCTTTATTGTTCAGATTATTACATTTGTTCCTCTTTTTCCCCCCCATAACTCCCCTCCTCCCAGTTCCCGCCCCACCCTCTGCCCTCACTCCCCACCCACTGTCCTCATCCATAGGTGCACGATTTTTGTCCAGTCTCTTCCCGCATCTCCCACACCCCTTTCCCCCCCAAGAATAGTCAGTCCATTCCCTTTCTATGTCCCTGATTCTATTATAATCAACAGTT
The DNA here is from genome assembly GCF_014108235.1 of Myotis myotis. NCBI lineage: Eukaryota > Metazoa > Chordata > Mammalia > Chiroptera > Vespertilionidae > Myotis > Myotis myotis. The sequence continues at coordinate 1,377,109 of NW_023416339.1, forward strand.
CATTCTGTTCATCAGATTATTTATTCACTTGATTCTTAGATTCACTTGTTGATAGATGCATGTTTGTTGTTCATAATTAGTATCTTTACCTTTTTCTTCCTCTTCCTCTTCTTAAAGGATACCTTTCAGCATTTCATATAATCCTGGTTTGGTGGTGATGAACTCCTTTAGCTTTTCCTTATCTGTGAAGCTCTTTATCTGACCTTCAATTCTGAATGATAGCTTTGCTGGATAAAGTAATCTTGGTTGTAGGTTCTTGGCATTCATCACTTTGAATATTTCTTGCCACTCTCTTCTGGCCTGCAAAGTTTCTGTTGAGAAATCAGCTGACAGTCGTATGGGTATTCCCTTGTAGGTAACTGAGTTTCTTTCTCTTGCTGTTTTTAAGATTCTCTCTTTATCTTTTGCTCTTGGCATTTTAATTATGATGTGTCTTGGTGTGGTCCTCTTTGGATTCCTTTTGTTTGGGGTTCTCCACGCTTCTTGGACCTGTAAGTCCATTTCTTTCACCAGTTGGGGGAAGTTTTCTGTCATTATTTCTTCAAATAGGTTTTCAATATCTTGCTCTCTCTCATCTTCTGGCACCCCTATAATTCTGATGTTGGTACGCTTGAAGCTGTCCCAGAGGCTCCTTACATTATCCTCGCATTTTTGGATTCTTTTTTCATTTTGCTTTTCTGGTTGGGTGTTTTTTGCTTCCTCGCATTTCAAATCATTGACTTGATTCTTGCGCTCCTCTGGTCTGCTGTCGGGAGTCTGTATAATGTTCGTTATTTCAGTCCATGTATGCTTAATTTCTAGTTGGTTCCCCAATATAACATCGAGGGTCTCATTAGTTTTCTTGTAGATCTCATTAAGTTTATCGGCGGCTTCTAAACAGTTCTTGAGAGACCTTAAAAGTGTGGTTCTGAACTCTATATCTTCCATTGACAATTTTGTCCTGTTTCTTTGTCTCCGCATTTTGTTATGCTTCCTTGGTGCACCCCCTAGTGGTCTTTGTTCGCAGTCTTATAATTAAACCTTGATTGTTGTAGCTAATACCAGGGAGGGTTTGACCTCCAGGCCAAGTGGCTATGAGAATCAGCTGTGTCAGCAGTGAGAGAACTTCTGTCCTCTAGGGAGGTGCTAATCTAGCCTTTGCCTGAGGCTATCCGGCAAAAGCCTCTGTGCAGGGCTTGGGCGGGGCGGGTCCCACAGGATCAACAGGGTGGGCCGGAGAGAGCAGTTATGGCGGCTCTCAGTCCTGTCCCCAGGGGCTCTGCCTCTCTGAGTCCCAGCACCCGATGCAAAGCTCAGAGAGAAAGCTGCACTCGCTCTGACCGAAGCCAGACAGTCCCGCTTCTCCCATTTGAGTCTGGGTCCCCAAAGACTCGCCTGTATCTGGAGCTCAGAGTCTGCGGCTCCCTCCCGATTGAAAATGCCAACCGCGCCCTCCGCCGCCAGCCTGCTCGCGCACTCCGCACCTCAGAATTTGACTTCAGCACTACGCCTCCTCTGAGTGTCCGTATGCGTTTCTCTTTCCTCCTAGTTGTAGGACTTCCAGTCAGCCAGCGTTCCTGTGGTTCTGGGTGATGTCTCTTCCGTCTTTTAGTTTCACTTTTGAAGTAGTTGTTCAAAGCAGCAAACTCCGGCGTTAACCTATGCCGCCATCTTGGTTCTCCTATTCCCTCCTTATTGGCTGTGGGCTCTGCCATCTTTATCGTGAAGTGATGGTTAATTTGCATATTACTCTTTTATTAGATAGGATGTTGTTATGCATTTTTTTTATGTGTGAGTATAGGGGTACATGGCAAAGTACAATGGTTCTCAAACAACTCCCCAGGGGGAATATTTAGCAATATCTAGGGACATCTTTGATTGTCACACCCAGGGAAGGTGCTACTGGCATCTATTGGGTAGAGGCCAAAGATGTTGTTAAATATCCTACAGTGCATAGCATGATCTCCACCACAAAGGATGATCCAACCCAAGATATCAATAGTACCAAGGCTGGAATCCTTGGTGCAGCACATACTGTTCATGGCCCCCTCATATCTCTTTGCCTTCATCTCTATGTGCCTTGGGTTGCTTATTGAAAACACCTGGGACTCTATGCCTATGAGCTTCTTACTGCCCACAGGACATGCCTGGCCCATGCACAGGACAAGCTGGTGGATAAATGTCCCAGATCCCTTGTCCTTGAGGTGGGATGACACTGAAGTGTTTCCTATGCTAACTCCCAGAGCTCCCAATGGGACTGAACCCCAGTTGTCCACAGTGGAAAGGATTGGGTACCTTTTATTTAATATATTTTTATTGATTTCAGAGAGTAAGGGAGAGGAAGAGAGAGATAGAAACATCAATGATGAGAAACATCAAAGCTGAGGACAAACATCATTGATTGGCTGCCTCCTGCAAGATGGACTGAACCCGCAACCCAGGCATGTGCCCTTGACCGGAATCAAACCTGGGACCCTTCAGTCCACAGGCCGACACTCTGTCCACTGAGCCAAACCAACTAGGGCAGGATTGTGTACTTTTTACTGACTGCCTTCCCAGCCCTATCTCACTTCCTCACTGATATACTAGTGTTTTCCTGAGAACACCTCTCAAATGAACTCTTTACACTTGAACCCTGCCTTGGAGTCTGCTTCAAGAGACCCCAAACAAGACACATGGAAGAATATCACCAAAACATTAGTTGTCTTTCACTAGATTAAGGAGTTATGTATGGCTTCTATTTTCTTCCTCTGCATAGCATATTTTGTATGTTTCCACAACAAAGATGTATTCCATAATGAAAAGTATTATTATGGTAAAATATATATAACATAAAATGTATCATTTTAACCATGTCTAAGTGTACATGTCAGTGGCATTAAGTACATTCACATTGTGTGCAACCATTACCACCCATCCCTCTCTAGAACTTCTTTATCATCCCAAAATGAAACCCCATACCCATTAACAATAACAACTCATTCTCCCCTGCCTAGCCCCTGGCAACCACCATTCTACTTTCTGTCTCAACTAGTTTGAATGTTATAAGAATCTTATATATGTGGAATCATAGTGTATTGGCCCTTTTGTGATTGGCTTATTTTACCCAGCATAGTGTCTTCAGGGTTCATCCACGTTGTAGCATGTGTTCAAATTTTATTCGTTTTTAAGGCTAAGTAACATTTTATTGTGTGGATAAACCACACTTTGCAGGAAAAGATTTTTTTTCATAATGTCACTTTCCTCTTCCCTATTCTGCCTTTTCTCTTCTCCAATATTAACCAAAACCATCCTGGTACTTCTTGTTCCAGGTTCGAAAGTGGTTTGGAAACATTATGAAACCTAAATCTGAATCTGAGACTTATACACTTTCCAGCAGGTTTGGCCCTGACTCAAAACACAGTGCGGTAAGAAGACTTGTGACTTATTCTAATGTTTCACCCCTTGACACTCCAAACTTCCTCTCCTTGTTTTAATATGAGCTCCCCTTCCTGGAAGGTATGGGGAAGAGGTACTTTTTCTGATGACCTGGTTAGCATTCCTTATTCTCACTATATTGTTTCTAGTGACCCTGCTCACTAACAGTGCTTAAGCTGGATTTACTATCTATTATTTTTTTAATATATTTTTATTGATTTCAGAGAGAAAAGAAGAGAGAGAGAAACATCAATGATGAGAGAGAATCATAGATTGTCTGCCTCCTGCACGCCCCACACTAGGGCGCCTGAAACCTGAGCATGTGCCCTGATCTGGAATCAAACCAGTGGCCTCCTTGTTCATATGTTGATGCTCAACCACTGAGCCACACTCGCTGGGCTCATCTGAGATTTTTTACAAGTCCTCCAACTATAAACTAAGGCCGCACCTGTCCGAGGGTTCTAAAATACTAGGAGATCATGCCATCCTTGCCTACTGGATGGAGCTCTCTGGCTTTAACCCACTCGTACTCTTCCTCTCTGCTTTCTTGTTGTTTGTCTTTTTGTTTTGTTTTATCCTTAGCTCTACCTTTACTCTAAACATCTTTTGTGGTGGGAATATCTTTTCAGGACAAGTGAAGAGAAAATATTAAAACTAGAACTTTCAACTTCACATGGAAAGTCATATCCATGGATCTGGTTGGCATTATGAAGAATGAAGCTGAGGACAAAAGGAATCATTATATACAACATCCCTAGAGAAGAAATGTTTAACCTGTACTTCCCGAAGTGTTTGTTCTGCATAATGGGCTCTCGATAAATGAGTGTTGAATTGGATTTCTCCTATTCAACCAATGCTTGTCCCTGGTTACCCAAACCATGACTGTTGCAAATACGTTTTGTAAATGAGGAGGTCCCTTTCATGGCCTTGTCTCAAGTTAAACTTGTTCTTTAAACTCATCCACTCCATCAGCTTTGCCTTCTTTCTTACCCAGGCTAGATTTCATGATCAACCAGATCAAATGATTCTCTCTCATACTTTTCAGCACCTTTGCCTTCTCATTCCACACCTATCAGGGAAGACCCCAATCCAGGAGTGATCCAAAGATGGCAGGCACTGTGCATTGTCTATTCAGCAGCCATCACCATGTCATATGTTCCTTATTAACAGAAACTTGACTGTTTTTAAGATTTGAGACAGCAATGTGCCTGAACACAGGGGATCAGTTGGGATTGGTTTGAGCTGAATGATAATCAGTTAAAGGGAGATTACTTCCCTCCCTAATGAACATTTGACAATGTCTGAAAAAGATTTTTTGTTTTTATGACTGAGGCAAAGTAGGGGAGGCCAGAAGTACTGCAAAACACCCTACAGACAGACCACACACACACAGCAAAGAATTATTCCTCTCCAAATGTCAGTAGGGCTGAGGTGGAGGAGCCCTGGTCCTAACTAACCATAGTGATGGTATTCCTATTTGCTAAGGACTGTTTCAGGATGTGCATTTGTACCAATTGTGACCAATGAGATATAAAAAACGCCCACTGGAACACTTTCTGGGTTGGCTCAGTGGATAGAGCATTAGCCTGCGAACTGAAGGGTCCTGAGTTCGATTCCAATCAAGGGCACATGCCTGGGTTGCAGTCTCCATCCCCATAGGGGGCACGCAGGAGGCAGCCAATCAATGATTCTCTCTCATTATTGATGTTTCTATCTCTCTCTCCCTCTCCTTTACTCTCTGAAGTCAACAAAAATACATTTTTTTAAAAAGCAAAAATAAAAACAAAAAACACATACTGGAAAATACTTTTACTCCTTGATAAAATAAAATTTTAAAAAGACAAATTTAAGGAGAGCCTGACCATCACCTCCTATTTTTTTGGCTACTTTAATAATATGATGCTTGCAGAAAACAGTGGAAAGATGGGAATAATCTGGGCTACGAAATTGTTGAGTTGCTGAGCCAACCCTTTTTCCTATATAAGACAAAATCCTTTTGTTAAGCCACTTTGGGCCAGAGAATCTGTGACTTGCAGCCCAAATCAGCCTTCTTTATGAACCAACCATGTTTCTTCTCCACTCTCCAACAAAGCAGTGAGATCCCAGGACCACCCAGCTTGGAGCCATTACAAATGTGTACATTCTGATCTAAACAAGACCCTCCATGCTACCTGACACTTGCTTTTCCTATCCCTAGCCAACTTTCCCACATGGGGAGTTTCTGTTTTCACTTCCTTTCTCAATTCACATCACTTTTTTCCTCTACATAAGGCATAAAACCTTGTCTTCTACTTAACAGAGATAATAAACATCAGCTGATGGAAAGTCTCTCAATGTTCTGGCATCTCTTACAAATATGCCCACATCCATACCCGTCCTTGCCTCATCGATGCCCATTGTTTTCCCCTCCATTCTTCCACAACAGCAAAGGGATCCCTCATCTTATTTAAAGCTAACCCGTCCCTCTGTGCTTTAGAGCTCAGCCCCTCCTGTCTCTTGAGCAGACCTTTCTTCATTGATTCTCTCCTGAGTTTCCCACCTCTCTCACATTTTTTTCTTAGTTCCCCGGTGGCATTTAAATATGCTAAAACTTACACAGCAAACTTTCCTCGTAAAGAGCCAGATAATAAATATTTTAGACTTTTGGGGCCATATATAGTGATAGAGATGATGATGATAGACAGATAGATAGATATATATGGATATAAATCAATAGATACACACATAATATAGAGGGTGTTCCAAAAATGTATACACACACTTTAAAATTATCAAGGCAGTGTTTACTAAAATACATTTCATTTTCAAAATTGAGCTATCAGCTGTTACAGTGTGTATACATTTTTTGAAACATCCCGTATGTGCTATATGTGTAAAGGGATATATGTGTATATCCCTTTAGAAATACAAAAACTCAAAAAAAAATACAAAAACCTACTTGCCATACAAAAAAAAAAAGACTGCAGGCAGAATTTGCCATCCCACCCCACCACCACCACCAAGCTATAGTTTGCTGTCCCTGTCCTAAAGAAAGAGAAATAGAAGACTCTAGGAAAATGGCCACCTATATATGTTTCAATTTCCTCCAATCTATTCCCTAATGTATCTGCTTATTTGAACCAAAAGTCTGCTGGGGCTCTACCATGTGCCAAACCAGGTAGAAATCCCCAAAGAAAAATCTGGAGTTGAAAGGTATCCCCATGCACCAGGTGCAGAGTCCCAAAGAAGCTGAAGAGTGCTCTAAGGTAAAGATTGGACACAGCTCATCCTAGGAAGAGTCTGGCCCAGGGGGTCATAGGCCTCCTGGGATAAGGTCAGCATCACTCCCATGAGTGTGTGTCTGATCCCTCTGGCCCCCAAGAACTCCAAGTAGGAAGCAAGGAGAGCAGGGAACAGAAAGGCACCTGCCTGGTGCACACATGGCCCCAGTGGGGTAGAGAATCAGTTTCCTCCCATCACTTGGGAAGCTGGCACTGCTTAAAGTTCTCAACCCCCAGATCTGAGCACCAAAGGCAAATGAGAACCATGAGAGGCCCCTGAGGTCCCTGAAAAGAGGATAGTCCAACATAATGGACACCCAGCAAAATAGAGCTTCTGGAACAGACAGATCACTTCAAACAAGCATAATAAAAATACGAATGTAAAAAGATTAAAGTACAGCACCAAAAAGATGTAAATAAAATGGGAATAAATAAAAAGAGGAGTTTTTCCGGATGAATTAAAGAAGAGGATGATCACTGTCAAGGGCCAAAGTAGTGGCTTGGAAGACCATATGGAAGAAATATCTCAGAGCACAGCAAAATGCCAAAAGACGAAAATCATGAAGGAAAGAATCAGTCTGGGAGACCCAAGAGATCTAAAGTGGGATAACAGGGGGTTTTGGAAAAGTAGGGAAAGCATGCTCAGATCCCTTCTACCCCACCCCCACCCCACCCCAAAATTCTCCCTGTTGCAATACACTATCCTTCTCTTTCTCTTCACAGCCAAAATTCTAGAAAAGTTTGCATTCTGCTGCCCCGACTCCCTCCCATCCCCTCACTGCTCAACTTGCTGCAGTCTGACTTCTGCCCAACGTGCCCAAGAGTCGGTCAATGTCCCAAATGCTTCCTCTCTTCTAACTTGACTGAACTTGATGTTGTCGGTCCCCTTTTATTCTTTTTGGGGGTTTTTTGGCTTTATCTAGTGTTTTTGGGTTTGTCTAGCTTTATTGAGGTATAATTAACTAACAATTGTGTCTATTTAAAATGTACAACATGCCCTAACCGGTTTGGCTCAGTGGATAGAGCATCGGCCTGAGGACTGAAAGGTCCCAGGTTCGATTCCAGTCAAGGGCATGTACCTTGGTTGCAGGCACATCCCCAATAGGGGGTGTGTAGGAGGCAGCTGATTGATGTTTCTATCTCATTGATGTTTCTAACTCTCTATCCCTCTCCCTTCCTCTCTGTAAGAAATCAATAAAAAGTATTTTAAAAAAAATAAAATAAAAAATAAAATGTACAACATGATGATTTATCTACGTCTACTTTTCTCCTTGAGGTTTTTACTTTTTTTTTTTTTTTTTTTTTTTACTTCCCTGATACCACACTCTTTTCCTATAAGTGTGGCAGCTCATCCTAGTTTTTCCAGGACTTTCCCAGCTTTGATACTGAGAGTCCTGCACTCTAGGAACCCCTCCATCCCAGGCAAACCAGAACCATGTCACAAGCTCATCTTTCCCTGTCCTGTGGTGTCTCAATTTGGGTTCCCCAAAGAGCAAACTCTGAGACAAGGATTTGAGTGCAAGTAGTTTATTTCAGAGGTGATCCCAGGAAACACCAGCAGGGGTGTAAAGAAGTGAGTCAGGAAGGAAAAGGCAGCCAGTACAAGATGAGTTCAAGGATGTGTTACTGAGTGGACTATTGCTGTAGGAGATGGGAGCTTAATACCAGCAGGGACCGCTGGGCAGTCCATGGAATGCTTATCTCAGAGACATCTCACCTGAGGGGTGAGGGAGCTGGGTATATGCCCACTAAGGCTTTGGTAAGGTATGTTCTGGTAAGTATTTTCCACCTGGCACTTCTCACCTGCCATGTGCCAAACCAGGTAGACTCTGGTGGCAGCTGCTGCCATTAGAAGTCACTGAAAGCATAAGAATCAAGGCTATAGCCCTAACCGGTTTGGCTCAGTGGATAGAGTGTTGGCCTGTGGACTGAACGGTCCCAGGTTTAATTCTGGTCAAGGGCATGTAACTTGGTTTTGGGCACATCCCTAGTAGGGGGTGTGCAGGAGGCAACTGGTTGATGTTTCTCTCTTATCGATGTTTCTAACTCTCTATCCCTCTCCCTTCCTCTCTGTAAAAAATCAATAAAATATTTTTTTTTAAAGAATCAAGGCTATAAGCGGGATATGACAGCATCTGCTCCACACAAGATTTCATTCTTTTTTTCTTTTTAAGAATATTTTTATTAACTTCAGAGAGGAAGGGAGAGGGAAAGAGAGATGGAAACATCAATGATAAGAGAGAATCGTTGATCAGCTGCCTCCTGCACACCCCCTACTGGGGATCAAGCCCACAACCCTGGCCTATGGCCTGACCCAGACTCAAACCATGACTTCCTGGTTCATGGGTCTATGCTCAACCACTGAGCCACACCCATCGGGCAAGATTTCTTTCTTGACAAAAGAGAAGCTCTAAGAATTTCAGCAAGAGTTCATGAATCATCTAAATTTCAATGTGTTATGTTCATAAGCTTTTTTTTCCTTCTCTATCTCTAAGTAATGATAACTCCATCTTTTCTACTGCGTAAACTGAAAACCTGAGGGTCATCCTTTACTCTTCTCTTTCTCTCACACCCCATATTCAATCCATCAAACAAATTAGCTATAGCTTCAAAATAAAACTAGAATCCTTCCTACCTTCAAAATTAGCTCTTTGGTCCCCATCATCTATCACCTGCATTCTGGTAATAGCCCCAGGAGAGCCACAGGTTATTTTCATCAGACCTAGAAGTCAGCTCTTGGTCTCTTATCTTAGCCCAGGATGTCTGTTCCTCCAAACCAGGATGTTCCTTTCCCATAACTGCCAGCTGAAACAAGAGCTACAAGGTCAGGGTCCTCAGAAATAACTCAAGTTTATAGACAGTCCCTCAGGAAGCATCAGAGGTGCTACAGAAAAAGATGAACCACTGGAGGCAAAGACTGAGTCTAAATACCAGTCTGCCACTTACCCACTAAACGTCAATGGACAAGCCATGACACCCCTCTGTGCTCAGTATTTCTAGCTATAAAATGGGGTTGGTGGATGAAAACAGGAGGAGAAACTAAGATGGCGGCATAGGTAAACACCGGGAAATTGTCGCCTCCCACAACAATTGAAAATTACCGCAAAGGACTGAGCAAACATCATCCAGATCAACAGAAAGGCTGGCTGAGTGTAAATTCTACAACTAGAAGGAAAGAAAAGCACGCTGAGAGCCAGAGGAGCTGCGGAGGTGAAGTGCAGAGGTACGGCGGCTCGCACGCGCGAAGAAAGAGGGTGGCACCTGAGGACGCGGCTGTCTTTTTGAATCACAAACTCCCGACTGCTCTGAACTCCGGTTCCGGGAAGTCTCTGGGGACCCAGGTCTCATACGGGGAGAAGCTGGTCTGTCCGGCAGCGGGCGAACTTGAAGGCGGCTTTCCCTCAGAGGTGCTTGCAGCAATTAGCGGGTCACTGAGACCGGCGACTCCGGGCGGAGAATCAGCCATAGCTCCCTGATCCGCCCTTTGATTCCCTGAGACCCCGCCCCACCCAGGCTGCGGCAGAGGCTTTTGCATGTGAATGTACCTAACTGCAGCCCAGCCAGGCAGACCCTGAACTTCCAAGAGAAGGCCCAAGGCCCCGCAGCAGCTTGCATTGCTTCACAGCTGAGCCTCTTCGTGGCTCCTGCTGTGTGGCCTCAGGCAGAGGCTGAATTAGCACCTCCTTAGATCCAGGAGCCACTGTACCCAGTGGTCAGAGGGGGTCCATCCAGACTGCAACTCCTCAGATCCATAAGGGACACACTCAGGGAGCAGACTCAGTGAGCACCAAAGCCCCACTGAAGCAAGTCTTGCCCCAGAAGGGTGTCTTCAGCACAGAAGTTCTCCCACTTTAGGCACAGCTGATTCTCACAGCCAATTGGCCTGGAGGTCAATTCCTCCCAGTGATTCTACAACAACCAAGGCACCAAGAGTGCACCAAGAGTGTCCACCCCAGGTAACTGGGGAGGCTGAGCTACTGGGCCCTACAGGACACCTGGCGCGCAGGGCCACTCTATCAACACAGGGAAGCTGCCAAAATGCGGAGACAAAGAAACAGGTCACAAATGGCAGAAATGGAGGAAAGCAAACGATTGGATATAGAGTTCAAGGCCACGTTTATAAGGTTTTTCAAGAATTTTATGGAAACCGCCGATAAATTTAATGAATCCCTCAATAAGTATAGGGAGACCATGGAGGACATGAAAAAGGACCAACTAGAAATTAAGCATACACTGACTGAAATAAAGAATAATTTACAGAGATCCAGCAGCAGACAAGAGGATCCCAAGAATCAAGTCAAAGATTTGAAATACAAAGAAACAAAAAATACCCAACCGAAAAAGAAAAAAGAAAAGAGATTCCAAAAATATGAAGATAGTGTAAGGAACCTCTGGGACAACTTCAAGCGTACCAACATCAGAATTATAGGGGTACCAGAAGGAGAGAGAGGGCAAGATATTGAAAACCTTTTTGAAGAAATAATGACAGAAAACTTCCCCTACCTGGTGAAAGAAATGGACTTACAAGTCCAGGAAGCGCAGAGAACCCCAAACAAAAGGAATCCAAAGAGGACCACACCAAGACACATCATAATTAAAATGCCAAGAGCAGGAGGAGGAAAAATGGCGGCGGTATAAACGGACGTGTCCTGTGCCTTGTCCTGGAGCAGATAAGGGTGAGCAGCTGAAACGGGTAACATGCAGCCCGAATAGGCAGAGGATTTTCAGCTGAGAGACTGTCTGCAGCTAGGAAAGACCGAGAACCCCCAGGAAAAAAAGGACGGTTGGAGACTGCGGCTGAAGCCTCTCGTGGTGCGCCAGCTAAGCAGTGGAGACTGCGCCATCTTGGGTGGTTGTTGCCGGCATCCAGAGACCAGCTACTACCCTGGAAACAAGGGATCTCAAGCAGCATCACTGCCTGAACTCAGACGAGCACTGCTTCTTCTCACGGAAAGGTTGGACATCCCCTAAAGGTGCGGTTTGAAGTTCGGGTTGGAGGGAGGACCGAGCTCGCGCGCGCACGCACGCGGGGCGGAATCTGCGCCCCACAGGGTCTGCAGCCGTTGGGACCAGCGTGACCCGCGAGTGGGGAAGGGGCCCCACAGGGCTGCTGGCAGAAGGGAACGCGAAAAATGAGCCCATAGCTGGACTGGATGTAAGGGAGCAGCCTTGGACTTTGCCAATCTGCTGGCTGCTTGGTGCCAGGGGCGAGTGAGCGCGCGGAGACTGCGCGCGGAGACTGTGCGCAGACCTGGAAGGTGGAGGCTTGTGAATTCGCACAACTATCAGGCTCTTGTTACAGTTCCCCTTAGATCCATGCATTTGATTATTAAACCCAGTGCATGGGATTCCCCAGTTGGGGTCATTCACAGAGCCTGTAGGGGAAAGTTCTTTTTGGGGAGCCTGGGAAACAGCGGGCAGTGGCAAGGAACCAGCTCTGGGCAGTGGTCTTTCCTGAATCAGTTCCCAATACCATAGAGGAAAAAAAAAAAAAAACCCTACTGATAGAGAGGACTTATAGCCTCGGAGGTCAATCCAGACACACTGCCACCCAGAGGCAGAGCCACGAACTGTCTCTTCTATGATCACAAATAAAGGCAGTCTGGTAAACAAATACAAGCTGCCTTAAAATCAGGTCTGTGGTTTACCGCACGGAGGGACAGTGTATCGCAGGGAAGTTCAACACTCCCCTGAATGCCTGGCAGGACTGAGGCGTGCCAAAAAGAAGAGTGGAAGATCTGAAGCACCTTCACTTCCGAATATTTTATATATATATATTTTTTTTTTTTAATTATTTTTTCACCATTTCATTAAGAACCTATTTTATTTTATTTTATTTTATTTTATTTTTATTTTTTTCATCACTTGATTTTACCTTTTTAATTACTACATTGTTTTAACCAGTATTATTGCTATCCTTTTACCATTTTTTCAAGTGTCATTTTATTTTTTATTATTTTTTTAATTTTTCTTTATTTTATTTTGGGATTAGTGTTATACACACTATTTTCATCGTTCCTTTAGCATCATTTCTCTCTAGCTCACATTTACCCTTAAGCCAAAACTCTCTTCCTCACTTTTCCCCTTTTGTTGTCCTGTTTCTCTTACCCTATTCCTGCTTTGGATTTTACCTATTCCTTCTTTCTAACCACTGTCTAAATTTCACCCTACTTATATATCTAATTTCTAATCCCTCGCTCTCCCCATACAAATAGCCTCTTCCCCACCTCTATTTCATTCCCTTACTTTTTTTTTTGTATTTTTGTTTTTTTTCTTCTCTCCCTTTTCCCAATCTCATTTCGGCACTCCTTTTTGTTTTTTATTTTTCTCTTTAATCTTTTTCTCTTTTTTCTTCTATATCCCCTAAGTCTCTTTGCTCGGGGGGTCACCTTTATTTGGGGTTATTAATATCGTGAATGCATTTAGTTTGTTGCCTTGTACGTTGTGCCTTGTTGTGTTGTATTTTGTGCCTTTGAATCAGCGCAGCAGAGAGAGAACTACATAACCAAACACCTTGAGAAGAGAAATCATGGTGAAACAAAGAACCAACCCAAATATGAGAGAAAAACAGGCATCATCAGAAAAGGAAGTAAACGAAATGGAGGCAATGGAGGCAAGCAACCTGTCAGAGAAAGAATTCAGAGTAATGGTCATAAGGTGGATGAAAAAAATGGAAGACCAATTCAACAATATGTGTAGGAACCAAGAGGAAATGAAGAAGAACCAAGAGGAAATGAAGAGAAACCAAGAAGAAATGAAAAACGACATCACTGCCATAAAGAACTCAATAGAAAGCATCAACAGTAGACTAGAAGAAGCAGAGGACCGCATCAGCGAGCTAGAAGACAAGGTAGAAAAAAATACCCAAACAGAACAGCTTCTAGAAAAAAAAATTAAAAAGCAGGAGGAGAGCCTAAGAGAACTCTGGGACAATGCTAAACGAAACAACATCCGAATAATAGGGGTGCCAGAAGGAGAGGAAACTGAGCAAGGAATAGAAAACCTGTTTGAAAAAATAGTAACAGAAAATTTCCCTGATATAGGGAGGAAAAAACTCACACAAATCCAAGAAGCTCACAGAGTCCCAAACAAAATGAACCCGAAAAGACCGACACCAAGGCACATAATAATTAAATTGGCAAACACCAACGACAAAGCAAGAATCTTAAAAGCAGCCAGAGAGAGACAGAAAGTTACCTACAAAGGATCCCCCATCAGACTAGCGACCGATTTCTCAACAGAAACACATCAGGCAAGAAGGGAATGGAATGAAATATACAAAGTCATGCAAAGGAAGGGTCTGAATCCAAGAATACTATACCCAGCGAGGCTATCAATCAAAATTGAGGGTCAAATCAGGAGCTTCACAGACAAAAACGGTCTACGGGAGTTTATTACAACCAAACCAGCAATGCAAGAAATGCTACAGGGTCTGCTGTAAATAGAAAAAACAGGAAACAAAGAAGGAACGCAGCGGTAAAGAACAAAAATGGCGACTAACAAGTTTCTATCAATAATAACTTTAAATGTAAATGGATTAAATTCCCCAGTCAAAAGGCATAGGGTAAATGAGTGGATGAGAAAACATGACCCATATATCTGCTGTCTACAGGAAACCCACCTCACAAAAAAAGACGCACACAGACTGATGGTGAAGGGATGGAAAAAGGTTTTTCAGGCCAATGGAAGTGAAAAAAAAGCCGGGGTAGCAATACTTATATCTGACAAATTAGATCTCAAAGTGAAGGACATAAAAAGAGATCAAGAAGGCCACTTCATAATACTAAAGGGAGCAGTCCAACAAGAAGAAATAACTCTGGTAAATATATATGCACCCAATATAGGAGCACCCAAATACGTAAGAAATCTTCTGGAGAAGATCAAGGGAGAGATTGACAGCAATACAATCATAGTAGGGGATCTTAACACCCCATTATCTCCACTGGACAAATCCTCTAAACAGAAACTCAGCAAAGAAACATCAATCCTAAATGACTCACTAGATCAGATGGAATTAATTGACATCTTCAGAACATTTCACCCCAAAGTCACAGAATATACATTCTCCTCGGGTGCACATTTGTCATCTTCAAAGATAGACCATATATTGGGTCACAGACAAAGTCTCTTCAAATTCAAGAAAATTGAAATCATATCAAGTATCTTCTCAGATCACAAAGGCATAAAACTGGAAATCGCTACAACAAAAAAAATCCAAAAAAATCAAACACATGGAGACTAAATAGCATGCTATTAAACAACGACTGGGTCACCAGTGAGATCAAAGAAGAAATAAAAAACATCATGGCAACAAATGACAATGAAAACACAACAATCCAAAACCTATGGGACACAGCAAAAGCAGTCTTGAGAGGGAAGTTCATAGCTCTACAAGCCTACTGCAAGAAACAAGAAACAATGAGAATAAATGACCTAACTCTACAACTCGAAGAATTAGAAAGAGAGCAACAAAAAAAGCCCACTGTAAGCAGAAGGAAGGAAATAACAAAGATCAGAGCGGAGATAAACGACATAGAGACCAAAAAAACAATACAAAAGATCAACAAAACCAAGAGCTGGTTCTTTGAAAGGATAAACAAGATTGATACACCTCTAGCCAGGCTCACCAAGAAACAAAGAGAGAGGACCCAAATAAACAAAATCAGAAATGAAAGAGGAGAAATAACAACAGACCCCATAGAAATACAAAGGATTGTTAGAAAATACTATGAACAACTCTACTCCAACACACTAGACAACCAGGAGGAAATGGACATATTCCTAGATAAATACAACCTTCCAAAACTTAACCAGGAAGAATCTAAAAATCTCAATAGGCCAATAACTATGGAGGAAATCGAAGCAGTAATCAAAAAGCTTCCAGCAAACAAAAGCCCGGGGCCAGATGGCTTCACAGGGGAGTTTTACCAAACATTCAAGGAAGACCTAAAACTTATCCTCCTCAGACTATGTCAAAAGATCCAAGAGGAAGGAGCACTTCCCAGCTCATTCTATGAAGCCAACATCACCCTAATCCCAAAACCAGATAAAGACAATACAATGAAAGAGAATTACAGGCCAATATCCCTCATGAACATAGATGCCAAAATCCTCAACAAAATCTTAGCAAATCGGATCCAGCAGTACATCAAAAAGATCATACACCATGACCAAGTAGGATTTATCCCAGGGATGCAAGGATGGTACAATATCCGCAAATCAATAAATGTGATACATCACATAAACAAATTGAGAGAGAAAAACCACATAGTCATATCAATTGATGCAGAAAAAGCATTTGACAAAATCCAACACCCTTTCTTGATAAAAACTCTCAGCAAGATAGGAATTGAGGGATCATACCTCAACATAATAAAAGCCATATATGACAAACCCACAGCCAACATCATAATCAATGGGCAAAAACTAAAACCATTCCCCCTAAATACAGGAACAAGACAGGGATGCCCCCTCTCACCACTCCTGTTCAACATAGTACTGGAAGTACTAGCCATTGCGATCAGACACGAAGAAGAAATAAAAGGCATCCAGATTGGAAAAGAAGAAGTAAAACTGTCCTTATTTGCAGATGACATGATACTGTACATACAGAACCCTAAAGACTCCATCAAAAAATTATTAGACTTAATAAATGAATTCGGCAATGTAGCAGGATACAAAATTAATGCTAAGAAATCCATGGCATTTCTTTACACCAATAGTGAACTTACAGAAAGTGAAACTACAGAAGCAATCCCATTTACCATTGCACCAAAAAAATTAAAATACTAGGAATAAACTTAACTAAGGAGGTAAAAGACTTATATGCTGAAAACTACAGGACACTGAAAAAAGAGATAGAGGAAGACATAAACAGATGGAAGAATATACCGTGTTCATGGATTGGTAGAATCAACATCATCAAAATGTCCATACTACCCAAAGCAATTTATAGATTCAATGCAATCCCCATTAAATTACCAACAGCATATTTCACAGATCTAGAACGAACGTTCCAAAAATTCATCTGGAATAAAAAAAGACCCCGAATAGCTGCAACAATCCTCAGAAAGAACAAAGTAGGTGGGATCTCAATACCAGATATCAAACTGTATTACAAAGCCACTGTTCTTAAAACAGCTTGGTACTGGCACAAGAACAGACATATAGATCAATGGAATAGAATAGAGACCCCAGAAATCAACCCAAACCACTATGCCCAATTAATATTCGACAAAGGAGGCAAGAACATACAATGGAGTCAAGACAGTCTTTTCAATAAATGGTGTTGGGAAAATTGGACAGATACATGCAAAAGGATGAAACTAGATCACCAACTCACACCATACACAAAAATAAACTCAAAATGGATAAAAGACTTAAACGTAAGACGGGAAACCATAAAAATACTAGAGGAATCCACAGGCAGCGAAATCACAAACATATGCCGAAGAAATTTCTTCTCTGATAATGCTCCTAGGGCAATGGAAACTAAAGAGAAAATAAACAAATGGGACTACATCAAAATAAAAAGCTTTTGCACAGCAAAGGAAACCATCAACAAAACAACAAGAAGACCCACTACATGGGAGAACATATTTGCCAATGATATCACCGATAAGGGTTTAATTTCCAACATTTACAGGGATCTCATGAAACTTAACAAAAGGAAGATAAACAATCCAATAAAAAAAATGGGCAACGGACCTAGATAGACACTTTTCGAAAGAGGACATACAGAAGGCCGAAAGACATATGAAAACCTGCTCAAAGTCACTAATTATACGAGAGATGCAAATCAAAACGACAATGCGTTATCATCTCACACCTGTCAGAATGGCTATCATCAACAAATCAACAAACAACAAGTGTTGGAGAGGATGTGGAGAAAAAGGAACCCTTCTGCACTGCTGGTGGGAATGCAGACTGGTGCAACCACTGTGGAGAACAGTATGGAGCTACCTCAGAAGACTAAAAATGGAACTCCCATTTGACCCAGTGATCCCACTACTAGGAATATATCCCAAGAAACCAGAAACGCCAATCAGAAAGGATATATGCACCCCTCTGTTCATAGCAGCACAATTCACCATAGCTAAGATTTGGAAACAGCCTAAGTGCCCATCAGTAGATGAGTGGATTAGAAAACTGTGGTACATATACACAATGGAATACTATGCTGCGGTAAAAAAAAAAGGAACTCTTGCCTTTTGCAACAGCATGGATGGAACTGGAGAGCATTATGCTAAGTGAAATAAGCCAGTCAGAGAAAGATAAATACCACATGATCTCACTCATTTGTGGATTATAGAGAACAACATAGACTGATGAAAAGGGACAGACTCAAAGACTGAGAAACAGCAATCAGGCTATCAATCCCCAGAAGGAAAGTAGGGGAGGGCGGGGGTAAGGGGAAGAGATCAACCGAAGGACTTGTATACATGTATATAAGCCATACCAATGGACATGGACAACAGGGGGATGGGAGCATGAGTGTGTGGGGGGGGGAGGTTGGGGGTTAATGGGGGGGATGAGGACACATTTGTAATACCTTAACTAATAATAAAAAAAAAATGCCAAGAGCAAAAGATAAAGAGAGAATCTTAAAAGCAGCAAGAGAAAGACAGTCAGTTACCTACAAGGGAGTACCCATACGACTGTCAGCTGATTTCTCAACAGAAACCATGCAGGCCAGAAGAGAGTGGCAAGAAATATTCAAAGTGATGAATAGCAAGAACCTGCAACCAAGATTACTTTATCCAGCAAAGCTATCATTCAGAATAGAAGGTCAGATAAAGAGCTTCACGGATAAGAAAAAGCTAAAGGAGTTCATCACCACCAAACCAGCATTATATGAAATGCTGAAAGGTATTCTTTAAGAAGAGGAAGAAGAAAAAGGAACTCTTACCATTTGCCACAGCATGGATGGAACTGGAGAGCGGATAAATACCACATGATCTCACTCATTTGTGGAATATAATGAACAACATAAGCTGATGAACAAGGACTGATCCAGAGATGGAGAGGCATTGATTGGACTGTCGGGACTTGGAGGGAAGGTAGGGGAGGGTGGGGGTAAGGGGGAAAGATCAACCAAAGGACTTATATGCAAGCATATAGGCCTAATCAATGGACATGGACAACGGGGGGGAGAGGGCATGAGCGGGGGTGGGTGGGGGGGGGGGGTAGAGGGTAACGTGGGGACAAGGACACATATGTAATATCTTAATCAATAAAAAATATATTTAAAAAAATGGGGTTGGTCATTATTGCAACCTCACAGAGTCATCATAAAGATTAAATAAAAGCTCTGCATCTATCTAGCAAACAATACATGCTTGATAACCCATGTAATAAAGGGAACTTCTTTCAGATTCATCTCTGTGTCTGAAATTAGACCATCATGAGAGATGGGGAAGTGAAATAGGTTTTGGCCAACTCCATCTTGAACCCCCTAGCATGACTTGGAGACATAACCACAGAGCCCTGCTTCTCCATTTCTCAACCCACATATTGGGGGAAACTGAAGTTTCCTCTTCTGAGATTCGAGAATTTCCTCTGACCCCAGATGAACAGTCGATTAGACCAATGGTCCCTTCGGTGAAGGGCTTGGACCAAGATGTTCCACTCTGCAATCTCTGGGCTGTATGGGGGCTGGTTTCAGTACTGGTGAGGTGGGGACAGGTGTAAAGGTGGGGAAGGAAAACAAGTATAGAAGGAACAGAAAATGAAGTGAATGCCAACCTCCCCCACTGCTCACCCACCCTGCTCAGAGCCTCCTTTCCAAAATCACCGGATCTCAGTCAAAATAGGAACAATTCTATTAGTCATGGGCATTTGTAAATCAATAAATTAATTGATTTGGAGAATATCTACTCACCCCTGGATACAATTCAGGGATTGTCCAAATGAATTGCCATGTTGAGTTGTGCTTAGTTGGGGATAGTACCAGATTTCTAGGGGATTTTTTTGATTGTCACAATGACTGGGGGAGTTAACTCTGGAATTTAGTGTTAAAGGCTTAATTCTGCACCCAAAAAAGTTCATATGTTGAAGTCCTAACCCCCAGTACCTCAGAATGTCACTGTATTTGGAGATATGGTCTTTAAAGAGGTGATTAAGGGAAAATGAAGTCATTAAGGTGAGCCCTAATCCGATATGACTGGTATCCTTATTAAAAGAGATTAGGACACAGACATACACAAAGGGAAGACTATGTGAACACACAGAGAGAAGACAGCCATCTATAAGCCAAGGAAACAAGTCTTACCAAAAACCAACCACACCAACATCTTGATTTTGCACTTCCATTCTCCAGAACTATGAGACAATATATTTTTGTTGTTTAAATCCTGTGGTACTTTATTGTGGCAGCCCCAGAAAATTAACACAATAGACAATTAACACAAAATGCCACACAATGAACTGGCATTTTGAGAAGCTCTAACATTGCAAGAGCTAATAGACCCAGAATGTCCACTTGGCAGTAAAGTGAAATATTTCATCAAAGACCTTTACAAACTACAAATAGTTCAAAGGCACATGTGGGTAGGTATCTCCATTGCTGTCCTGAGGATCTGACCAAGTCATGGCCTGGCTTGGCCACACTGAGTGAGGAGTCTTGCCTTTCAGCTAGTCAGCAGTTCCATGGGCCAAATCTTAGCAGAGGTCTGAGTCCACCACCTAACTTGGTCAAACCTCACCTGGGACATTGAGAAAGTTCCTTGTCAAGAAGAATCTTGCCCCATCTGCTTGCCAGTAGCTTATCCACATCTTGTAGGCAGTATGGAAGCCCAACCCCAGTGCATCATGGTTCAGAGGACCAAAGGTATTTTCAACTCTAGTCAATCAATGTCAGGCCCAGAGCCCCAAGGGCAAGCATCACTTCCTAAGTGCCATGATCAAGGACTTAGTGAGTTTCCTCCAGACCCAAGAACTGGGAGACCATCACTCCAGCTCACCATCAGCTGTGAACTGAATGTGTGTGACCCAAAAAAAATCATATGTTGAAACCCAATCCCAAATTTATGGCATTCAGAGTTGGGCCTTTGGGAGGTGCTTAGGTCATGAAGGTAGAGCCCTCCTGAATGTGATTAATGCTCTTATAAAAGAAACCCCAGAGAATTCCCTTGTCCATTCTAGAGCAAGAAGGTGGCATCTATGAACCAGGAAACAGGCCTTCCTTCACCAAACACTGAATCTCCCTGCACCTTGATCTTGGGCTTCCAAGCTTCCAGCATTTTGAAAAATAAATTTCTGTTGTTTGTAAGCCATCTAGTCTATGGTATTCTGTTATAGTAGCCTGAACACACTCAGACTCCATCCAATTGATCAAGCCCCCAAATCCTCACCCTAGAAATTGTCTGACTTAGACCCCAGGGAACTTGTATATCCAAGCTGCTGGTTCTGTCTTGGGCGCATCCAAATCAGTTCCTAGAGAGGCAGGAAGGGCAGAAATGTCTCATCTCCAAGAGTCAAGGGGCGCTTGGATATGGACCCCCACCCAGTCTCATCCCTGGGGTTCAACAGGAGCATTTCCGCTCACAAATCCAATACGTAGCTTTGTTGCAAGAGAGGTCATTCCAAGTGCCTTGTTTGGTCATGCTGACACAGTCCTCATCATTCAGGTTGTTAGGTTCCTCTGGCTCCCAGAAGCTGGAGAAAAGAAAAATTGGGTGTGGGAGGGATGAATAGGTGGAGCACAGGGTATTTTTCAGGACAGTGGCACTACTAGTCTACATGATATTGACATTATGCATTTGTCAAAACCCATACAA
Source organism: Myotis myotis (assembly GCF_014108235.1). Classification (NCBI taxonomy): domain Eukaryota; kingdom Metazoa; phylum Chordata; class Mammalia; order Chiroptera; family Vespertilionidae; genus Myotis; species Myotis myotis. The sequence goes on from NW_023416339.1 coordinate 1,398,542, forward strand.
CACTTGAAGTGAACCCAATTGTAAAGTATGGATTTTAGTTAATAATAATGTGTCCATATTGGTTCATCAATTTTAACAAATGTACAACACTAAAGCAAGGTGTTAATAATAGTAGAAACTGTGTGTGTGGGAGAGTAAATATATACAGCAAATTTCTGTACCGTCAGCCCAATTTTTCTGTAAATTAAAAAATAATTAAGCCCTGGCCAGTTTTGCTCAATGATTAGAGTGTCAGCCCTCGGACCAAAGGGACCCAGATTCAATTCACAGGCAAGGGCACATACCTCGGTTGCAGGTTCCCCAGCCCCGTAGGGGCACGTGTGGGAGGCAACCAATTGCTGCGTCTTTCTCACTTCAATGTTTCTCTCTCCCCCTCCTCCCTCCTTTCCACTCTCTCTCTCTATAAATAAATGGAAGAAATATCCTCGGTGAGCATTTTTTTTTTTAAAGAAAAGGAAAAATAATTAAATCTATTGATTTTTAAAAATATATTGGGGAGAAAGACCTTCATGGTACAAGGTTCTTTATTCTATCTGAAAATCACTTCTTCAGCCTCTCAGAATTACCTAAAGATGCTGCATCATCCCCTTCACCCCAACTTGCTTGTCCTAGCTCAGCCCCACCTCCCTGTTCACCAGGCCAATCTCTTCCCTCTTGAATCTGTTTCCTGCATCTGGTCAGTATCTGCCTCCTTTTCCAAAGAACACTTCCTTTCCACCCTAATTCTCCCAACCTTCCAGGTATTGTAATGTCTTAGGTCACAGCAGATCTTTATTTGGTGATTCAGGTGCACATGACTTGTTAAAGGACACTCAGGAGAGAGGGAGTGAGAGAAGCAGGATGGGGTGGGGGAGAGAGGTGAGCAAGGATGTGAGTTCAGGGAAATCTAGCCTCAGTCTGGTCCCACAGGGAGCTCTGGAAAGTGAATAGCATCACAGAGTTAACCCAACTTGAGACAATGAGTCCAGCCTTCTCTTAGCCAGTCATTGGCTATGGACTGACCCCAGTGGGAATAGGTGAGCAGGCTTCCATTCAGCTGAGGACAACTATCCGGAGGAAGCATAACTGTGATGCTTTAGCTACCAATGCCCCCTGATGGCATACAGGAATCTAAGCTGGGTACCCACATTGCCATCTCATGCCATGCCATCTCTGTTTACAGAGCTGTGCCTCCTTCCAAGAATCTTTAATAAAAAATAAGACTCCCAGCCCAGCCGGCATAGCTCAGTGATTGAGCGTCGACCCATGCATCAATAGGTCAGGGCACAAGCCCAAGTTTCAGACTCAGTCCCCAGTAGGAGGCATGCAGGAGGCAAACAGTCGATGTTTCTATCTCCCTCTCCCTTCCTCTCTCTCTAAAAGTCAATAAAAACTTATTTTAAAAAATGAAATCCACAGACAAAACACTAATATATATAATATTTAAAGAGCTCCTAGAAATCAATAGGAAAATGGAAAAAATCCCAACATTAAAAAAACGCACAAAAGATATGAATGGATCATTCACAGAAATGTTAATACATGTGACTATTGAACATATGTGTTCTGTCATTATAAGAGAAATGCAAACTAATACTACATTAGGATTCCATATTTCACCTGTAATAAAACCAACAAAATTTCAAAAGTTTGATGAACATGTGGGTCAAAAAACTATAGTCAAACTGCTGAGAGAATAAATTGGTATAATCAGTATGGGGGACAATTTGTTAATATTTATTTAAAATACAAATACATACGCTCTTTAGAAAGTAAAGTCCAGTGGCTAAGAGTATAGGCTTTGGAGCCAGGTTGGTTGGCACTGCCACCTGCCCGCTGTCTAACCTTGGGCATGTTGCTTAGCCTTTCTGTGCCTCAGTTTCCTCATCTTTAAAATGAAGATGGTGATACGACTTTCCTTACAAAGATTAAATAAATGGGTTAGTCTCTGCAGAGTGTAAAAAGAATGAGATCCTGCTAATCCTTTTCCTCTTGTCCTATAGCCACTCCATCTTTCTTCCCCTCCCCCACCACCCACCCACCCACCCATCAGCCCGGGGACTGGATATATTTGAGCAGTTGTGTTAAAAGGTGGAGATTATTGCAATGGAGGAATATTAAAGAGGTACAAGGACCAGAGCGCCTATCAGAATAAAAGCACCCTGTGCCTCCCCGTCTAGTCCAGCCTGGGATTCTAGAGAATCTGCTGGCTTGGACTGCACAAGGGCCCACAATGAGCAGAGAGCCCAAGAACCCTAGATACTTGCCTCAAAGTGACAGGCGACCCATCCAGCCACTTCCAGTCCCCTTCTTGTTCCCTGTCACTCAGTCCCAGCCAGTGCACCCGTGGAGAGCCGTGAGCCTTGACCACAAAGTTCTGCGAGTACAAACTCCATTCAGCCATCAATTCTTCTACATGACCCTCAGGATAAGGGTCTTCCCTCCCTCCTTTAGGGCTTTTAAATGCCACCCCAAAGCCCCTCCCAGACCCTGTGGATCCAGAGCAGGATCAACACCTTCCTCCTACTTGAGCATGAGGGGTGGGAATAATTATGTTACTTTCTCACACGACCAGTGAGCCGCTCTGAGTCTGTTTCCTCATCTGTAAAATGGAATAATAGTAGCTACTGCTTCATAGGATTGTGGGAATTAAATGAGTTAATAGCATAAAGTGCTCAAAACTGTGTCTGACACACAGTCAGTACTGTGACATCTTCACATTTAGTATTATAACATACTAGAGGCCCGATGCACGAAATTCGTGCAAGAGTAGGCCTTCCTTCTCCCAGCTGCCAGCACGGGCTTCCCTCTGTCACGGAAGTCCCTCCGGACTTCCCTCGCAGCCCCGGCTTTCGTCCAGAAGGTCATCCGTAAGGACGTCCGGTCTAATTAGCACATTATGCCTTTATTATTATAGATAATAATAATAATAAAAAGAACTTGAAGGGGGAAAGAAAGGAGAGGAATGGGGTTTCCTGCCTTCTTGTACAGTGGGGCTTTGACTTACAAGTGTCCCGACTAACGAGTTTTTTGAGATACCAGCTGTCTCTACCCCGATTTTTTGCATTGAGTTGATAGAGTAATTTGAGTTAACGAATTAAACTCGTAAGTCAAGGCCCCACTGTATTTCAAAAGCCCAAGCCTCTGGGAGAAAAGAAAGGATTTGGGCCAAAGACAAAAGATTAGGAAGAAAATATCATGATCAAAAACAACTTCTCTCAGCCTAGCCAGTTTGACTTAGTGGAGAGAGCATTGGCCCGAGGACGGAAGGGTCCTGGGTTCGATTCCGGTCTAAGGCATGTACCTTGGTTGCAGGCTCAATTGGGGTGCATACTTGAGGCAACCAATCATTGTTCACATTAATATCTCTCTCTCTCTCTCTCTCTCTCTCTCTCTCTCTCTCTCTCTCTCTCTCTCTCTCTGTCTCTCCCCCTCCCTTCCACTCTCTTTAAAAATCAATGGGAAAATATCCTCTTGTGAGGCTTTTAAAAAAAAAACAAAAACCTCCTCTCATGGCAAACTGATCTATAGTGAGAGAAACCAGATCAGTAGTTGTCTGGGTGGGAGTGGGGAAATGAGTGGAAACTCACTGAGGGAACTCACTGAGGCGGTGAAAATGTTCTAAATCCTGACTGGGTGGACAGTTACATGGGTGTATGCATATGTCAAAACAGAATGTACATTTAGGATCTGTGTGTTTTACTATATGCAACCCATACTCACTCACCCAATCTTATTACAGTGCTAAGGTTCCCTAAAAGTTGGAGAGGAGAGAATGCAAAGGGAAAATAGTTGTAAATATATAGAGATGGTGGGTGCCGGAGAGAGGGACTCTACATCCATCCCCAGTGAGTCTGCAGTAATGGCCAAAACTTGGGTTTGGAGACTCTAAAAAGTGGAGGGCACCTGGACCCCTTTCCCTAGGTAAAGCCCCAGAAAGGTGTCAGGAAACCAGAAGGACAAAAGGGTTGCTTGGCCTATCAGACTAGAACAGTGCCGCCCTGGCCAGTCTGGCTCAGTTGGTTGAGCGTCACCCCAAGCACAGGAGGTCATTTGTTCAATTGCTGGTCAGAGCACAAGCCCAGGTTGTGGACTTGATTCCCAGGAGGGGCCGTGCAGGAGGCAGCGATCAGTGTTTCTCTCTCCCTCTCCCTTCCTCTTTCTCTAAAAATCAATTTAAAAATCTTTTTAAAAATAAAATAAAATACCTTCACCATAGATTTTTCTTTTGGCATCAATTGTGTTTGGGATACAGTCTGGAGAATAGGACGTGTTGTTGCCTAAGAGCTAGGAAACTGAGACTTTCGAGAATAAGTAAACACAGCCAGGATATGAACTCAGGCAGAGCATACCCTCTTAACCGCTGCATGATATCATGTCAGTAAAAGCTTGCTATTAAAAGTTTCAAAAGGGGGACATATGTGATACTTTCAACAATAAAGATTTTTTTAAAATACATAAATAAAAGTTTCAGTGGCTCAAAAGCAATTCCAATTTCTTTCCATCCAGACCAGGGAAGGATGTGTAAGTCTGGGAGAGGAGCAGGCTGGCCCTGCTGGTTCCCGGGGGCTTGGAGGGGTAGCTCACCTGCTCATCCATGCTACTGATGATGACCAAGTGAGAGTAATTCTCTTGGCAGAACTTTCGGGCTTCATCCCATGACTTGGTGTTGGGGGAGAAGTAGTAACACTTGCCTTTAAAAGGGAGCCAGCCCTCAGGGCAGGTGACCCTGGCACAGTCTGGAAACAGGATAGACTGCAATGAGAATCGTTCCCATGGATTGGTGCAATACACCGGCTCTTCCATGCCCCCATCTCAGAACAGTTCCCCAAGTCCCACTCACCTAATAAGCCCCGAAGTTCCATCACAGACTGGTTGGTGTCAGCTCTTACTCGGTCAATGTCCTTCTTCAGGCCAGCAAGCCCCGCCACGCCAGTCACTGTCAGCAGGGAGGGACTGGAATGTTAGAGACCCAAACCCCCATCTACCCACTCACCCACCCCTGACTGCAGACACGGCAGAGAGCACACAAGCTGTGCTCCCCACTGCACCCACATTCTTGTGGGTGGTTGTACGATTCAAAACCAGCATGCTCAGTGCCTAGGAGGAGTCCCTAGAGTGGCTCAGAGGAGGGGTTAATTTCTGGAGCTCGGGGAAGATGGGGATGGTGGGTTTCCTGGAAGAGGTGAGTTTTGAAGGAAGACACTAATTCAGTGAGGGGGTGGGCACAGCAGGCACCTTGGAAGCAAAGATAGAGAGGCAAGTAGGTCGGGGAAGGCGGATGCAGTAGGACTCAAGGGAAACTCATAGGAGCTTGAGCTCACAGTAGGATGAAGGCCAATGTCCTGTCCACTGAATGTCAAGTCAAGGGTTTCATATTGGATTCTGGGCAGTAAGAAGCCATTGATTGCCGAAACCGGTTTGGCTCAGTGGATAGAGCGTCGGCCTGCGGACTGAGGGGTCCCAGGTTCGATTCTGGTCAAGGGCATGTGCTTTGGTTGTGGGCACATCCCCAGTGGGGGGTGTGCAGGAGGCAGCTGATCGATGTTTCTCTCCCATCGATGTTTCTGACTCTCTATCTCTCTCCCTTCCTCTCTGTAAAAAATCAATAAAATATATTTTTTAAAAAATTTAAAAAAAAAAAAGAAGCCATTGATGGTTTTTGAGCGGAAGAGTGGCTTGCTCTGAGGTGTGGGATGACGGAGTGTGGAATGCAGCAATTTGCAGACTTCAGCAATCATAGCGAAGACCATGCCAGCCCAGAAAATTCTTCTACAACTAGTGTGCGTATTTCCACTGCTCCCACACAAACTTGCCCTCTTCCAACACTCCCCAGGTTCATCAGTAGATGGTCCTTCAGTTAGACAAGCCAGAAATATAAGATATATATAGCTATAGAAAGATAAAGAGATAGAGATAGGGATAGAGATATATGACACATATTATCCTTGACACCCTTTCCTCTCTCTCATTATCATTCCAAATCAATCCGTCCCCAGATTTGGTGAATTTTATCTCCAAAACCTTTCTACTTCACACAGTTCTCTCCATCCCCACAGCCATAACCTTCATCCGAGCCATTATCAACTCTCACCTTCCAAATACACCATCCTCCTCCCTTGTACTTAAACAGTGTTACCTTCTACCACAGAGCTTTTGCACATGCCTGAGACTCTCAACCCCGCACCTGGTTAATTCCCTCTCCTCTTTCACTCAGCTGCAATACCAATCCCTAGGGAAGCTTTGTATGATCCTCCCAAAGATAAGGTCAAGACTCCTTGTTAGATTTTTTCATAGAATCAACTTCCTCTTCCTTTAGACTATGCATCAAAATTTGAAATGTTATGCTCATGTAGATGATAATTTGGTAAATGGCTGTTTATGCTTGTACTATACAACAGAAACAAAATGTGAGCCACATGGGTAATTTTAAATTTTCTAAGAGCCACGTTTTTAAACTCAAAAGAAACAGATAAAATTATTTTCAATGCTATTCTTATTTATCCCAATCTATCCAAAATATTATCATTTCAATGTGTAATCAATATTAAAGGTTATTATTATTAAGATATGTTACTTTTTTGTAGCAAGGCTTTGAAATTGGTGTGTGTTTTAGACTTACAGCACATCGTAGTTCAGAATGAGCACATTTCAAGTGCTCAGCAGTCACAGCCACCCAGGACCACCATGTTGGGCAGTAGAGGTCTAGACACACACACACACACTCCACCGGGACAGGGATGGGGACTATGTCTAATGAGTTCACCACCCTACCCACCCAACCCCTACCCTGGTACCTGGGGAAGTCCCTGGCAAAGATGGGGCTGGGGATTGGTTGTGGAGCTGGAGTTGAGGATCATGTTGATGTTCAATATGCATGGCATGAAGGGATGATTGAAAACACTCACCATTTGCTTGCCACGCCATCTGCTGAATGGTTAACATCTTCAGTTCTTCCACCACCTCCTGGTCTATGAGAAGAACTCCAGCTTGAGCCCAAGTCCACCTGTACCCCATCCCCAATCTCTCCACATGCCCCTTTCTCACCCTACTCACACTTAATCAGGGTTACAGCCAGACCAGTGCAGCCCAAGAAGAGTGACACCACCACCAGAAGACACAGGAAAACCAGCCATCTCTCCTCCTGGAAGCACCCAGGACCCCCAGATTTCTGACTGATCCAGGGCACTGGGGTTGCTGGGGGTGAGAATGAGGACTGAGAGACCAATACTGGTGCTTGAGAGTGTGAGGAAAGGATCCTTGAACCTTTCTCCAAAAGCAAGGGGACAGAGATCTATGGTTATGACTATATCACCAGATGGGGCCAGCAAGAGAGTGTTAGGGAGAGCAAACCCTGAGGAAACGCAGAGCATTTATGGAACACTTATTGTATGCCAAGCATCCTGTTACGGCCTTATTACCTTACTGGATCCTCACCCGTATGACATAGATATATTATTCCCATTTTGTACATGGTAGACTGAGAGGTCATGCATGACTTGGGCCCCACTCTGCCCTTAACCCCTATAATGCATTGTCTTCTGCTCTCCAGCAGCTCCTTCCCAAGCTGCTCTCCATTCAGGGAAGCCTGTGGACCTTGCATCTGGGGCAGAGAATGTTTCCTGTACCTTGTATGCAAGCAGGAGGTGGACCCCAAAGAGTACCCAGCAGACACCCTGAGCCCCTGGAGGTCTAGTATAGACTCAAGGAGAAGTATCCTCTGAGAGAAAACATTTCTGTGCCCTACAGTCTCACTCCAGAACTATAGGTCTGACTCAAATACTTTGGCCATGTGAGAGGAAAAATAGGAGAACTGACTTACTGGCTTGGGATGGCTGGAATGGAGGAACCTCGAGAGCAATTCCTGGGAAAAGGGGGAAGAGAGTTTTATTCAGAAGTTGCTGACTCTGTCTTCCAAGATCAACAAGCCTTTACTCCCTCTGATTTGCTTTCCTGTCAGAATTGGGGGACTGGAGGAAGGACTTCCACATGTCCCCTCTCAGACTTCTTGAAGGGTCTTCCCATGGCTCACCCAGTTGAGATGTGCGGGTGACAGGGGTGAGGTCCAGGCCTGGAGGGAATCAGAAAGATAATGATCATGTAGAGCAGAACGTCAGCCAGGTGAACACAAAGGTGCAGCCCTAGATTCTCACCTGTGGTTTTCAGGGGCTTTCTGGAAAGTGGAGGAGTTTCTGCTTGTATTCCTGAGGAGGAAGGAAATGTTGCTCAAGGCCAGAACAGTGTAAAGACAGCACTGGGTCTCCTGTACCCCAAGCCCCAGCTCACCTGCCCTTGGAGGCCTTGGTGGAGCCGCTGAAGCTGAAAAAGAGAAGCTCAGGGTTAGAGTTGACCTGTGGATGAAAATGAAATCACAGGCAGTGGTGAAAACAAGATTGAGACTGTAATGGATGGGGTTGGGCTTGAGAATAAAATTGGGGTTAGAGCCCTAGCCGATTTGGCTCAGTGGATGGAGTGTCGGCCTGCAGACTGAAGGGTACCAGGTTCGATTCCGGTCAAGGGCATGTACCTTGGTTGCAGGCACATCCCCAGTGCAGGGTGTGCTGGAGGCAGCTGATCAATGTTTCTAACTCTCTAACCCTCTCCCTTCCTGTCTGTGGAAAATCAGTAAAATACATTGTCTCCTGTCACCGACCACATAAGCCAAACACTAGCACCGTTTAAACCCACGGACTCAGGATAAAATGCTCTCTCGCCAGCAATAACTACAAGAAGACGAGTTTCTGTGTCATTGGGCAGCTCTGCCGCACATAAATAATCAGCTCTGTGACCCTGATGCTCAAGCTGAAGCCACTTCTGTAGTGAGGACAGGAAGTTTGCGTCTTGGTCCCACTTCCCTCATTTCATTCTGCGGTTGTGGCACCCTGCTGACTTCATGCACATCGTGGATGTGGCCTCGAAGAGCCGCGTGGCTGCGTCTGCCTTGAGTGAGTGTGAGAAAGGCAGCAGCGGCCCTCAGTGCAGTGCTGAGCTGCCGGGAGCCGGTCCATGCTTGCTGTTTCAAGGGACCTGGCATATATGGCATACTGTTCTTAATATGTTTGCTCACCTTCTTGGCACTATGTGTTTTAACCAAGGTCTCTGAGAAAGGTTGTTTCCCCAGGTAGGGATTTTCCCCTGAAGTTAGGGAGGGAATAAAACCTCTTAACTAAGTGCCAGGCGGGTAATTAATCACTTTAACTATGAACAATCATGCTTAAGCTACATAATCTTTACTCCCTGGAATGGAGATAAGAAATGCCCTAACCTTTGTAATAGAGATTGATAGGATTGGAATCAACTGGTATAAATACAGATGTAAGAACACAGAACTTAGAACACAGAACTAAGAAGACAGAACCAGGAGGCACAGAACCTACACAGAACATTCTCTAGAGACAGAAGAACTTCGCTGGAGAAAACATGGCAAAAGATCCTGGACAGGAACTGGCCTCAGAACCTAGAGACAGAACCTAGCGAGAGAACATGGCAAAAGATCCTGGACTGAACCTGACTACAGAAATTGGCAAGAGAACCTAACTAGAACCTGATGACTGAACCTGGCTGGAGAACCTAGCGAGGGAACATGGCTACAGAACCTGGCTGGAGAACCTAGCAAGAGAACATGGACACAGAACCTGGCTGGAGATCCTAAGCAGAACCTCTCTGGAGATCCAGAACAGAACTTGGCTGGAGATCCTGGCTGGAGATCCTGGCTAGGCTGCTGATCAACTGGACGCTGTCTCCGCGTCATTCCTTCTTCGCCGACTCCGTCCACACCTTTGGGGACCCCTGGACCTGCTGGGGCCGGACCCCGGCACTGAGCTGGGGTCAGTAAGAGCCACAAGGTAGAGACGGCGAATGCCTGTCTGGAATACTAAGGCCTGTCTTCTGCAAGTTTCCATTGGGAATGGAGCTGATCTGATGCTTCAGCCTAGGACCTCAAGACTCACTCACTGGACATATCCCAAGGATGATTTTAGGAACAGGAAGTCCTCGAACACCGTCTACTAGACCATGGCTCAAGAAGCCAGACTCTCAGGCACTTTAGCTGCTCCCTCTAGTACCATTTCTGGGGATTATTACTCCAGAGAGCTCTGGCCAGAGCTGCTTTTCTCTTGGGAGGTGGGCTTTCTCTAAGTGGTGAAAAGTATAAACCTCATATCTTTAAAAAAAAAAAATTGAGGTTAGAGATAAGGACAGGATTAAGATACAATGACCAACCATCCTAGATTACCCAGGATTTTCCAAGTTTTAAAACTGAAAGTCCCACATCCCAGGAAATCTTTCATCCCTGGGCAAACTGGGACAGTTGGTCACCCTAAGTTAAAGACACAGTTAAGTTTAGGGATGGGGATGAAGTTAAGGTTAGGGTTGGCATGAGGATTTGGATTGAGATGAGGATTGGGTTGAAGATGGGTCAGGGATACTGATGGGCATTGGAGTAGGGCTGTGATTCAGGATGTGATTAAGATGAAGAATGGGCCGAAACCGGTTTGGCTCAGTGGATAGAGCGTCGGCCTGCGGACTGAAAGGTCCCAGGTTCGATTCCGGTCAAGGGCATGTACCTGGGTTGCAGGCATATCCCCAGTAGGAGATGTGCAGGAGGCAGCTGATCGATGTTTCTCTCTCATCGATGTTTCTAACTCTCTATCCCTCTCCCTTCCTCTCTGTGAAAAATCAATAAAATATATTTTAAAAAAAGAAAAAGAAATGGAGATGGGGATGGAGATATAGCTGCACTTGGAGATGGGGAGGGGGCTAAATTGGGGGGAGGGATGGCCCTGAAGATGGAGATGGGATTAGCCTTGGGATTGGGTTTGAGAATCATGTTGGGACCTGGTTGGAGTTGGAGATAAGCAGTCAAACAGCAGAGTGAAGTCTGGCTGGTGTGACTCAGTTGACTGGACATTGTCCTGTGCACCAAAAGTTTGCTGATTTGGCTGAAACCGGTTTGGCTCAGTGGATAGAGCGTCAGCCTGCAGACTGAAAGTTCCCAGGTTCGATTCCGGTCAAGGGCATGTACCTGGGTTGCGGGCACATCCCCAGTGGGAGATGTGCAGGAGGCGGCTGATCGATGTTTCTCTCTCATCGATGTTTCTAACTCTCTATCTCTCTCCCTTCCTCTCTGTAAAAAAAAATCAATAAAATATATATTTTAAAAAGAAAAAAAAACAGGCAATCCACACAAAAAAAAAAGTTTGCTGATTTGATTCCTGATCAGGGCATGTGCCCAGGTTGTGGGCTCGATCCCTGGTAGAGGGTATACAGGAGGCAGTCAGTTGATATTTCCTGCTCACATCAATGTTTCTCTCTCCCTCTCCCTTCTGCTCTCTCTAAAGATCAATAAAAAATATTTTTTAAAATATTCTATCAATGGCAAATATGTTAAAAACAAAACAAAACAGCAGAGTTCAGTTTATCTCCCACCTCATCCCAAGCCCCACAGAGCCCTGAGGCCTCTCATGTTGGCCCCAGTCTAGACTCAGAAGTGGAGAATATGGAGCCTCATTCCACATGGAATGACCCCTGTCCAAGGACACCAAGGCAGCACAGTCAGCCCTCAGGGGCCCTGGTGGGAGCTGACTCAGGGAAACTTCCAAAACCTCCACTTTTATACCCACTTATCAGACTCTTATTGATTCCCAAGCCGGGTGTGGACCACCCAAGTGTGAAGGCAAATCTGACCCTAGGTGTGAATGCTGGAGGTTGGGGAGCCAACAGTCCACTCTCAGTTCTCAAACACTGGCTTTCATATCTTTGGGTCTTTGCATCCACCAGTTCTCTTCTGGGCTTCTCTTCGTAACAAACTCCTACTCATCCTTAAGTCCTACTCCAAAGTCCTCTCTTCTGACCCCCAATCTTCCTACCATTGCAGGCCAAGCCCTCCATTTCCCTCCTGATTTCCCCAACCTCTGATTTATCCCTGTTCAGATCTGCTAACCTGAGGTTGTTCCCAGAACAGATTTCCCCACCAGCCTGAGATATCATCAAGGGCAGTGCAGAGGCATGAGTACTCCCACCATCAGAGGGCCCGGCATGGGCTGAATACACAGGAAGCTGATCATGTGTCTGCAGAGCCCAGCTAGTGTCCCCCGGATACCTAGCTCCCCCTCCATCCCACAAACCACACATCTCTTCACCTAGCCTCTGAGAAGTCCTCTTACCTGGCTTGGGAGGAAGGGCCTTGTAGGATGGCGCCATGTTCTCATAATCATCAGCATCATCATCATCATCCTCTCTGGTCCCTTACAGAGGAATGGTATGTGAGCACCCAACCCATTTCCACCTCTGTCCCTCAAGCCCAAGTTTTCAGCCCCAGGATGGAGATGCTGTAACCTGGGTCCTGACCACCCCTGGCCTCCAACCCAAGTCTGATCAGGGCTGTACCTGGAAGGTTCCGGCACCCAGAGTTAGGATACAGGATATTCATGGCTGTAGCTAACACAAGAGACTGAGAAGGTGCATTCAGAGCCTTAAGGCTCTGCCCCTTTCCTTCCTTCTCAGGTTTCTCAGTTCCCTTTTTTAAGAGAAGTACATGCAAATCTATCTTGAAGGGAACTACCCCCAGACCACATACACATACACACATCTTTCTCCCCAGTATCAATTCATGCATAGAAGTGACAGAAACAACAGCCCTCTCTCTTGAATTCCTTTAGAGTGCCAAGCCCTGGGTGGAAAAGATTGACAAGCTCCTTCCTCCATGGAACTTTCCATCTAGACAGGAGAGACAGCCCTGACTGGTTTGGCTCAGTGGATAGAGCGTCGGCCTGCGGACTCAAGGGTCCCAGGTTCGATTCCAGTCAAGGGCATGTACCTTGGTTGCAGGCACAACCCCAGTGGGAGGTGTGCAGGAGGCAGCTGATCAATGTTTCTAACTCTCTATTCCTCTCCCTTCCTCTCTGTAAAAAATTAATAAAATATATTTTTAAAAAAGACAGGAGAGACAATAAACCAGTAAAGAGACATAGAAATAAATGCTATAGTTTTTATTTTATGTCCCATCATGACTAAACATTATTTTTTTTTTAATAAAAAATGGTACTGGGGCCAAAACCGGTTTGGCTCAGTGGATAGAGCGTCGGCCTGCGGACTGAAGGGTCCCAGGTTCGATTCCGGTCAGGGGCATGTACCTGGGTTGCGGGCACATCCCCAGTGGGGGATGTGCAGGAGGCAGCTGATCGATGTTCCTCTCTCATCGATGTTTCTGACTCTCTATCTCCCTCCCTTCCTCTCTGTAGAAAATCAATAAAATATATATTTTTTTAAAAAAATGGTACTGGGATAGAATAGGGGCTAATGTAGAGAGGTGATCAGGGAAGGTCTCCTGGAGGTTGTAACTTCTGTAACAAGATGTTAGAGTGACAGGTGCTAAGTACTCCCACATTCCAAAGTGAAGTGCTAGGGCACTGATCGGTTAGCTACGACTGCATTAAAAAATTACCCCAAAACTCAGTGACTTAAAGCAATACTACTTTTCTCATACTTCCTGTGATTCAAGAGCATCTTAGCTGGGTGGTTCTGGCTTGGGATCTCTCACTTGTTTGCAGTCAATTTGTTGGCCAGGCTCAACTGGGGCTAAAAGAGCCTCTTCCAAGATGGTGCTTTCACATGACTGCTTGAGAAGCCCACTGTTCCTCACCATGGGAGCCTCCCCAGAGGGCTGATTGGGTGTCCTCACCACACAGCGGAGGCTAAGATGGAAACCATAGTGCCTTTTATGGTCTAAACCAGGGGAGGGCAAACTTTTTGACTCGAGGACCACAATGGGTTCTTAAACTGGACCGGAAGGCCAGAACAAAAGCATGGATGGAGTGTTTGTGTGAACTAATATAAATTCAAAGTAAACATCATTACATAAAAGGATACGGTCTTTTTTTTTTTTTTTTTTTTAGTTTTATTCATTTCAAACTGGCCGGATCCGGCCCGCGGGCCGTAGTTTGCCCACGGCTGGTCTAAACCTAAATCCCAAATTATGATCTCCACTATAACTATTTGTCAAATGGGCCACCTGTGAGTCATTGTGAAGGAGACTGCACAAGGGTGTGAATACCAAGATGTAAGCATCATTAGGACCATCGTTAAAGCTGGCTGCTACAATCATATATACAGAACTTGCAAAGGAAGTTTTCACACGTAGTTTGACGTTGGTGGGCATTTAAAAAGCAAAAGTTGAAGAGAGAACGCAGTCTGTCTACCCCATGGGAAAGCCAAAAGATGAGGTTTTGACTCACACCCAAAACAGCATGAAGTGAAAAGATAGACGGAAAAAAAGGGCTGCAGGAGGAGTGGTTGCCTCTTTTGGGACAGCAAGGATATGGGAGTTTCCTGTGATCAAACTGAAATAACCAGCCTGAAGCTATTTGGAGAACCCTGCTCAAGAGAGCAGCCAACCTGTATTTCTCAAAAGGACTGCCATTGGCCTTCGGGCCCAAGAGCCTTAGAATTTATGGCTCCTCCCTTCTCTCTCACTCCATGGCTATGGCAAAGGGAATTTTCAAAAGCATATCTCATGGCCTGCATGGTCTTATGAAATGTGACCTTGCTGCTACTTAAGGAATAGAGTCTAATTCTCTTCCCACTAAATCTGGACTGGCCTTAGTCTCTTATAACCAATAGAATGCTGTGGAAGTGACATCTGCCATGCAGCTTCCACCTGGGTCTGTCAGAACACGTGCTCCCAGAGCCATCTCGTGAGAAAGCCTAAGCCACATGGAGGTCACAGGGAGGTGCTCCACTCAAAATTCTCAGCTCAACCCAGGTGCCAAAGATTCTAGCCCCCAAGACATTCGAGTCACTTTCGGTCCTATGAGTCTTCCTCTCTTCTGGTCAAATGTTAGTAAGTCTGGTTGGCTCTGCCTTCACAGTATATCCAACATCTGAGCCTTTCTCACCTCCTGGTCTGAGCCACCATCATCTTTCACCTGAATTACGGTCATAAACTCCACCTTGGTCTACCTGCTTCCGCCTTTGTCCTCAAGATAGTCAAACTAATAAAAGCAGAAAGTAGAAGCAGAGAGGTGGTTTCCAGGGGCCAGATGGAGGGGGGAATGGGGAGATGTTTAACGAGGGTTACAAAGCTTCAGTTATACAAGATGAATAGGTGCTGGAGAACTGTGGTGTGAGCAGTATGACTAGTTGACAATATTGGACTGTGTACTTGAAATTTGCTAAGAGGGTAGACCTTGAGTGTTCTCACTACAGAAAAAGGAAAACGGTAGCTGTGAGGTGATGAATATGTTAGTTGGCGTGGTTGTGGTGAATATTTTACAATGCTATGTATATTGGGTCATCAGATTATGCACTTTAAACATATACAGTTTTTGAACCTCAATAAAGCTGGAAGAAAAGCAAACAACAGCTTGTCTTGATTTAAACTTTTGCTATTTTGTTCATCATGGATTTTTTTTTCATTTCCTTTTAATTTTTTAAATATTTTGTTAATATATCATTTATCTAGGCAGGGAGAAGTCTAAAATAAAGGTGTCAGCAGGGTCCTGCTCTCTCTGAAGGCTCTGGGCGGGGAACCTTCCTGACAGCTGCTGGGGGCTCCTGGCATCCCTTGGCTTGTGGCCACATCACTCCAATCTTTGCCTCTGTCTTAACATGGCCTTCTCTGTGTGTGTCTCTGTGTCTCAAATCTCCCTCCCTCCCTTTTTATTTAATCCTCACCTGAGGATATTCTTTCCATTGATTTATAGAGAATAAAAGGAAGGAGGGGAGAGAGAGAGACAGAGAGAAAGAGACAGAGAAACACAGAGAGAGACAGAGAGAGAGAAACATCGACATGAGAGAGATACATCAATTAGTTGCCTCCTGCACACACCCCAACCCTCTGGTTTATGGTCCGACACTCTAACCATTGAGCCACACCAGTCAGGGCTCCCTCTCCTTTTTCCAAAGCTAGATGCTATACTGGTGGCCTTGAAGACACAGGAAAAGGCCATGAGACCAGGAAGGCAGCTCTCCCTTGCAAGGGAGACTCTCAGGAAGGCAAGAAAACAGACTCTCCCACTAGACTCTCTGAGGGAAGGTAGCCCTGCTGATAACTTGATTCAAGCCAAATGAAACAATTGGAACTTCTGACCTCCAGAGCTTTAAAAGAATTAAGTTCTGTTGTCTTGAGTCACTAACTTCGTGGCAATTTAGTATAATAACCATAGGAAACTGTTACGTACCCCAAAGGACAATACCCCAATTCCCCTTTGTAGGGGCTTTCCACTGACAATAAAAGGAAACACAACTCAGGTTGGCTTCAACAACAAGGAAATCCCATCCAGCCCACGTTCAGATTAGAGTAGCAGGCTGAGGTGCTGTAACAGATTCGGAACGAGAGTGGCTTCTCAAAACAGAATTTATATCTCAACTCACAACCTCAATATTGGCAATCAGCAGTCTTGATGAGTGGAAAACTGTTCCCAACACAGGTGGGTGGCCCCAGGCCTAGCTGAGCAGGTAGGGGCTGCAGACTAGCCTCCCTTTCCAGAGAAAGCTAACCTGGGGCCAGGCTGTCCCCTGTTCCAATGAATGGTGGGGACGGTCTCATTCTGCCATTGGGGAATTCTGAGAAGAAAGGAAGAAAGAGCTGTTCACCCAGCAAACACCCGTGGAGCACACACGGGGAGCATATGTGTAGATGTGGAGGGTCATGGACGAGAGAGTGGACAGAGATAAGAGTGGAGTACACCAGTCAAGAGGATCAATAGCATCTCTGCCTTTCAAGGGCATAGAGGTGAGTGGCACTGGAGCAGGGTAAGTGCAGTGGATGGATTCGCTGTGTGGGAGTGATGGCCACATGGCCTAGGCTAGGCCATCCCTCAGGACCTGGCTCACAGTAGGCACTGAGGAACTGGCAGTGGAATCCAGTCCCATCCACTGGGTATAACATAAGACCATGAGCCCAGGCTGACCCGGGCTCTGCCCCATTCTTGCTGTGTGACCTCAGGGGAAAACAACATCTCTGAGCAACTATCTCCTGATACATCCAAAGGGATGAGGGTTTTAGTCGTTCGCTCATCCATTCAATAGATATGTATTGACGACCTACTATGTGTTAGGCCCTGTGCTAGGTACTAGGGATTCACTGGTGGGGAAAAAAATCCCTTGCAATAAAAAGGAAGATCACAAAATGGAAATCATACACAGCATGTTCTCAGACCAGAACCAAATTAAACTATAAGTCACAGACTGATATCGGGAAAATCTGCAAATATTCAGAAATCAAGTCACATCCACGCATCAAAGAGGAAGTCAAAAATTACAAGTATTTTTAACTGAATGAAAGCGAAAGTGTACCCTATCAGGCCATGTAGGGTGCAGGTAAAACAGTGCAAAGAGGGAAAGTTGGGACATTAAATGCTTCTGTTTAAGAAGATGATCAGATATATATTTGAAAGATGCTAGGAGAATAAATTATTTTAGCTTTTTTTTTAGATAATACTCTTAGAAATATATTTTTATTGATTGATTTGAGAGAGAAAGAGAGAGACATCGATTTGCTGTTCCATTTAATTATGCATTTATTGGTTGATTTTTCTATGTGCCCTGACCAGGGATCAAACCCACAACTTTGGTGTATCAGAACGATGCTCTTCTCCAACTGAGCTGCCAGACCAGAGCTAGAAATACCTTTTTCTCATGTGCTGCTAGACACTTTTCTACATGCATCACAGAATTGTCTATATCTCTGGCCACTGTTCAGAACTCCATGAACAAAGAACACTCATAAAAACATGACTTTCACGTGTGTCCTTTTTTAATACTAGAGACCCGGTGCATGAAAATTCATGCACTAGAGTAGGGGGGTCCCTCAGCCTGACCTGCCCCTTCTCACAGTCCGGGAGCCCTCAGGGGCAGAAGGCAACCTGGCAATCAGGGGAAGGCAATGCCCCATCACACCTCTGCTGCTGCCACTGCTGGCAGCTCAAGCCTCAGCCGGCCCTGGTTACCTGAGCCTTGGGCAGCCCTGGGCGGCTGGGGGACTGAGGGGACTGGGCACCGCCATCTTGTGGCTGTGGGCGCTGCCATCTTTGAGGGCGTGGCAGTAAATTAGCATATTCCCTCCTTATTGGGTGTGGATGCCACCATCTTTGAGAGTGAGGCAGTCAATTAGCATATTCCTTCCTTTTTGGCTGTGGGTGCCGCCATCATTTTGCGACGGCGTGAGGGTCAATTAGCATATTCCCTCTTTATTAGATAGGATATATTTTTATTGATTTCAGAGAGGAAGGGAGAGGGAGAGAGAGATAGAAACATCAATGATGAGAGCAAATCATTGATTGGCTGCCTCCTACATGCCCCACACTGGGGATCGATCCTGCAACCCGGGCATGTGCCCTGACTGGGAATGGAACCAGGAATTCCTGGTTCATAAGTTGACGCTCAACCACTGAGCCATGCTGGCCGGGCCAGAGAGTAAGTAGATCTTAAAAGTTCTCATCACAAGAAAAAAATTGTAACTATGTGTGGTGACAGTTGTGACCTAGCCTTATTTGGGGTGATCATTTTGTAAGATATACAAATATTGAATCATTATGTTGTACACCTGAAACTAATGTAATGTTATTTGTCAGTTATACCTAATTTTAAAGGAAGAAGAAGGTGATTAGGAAAAGGCCTGACAATTGAAATAGACCAAAGGGGGTGGGGGAAGGCCTTGGATATCTGGAGGAAGAGCATTTCAGGCTGTGCAAAGTTCCTGAGGACAACAAGCTCCTGGTGTGTTTGAGATACAGGAAGTCTTGAATCCAATGTCCCCTTCTCTGTGAGACTTTCTAAAATGACCCTTTCTAAAAACATAAATTAAATAAATAAAATAAAAATAAAATGCCGAAACCGGTTTGGCTCAGTGGATAGAGCGTCAGCCTGCGGACTGAAAGGTCCCAGGTTCGATTCCGGTCAAGGGCATGTACCTGGGTTTCGGGCACTTCCCCAGTGGGGGGTGTGCAGGAGGCAGCTGATCGATGTTTCTCTCTCATCGATGTTTCTGACTTTCTATCTCTCTCCCTTCCTCTCTGTGAAAAATCAATAAAATATATTTTAAAAAAAATAAAATGACCCTTTCTAAAATGTAAATTCCCAAGCCACCCTTTCTCGTACGTTCCACCATTATGTTTCTCCTTAAAAGTTATCACCACCTGACATGCATATATCTCACTTCTTTCTCTTGCCACTGCCTGTCTTCCCTGCGATTAGAAGCTCAACTCCACGGCCTGGCACACAGTCAGTGCCCAACGAATGTTTGTTGAATTGATGAATGACATTCTACCCACCAAAGCACTGACTAAGGCCACTGCGCTGCCAGGCCTCTCCAGGCTCACGCGTCCTCAGCACCAGCCAGCCACCCTCCACGAAGGCACAGCTTCTGGACCAGCTTAGAGGCTAGCGTCCTGTTTGCCCCACGGCCAGGGAGGCGGCCTCCCTCCCTCCTCCCCCCTCCCTCCCCCGGGGTTTTCTGGCCAGGCCTCACTGACCTTGTTTTTCCTCCTCCCCCGGAACTGAATTACCCAAAGGTTCCGATCTCCCAGCCAGCAGACCATGCCAAGGCACAGACGCTGCCCAAAGTTTCCTTCTCCACCCCCGGTCGACTTGGGGCCTCTGAGGCTGTTCTGCTCACAAAATGCCAGAGCAGCCCCCCCTGGGGCAGGCCAGGAGAGCGAGGGAGGGGGGAAGGAGGTGCAGAGAAGCTGTGGGCAGTGAACCAGGGCACCTGGGGCGGGGGAGGACACGGGCGGGGGACACAGGAAGGGCTCCTTGTCAGCTGGTTGGTAGAGAAAAAACAGGAAGGTTGTGGGCACAGGTAACTAAGGCCCAGCCCCTCCCTCCTCACCCTTGCACAGGCTGCCTAATACCACCCTCACCCTAACATCATCTCCCCCAGGTCCCCAACTCTGAGCATGGACAAGACAGACTGAAGCATCTCAGTCCAAGGACCTCAGGACAGAATGGGCCCGATCCCACCCCCTACCCAAAGTCATCCCTGGCTTGGACCCCTTCAGCCTCCAGTGACATGACTGGACCCAGGAGGGAGTGCCTCTGGTTGGCCGCCTGGTTAGAGAGCATGTATTGGGCATCAACTAGGTGCCAGGCAGTGAGCGCTTTTCATGAACCCAACCATCTAACTGACTCCTCCTAATCATCCCTTTCATTTATTCATTTGTGGACTTGACAAGATTGACTAAGCACCTATGATGGGCCGGCTCCATTCTACGTGCGGGGAATATGGCAATGAACAAGACAGACAATATTCCCTGCTCCACCAAACTGACGTTTGAGAAGAGAAAAGACGGTGAACAAGATAAATAAGTCAAATGGATCTCAGGCTACATGGCACGAGGTATCACCGATGAGTAAACTGAGTAACCCTGAAAGAGGACTTCCCATGGTCATCCAGGGTGAGCGGTCCGGGACCTGAAATTGCCTCCCTGAGTCTCCTCCCAGCTCTGACCTCTGGGTGAGCAGCTGAAGCACAGAAAAAGGAAGGGGGAGGAGAGACACCCGGGGAGGGCGGGCAGGGCTGCCGGGTACAGCTGTGCAGGTTGTGCACTGCACAGCCCCAGGAGTGCCCTTCACAAAGACCACAATGTGAGTCTGCTCCGGAGTCAGGATGAGCACAAATGGAGGTCATGGCATGGGGAAAGGAAGTCTCCATCACCACTGGTCTATTCTCCAAAGCTTCCTTTTCCACTTAGTATAGAGTGGCCACTCCCCCATTTCCACACATGAAAGTCTAGCTCGGCAGTCCTCCCAAGAGTACTCCCCAGACCAACACCACCATCACCTGGGAACCTGTTATAAATGCAGAACCTGGGGCCCTACACCCCAGACCTCCCGAGTCAGACACTTCCGGGCTGGGTTCGGCTTTTCCTCCACATGAAATGGGGGGGCCAAAGGAGGGTTTGAGCAGAGGAATGGCATGATCTGATTTCTCTTTTATTTTTAAGTCTTTATTGCTGAAAGTATTAAATATGTCCCCACTCCCCATTGGCCCCTTCTTGCCTGCCTCCACCCACACCCGCCCCAGGCCTTCACCACGCTATTGGAGATATCCTATCTAATAATAGACAAACATGGTAATTGACCGTACCTTTGCTATGCCTCCCATTGGCTAATCAGCGTGATATGCAAATTAACCCAACCAAGATGGTGGCCGGCAGCCACGCAGCTGAAGTGAGCAGGAGGCTTGCTTGCTTCAGTGATGGAGGAAGCCAAGGTTCCCCACCTGCCGCGGCCCAGCTCTGAGCTCCGAAAGCAACAAAGTTTCAATTATAGAAGCTAAACAAACCCCAGATACCTGCTTTCAGCAGGCTGTGGCCTCAGAACTGGAGCAAGTAGGAGCCAGCTCTAAGCTCCAGTGACGGCAACAAAGTTTCATTTATAGAAGGTAAATAAATCCCAAAATAAAAGAAAAAAAGGAGAGGCTGGGAGTTTCAGTCGCTGGCCAGCCTGAAAACGGCCCTCAGCCCTTCACCCAGACTGGCCAGGCACCCCAGTGGGGACCCCCACCCTAAAGGGGGTGTGGCCAGCCTGAAAATGGCCTAGGCCCTCACCCAGGCTGGCCAGACACCCAAGCAGGACCCCCACCCTGGTCCGGGACACCCTTCAGGGTAAACCAGCCAGCCCCCACCCGTGCACCAGGACTCTATCCTATATAGTAAAAGGGTATTATGCAAACTGACCCTAACAGCAGAAAGATTGGGAATGACTGGTCACTATGACACACACTGACCACCAGGGGGCAGATGCTCAATGCAGGAGCTGCCCTCTGGTGGTCAGTACGCTCTCACATGGGGGAGCTCTGCTCAGCCACAAGCCAGGCTGATGGCTGCCAGTACAGCGGTGGTGGTAGGAGCCTCTCCTGCCTCCTCAGCAGTGCTAAGGATGTCCGACTGCAGCTTAGGTCTGCTCCCCGCTGGCAAGTGGACATCCTCAAGGGCTGCTGGGCTGCCAGAGGGATGTCTGATTGCCAGCTTAGGCCCAATCCCCCAGGGAGCAGGCCTAAGCCAGCAGGTAGTCATCCCCTGAGGGGTCGCAGACTGCGAGAGGGCACAGGCCGGGCTGAGGGACCCCCCCCCCCCGTGAGTGCACAAATTTTTGTGCACCGGGCCTCTAGTAGATATATTTAAAGCCAGCGTCCATAACAATCAATGGGAGGTCACTATGATGCCCACTGTGGCCAGAAAACTGGCCTGATCAGGGGGTGGGACCAGCAGGCCAACCTCCTGTGGCTCCTCACCGAGGCCACCCACCCCTGATCAGCAGGCCCCACCACAATAAGCCTGAAGCCCCTCCCCAAAGCCAGCCCCGCCCCTGATCGTACCCCCCACTGCAATAGGGAGCCGGGCCAGCTGGCCAACATCCCGCAGCCCCTCCCCCTGGCCATCCCCACCCGCTATGTGCCCCACCACCCTGATTGGCCCACAGCCCCTCCCCCTGGCCAGCCCCACCCCTGATCAACCCCCCACCCCAATAGGGGGCAGGGATGGCTGGCCAACCACCCATGGCCCCACCCCCAGGCCCCTGGCCCCTGGTCGGCACCCCCACCCTATTCGTGGGTGGGGTGGATGACCCACTTCCCACAGTCCCTCCCCATGGCCAGCCCCACCCCCAATTGGCCCCCAAGCCCAATCGGGGTTGGGGACCCTCCCCACAGCTAACCTCTCGCCATCTCCTCCTCCCTACAGGCCCAGCCTGATATGCCCTTGATTGAGGCCGGGCTGGCTAGACCCCATCCATGCACAAATTCGTGCACTGAGCCTCTAGTATGCATATAAGTTCTTTGATTGATCCCTTCCCACCCACCCTCCCCACCCCCACCTTTTCTCTGATTCCCTTTTGACAGATGCACCCTGAGAATGCGATTCCGGAAGATGAGGACAAGGAGATGGCTCTGCAGTCATACTGGGGAGAGGTGATGGTGCCTTGACAGATTTCAGTGGTGAAGGCAGAAGAATGGGCCAATGATTTGGCTCCCTGAAGTGAGAGAAGGGCAAGAATCAAGTGTGATCCCAAGGTTTGGGGCCTGAGCCCCTGGAAAAATGAGCAGCCATTTGCCCAAAACTAGAGGACAGAGAGAGGAGCAGGTTTGGGAGAAAGAGAGCAGGCAAATCAGGAGTGTGGTCTGAGTGTGTGTTATGGACTGAATGTGTGTGGCCCTCCCCCAAAAAAAACTCATATATTGAAATCCTAACCCCCACTGTGATGGTATTAGGATGTGAGGCCTCTGGAAGGAGACTGGGTCGTGAGGGTAGAGCCCTCATGACTGGGATTCATGCTCTTATAAAAGGGACTCCAGAGAGCTCACTCATCCCTTCCCCCATGTGAGAACACGGCCAGAAGTTGGCCATCTGCAACCTGACCACGCCAGCACCCTGATCTTGGACTTGCAGCCCCCAGAACTCTGAGAAATGACTTTCTGTTGTTGATAAGCCACCAGAGGCAGGAGGGGCCAGGAGCAGACTCTCCCTTCAAGCCTTCAGAGGGAGCATGCCTCTGCTGGACTTTTTAAAATCACAAACCCCTTGCCCCAGCCTGTTGGGCTCAGTGGATAGAGTGTCAACCTGAGGACTGAAAGGTCCCGTGTTCAATTCCCATCAAGGGCATATCAACATTGATTGGCTGCCTCTTGCCAGCCCCTGCTGGGGATGGAGCCTGCAACACAAGCATGTGCCCTGACCAGGAATCAAACTGGTGACCTCCTGGTGCATAGGTCAATGCTCAACCACTGAGCCACACCAGTTGGGTTTCACTTCAACCTATATTTTGTGGTGAGGGGACACACTTCAACCCACAACCCCTTGTCTAATGAAATCTATTCTTACATAACCAAGTATCATTTCCCAACACTGCCAAGCTCCCAATGAATGGCTGCTCTGTGTGTTCCAATGAAGGATTCCAGAGAGAGTAACAAATTAGCACATTTGTTGCAGTTGCACATTGAGACCAAGGAGTATTTAGCAGTATTAACTAATGTACTCTTAAATTTACATATATGTAAGCCCTAATGTAATAGGTGTGAAATGTAATACCAATTATATATATATATATGCTTTTATTGATTTCAGAGAGGGAGAGGGACAGAGATAGAACATCAGTGATGAGAGAGAATCATTGATCTGTTGCCTCCTGCATGCCCCCCCCAACTGGGTATCAAGCCCACAACCAGGGCATGTGTCTTTGACTGGGAATCAAACCGTGACCTCCTGGTTCATAGGTAGATGCTCACTGAGCCACGTCGTTGGGTTGTAATACCACTTCTTTACAGTGGCCACTAGAAGGATACTAGAATTGCAACTTGTTTCATTTTCACAAAAGCATTCAATAGGATTTATTTAACATTTTGGCTCTCAATAGTTTTATTTATAAACTAGAGGCCCGGTGCACAAAATTTGTGCATGGGGTGGAGGGTGTCCCTCAACCTGGCCTGCACCCTCTCCAATCTGGGACCCCTCAGGGGATGTCTGACTTAAACAGACATCCAGCATTGGACATCCCTTTCACAATCCGGGACTGCTGGCTCCTAACCACTCTCCTGCCTGCCTGATTGCCCCCAACTGCTTCTGCCTGCCAGCCTGATTGCCCCCTAACCTCTCCCTTGCTGGCCTGATCTCCCACAACTGCCCTCCCCTGCCGGCCTGCACATGGCCATCTTGTGGTGGCCATCTTGTGATGATGTCACGCTAGGGCCACCTAGGCTTTCATTAGTATAGACCAGTGGTGGGCAAACTCATTAGTCAATAGAGCCAAATATCAACAATACAACTATTGAAATTTCTTTTGAGAGCCAAATTTTTTAAACTTAAACTATATAAGTAGGTACATTGTTCTTAACTTAATTAGGGTACTCCTAAGGCTTAGGAAGAGCCACACTCAAGGGGCCAAAGAGTCGCATGTGGCTCGCGAGCCAGTTTGCCGACCACGGGTATAGACTAATGGCCCAGTGCACAGGTTTGTGCACATTGAAAGGAAATTAATTAGAAGGTGGCCGGTAGGGTGGGACTGGGCAAGACGGCCCGGACACGCCCTGGAGCCAGCCTCCCTTTGTCCCTCCCTGGCCGGCAGCACCTTGGGTGGCTCGAAGGGTGTCTGCGGTCACTGCAGCTCGGCAGTAAGCCAGATTCTTGGCCAACAGTGCCCCAGCAACAATATAACCCACAGCCGAAGGTGGAATCACGTGGCCCCGCGAGGAATCGGGCTCCCTCTTCTCTGGTTCTGGGATGCGTCACCTGAGAAACACTGCTGCCAAGTCACCCCAGCTCAGCAGCTCCTGCATTGAGCGTCTGCCCCCCGGTGGTCAGTGTGCATCATAGGTACTGGCGTTCAGATGGTGGAATGGTTGCTTAGCCTTTTACATTTTAGATAACTTTATTTGCATATTTAAATTAAATTCACTAAAATATTTTTTGGAATAATTTTATTTAAACTTTTGATATTCATTAAATATATCATTGATACTGTGCAAGGCTTTTTAAAACAAATTCCAATGTTTTTGTGAAAAACCATGTTTTAAAAAAATATGATTATAATATGAAAAAAAATTTTTCATTTTTGCTGTAGCCTGGGGAGATCAGGGGTGCCCAGTGAGGATAGGGGAAGGCCCCGGACCCACATCGTCCCCCCTTCAGTTCCCAACCCAAGTGGATTTCTATCCAGAGGCAAAAAAAACCTACACACACTCGCATTCATTGGCAGTTACAAGATCCCGAGAAGGGGCGCGCCGCGCCTGCAATGTCTCCGAATGGCCGCCAGGTGACGCCAGAAATACCGGAAGTCCTCCGGACTCATTCGTCTCTATGATCCCCGTGACAGCCAGCGCAACCCGGAAGCTGAGACTAGCGAGGGGGCAGTGCTTCCGGATAGGAACGAGGTGACCTGACCGCCACAGGAATCTGTGGCGGCTGCAGCCATGGGAGAACACCTGGCCAGGCACTACCTGGGCGATTCCTCAGGGGAGCCAGACCCTCTGCGGATGCCCACCTTTCCGCCCGACTACGGCTTCCCCGGGCGCAAGGAGCGCGGTGAGATCCAATGCGCAGGCGCGGCCAACGAGAGTGGGGTGCGGACGCCTTAACGCCGGGGTCCGCAGGGCTGGGCCCAGCACTGACCTGGCCGGGGGGAGTGCGGCGGGCAGGCGTGACCCTGCCTCAGTGTGGAGGCATTCAGGGCAGCGGCACGGCTCGAGGAAAAACCCGGGGGAAGGTGGCGATAGCGGCTAACCAGGCGCTGGGAGCTGGGCTTTGTCCTGGAGTCCGCGCGGACCCAGGGGAGGGCTCGTTGCGAAGGGCCGTGTTCATTGTCCCGATGTCACTTCTATTCTTAGGTATGCGCAAGGAGACACACGGGGACTCACGCCATGCATTCTGTCGTGCACGTTGCCTTTTTTAAAATATGTTTTTATTGATTTGAGAGAGAGAGAGAAACATCGATGGGCTGCGGGAAGAAGCCCGCAACCTGGGCATGTGCCCCGACCGGGAATCCAGCCCGGCGGCCTCTAGGTGCTTGGGACGACGCTCAACCAACTGAGCCGCACCGGCCAGGGCTGCACGTTGCTTTTTAATGTAGTAATATCACAAGCACATCGAACGCCAGTCCTGGGCCGGGGTCCCAAGTTGGGCACCATGGATACAGCAGGCACTGATTAAAGGAAACTCGCAGCCCTGGGAGTGAGACAGCGGCACCAGGCAGATCTGGGGGGGCTACACCTTGGAGAAGTCTGGAGGCGGGCTTCCAGGAGGCAATAGCTGGAAGCCAGACCTCAGGGTAAGGAGTGGGAGCTGACCACAGGGAGACTCGGGAGAGGGGAGAGCCAGCGTTTGTAAGCAGAGGAGACACGATCAGATTTGCTTTGGCAAAAGGCTGTGCTGGCTGCCGGGTGGGCGAGGACTTGGAGAAGGGGAGACCTCCAAGTGGGGGTGTGCAGAGAGGTCTGGATTTGAGAGAACGTTGGGAGGTGGACTCCTTCAGTGGCCCGATTCCTGGTAGTTGGTCAGCCCTGCATGAACTTGCCGTCCATTGATCCACCTGCCTTCTTACACCTGCTTTGCTCTGTTTTGCAAACACCCACAGCCTCCTGCTTGGCTAAACCACAACCCTGGGTAAGCCCAGCTCTCCTTGGCTCCTGCCCCTATTCAGCTGAACATCATCGGCCTCTACAACTGTTCTCCCCACCAACCCCCTGGTTGATCCTTCGTGCTGCTGGCTTTCCTGATACATTCCCTGCCCCTTCCCACGCCCCCTCCCTCCTAGATGAGTGTCCCATGCCTTCTCTCTTGACTCCAGTACCTCCTTTCAGCTAGTCACTTTGAATTCTCTTATTAAGAAAATAGAAGCTGTTTCCCTATTTGGCTCAGTGGTTAGAGCGTTGGCCCACACACTGAAGGGTCTCGGGTTCGATTCCAGTCAAGTTGCAGGTTCGATCCTGGTCCTGGTCGGGCACGTGCAGGAGGCAACCAATCAGTGTGCCTCTCACATCAATGTTTTCTCTCTCTGTCTCTCCCCCTCCTTTCCACTCTCTAAAAATCAGTGGAGTCCGGCAGTGTGGCTCAGTGGTTGAATGTCCACCTGTGAACCAGGAGGTCATGGTTTGATTCCTGGTTGGAACACATGCCTGGCTTGCAGGCACCATCTCCAGTTGGGGGTGTGCAGGAGGCACTGATCAATGATTCTCTCTCATTGGTGTTTCTATCTCTCCCTTCTTCTCTCTAAAATAAATCAACAAAAACATATTTTTAAAAGAAAATAGAAACTTGTCAAAAGAGCTCTCATGGCTCCCTGGCACTCCTCTGCTGTTACTTCAGATGATCTGACCCTGCTCCAGAAAACCCCTTGTGACCTCCATCCCATCCTCTCACCTATCCAAGGGCACCCCTATCATTCTCCCTTTCTGTTGCAACATTGTTTTTTCCATCAACATGCAAATACAATAGTTACTTTGACTGTTTTCAATCCCCTCCTGGACCCCCTCCCCCTCCAGCTATCTCTCCACTTCACTGCAGGAGCTCTGATCAAGTTTGTCGCACGCACTATTGCTATACCCACTCTCAATTCCCAGTTCCAACTAACCCCACTGCAGCAATGCCAGTCATAGTTGATCGCTGCTTCTTCATGGAAGCCCTTCCTCACCCGGCTGCCAGGATTCCCCCACTCCTGCCCACCTCAATGTGGGCTTCTTCACTGATCCAACCCCACTCCCCGTATCGTAAATATTGGGGAGCCCGGGTCTCCACTCATTCCCTGGGGTTCTCTGCTAGTGTCCTAGCTTCAAATGCCTTCTGTGTCCCAGTGCTCCCAAGTTTTTACTTGCAGATGGGCCTTGACCCTGAACCCCAGACTCATGGACCCCGCTGCCTGATTGGCATCTCTCCACAGTGTTAACAAGCATCTTGCACTTGGCAAGCCCACACTCAGACCACATGCTCAATCCAAATCCCTGGGGCATCCTGAGGCTGTCCCCTCACCTTAAGGCCTTTGCACCTATTGTTCCGCTACTCGGAATGCCCTTCCCCCGGGGGTCTTCATGTCTCATTCCCTCACCTTCAGATGCCACTTTCTAAAGCAGCGGTTCTCAACCTGTGGGTCGCGACCCCTTTGGTGGTCGAACGACCCTTTCACAGGGGTCGCCTAAGACCATCCTGCATATCAGATATTTACATTATGATTCATAACAGTAGCAACATTACCGTTATGAAGTAGCAACGAAAATAATTTTATGGTTGGGTCACAACATGAGGAACTGTATTTAAAGGGCCAGAAGGTTGAGAACCACTGTTCTAAAGGATCCCTTCACTAAAATTGTGACCCACCTCCAACACTGCCTCTCTCTCCCTTGCTTTCTTTTCCAATGCTTAGCATTCTGGACATTCTGTGACATTGGCTCCACCTGTTTGTACTGTGTCTCCCTCCAAGAGCAGGATCCCTAACAGTGACTCCATAAATCCTAACTGCTGACTGGTTATGCCAGGTGCAAGTTGCAGTCACATTGCCATGGAAACCAGCAGGGGGCTGGCTACAGGTGGATTATGGGCCTGGCGCTCAGACAAGGTGAGGGAGGGGGTACCGAGTTGGGGCTTAAGGGTCTATCGGGTGGTGATGGAAGCCATGGATTAAAAGGAGCAGAGGCTCTCAGCGAGGACCTCAGGAAGCCAAAGCCACAGAGATGGGAGGAAGCCTGGGGAGGGGAGAGCCAGGGGAAGAGAATGTTCAAGAAAGCAGCTAAGGAAGGGCAGTGTCCTGGGGTCTCAGTTGCCCTTGTGAGAGCCTTGTGTGGGCAGGGCTGTGCGAAGTGTGGAAGCCAGGGGTTCTGTGCAGGGGCAGGAGATGAGGACCAGGGCCTGAAGGAGGCAGAGGCACAGGGTTCAGAAGCAGAGGGAAGAGACGCCAGTGGGGAAGATTGCAGGGAGCTGGGAGATTGCCGGCATGGAGTGTGCGCCCAGACTTACTTCTAAGGGCCCCCATCAACCCCTGAAGGTTGACTTGGTCCCAGGTCAGATTTGCCAGGTGAATGGGGCGCAGCCCAGTGGCTAGTTCAGCCTCACTGAAGGGGGCACTGAGCACCTACATTCGTTCCTTCACGCTCACTCGGTTGACTTGGGAGTGGGGACGTTAGTCCACTCCTGAGGGGAAGAAACTGAATTTGCGAGAGGCCACACTCTGGTGAGAGGGCACAGCTGGGATCCAGGTTGCCCAGCCCCCACACTGGGTTATGCCCGGCAGAGGGGGGCGCTGGGAGAAAGTGGGTTCTGCAGGGTGGGACTGTCTGGGGAGATGAGGATCCACGTGGATGCTGAGGTGCTTGGGGAGACAGGGACTCCCCTTGCCTGGGCCTCGGTGTCCAGGTTGCCTTTGAACAAATGAGAAAAGGACACTCCATCTGCCTCCATCAGAGGACGCCAGTCACCTGCTGCCACACAGCTGACCTGTGGGGGACGGGTCTGAGCTGTGACTCCTGGTTGCATGTGGGTGGCTGGGTCTCCCTGGACTCAGGGCATCATGGGAACCTCCAGAAGTTAGGGGCCCGAAAGCCCACCCTGGCTGAGTCCCTCCCTCTCCCTCCCCACAGAGATGGTGGCCACGCAGCAGCAGATGAATGATGCACAGCTGGTGCTCCAGCAGCGAGACTACTGCTCACTACCTTATCCGGCTGCTCAAATGCAAGCGCAACAGCTTCCCCAACTTCCTGGCCTGCAAGCACGAGCAGCACGACTGGGACTACTGCGAGCACCTCGAGTGAGCCCCAGACCCACCCCTTATCCCTCACTCCCCACCCCCACCTACCCTCAGCTCAAGGATCTTGAGGCAAAGGACAGTGAACTGACCTGAGTTTCGAGCCTTAGTTGAAAAAGGCTCTCAGGGGGTCTGTTGGGTGGAGGCAGGGGAAGGGTCAGGTGGGTGGGGCAGGCATCCTGAGGCCACCTGGAGGATCAGCCAAGCCAGGGTTCCAGGCAGGAGGCCCAGGGCTCACTGGGGTCCACCAGAGAGGCAGAGAGGGGGCAGACCCCAGACTTAAACCAGAGGCACAGGTCTCCGAGGCCTCCCAGAGTGCTCTGGGGTGGAGTTCCAGCCCCGTTGTTGGCTTCCCAGGGCTGAGGGGGGGACCTCAGGCCAGGGAGCTGTAACGCCCTTTCTCATGCTCTCCCATAGCTACGTGAAGCGAATGAAGGAGTTTGAGCGCGAGCGGCGGCTGCTCCAGCGGAAGAAGCGGCGGGAGCAGAGGGAGGCAGATCTGGCCAGAAGCCAGGGGTCCAGCCAGGTGGCCGTGTAGTGGGGCCCACCCACCACCCTTGGACAAGGGGAGAAATAAAAGCCTCCAGGCCCTCAGCCCATGCCCTGCCTATTCCTGTGGTATACTGGTCCCCAAACCCCCCAAAGAAACACACAGAGCCTGAGTCCGAGTGCAGCCGGGCAGGCAGATTTTATTCCAGGTGCTGGAGAGCAGTGTACCCCATTCCTCCCCGAGGAGGACACGGTGGGGTACGAGAGCCCGGCTCCCGAGAGCCTGACTGTAGTTGCTGGTGGAGGCAGGCGACTCAGAGCAGGAAGGGGACGATGGGCATGCGCAGGGGTGGGTAGTCTCGGAACTCCTTCAGGTAGCTGCGGTGCTTGCCCTTGGCCCAAATGGTCATTTGGATGAAGCCCACCAGAGAGAAGAGGGCCACTGCAGAGCAGAGCAGGAGGTTAGGGAGGGTGCATGGCACCGAGTGGGGCAGGGCCCAGCTGAGGGGGGAAGTGGGCTCACCTGGGAGACACTGTGTCATGATGGCAAAGCCTATCCAGGATCCCACCTGTGGGCACAGGGTGGAGATGAGGGCAGGCCAGCTATTGGGGGTGGGGGGCGGGGGCCCACATGCCCCTCAGCCCTTAACAGCCACAAGCCCAGCCTTACACAACTCCCAACCCCCCGGGGCCACAGTCTGCATCTCCAGATGCTCTCAGGTTCAAACTGCAAAAGCAACTGCTGAGCCAGGCAACCTGATTCTTCCCCACTCCCCACCTCGTAAATGTTGGTGAGCCCCAGGGCCGAGACCTCTATTTCCAGGGACTGACCCCTTCACATGGAACCTGAAGTCCCATAAGGGAGAGGGGAGCAGGACAGGCCCTCACCTCATAGGTGTAGTTGGGGCAGGACACCAGTAGGAAGAGCCACGTGAAGGGGTTCTTGGTGGGGTATGGGATCTTCCTGGTCTTGGATCCTGACAGGCAGGATGGGAAGGGTGAGTGAGACCCCCTGGCCCAGCCTGCCCACCCCCTGCCCAGAGGAGACCACTCACCAGCTGGCCGCAGATCCCGCAGGGCCATGTGAATGGAGAAGTTGCCCAGCTGGCAGATCTGTCAGAGGAGCAGGGTCAGCCCAGAGCCCCCCAGACTCCCTCCACCCCATCACACACACCAGCCTGCCTGCTTACCACAAAGATGGCCAGTGCCAGTTTAACCTGCTGAGCTCCGTAGGCTGCAAAGAAAGCCAGAGGGGAGGCCGATGAGAGGAGCCTGGTGGGGGATGGGGGCTCACAGGAGGAGCAGGGTCCCAAAGCCACTTACTGGGGGGCGTGTAGAGAGGGTGGTTGATGTAATAGGCCATCCACGCAGCGAAGCCCCAGTAGTAGGTGCAATTCTGAAAGGGAGCAGGGCCAGGATGGGGCCTGGCCCAGTGGAGGGCGGGGTCCGGGGGGTGGGGGTCCACCCTAAAGGGTGTGGGCAGAGAGAGCTGGGTCCTGCGAGGGCGGGGCTAGGGTGGGTGGGCCTGGGACACCAGGCCCGGGGCCTTACCTTGAAGATGTTGCGCAAGGGCATGGTGCCATGGGAGAAGCGGTGTACGAAGAGCGTCTCCAGTAGGCGCTTGACATAGTGGAATGAGTGGCAGATGCAGGCGAGGCTGGGAGGAGAGCTGGCTCAGAGGGGCCAATCCACGGGCCTTTCCCCACCCCCCATCACCCCCTCCACCCTGACCCACTCACTGCACCACCGTGTGCCGGCTGGACGTGAAGTCATATTTGTGGCCATAGATGAAGGGCACCCGGAAATAGAAGAGCAGGTAGATGAAAAGGGGTCCCGCGTACTCCGTCAGGAAGACCTGGGAAGACGGGCAGGTGAGTCACCCCAATGTGGCTGATGGGAGAGGAGGCTGCAGGTAGTAGGGTCAGGACTCACCGTCACCCAGCTGATCTGCGCCCCCAGGTCCCGGAAGTACAGTGTGGCTGTGGTGCCCACAGGCAGCTTTTGCAGAACGTCCTCATCCTTCAGGGACTTGCCCTCTGCAGAGAGGCAGGCCACAGCTCAGGAGCTACCCAGGCCTCCCACTGCCACCGGGGTGCCCAGGGGTGGTCAAGCAACAGCTGTACTCACTGGGGTCCAGGCGGAGGGACTGACGGGCAGGGTACCACTGTGGATCTGCGGGGAGAGCAGGGCGTCACAGCACACAGCCTGGTGCGGCCCAAGGACCCCACAGCTCCTCCAACTGAGAGCAAGGCCCCTGTGGCCTGTGTGGCTCCAGGACACAGCCCGGAAGAGCACTGGCAGAAGCTGGATGTTGTCCTTCCGAAAATCAAGCAAGGGCATTCCTACCAGTGGCCACACGGGGGCGCTGCGACGGGCAAGCCCAGAAAGTCCTGGGCTCCACTATGGGCATCTCTGCAGACCCTGGCGGGAGAGGCTGCCAGGAGGGGTCCCACCCAGAGGCCCCTGCCCAGAGGGGCTGCAGGAGGCAGTGTGGCTGGGCCCTGGACTTACGGCTCTTAGTGAAAAGGTTCTTGATCTCTGCGATGGTGGCATGGGGCTCCACCTGAGGGAAGCACGGGCCGGAGGGAAGTCAGCCCTGGGGGGAGCCAGGACCCCTGATCCAGGATCCCTCCTGCTGAGGTGGGGGTGGATGGGGGCCTGGGTAGCTGCTATGGGAGTGGGGAAGGTTGGGGTCCAAGCCCCAGACCCATATGGCCGAGAGGAGCAGCAAGGGCCTGTCAGAGTGGGGACAGCAGTGGGCCTGAGGGCCCAGATTTACCAGGCAGCCAGGATGCCCCCAGCCAAGCTGGGAGACATTTGAGCAGGAGAAGCTGGGCCTCTCCTCTCCACCCCTACCCACATCTCCCCCAGAGTAAAGACCCACAGTCCAGGCCAGACCTCCCCTAGGAAGGGACAAGCCCCTTGCCCTGGCCTGGTCACAATTCTACCCCCTCCCAGCCCAAAGCCCTGCAGGCTCCACTGAGGCTGCTTCACCTCCTCCTGCACGGTGAGGCCAAGTCCCGGCCACACCCAGCGGCCAGGGCTGCCCGCTCTACCCCGAGCTGGCAGGGACAGGCCCAGGCCTGAGGATAGGACCCCTTGTGCACCTCCCAAGCAGTTTGGAGGAGCACCCCCATCTCCCTTGTGGTCAGGAGCCCCATAAGGAAGAGGCATGGGCCCAGCACCCTGACCCAGTGCAGCCGGCACCGCGGTCCTACCTTGTCCAGGAAACACAGCTTCTCCCGAGTCTTTGCATCCAGAATCTCCACCTCAAAGAAGAGAACGCCCTTTTTAGGTTTCTTGGCCACTTTGGGGGGTGCAGGCCGGGGCAGGCCATTGAGGCCTACGCTAGGGCTGGGGCCCTGGCCCTGGCTGGCCTCCCGGGCCACCAAGCTCACACTCAGGTCCATGCCACCCTGCTCTGCCCACGAGGCCAGTGGCCCAAGCTGCCGGCTGTCAGGCCCCACCACCGACCTCCCCACGCACAGCGCTCTGGGGCAGGCCATGCGATCAAATTCTGCCGCGGCGCTGGAAAGGAGCCCACGCCTGCCCTGGCACTGCCACCTTCTGTGCAGCT
This sequence comes from Myotis myotis, assembly GCF_014108235.1. NCBI lineage: Eukaryota > Metazoa > Chordata > Mammalia > Chiroptera > Vespertilionidae > Myotis > Myotis myotis. Next base: position 1,432,806 of record NW_023416339.1, read on the forward strand.
GTAACCCGAGTGGCCCTACAGCCATGCCCAGCTAAATATAAAACTTCCCAGACTGAGCCCCCGAGGAGCCATGGCACAGATCGCGGACAGCCCCCCAGGGGCTGGGTCACCCTGAAAGTGAGGTTTTCAAGTGGACATAGCCCCCAAAGAACACTGGTGGGTAGGGAGGTCTCCAGAGGAAGGCATGGAGGTGTCTCCTGGCCCCCATACCCAGAGAGGAGGAGGGTAAGAGGCCAGCCCACACCCCGGCACCCGGCTCAGGCCGGCAGAGATCACTGGGCTTGGAGGAATCCCAGCTATCTGAGAATCCGAGAGCTAGATCATCCATTTCCCCTTCTGAGCTGTGAGAGACACTCGGATTATTTCCCTTGTGCATTTGTGTTCCCAGGGAGGTGACAGATTCCAGAGTTGTTGGTGCAGAGAGCCTCTGAGGGGAAAGGGGAAAGAAACCGGGAAGTTTCCAGAAAGCACCCCAGCCTGGGCTGATGAGGCCTTGGCCCCACCTCCCTGACCTCCCTCTCCACACATTTTCACTAGATCCACCCAGACCATGTTCAAGGTCACCTTCAGGGCAGTCTTCCCATCATGTAAGCCCAACATAGCTGCCTTGCCCAGATCCTGAGATCCCCAAAGCCCAGAGCACACAGCCCACTTCACACACGGTCTCCCTGAACCCCAGACAGTGCAGAGCAGAGGGGTGCTGCTGGGAGGGAAGAAGCTCCAGGAGGGAGGGGAGATCTGACCCACCACCCCACACAGGTCAAAGCAGACACCACGGACATGGAAGAGCAGCACTGAGGCCCGGTGGGCAGGCCGGTCCTGAAAGGCCTACGTGCCAGAGCTCAAACCCAGCAGGGGCAGGTAGGGCTGGGTCTGTCCCCAAGTCGGCCACTGGGAAACACGTGCTGAGGACCCTTCCCACCCCTGGTGGCCCTCAGTCAGTGGCAGCGTGGGGAAGAGGCGCAGGGCTCGAAACCCCATGCAAGGTCCACGCAAGGCTTTCTGAGGGCATGCCACCCACCCAAGGCCCTTGAAAGAAGGGGTTCCCCTCACACACACACACACCGACAGTGAGAGAAGCAGGGGATGTGGTGGACAGCACATGGGACAATCTGGCCCTGCCACAGAATCACTTCTTCTGGGCCTCGGCCTGGGGAGCACATAGCAGGGCTGGGAGGGTCCCATGAGACAACGCACGAGAAGTGCAGCGTGGTGCCTGACAGACGCACAATGTCCCAAAGCCTGTGGAGCTGCCACGAAGGGAAGGACATGGCCTGGGGTGAAATCCCAGCTCCCTGCTGGCCAGCTGGTGGCTGCAGCACCCACCCCATGGACCTGCGGTAGGAGAGGGCCCAGCACCCAAGAAGTCTTGGCCAACCTGCCTTGTTCACACACTAGAGAGAGCTCGGCCAGGCCCTGTGGCCTTGGGCACAGGTTATTGAACCCTCTGAGCCACAGGGGTAACAAGGCCAGACAGAGGGGCCAAAAACAGAAAGCTGGTCTCATCACCTGGAGTACCAGTCCCACCAAGGGGCCTCATGGGAGACGGACGGGGCACACACAAATGTACGGGAAGGGCTAGAACAGCAGGGCCCTGTGCCTGCCCCGTGGCTGCGGGTATATTAATAGTTGCTGGGTCCCAGGCGGGCAGTGCCCACATGCCTTCAGAGCCGGTGTGGTCCACAGGAAGGCAACACCGTGCCTCCGGGGAAAGAGGCCTCTGAGTTCCTGCTGAACCACTCAACAGCTTAAAATACAACCAGCCCGCTCCCTGCCTGCCAGCTGCTGGGGAAGGGCTAAAATTCTACCCTCCCCCAACTGGGCATGAGACCAGGGCCCAGGAGGAGAGGACAGCCGTCGGGGGCCCAACTGGCTGCTGGGAGAGGAAGCTGGGCAGCAGGAGAGGGCGGCCAGGAGAGGGGCGAGACTCCCAGCAGCCGCCACACTGCGCCCAGGCCAGCCCAAGACCAAAGGACAGGAGAGACTGAGCCCTCACAGAGGTAAGCTCAGCCCAAGGGCAGTACGAGGGGCCCGACCCACCAGGGTGGGGGCTGCTCCAGCTCAGGCCACCCGACAGGATCAGTCCTCATTTCCCATTTCCTGGCCCCAAATCCTGGGGCCCAGAGGCCATCTTTACCCCAAGAGAGGTCTGAAAGGCCCTGGGGGGGGGGGGGGGGGGATGTCCGAGGACCTCTCTGTACTGTTTTTGCATCTCCTTGTGTCTCTATAATTATTTCAAAATAAAAAGTTATGCTAGTTGGGGGAAAAGTTTTACCAAGTGAAAGAAGCCAGACACAAAGGGGTCACTTTGTATATGAAATGTCCCTAACTGTTAAATCCCAAAGGCAAAAAGCAGAATGGTAGTTGCCAGGGGCTGGGGGAGTGAGGAAGGGGAGCATCAGCTAATGGGGACCTGGTCTCCTTTCGAGGAGATGGCAAGTTGTGGAACTAGAAGAGGTCGGTGGTTGTACAACATTGTGAATGTACTAAGTGCCGCTAAACTTTTCACTTTTAAATGGGTGTTGTGTTATGTGAATTTCACCTCAATTAAGTTTTTAGGTGGGAAGGCTAACAAGTCCCAATTACCCATCAAAACAAAGGTCTCTGGGCAGGGAGCAGCAGAGGTTCCTCACCCCCTCCCCCACCCACACTGACGGCCTAAAGGTGGGGGCCCTGTCATGTGCTTCCCAGTCTTCAGTCCCTGAGCTCACCCCCCCAACTGCAACCCTCCCCACCTCAGCGCCACCCCTACCCCCTGCTCTGTGCCCAAGCATGCCTCCCATGCCCTATGCTTCAGAAACACAAGTACCACATGCCTGCCCAGCCCTGAGGCCAGAGTGGGATAGGGGCCCAGGGTAGGACCCAAGCCTGAGGTCAAAGAGCACAGGCAACTGCTGAGCACAGAAAAGACAGCAGGCCCAGGCCCCATCCTGGGGAGAAGGCGAAGGAGTGGTGGGCCCTACTGAGGAACACAGGGGCAGCCCTTCCTGCCCCACAGAGGGAAGGGGCTGGGAAAGGGCAACATGTTCTACTCTATGGATGGATGAAGTGAGGCCTGTGAGGAGGTCACTGGCTCAAGGTCCATCAGTGGCTGTAGGCAGGGAGTGTGGCCCCATGGCCTACAATGGACAGAGGACAAGGGCAGGGCAGGCACCCTGGCCTGGGGTGCATACGATGACATTCCACTAGCCTGGGAGGCATTCTCACCCAGAGGCCTGAGATTCTGGGGCCCAGCCAACAGCAACTCGTGGCAGCACAAGGTGGCAGAGGGGCGTGGGGGGTGGCGAGGACAAGGGGCAAGACCACAGCCCACCTCGCAGGAGGGGACGAGCAGAAGCCACCCTGTGGTCTTCCCCAACCCAGAGAGGAGCACCCAGAGCCACTGTGGAGCATCAGGGCCCCTGGCCTTCACTGTCTTCGTGGAAATAAAAATGTTACTGATCAAGGTAGCAGTAGTAGAAAGAGGGGAGCGGTTTCTGAGCACCTGCTCCAAGCTAGCGCCAGTGCCCAGAGCTGTCAGGGAGGCAAGGATCCAGGGGTCGGCCCTGTCTGGCGATGACAGAACAAGAGCATAGTTATGCAACCGTAAGAGAGACTCGGGACTTTGCACATGCTGTTCCAGCTGCTTAGAACACTCTCCCCCAGACCCCACAGGGCTCCTCCCCTATCTCCTCAGACCTTCAGACGACTTTGCAGTGAGGAGGCCCTTCCTGGCCATCAGCTTAAAATATCAACCCCCAGACATTTACCATCTACCTCCCACTGGGCTGTCAGTTGTTTCCCAGCACCCGGAACATACCCCAGCATGGAGCTGTGCTCTGCAAACACCCGTGTAAGGCTCCTAAGCAACGACTCACCTACTTCCTGGCTGTGAGGCCCTGAAGTTACCTGTTTCCTCATCTACAAAGTAGGCTGCCCCCACCTGCCATCTCAAAGGGTTACTGCAAGATTTACAGAGATAATAACCACCAAAAAAAGTACATAAATACAGCCAGCCTAGAATTAAGTTTTATAAAGGATAAATATAATGCAGACCAATACTAGTGAAATAGCACTGCCAACTGCCCAGGGAGCCAGGCCTCTTGTCCCCAAATCCTGACCACGGACATCAAAGGGCCCATCTACAGGACATCAACGTCAGGGGGTTGGTGCGATGATGCTTCATCCAGCTGCTGACAGTGAGCACAACCCTAACAATAGTAAGACTCGGGTTGGGACGAGAGGTGGGGCCTCTGCCGCAGTCCCTACTAGGGTATTACTACAGTTCACCAGCGCTGGAGGCTGCCACATCTCTGCTGCCCCCTTGTGGCAGCAGCTCCATCCCACAGTCCCACATCCTGGAAGGGTGCTCGCAGCAGCTTTGCTCCACAGTCCCCTGGTCCCAACTCCGCGTCCCAATTCCAGTACAGGATGGGACCAGGAAGGGACCAAGAGAGCGAGCCCTAACCCCAGCTCTGCCACCTACCAGCAAAGAGGCTTCTTCATTCATTCCTGCACCCCTCCTTCCCATGACTGGGAGCTGCAGTGAACAAAACCAAGCCCCTGCCTCTAGGGGACCTGCATTACAGTCTGTGTGCTGGGGGGCGGCAAGCAGGGGGTAGGGGCAGGCAATAGTGGCATGATTTGTGTCACCCAGGGTTGCGAAGTAAAACAGAATGGGAAGGCTGGGGCATCAGGAGTGGGGAGGGTGGCCATTTTAGGCAGAGTGATCAGAGAAGGCCTCCCTCAGGGTGGGCGTCTGAGCCAAGGCCAGGAGGAAATGAGGGAACACACCATGCACACATCTCGGGGGGAAGTATTCCAAGCAGAGGGAACGGCAAGTGCAATGGTGCCAGGCGCGTTTGTGGAGCAGGAAGAAGGCTACGCGGCCGGAGCAGAGGGAGTGAGGGGAGAGTGGGAGGACATGAAGACGGGGAGTAAAAGGGGCAGCTCCTACAGAGCCTTGTGAACCCGAGAGGATTCTCGCTTTTACTGAGTGAGGCAGGAGCCTGGAGGGTTCATGAGAAGAAGAGGAGCATAACCTGACTCAGGTGTTCACAGGTGCCACCTGGGAATTGGGAGACCAGGATGGAGGTGAGGATGGGGGTGCGAAGTGGGAAATGCGGACAGACTATGAAGGTGGAGGAAACAGGATCTGCTGATCATTTGCTGGCATGTGGAGATGAGAGGAGAGAGAAACCTGAGGTTTCTGTCTGAGCCCCACGAGCGGGAAGAGCAAGTAGGAGGCCGGTGGGAGGAGCCCAGGCAGGAAGAGCTGTTTGTGATGCTGCTCCGCTCTGCAGGAGCCACCAGGCAAACACAACACACAGGGCCCAGCACCAGTGCCCAGGTCACGGAGCCAGGAGCCTGTGCTTCGCCATCTTTACAAGCACAGCCAGCCTGGTGCTTCCCAGGCTCCTCCCACCAGTAAACCAGACTCCATGGCCTCAAGGGCCTTGGACGAGGGACTGGAAGAGGCCAAAAAGTCAGCATGGATTTAACACCTCCCACCTTTACAGCAGGAACTGCTGTGTGTCCTAAGAAGGGAATGTCTGGTGGCTATGAATGAGGACAATTGGTCCGGAATGGCAAGTTTCCCAGCCCCCTCTCCTCATCCTCCCTCGTCCCTACGGTGGCCAAGGGAGCAGGAGCCATGAGGAAGCCAAGTTCCAAAGGGTGCAGAGTGCACCCAAGTCATGCAAATGCCTGAGCCCAGACCAGCAACCACACACAGTGTTCTGGGGCTGCACCTCCAGCCAGGACATGCTCTACAGTGGCCCACACACAGGTGGCACAGGGCAGCACACCCAGCCTCCAGCAGGCTCTCTGGGATGCCACAGGGGATTGTCTGCCAGGAAAAGGCCCTTAAACTGGGCTGTGGCATGCTGGGCAGCCTAGCAGCACCCAGCCAGTACCTGCAGAGGACTGTGTGCTCTGGTGGGCAACATCTTCTCCCCAAGCTGGGGCACAAGAGGCCTGCTGTGGTGCAAACCCTGCTCAGAGCAGCCTAGGACTCCAGGCAAAAATGAAAATGACCCAGCAGGTCCTTCAGCCGGCCGGCCCAGGCACTCAGCTCCCACAGCCACCACAGGGCACAGCAGGATGGCGGCCTGGCCCATCTCGGCTACCTAACCAACTTCACCAATGCGAGGCTTGAGCGCACTTGCCACACTCAGCAGCTCAGCACTCTAGGTTCGCTTTCCCTTACACTTTCCAAAATATCGAAGTCACACTGCTCCTGCCAGAGCAGCTGAAAAGACCTTGGGCTCAGCTGCCAGGATGCCAGCACAGGCCACACCTGCTCAGCCAGAAATACCTCCTTCCCCAGTGGCCTCGCCTTGTGACCCCATTTCTCGGAGGAGCCCAGGGCAGCCGAAGAGCCCGGGGCAGCAGAGGTGGGGGTGGAATGTCATCATCCCAGACCGGGAAAGGACAGAGAGAAGCTGATCACTCTTCCCAGGCACCCACCCAGCCAGCTCCCAGACCCTGCGCCCACTGGCCAGATGAGGGGTCACAAAGTCTGGATGCCATGTCCCTAGGCTGTGGGACCCAGGGCCAGGAGAAGCTGGCAACGTATCTGGTAGCAACTAGCCTCAGAGGATGTTTTTCAGGTGCTCGGGTGCCCCCAGGTTGGTCACTGAGACCACAGAAGGCCCAAGATGAAAGGGGCGCTGGACTAACACAACGGGGGACTCTGGGTCTCAGGCCTGGATCTGACTGGCTGCTCGCCAGCACCCACAGCCCACGCACCTCTCTGGGTGACTACAGGCTGTACCTGTTCCATTTGGAAATGCCACCACGAGTAACATGTATCAGATGCTGACCTCGTTCCTAGGACTCAGCTAAGACTTTCATCTGCATAACTCACCTAGCCTCACCTCGGCCTGTGACCCCTGCTGGGTGGCTCACATAACAGGGTTCAAAAACAAGGGGGCTCTTGCCCTAGCCCAGTGGTCGGCAAACTGCAGCTCGGCAAACCACAGCTCGCGAGCCACATGTGGCTCTTTGGCCCCTTGAGTGTGGTTCTTCCACAAAATACCGGCTCTTCCACAAAATACCAACTTCTGCACATGGGTCATGAAGTTTCAGTCGCACCGTACGTGCACGCCCGCATGTGGTATTTTGTGGAAGAGCCACACTCAAGGGGCTAAAGAGCCGCATGTGGCTCACAAGCCGCGGTTTGCCAACCACGGCCCTAGCCGGTTTGGCTCGGTGGATAGAGCATCGGCCTGTGGACTGAAGGGTCCCAGGTTCAATTCCGGTCAAGGGCACATGCCCGGGTTGCGGGCTCCATCCCCAGTGGAGAGCGTGCAGGAGGCAGCCGACCAATGATTCTCTCTCATCATTTATGTTTCTACCTCTCTGAAATCAATAAAAATATATTTTAAAAAAGAAAAACAAGGGGGCCCTTGCCCAAGACATGTAGCCAGGAAGTACCAGAGCCAACACCGACCCAGACTGCTGGCTCACAGCCCCTGTCACTATGATGCAATACAGCCTCCACTCTGAAAAGCAGAACTAAATGCTAACAGAAAAAGACAGGGAAGCCCTGGATCAGATTATCTGGAAGGCACCCTCCTCCCTGCTGCCACTCCAACTTCAGGACACCAGTCTGGAAGGTCTGGACTCTGCAAAAGATGCCACCTACAGAAGGAGTGCCCTGCAGGGGAGCCCAAGGACTGAGCTTACTCCTCCCTGGCCTCAGCCGCCCTTGGCCCCAGAAGTCAGGCCTTATGGAGGGCAAAAGGCTTGTCAACTCCTGACACCACACAGAGGGTCCCAGGCAGGCTCAGCAGCCGTCTAAACCCTTCCCGCACGTTTTCCTGTCACAGGCTAAGGCCATCAACAGGCCCAGAAAAGCAGTGCCACAGGCGAGCCAACACTGAGCGAGAGGCAGTGCTGCAAGGCCAGAGTCTGCCCAAGCTTCCCCGCCTGAGTCTTGGCTTCTCCATCTGGTCAATGGGAATGTTCGTAAAAGGACCTAACACAGAAGCCCTGCCCAGTGGTCCTAAACCCTGCCTGCTTGTGAGACAGCCTGGATAAGGGAATCGGGATCTCTGATGGGGCCCGGAATCCACAGCTTCGGAAGTTCCCAGGTGACAGATTGAGGCGACCCCTCAACCTGGGTTGCCTTCCTCAAACCCCTGCCCTCTGGAAGAAGCCCAAAACTCTTACCACAGCAGAGGCAGCCCTCCCAGACCCTTGCAGTGGGGCCTCAGCCAACCCCTGAGGTCGCTCTCCCGCCAACCCACCCCCTTCACTGCCCCCTCCCGTGGGTTTGAGCACACAGCCTCCACCACCACCACTGGCTCCCTTTTAGGTTGGCAGTCACACCATTTCACCGAGGAGGAGGCCGAAGCTCAGAAGCACAGGTCGTCGCTCAAGGGCACACAGGCACAAGCTCCAGGAGCAGGACCCCATCTGTCTCTGCTCCTCAGGAACTGAATACTCTTCCTCCAGGGCTGTCCCAGGCCCATCCCCCAGAGATGACCCAGGTCTGCACCCCTGTACCCCATAGCCAGTCTGAGGTTGGTGACCACCTGTCTCTCCGTATCTCTGGGCAGGAAGGCACTGTTGGATCAGAAGACTGGAAGAGGCCGGAGATGCTGACCCCTGTGGACACAGGCTGACCAGAGCGGCAGGAGGAGCTCATCCAGGCCGGCCCCCAACCTGTGCGCCCAGCTCTCCCAGCCCCAGTGCAGCAAGCAGGTTAGTCCACCCCGGGGAGCTCAGCTTGCAGAACAGCCGGTCTGGAGTCCACACTGCCAGCCGTACACAGGCGGCGGCAGCTGGTGCTTCCTGCACACTTACAGTGTGCCAGACACGGAGACACGTCCTCCACGTGAATTACCTCCTTTACTATTAGCCCCCTTTGGCAGATGAGGAGACAATCTTATTCATTTCCTGCATAAATACTGCTGAGCACCTACTACAAGCCAAGCAGGCACTGTTAAGGGCTCTAGGGATTCTGGGGTGGAAGAAGACAGAAAACCTTGCCCATTGCAGAGCTGACATTTTAGTCTGGGAATGGAGACAGTTACACATAACATATCAGAGGATTAGAGGCCCAGTGCACAAAATTCGTACATGAGTAGGGTCCCTAGTGGCTGCCAGCTACAGGCCAGGGCCTTCCTTCATTCTGCGCTGCCCCCTGGTGGCCAGTGCACGTCATAACGAGTGATCGAACTCCCGGTGGGTCAAACTCCCAAGGGGACACTTTGTATATTAGGCTTTTTTATATATATAGAAGATGACATGTACCATAGGAAAAGGGGACAGGAGAGGCAGTAAAGCGGTGTTCAGTTTTACATATAGTTAAGAAAGGCCTCCCTAAAGGGACATTGAGCCAAGCAGTGAAGGAAAGAGCAGTTCAGAGATCTGCATGGAGGCAGAGGAATGGCCTGTGCAGCATGCTTGGTGCATTCAAGCAACAGAGCAGAGACCCCTGTGGCTGGAGGGAGGGAACAAGGGTGGGACTGGGAGGAGATGAGGGCAGGGTGCTGACCAGGGGTGCAGGGTCTCATAGGTTGGGTAAGGACTTTGGCTTCTACTCCGAGTGAGGTGGGGGCTATAGAGAGTTCTGGGCAGAGCAGGAACATGACCTGACTTGGGTTCTTAAAGGAGCAGTAAAGAAACATGGTGGCAGTAGGCTATTGGAATAATTCTATCACGAATAAAGGATGGCTTAGACCCGTGGTCAGCAAACCACGGCGCGCGAGCCACATGCGGCTCTTTGGCCCCTTGAGTGTGGCTCTTCCACAAAATACCACGTGCGGGCGCGCGCGTACAGTGCAACTGAAACTTCGTGGCCCATGCGCAGAAGTCGGTATTTTGTGGAAGAGCTGGTATTTTGTGGAAGAGCCACACTCAAGGGGCCAAAGAGCTGCATGTGGCTCGCGAGCCGCAGTTTGCCAAGCTGCAGTTTGCCAACCACTGGCTTAGACCAAGGGGTCAGCAAACCATGGCCCACAGGCCAATTCCGGTCCCCTATCTGCCTCTTTGTGTACAAGCTAAGAATGGTTGGAAAAAATCAAAGGAAACCTACTTCAAGAAATTCAGATGTCAGTATCCACAAAGTTGTATTGGCCATGCTCCTTGGTTGACGTATTGTCTAGGGCTGCTTTCGCTACAATGACTAACCCATTAGGTAGGCACCCCTCCCCTGTTTTTCTGAAAGTAAAGACTTGGGACCCAGTTCTAGGACTGGCAATAGGACCTGGTCCCCAGGGACTGGCATCACTCATTTTCTCACCCCCATGTAGGTCCCCAAGAGGCAAGTGGCATGGCAGGTGTTACCAGGTTAGGGTGGGAGATCCGGGCCCCACCTTCCAGTCTGGCCACAGCTCTCCTGGCTGCCCATCTCCTGGGACCCTACCTGGCCCAAAGGAGCTCGAACCTAGGCTATGAAATCTCAGTATGTAAGAGTGAGCCACTGGGCTCAGCCCGAGGGCGGCTGAGTGGTTGTGGCTGCCTCCTGCATAGCAAGCCCGGTCCCCGTGCTCCTCCAGAGCAGCTGGCCCAGACCAGGGAACCCCTCCCTACTAGAAGCCATGGCCCACGCCCACACAGAGCAAGGATATGCTTGCTGCACAGAACCTGCAAAGGGCTCAACAGTGTGCAGAGGGCATCTGGAACCTCTACAAGCCTTTTCTGCTGGCAGAGAAGTTCGTGTTCTTCACCCCCGCAGCAAACACTTGCTGAGCCGAGCCATGTGCCAACCCGTGCTAGGTGCTGGGCTCCAGGATGAACAGAAAGAACTATTTGTAACAGCAGGGTGCTGGGCAGTGTTCCAGGTGATGGAATACAACAGTGAGCACAGCCAAGAAGGCCATGCCCTCCACGGGATCTACTTACCCTCAAGGGGAACACATGCAAAGCATCTATCACGTGACACGAGGTCAGGTTGTACCAGGCGCCAAAAAGAAAACAAAGGGCAGGAGACCAGAGTGCCACAGGAGTGGTCAGTGAAGGCCTTTCTAAGGAAGTGTGATTTGAACCAAACCGCAAGGCTTCCCTGGGGGAGGTGCAAAGGCCCTGTGGCAGCACGGAGCTTTGCAGGGCTCAAGAACATCAAAAGGCTGAAGCAGAGTGACTTGCAAGCAAACGACAGAGGAGGAGGTTGGAAGGGCGGTCAGGACAAGCACTCTGGAAAGCTGCTGGAGTGCCACAACTCGTCTGGTTTTTGGAAGGACCCCTCTCCCTGCTGGGCAGCCAGTGGGGGGGCGGGCAAGGCCCGCAAGCAGGCAGATACAGCAGAGAGTCTCAGAAACAACCCAGGCCAGAGACTCTGTGGCTTATATTGGAGCATAGAGGTGGCAAGTGGTGAAGAGACACCTTAGTTCCTGGATCCTGAGTTGTCACTGATTCAAAACAAGCCGCCGACTTTTAAGAGAAAAAATAAACTTCCTATGTCAAGATATAAATTATATATCTTGTATATACACACACACATATATACATACACACACATATATACATATACACACATATATATATATATATATCATAAGGAACTTCTGAAAATGCTGAGGGGAAAAATGTACATTTTGGGATGAAGATAGAGTAGTAACAAGAGCAAGAGGGTACTGGGTTTCTGGAATGTTTCTAATGTTTAGCCACATCTATCAAGGGAAAGGTAAACTGAAAATGCCAGCCCTACCTGTTGCGAGAGGTTCAGGAAGACGCCCACGGCTGTCTTCCCACCTGCAAGCCCCACAGGTGCCTGCTGGCTCTGCTCTGCCCTTCTGGTTGAAAGTGAAATGAAGCAAGAGGAAAGGAATCGAAGAGTCTTGACAGGGACATCCTTCCCCATACTTTCTCCCTGGATGGTACATGTTCTAAGACCCAGCCGGAGACTGGAAATGGTGTCTGTCCAGAGGCCCCAGGTGAGCTGGAATGTGGTGGGCACTGCAGTTCCTGAGCTGGCCTAGGAGTCTGGCAGGAAGTATTTTTGGGGACTGATCATGGCTTCAGCACCTCCCACAGGATCCCCATCTTATCCTTACAGGACAACTCAAGAGTTCAGGTAACTTTGGGTCAAAAGGGGCAAAAAGAGAATGGTCAAGCTCCAAAATAGCTCAAGATGAGCAGAGACCAGCTTCACGACAGAAGGGGGCCAACGCTAACACAGGGAAGCCACATGCACTCCAAGCCATAAACTCCAGGCCTTGAAACAAACAAGCACCCTGCAAGCAGGCAAAGGTCCTTCCCTTGGAGTTGCGGTGCCTTCGGGGGGGGGGGGGGGGGGCATGGCTGACTGCCTGGGCCTACCCTGCACCCTGCTCTACAGGACAGTGTCTCTAGCAGACACACCAAATCACTCGCTCCACATGTCTCCCGAGCCCCGCCAGGAGCCGCGGTTAAAGAGGAGAGTGAGGGACTCACACTGACATGCTCCCTGGAGGTGCTACGTCTGTGTGGAGAACTAACACAGGAGAGGTGATAGGGTGACAGGTGATAGGGTGGCCTGGCTGGGTCAGGGGGAGCCTCTCAGAGAGGTGACATTCAAGCTGAAACCTGAATGACAGGATTTCCACACAAGATGAGAATAGCAGCCTCTCCCCAAAACGTCCCAGCACTGGAGTTACCCATCTGAACTCCAGCCCTGTCCTCTACAGATCCTCACCCCCAGCCCGGAGATTTTGTCTGACTTGATTCTCTAGAGCAAATAGTATCCAATAATATACTGTTTCAGACTACAGATCGCCCAAGAACTCTGATATTACCCTCACCCACCCTCAAGAGCTACGCTTTCCCAACCCCAGCTCTTGACAAGCCTGATGCAGCAACCCCCTGCCGAGATAGACTCCTAAGGTGCCTGGGAGACAGCTTCTCCCCATAAGACTGGAGGCTCCCTTTGTGACCCCCTCAAATTTCAACCTGCTTCCTAATGCTCCGTGAAGCCTCAGTGCCAATGTTAAACCACCCTCTCCCAGACTTGGCCAGCCCACATCCACCCTGATGACAGACACTGTTCCCATGGGCCCACCACACAACTGGCATGGCCCTGGCCAACGCTCCCTTTAAACAGGAAGAAAATAAGAATTCCGAAGGGCCCAGGGTAGGACACATACCCTGCAGTCCCCTGGGCTGACTGAATGGCCTGGGGACTCTGCTTACATAAGAGCCTGGTTCAAGCAGGGACGGGGCAGGGCTGTGCCAGCCTGCCAGTCACTCACTGCAAGCTAATGAGAGGCCCTTTATCCCTCCAAGGGCTGGGGGAGGCTTGGCCCATCTCTAACTAACCATTTGTCAATAGGGAACTACCCTGAGCATTTATGTAACAAACACCATAACAAGAGAGCCCCCACGGACTTAAACCACCCCCTGGAAATTAACCTTTTAGATAAAATCAACAGGGAAAAGGGACGTCCATCACCCTCGGGTTAAAGTGCACAGGCATCCGGGTGGCTACAAAGCCCTGGCTGGCCGGCCTCATTTCTTGATGTGGGACACCCAAGGAAGTCTGGCCTCCCAGCCTCAGCACATGCTGGTCCCCTCCCCCTCCTTCAGGCCTCACTTAGGCTCACGACCTTGAGGGCAGAGGCTGAGATTCATTCACTCCAGTATTCCTGGTATGTGAGGGGTAAAGAGAAAAAAAAACATGTGGAACTAGCGGACTAATGAAGTGATAGATTGGAAACAGGTAAATGAAGCCCCACAGTACACCCAGAGCAGCAGATCCTGCCAGCCACCTGTGTGGGGAGGGGTGGGCCCAGGTGCAGTGTTGGCAGCTCACATTGAAGGGGTGGGATGACGGGGAATAGTCCTGCTGAGATTAGGTAAACCCAGAGCAAGTGGCCAGAAGCCATAAGAAGCTGCCTTCCCAACGTCAGGACCCCTAACGAGGCCGCTCAGCCCACCATGTGAGAAACCAGACTCATCCAGGCCCCTGCAGCGGACCCCACTCTCACCCTCTGCTCCCTGTGAGCCTGACTCCAAGAAGAAGATGCATTCATTCATCCACTCATTCATTCAACAAAGAAGCACTAACCGAATGCTGAGGAGATTGTAGGAACAAGACAGAGGCCCTGCCCTCACAGAGCTCAGTCTGACCAGGATAGAAAGACCATCAAGTAACCAAATGAGAACACCACAGCCGAAACAGCCCATGAAAGGATTACGGGGGGGCTGGGGAGTAGGGTTGAGGGTTGTACTCCAGATGGGATGGTCCAGGAAGGCCTCTCAGCATGACACTGAAGCTGAGCTCTCAAAAACAAGGGACCAGGCAAGTGAAGAATAGAGGGAAGCGCATTCCTGACTGAGGGATCAGCATGTGCTCCTGGAGCAGGGACATGGCTGTGGGTGTTTGAAGAGTGAAAGCGTGCAGTGTTGAGTGAGGAAAGCAGGGGACAGAGAATGACTAGAAGCCTCAAAAGGTGGGAGCCAGAGTGCTAAGACCCTCCCATTGCCATGCTTCTGCGAGCACTTTGCCTTCACTGAGGGTCGTCCCACAAAGCAGGAAAGAGCGGATCATCCCAAAATGTAACTATGACATTATGTCAAAGCTGATCCCTGGCATCTGGCTGCTTCTTCCACCTCCTGGGGATGTTATTCACACGAAGCCATCTCCAGTAGCCCCACTGGCTGCTCACCGACAGTTTTCAGGTGTTCAAGAGACCACATGCAGAAAGCACTCAGGTGCATGACTAATGCAGATCTGTCTTTATCTGCCAGCGATTGGTTCTGATCCACCTAATGCTTTGGACAGTGACTGGAGGCCAGGAATGCGCTGGGCACTTCCCACTCCCCAGTGGCCCTCTGAGACAGGTGTCCGCATCCTGACTTCACGGGTGAGAAAAATGAAATACTGATAGGGTAAATGTCCGAAGGCAGATCCACCCAGTGGCCTCCACAGGCCACCCCCTTCATCCCTTCCTCAGGGCATGAGCACCTGGGCCCACACACAGCAGAGCCCATGTGGGTCTGGGAGAATTGGGCTCTGCCACTCACTGTGACCATGGGCACGTCACTTTGCTTTTCTGTGCCTCAGTCTCCCCCTCTGTCAAACAGTATCTCTTTCACAGATTAATTATAAGGGTTAAACAAGTTACTAGATAAAAAGCACTTAAAGTGAGCACTACACTGGCAGTAGCTTGATGGTGGTGATGATGATGCTCTGGCTGTTTCCTGTATTCAAACCTTCTCAGCTGCCACTGTCAATGTCTGCAAGAGGGTATTAAGACGTAGCCTGAACTTGACCCACCAGCTGGAGGTCTCTGGCCTTTCTCACCCAGCCAAGCCTGTCAGTGAAAGTGCAGAGATTCCCAACTAAACAACCGTGTCACAACAGGTGCAGGTCCCTTCCAAGCACAGTTATCAACCCTCCAACTACCCTCTCCTCAGGAACCAATTATTCCAGGGGCTCTGCTAAGCACAGGATCACTCCCAGTCCCAGCCAGTGGGGCTCAGTTGCCCCACCTGGAGCCCACCCTCACCCACCTCCTACCTGCCTCCTCCACCTAGACCAGCGGTTCTCAACCTGTGGGTCGCGACCCTTTGGGGGTCGAACGACCCTTTCACAGGGGTCGCCTAAGACCATCGGAAAACACATACATAATTACATATTGTTTTTGTGATTAATCATTATGCTTTAATTATGTTCAATTTGTAACAATGAAAATACATCCTGCATATCAGATATTTACATTACGATTCATAACAGTAGCAAAATTACAGTTATGAAGTAGCAACGAAAATAATTTTATGGTTGGGGGATCACCACAACACGAGGAACTGTATTAAAGGGTCGTGGCATTAGGAAGGCTGAGAACCACTGGCCTAGACCCTCCCCTTCTCCACCTCAGCCCACCCCAACCTGCCTCCTCCAACTCAGCACCAAGGCCTCTGAAGGCAGGTAGATCAACAGAACTTGCTAAATGTTAGCTGCCGTCCTGTGCTTTGCCTGGCCCTGAGCTGAGTGCCTTCCAGGCATCTGCTCATCTAATGTTCACCAGAGCAATAGCCCCTTGAAGCCATAACCCAGTGAGGTTAGGGACCATTATGCCCAGCAGGGTAATGGTCAGTGTGCAACAAGGAGCTCTGAAGGGGGAGGGGCCAGCAGGGCACACCCTTGACCCCCACTGTATGAGTGAGAAAACTGGCTTGTGAGGTTGCAGAACCTGTCCATGGGCTTCAGCTTTTTATGGGGCAGTTAAGGATCTGAATCCAACTCAGATCCAAAGCCTGCAGGAAGGACTGCCAAACCCAGTGAGGGACTGGCCCTGTGGCCCTGGCAAAGGCCCTCCTCTCTGGGCCTCAGATCCCTTACCTGTAGAGTACAGAAGACAAACCCGAGAATTCTAGAGCTCATTCAGGCTCGGGGTTCTCAGATTCAGGCTCGCAGGAAGGGAGTGGCTGAAATGCAGAGCTACCAAGGGACAGAAGAGGGGACCCACCAGGACAATCTGAAACAGTGAATCACTACCTGCTCAGAGCAAGAAATCTGCAGGGTGTCAAAAGCCTAAAACCAGCTCACAGGCTCCTAGCCTGAGGCACGCCATCACAAGAAAGGCCTTTAAAGCTCACCAAGCTTTCATGGCTGCAGAACTCTACAGTCCACCGATTTTAAGGCAGAGGTAGACCCTCTGCCAGCAGTCCCCACTGGCCCACGGCGCCTCTCCCACCCTCCAGCCATGGATGTGTCCTCAGAAACATACACAGCCATCCGCGGCCTGGAGCAGCATCAGGAAAGCATCAACCGCAGGGACAGTAACAGGGGACAGGCACACTGTTTCCTAGGTCTACGACCTTGAGCAACTTAATTACTTCTCTGAGCCTGTAAAGTAGAAATAATACTCTTGCCCACCTGATCAGACGCTCATAGGACTTAATAAACAATGGCAGCTGTCAGCAGCACCAGCATCACGCTATTCTATCAATGAGGAATCAGACAGACCTAGGTCTGGATCCTGTCTCCATCATGATGTGACTGACTGTGGGCAAGTTCCTAGTCTACAAAATGGGGGACAAAGGTACCCACCTCTCAGGGTTTTTGGAAGGACACCGTAAATGTCAAGTGTCCCTGCTTTTATCACTATCTAGCCACAAAAAGATAGCTCAGATGAGGGTGCTACAACTAAGGTCCATCCTGTCTGCAAATGCAAAATCAACCCCAAAAGCACTTTCTGAAGACCTGTTCAATGCAATGTAGAAGGGTGTGAGAGCCCAGCCAGTGTAGCTCAGTGGTTCAGTGTCGACGCATGAACTAAGAGGTCCCCAATTCGATTCTCGGTCAGGGCCCATGCCCGGGTTGCAGGTTCGATGCCCAGTAAGGGTGGTACAGGAGGCAGCTGATCGATGTCTCTCTCTCATCTATGTTTATATCTCTCTATCCTCTCCCTTGTTCTCTCTAAAATCAATTTTTTTAAAAACATTAAAAAAAAAAGGTGTCATGCATATAAGCATAACCAATGGATATAAGGCACTGGGGGTAGGGGAGGCCAGGGGATTGTCAAGGGAGGAGGAAAAAAGGAGACATATGTAATACCCTTTGTAATACTTAAAGCAATAAAAAAAAAAAAAAAAAAAAAGGTGAGAGTAAAGAGATCAAGCAGTCCCCATCTTAGAACACATCACCTTCCTGCAAACAGGCACCAAATTTAACCTGCAAGGATCAGAGAACCACATGTTAAAACAGGGTTCGATGGCCAAAAACACCCCTACTTATTCCTCACCTTCTATTTCAAAAGGACACAAGAATTCAGAAGAAAAAATTACAGGAAACACCTAGAATCCCATCTCTGAAGTAAAATTTTCATTTTATTCTAGTTATATTAGATTCTTTTTCTTTTTTTAATAAAACAGGCATAGCTAAAGCCTCCCCATAACTTTTCTTCCCCATCTTTTTCTCCCAAAGCAATGGTTCTTCTAACTACTGTGTAATTCCCACACATTTCTCACCTTGTATTACAGTTTATCCTTAGATTAGGTATATACCCATAAACAACAGTACATGTAAGTCTCACTTGGTACTTCCTTTTTTTCAACTTACAGAATCTTTTGCAACTTGCTTTATTCCACTCAACAGGATATTTGGAGATTTATTGAATGGCTAGGTAAATCAAACTGATTTCTTTTCATACAATGGAATTGTGCAAAACATTTAAAAAGGATGACCCAGATCTGCATGTAGCACCGCCCCTTCTATGTATACCCCTTGCTAGTATGTTTCCAGCAACTTCATATTGTTCTTTAAAACTTTAAAACTTTGCTTCACTCCAAGGAGTACCCAGAGGCAGGTTCACAGAGGTGAAGTAAGCTGCTCCGGGTCATGCCATTATTTAGAGTGGCAGAGCCAGGACTCAGCCCAGGGCTAGTCAAAGCCCACACACCTAGGACACCATTAAACATGACTTGCACTTTCTCCTTAATTTTCACCTTCCTACTCAGTTCTCTGGCTCTAAACTGTCCCATGACTGGTATTCTAGTTACAGACCTTTCACATACTTACACCTGTAGAGGCAGCTGAAGCAATATGCCTGAGGCAAGGCACAATATTGGCCTAGAATTATCTGCAAAATGGGCACCAACAGAGCTACCCTTTGAGGTGAGGTGATGGAAGATCCTATATGAGGGCAGTGGGGACCCCGAGAGGATGAGGCTTCCTCACCTCGGGGTACCCAGCTGCAGGAAATGAGTAGGGACTTGGGCTTGGGAGGCCTAAGGTGCCGATTCTCTTCATTTACAAGATGCAATAAGCTGTTTTTCCAGTTGCTACTGGTATCATTGTTTTGACCTCTAATCAGCAGGCAAAAACTGCAATTAAAAAAAAAAAAAAAACCTATAGTTTGAGATAAGTAGTTCTCTTATCTTAACTTGCTCTGACCCCAAGATAATCCCAAGGTCAGCTCTGAACTTCCAAAAGCCAGCTTCAGCCAAGGCCAGAGGGAGACCAGCTCTACAGGCTTGTCTCAGGCCACTGAAGGAATACTTTTTCATTTCAGATCACAGAGGGAAAATAGGCAGTGACAGCGAACTACAACAAACCTTCCCTTTAGCTGAACTTCTAACTGCCATAACATCAGATGTCAATCCTGGTTAGCTTGCTGTTGACACTGCATGAGTCCTGCTCCTTTCTGTATAAATACTTCAATCACTCATCAACTGCACTTGTATACTGGACTTTACCATCTAGGAGAAACCTCTGGGGCCAAAAAGGCCTTCTGAGGGAGGCCAATCTCTCTGTGGACAGGGGATCACTTGTCCCAAACAGAAATATATTCTTTGATGTGGACAGTAATTGAAACCTTTTCTCAATCTTTGCTAAATGTGAGTGAAAGCATCCTTGCTACTTTTATAAATCTGTAAAAACACACACCCCTGGACTCATCTGCTTGCTGTGCAAACCCGGCAGGGAGGTGACTGCTCCTCCCATTCAGAAACTCTGTAGCTATCATCTTAGTGAATACTTGGCAAAGGTTAGCAGAGAATGATAACAGAGAACACAGCAAAATAACTATTCTTTTTCATTTTTTTTATTTTTTTTATTTTGAACAGTGGGTTTGACGCTCCCCCTTCCTTTTGGGAGGGAAAGGTTTGAGTAAGGTAAAACATGTTCTCCAGTCCAACCATGGGTTCCAATCTGTGCCCAGCTTCTCAGAACAAAAGTGCCCACCCCACGGGTTCTCAGAGGCCTACTTGATCTGACTAGTAAAATTAAGAGATTTTACTTTGAGTGGTAAACACACAATGCAATATACAGATGATGTATTATAGGACTGTACACCTGCAACCTATGTAATTTTATTAACCAATGTCACCCCCAATAAATTTAATGGGGGGGGGGGGGTTAAAACTCCACTATAAAAATGCCACACAGACCTTCCATCCTACATCTTTCAAACTGAATGTGGCTTTTTCTCCAGGGTTACACAGAGGGTTTAAAAGGGAAAATTATATTAGAAGAACTTTATTTTATGGTCACAAAGTTAAATGGGGCATGAGAGATTACTGAACTGTACCTCCTTATTCTTAGTACCATGCCAAAAATGACTGAGGACTTATGGGATAAAAGGCAGAGGTAGTGGTATTCAACTTATGAATAAAAACAATGAATCCTTCCTTCCATTTACATGAGGTGCCTAACCTTAGTGCAACTCACAGAGACGGAAGTAGAATGGCAGTTGCTAGAGGCTGGGCAGAGGCGGGGAATAGGAAGTTAGTATTTTATGGGTACAGAACTTCAGTTTTGCAAGATGAAAAGAATTAAGTTCTGGAAATGGATGCTGATGATGGTTGCATAACAATGTGAACATACTTAATGCCACTGTCCTGTACACTTAAAAAGAATAAAGATGGCCCTGACCGACTTGGCTCAGTGGATGGAGCATAGGCCTGTGGACTGAAGGGTCCCGGGTTCGATTCCAGCCAAGGGCACATGCCTGGGTTGCGGGCTCAATCCCCAGTTGGGGGGTGTGCAGGAGGCAGCCGATCAGTGATTCTCTCTCATCATTGATGTTTCTATCTCTCTCTCCTCCCTTCCTCTCTGAAATCAATAAAGAAATATATTTTTTTAAAAAAGATAAATTTCATACATATTTTACCAAAAAAAATTTTAATTAGTTGGTGAGGGGAGGAGAAATCTCTCAACCTGCTAATTTTTATTTGGGGACCAGCATGACATAGTGGCTAATAACTAGAAACTCTGGAGTTTTTTTCTTGTTTATTTTTTTAAATATATATTTCTTTATTGATTTCAGAGAGGAAGGGAGGAGAGAGAGACAGAAACATAAATGATGAGAGAGAATCATTGTTTGGCTGCCTCCTGCACACCCCCTACTGGGGATCCAGCCCGGAACCCAGACATGTGTCCTTGGCCTGAATGGAATCTGGGACCCTTCAGTCCGCAGGCTGACGCTCTATCCACTGGGCCAAACCGGCCAGGGCAAGGAACTCTGGAGTTCTGAGTTTCTCTCTGTGTTCTGCATTTACTAGCTGGGAACCTTTGAGCAAGTCACGTGACATCTCTGAGACCGTTTTTCGGTTTACAAAAATGGAAATAATAACAATAACAGTCTCCTACCTCATAGGCTATGAGGATAAGAGAAGAAGGAAACTGAATTTTATTAGCACAAGAGTGAGCACTTGCTAAAATGAGTCACTAAAAAGTCAGCAATAATTAAGTGATAAAATTACTAATATTATCAGAGAGATTTCTACGAGCCTGAAGAAACTTCGTTTTACGGGAAAAAAAGAAGCCCAGCTTAGGAGTCAGAAGACGGGCTTCAAGAGTGGCTGTGGGCGTGAGACTTCTGTGACACACAAGGGTTGACAAAGATGATCTCTTAGATTACCAGGAAGCCAGATCAGCTTTGTTGCTTGGCGGGAACCAGCCCTGGCAGCACCTTCCTCACCTCCTAAGCTTCTCGGAAACGTGCCAGGCGAGGGAAGGGGTCCAAAGGTCGTGCCAGAGAGGGCTGATAGCAAAGCCCCTTCCTAAGCCCGAGGTGGCGACACGGTGCCAGGTTGTGCAAGACACCTACGCATTGGGAGCAAGGGTCCCGCACCCTCGTTCCTCCCCTGCTAAAGCCTGCAACTCTGCCCGCTGGGAGAGCTGCAGGAAACTGCAAACTCCTCAGGTGCAGCAGAGACCCCCAAGAAAAGGCATCCCCAAAACAGCCTGGATTGCAGAATTATAAATACCTCCTCTGCACATGCGCACTGAAATTTGCGAGCGTCCCGGGGCACAACCGCGCCCACTGCGCCTGCGCCGTCCAGCAGTCCTCCGGGCACAGGACAGGAAAGGGGGATCTCGTGGACCCGCGAAAAAAGAGTGGGTTTGCGGTGGCCGTATCCTCATTTCTTACCTCGTAATGCTTCATGATTTCTTCACACAGCGGCTACTGCTCCAGCTGCTACTGCTGCTGCTGCCTCCCAGCACGCAACGCAGCACAGGTCCCTCGCGCGCTCACGACTGCTGCGCGAGACTAACCACGGCTCCGCGTCCGCCCCGCCCCTCCCTGCAGCCGGTGCCCTTCCAGCCAATCAGCGTGTAGGGAGCCCACCTTCGTCCCTTCCCCACGGGGCTGGTTTGAGCGTAGACTAGCCGCTCTCACCATAATGCTAGCCAATCAGCTTGCGGAATCCATCGAGGGGGCGGTACGCAGGCACGAAGTGGGCGAGAAAGAAGGGGCGTGGCCCTCCACCAATCAAAATGGGTCTCGAGGCCGCGCGCCCCTTTCCCCGCCTCTTGATGGCGTCGCTGTGGAAACGAAAGGAAGCGACGGTTACTGCAAGGCGGGGGCGGAAGCAAGAAGTTGAGTGACAGGGAGGGCAGCATCCACAAGGCGGGCGGCGAAGCTAGGTGAATTCCGAGGTTGGCGGCCCCTGGGGTACTGGGGAGCAACCGAAGAGGTCTAGGGGTTGGGGGCGTGGGCTGCAGCGCTGGTATGGAGTGGCCTCCGGCGAGGAGACCCCTATCTGTCATGAATGGGAGGGAAGGAAAGGGGAAATGGGTGGGGGAAAGCACCCTGAGACCCTCCCAATCTGAAATCAGGGGGTGTCTTCACTGCCCTTTTTAGTGCAAGCTCCCGTCTCCCTATGGCAGGGGACCCACATTTGTTTCTGCCTGCGCTGTCCGGTATGGTCACCACATGAAGCTGGTGAGCCCTTGAAATACGCTGGTCCAATTTGAGATGTGTTGTATAAATGTCAGACACATCAATTCCAATGACAGTACGAAAAGGAAATAATTTTTTTAAATCTCATAATAACCTTTTATGTTTATTACACCTTGAAATGATAATATTTTGGATATATTGGAAGAAGATATATTTCTAAAATTAAGTTCCCCTGTTTCATTTTACTTTTTTTTTTAACAAAGTACTTTTTTTGGTGATATATTTTTATTAATTTCCAAGAGGAAAGTAGAGAGTGAGAGAAATAGAAATATCAACCATAGGAGAAAATCATTGACTGCTTCCTACACGCCCCCCACTGGAGATAGAGCCCGCAACCCCAGGATGTGCCCTGACCCAGAATCCATCCATGACCTCCTGGTTCATAGGTCCATGCTCAACCACTGAGCCACTCATCTTACTTGCTTTTTTTAAAAAAAAAAAAAAGTTCAAATTATTTTTTTTTATATATTTTATTGATTTTTTACAGAGAAGAAGGGAGAGGGATAGAGAGTTAGAAACATCGATGAGAGAGATCGATCAGCTGCCTCCTGCACGCCCCCCCACTGGGGACGTGCCCGCAACTAGGGTACATGCCCTTGACCGGAATCGAACCCGGGACCCCCGAGTCCGCAGGCCGACGCTCTATCCACTGAGCCAAACCGGTTCGGCATCATCTTACTTTCTTAACGTACCTATTGGAACATTGAAAATCACAGACACAGCTCCCATTTATGGCTGGCAGTTGTGCCTCGCACGCGCGTGCGCATACACACACACACACACACACACTCATACTCATGCATACAACATTTCTGGACAGGCTGAACGGGCAGTACCTGGTACACTCCCTCACCTTCTCTTCTTTCTCCCAGTTCCAGGCCTGCCCTGAGCCACCATCAACTTGCATCATTGGAAACCCATGATGATCTGATATCAGGGACATGGTGAGAAGTCCTCAAAGGTAGACCTCTGAGTCATAGGGTGGGGCAAGGGTGAGTCATTGCTGAGCCCTTAATCATCCAGGTTGGTTCTAAACACTCTGAAGCTACAACTTTTGGAGACTTCTAAGTAACAGCAAAGGCTGTGGTCTTCAGAAACTATCTTTTTCACTCGGCCTATCCTGACAAAACAGATGAAAACACAAAGGTGTTTTATAATCGCACTTTCAAAAGCATCGATTTTATTCTGTTGGTAGTTGGGGGGCTCACAGTATCTTGAAACCTTTGTGTCCCAACCGGCCTCATTTGCTGCCGTCATTGAGGGGAAACAATGAGAGTACTCACTCTGAGACCACATCTTAAAATCCTACCAAGTTGAATTACTTGAGATGTCAAATTGTGAGGTACTAAGCGGGTAGAGTTGAAACCCTAAAATCTAGCCATGTTTTGCTACTTCGCTAGTTCTGTCAAATTCTAGTTTCTCCAGTGTAGTCTGCATCGGCGCCTCTTCCGTATCACTGGGTTCCAGCTAGGTGAGGCTTGTGGTGTCCTGACCAAATAGATGGCATCCTTGGGGGAATTCTGTACACATTCCTAGGGAGTTGGAACATTCTGGAGTTCCCCTTTTGAGATTGCTTTCCTGAGCCCTGCACTCACTCAACAGGAACCAACTCATTTTGTGAACCTACTATGCTCTGTGCCATATGGAGCATACAAATAATTTCCACCCTGCTCACCCACAAGAAGTTCATAGAAAGGCAGGAGCAAGCCTCCAGAGGAGAAAATTCCTCTTTATTTTTGACAAGTATTGAAGGAGTAAGGACCTCTTGTTGGCTTCGTCTGGCTTCCAGTAACCAGGCTGTCAGCAAAAATCAAATCCACCCTTGGAATGAAAATTGGCCACTTTGTACAGCCATTCATGACACTGTACTGCGGCTCTGGCTGTGCCTGTCATTGGGGACAGCTAAATCATGCTTGTGTTATTAGCCTCAGTGGGTAATAACAGTGACAAGTAGACACATTTGGTGTTGCTGAGCTGACTGTAACAAGCCCCTGGGAGCAATTTCCAAAGAGGAAATTCCAGACAGATCTTGCATTTAGCAGCGCTGAAAGATAAGTGGGGCCTCCTGGGATCTTGGACCTGGGGGACCCCACAATAATTTGGACACCAAAGATCTGGTGTGTTCAGTTGTATCCAGCTCACAGGTTCTGTTTGCATCCCACACATGAGTTAGGTAGGATCTTGATTGTCCAGAACCTGGCTTGGCTGGTTTGGGAGTGCATGATAGAGCTGGTTCGAATTGTGAGGGAAGGTGAAGCAGAGAAAAGACAAGCTAGGGCTGGTTAGCAACTTTCTGCTGTGTCAGGAGCCCCAGAGAGAGGTTTCCCAAGCCCTGCCCTGATTTGCATTTTTTATTGTGAAGCCCATGGGATGTTTATTTATTTATTTTTATTATGGTATAATATAGATACACCTTTTCAGTTTATAGTTCTGAATACAGATAGTGGTATAACCACCACCACAGTCAAGATATAGAACATTTTCAGCATCCCAAAAATCTCTCCTGTACCCCCTGTAGTAGATCCCAGCCGCCAACAACCACTTTCTGCCCCAATACTTTTGCCTTTTCCAGAAGGTGCTATTATATGGCATTACACAGGAAATAGCCTTTTGAGTCTGCCTTCTTTCACTAACCATGTATTTAAAGAGCATCTGCATTTAAAGAGTTCCTGTATCAGTAGCTTGTTTCTTTTTTATGGCTGAATAATATTCCATCGTGTTGCTAGGCCAGTTTGTTTATCCAATCACCCACTGAAGGACATTTAGGTTTTAATGGCTGTCGGTAATTATGAGTAAAACCTTGATAATGATTGGTTCATGGGTTTTATGTGAACATAGGTTTTTATTTCACACAGGTGTTCTACCAAGGGTGGGATTGCTGGCTCATATGGCAGTTGTGCTTTTGAAGGCCTTTTTGATGAAGAGAATTGAAAAGAGTGGTGATGCACTTTTTTTTATAATTAAGGCTTTATCATCATCTGAATCATATCTTACACAAGCTCAGTGCTTATCAGAAAGCACTCAGTGTGCTAAACATGCTACACTTCAGCATCTTATTCCCTGGGTGACCTCAGGCAAGTCACATGACCTCAGAGCCTCGACTGTAAAAAGAAGGTTAACACTAGGCCAACCTCCTAGGATTATTATGAGGATTAAATGAATTAATACACACTGACCACTTGAAAATGGCTTGGCACATAGTTAACTGTTATTATAATGTTCATTTCCTGGCTCCTCTTAATTCCTTCCACATAGTAACCTTGGGTGGTAAGAGCTACTCTTATCCTCATTTTATGGAGGACACACCTAACACTCTGAGAGATCAAGCAAGTTATGTAAGATGGCACAGGTAGTAAATGAGTAAATTGTGGGTCTGGGATTTCAGCTGAGGCTAACTCCAGACTCACCTGCTTAGTTCCTATATCAGTCAGGGGTCTACCAAGGAACCAGAACCAATGGGCTATATGTGTTTGTCAGTGTGTGAGTATTAAGAGATTTATTTTAAGGCATTGGCTTACACGATTATGGGGAGTGGCAAGCAAGTCTGAAATCTGTAGGGTAGACCAGCAGGCTGGAAACTCTTGGCCAGAAGCTGATACTTCATCCTCAGGGAAACTTCAGTATTTTCATTTATAGTTAACTTTTGTTTTGTTTTTTAATTCTTTTCAATTACAATTTACATTTAATATTATTTTGTATTAGTTTGAGGTGTACAGTATAGTGTATAATCATATACTTCACAAATGTTCCCCCTGATATTGCCAGCACCAAACTGTCACCAAACATACTTATTACAATATAATTGACTATATTTCCTATGCCGTACTTTACACCCTCATGATTATTCTGGAACTACCAATCTGTACTTCTCAATCCCTCCGCCTTTTTCACCTAGTCCCCCAACACCCTTCCCCACTGAAAACCATCAGTCTGTTCTCTGTATCTGAGTCCTTTTCTGTTTTGTTTATATTGTTCTTTAGATTCCACATATAAGTGAAATCGTATGGTATTTGTCTTTCTTTAACTGACTTATTTCACTTAGCACAATACCCTTTAGGTTCATCCACACTGTCGCAAATAGTAAGATTCATTCTTTTTTCATGACTAATATTCCATTGTATATATATAACACAGCTTTTTTAATCCAGCATCTATTTTTAATTTATTTTTGTTAATCCTCACCCAAGGACATTTTTCCCATTGATTTTTAGAGAAGAGTGGAAGGGAAAGAGAGAGGGAGGATTGGTTGCCTCCCGCACATGTCCTAACCAGGGCCGGGGATTGGACCTGCAACCCAGGTACGTGTCCTTGACCAGAAATTGAACCTGAGACTTTCAGTGTGCAGGCTGACACTCTGACCACTGAGCTCACTGGCCAGGACATATCCACTCATCTGTTGATGGGCACTTGGGCTGCCTCCACAGCTTGGCTGATGTAAATAATGCTGCAATGGACCATAGGGGTGTATCAGTATTTGTCTTAAGACCTTTCAGTATTTGCTTTTAAAGCCTTGCAACTGATTGGATGAGGCCCACCCACATTATCCAGAGTCATCCCCTGCACTTAAAGTCAGCTGATTGGTGATATTAACCACATCTACAAAATACCTTCATAGCAACACTTTGATTAGTGTTTAATTGAACAACTGGGTAGGAACTTTGGAAGCTGTCACATTTGTAACTCTAAATTTATCCTATAAAATAAATACTAGCTTATAAGTATGAGCAAGTCCCGAAACTGTGGGTTTTTCCCATAATGTGACTCTTCTGCTGTCTATTTATGTAACTTTTTAAAAATCAAACTCTCTTTCTCCCATGACTGGTTCATGCCCCCCGCTATGCTGTGCCAGTGGACACCAGCCCATACGCAGCTCCCAGGCTGGCAGTGCGTCCGAGCCCCCGGGTCCGTGAGTGGCCATGGAGGGCTGGAATCCCGCTACTAGACCACAGGGAAGGCCAGCGTCATCTTTTCAGGAGTCCCAGGTTGCATAAGGATACAGTCATTGAACTTTTTGTTGTGGTGTTCCCAGGAAGCTGGTGGTTCGGCAGCCCCTCCCTCAACAAGAGGGTTTGTTACCCCGCGGAGAGCACTTCCTCTGTGCCAGGCCTGTCCCCGGCACTTTACAAAGGTCGACTCATGTCCACTTCAGAGCTCTATGAGGCAGGTACCACCACCATCCCCATTGCACAGAGTAGGAAGCTGAGGCCCAGAATAGCTTGCTCGGTAAGTAGCCCGGGGTCACGCAGCCAGGAAGTGCTGGAAGCAGAAATGAAACCCAGCTGTCTGGCTCTGGAGCCGATGTCACCCCTCCCTGACCTCCCAAGCCGTACTTCCAGGAACCGGCCGCTGGGGGGGGGGGGGGCAGTGCCCCCCCCCTCTTCCCGGTGCCCTTCCCAGGCTATCCCTTCCTGAACCTCCTTTTCCCATCAGCCCTGTCTGGGACCACAGGCACCCCGGGCTCCCAGAGCCTAAAGGAATCACGTCACCCGCAGAAACAGGCCCTGAGAGGTGTCGGACACACTATGTTCCCCAAATCAAAAGGTAGTGGCGAGAGAAAAAGAGGAGGTGCGTTCAAAAGAGCCAAAAATATTCACGAAGCGTCCACTGCGACCGAGTGCCAGACACTGTTCAAGGTACCGCCGACCCAGCACTGACAGGTCCCAGGGCCTGCCCTGGTGGGGTCGCAGGCTGAGAGCGGGTGACATTGGCCGTGGAAACCAAGATAATTTCAGATTTCAGTGGCACGTGTTCTCGGGAAAACGGTAAAGTGAAAGGCCCGGGAGCAGCGGGGCTGGGAGGACCTCTCGGGAGGTGAGCTTTCCCAGGTCCTCGCCTGGCTTCCTAGGACATTTCTGACCGGACGGGGCAGTCCTGGGGCTCCGAACCGCACGCTCCTCGCCGCCGGGAAAGGGAGGGTGAGACAGGAGGAGGTTTAGCCACTTGCCCGGGGTCTCCCGTCAGGACCCGACCGGGCGTGGCGGACCCGCACGGTCACCGCCCCGCCCCACCGCCCTGGTGGGACCCTGTCGCCCAGGCCGGGGCGGGCCGTGCGGCCGGCCGTGGCGTCCGGGAAAGGGAAACAGGTCGCGAGGCCCCCGCGGCCCGGTGCGCGCGGCCCGGGGAGGCGTTGCCGAAGGCGGAGGGAAGGGGTGTGGCCACGAGCGGGCGGCCGTTGGCGGCGCGGCCCCGCCCCGGATGTCGCGCGTCTCGGGCTGGGCGATGGGGATTGGCCGACGCGTCGCGGGGGGCGGGACGGAAGGTTCTGGAGGGGGCTGGCGGGATCTGGAAGCTTCCGCCGGACGGGTATATAGAGTCCGGGACGGGGCGGCGGAGCGGGGGGGACACCGACAGCTGGGCGGCAGGCCGCAGGCGGGGCCATGGGAAAGGACTATTACCAGACGCTGGGCCTGGCCCGCGGCGCGTCGGACGAGGAGATCAAGCGGGCCTACCGCCGCCAGGCGCTGCGCTACCACCCGGACAAGAACAAGGAGCCCGGCGCCGAGGAGAAGTTCAAGGAGATCGCCGAGGCCTACGACGTGCTCAGCGACCCGCGCAAGCGCGAGATCTTCGACCGCTACGGAGAGGAAGGTGCGTGCGCGCGCGGCCCGGGGCGCGCCCCCGCCGTTTGACAGGCTGGGAAACCGAGGCACCGCAGCTGGGCTGCGGCATCGGGCGGGGGGTGGAGGCCGGGGCCGGCGGCGAGCAGCCCCCGCCCTCTGGCCGCGCGGGCCTACGCCCTCGGATTGGCAGCCGCCGGAAGGGAGGAGGAACGCTGGCCGCGTCGCTCGCCCAGAAGCTTCTAACACATCTGGGGCTGCCCCTCCCTGGGCGCCTCCGCCCGCGGCCCCGGGTGCGGGTGCGGACGCAGAGGGGAACGGACGTGTCTTCGGCCGGTGACGCTGCGGGCCCACAGGCCCCGGCTGACCTGGGCCTGGCGGAGGCCGTGCCGTGCTGTCCAGGGGTGCGGGGCCGGGCCCCTGCTGAGCGCCGCGCACCACCTGAGTGCAGGGTGAGCCCGCACTGGGAGCGCCACTTCTCTCCACCTCACTCCCCGGCCAGGGAGGGCGGGGTGAGCTGATCGCAGTCAAGGGCTTACCCAGCCCAGAGCCAGGCCTAGCGATGGCAGCCTGCGCCACTGCGGCCGGCAAGGGGCAGAGAACAGGGGCCCGCCTCCGCCCCGCCTCCCCGGGTAGCCCTCCTCGGGGAGGAGAAAGCGGCTTTCTTGTTTGTCCAGTTGCTCATGGTTGACTCAGACTGGCTTCTGGATTTGGTGTTAAGAAATTAACTGGCTTTTTATATGGTGGCAGTTGGTGCCAGGGTGTGAGAATTTGAAAACCTCCGAGTATTTTACCAACGTTTTTATTCTCCCCACACATGGCTCCAGCCCTAAAGGACTTGAGAGTAAGCACTTTCTGAAAGCTGACCCTCGGTCAGGTTTTTTTCATCTGATCTCTTTCTCTTTTTTTAATTGATTTTTTAGAGGAAGGAAGAGGGAGAGAGAGAAACATCAATGATGAGAATCACTGACTGGCTGTCTCCTGCACACCCCCACTGGGACCAAGCCTGCAACCCGGGCATGTGCCCTGACGGGAAATTGAGCCCTGACCTCCTGGTTCATAGGTCCATGCTCAACCACTGAGCCAAGTCCCCTGGGCATTTATCCGATCTCTTAGTGAATTCTTTTAAGTCCTTATATCATTTTGGGAGGGCGGGTCAGAAAAGAAGTGACAGGAACTGGGTAGCCCCTAGAGAGGCCCATTTCAGAGCCTGAGCTCCTTGCCGCTGTCATGCCACACTGAAGGGCCTTGATGGAGGTAAAGGCTCGGGTTCTTGCCGTGGCTGGTGTGCTCAGTGGTTAGACTATGGGCCCCTGAACTGAAGGGTTGCAGGTTCAATCCCCCTCCCTGTTTGGTCGGGTTATGTGCCGGAGTCAACCAATCCATGTGTGTCTGTCACATTGATCTCTCTCTTCTCCCCTCTCCCCTCCCTCCCTCTCTCTCTAAGAAAGAAAGAAAAAAAAATCAATGGGAAAATATCCTAGGGTAAGGATGAACAACAACAAAAACTCGGGTTCCCTTGTTCTTCTCTGACAGGCTAAATAAAATTCCTCTCCTGGTGGCTCCCAAGGTTTTTTCCCTTAAGGAAAGCCCCTGGCCAGCCATCTGACTTCTTTTAATTCTCCTTTCAGGCCTAAAGGGCGGTGGCCCCAGTGGTGGAAGCGGCGGTGGTGCTAACGGTACCTCCTTTAGCTACACATTCCATGGAGACCCTCATGCCATGTTTGCTGAGTTCTTCGGTGGCCGAAATCCCTTTGACACCTTTTTTGGACAGCGGAACGGGGAAGAAGGCATGGACATTGATGACCCGTTCTCTGGCTTCCCCATGGGCATGGGTGGCTTCACCAACATGAACTTTGTCCGCTCTCGCCCTGCCCAAGAGCCCACCCGAAAGAAGCAAGACCCCCCTGTCACCCATGACCTTAGGGTCTCCCTTGAAGAGATCTACAGCGGCTGTACCAAGAAGATGAAGATCTCCCATAAAAGGCTGAACCCCGATGGGAAGAGCATTCGCAACGAAGACAAAATCTTGACCATTGAAGTGAAACGGGGGTGGAAAGAAGGGACCAAAATCACCTTCCCCAAGGAGGGAGACCAGACCTCTAACAACATTCCAGCTGACATCGTCTTTGTTTTAAAGGACAAGCCACACAATATCTTTAAGAGAGATGGCTCTGATGTCATTTACCCAGCCAGGGTCACCCTTCGGGAGGTAAGGCACTAGGCAGAGTGGTGTCTGGAGAAAGGGCTGCTTTTTGACACATACTTGTCTTTGTTTGACAGATAGTTCTGAGCTCTCGGTGTCTGTTAGATTTGGGGAATGGGGCGGGGGGGAGGGGAGGGTTAAGAGGGGGCACCAGGTACACAGCTTATCAAAACTCCATTCTTCTGGAGCTTCCATGATGCTGACCTGGGTAGACCTGGGGGCAGAGTCTTAGTTGCAGAGGCCTGATGGCTCTTACCCCACCCCAAACAGCCTCTGGGCTGGAGTGGAGCTTCCTAAGTTATACCCTTTACCTAATGCTGTCACTTTGCTTTTCTAAGGCTCTGTGTGGCTGTACTGTGAATGTCCCCACTCTGGACGGCAGGACCATACCCATCGTATTCAAAGATGTCATCAGGCCTGGAATGCGGCGAAAAGTTCCTGGAGAAGGCCTCCCTCTCCCCAAAACACCCGAGAAACGCGGGGACCTCGTTATTGAGTTTGAAGTGATCTTCCCCGAAAGGATTCCCCAGACGTCAAGAACCATACTTGAGCAGGTTCTTCCAAAATAGCCACCTGTGTTCCCCAAGGACTGACCAGGGACCTTTCCAGAGCTCAAGGATTTCTGGACCGTTCCACCAGTTGTGGACCCGTGAGAGGGCGGGAGGGCCCAGGGAGGGCTTTCGTACTGCTGAATGTTTTCCAGAGAATATATTACAATCTTTCAAAGTCGTGCACTAGACTTCAGTGGTTTTTCGAGCCGATAGGGCGGTAGGTGGTGGTGACAGCAGGAGAAGGCGTTCCAGCTTGCCCCACTGGGTTCTGCAGCCCTCCTGGGATGGGCCCACCCCTCCTCCAGGCCCTGCCCAGGGCCGAGAGGCAGCCCTGCAGCTGGACTTGAGCCCTCTGTCATCCCTTTGCTTGCGGCCATTAGGTGATGGCAACCTGCCATCCTGGTCACCACACCTTCCCTGTATGCTCTTCAATTTGTTGTGTGACCAATTTGTGTTTCCTTCTGTATTTGTCTCCCATGTCTTGCTCTTCCTCTGAAGAATCCCATCTTTTGCCATCTCAAATTGAGAACCTAGACTATTTTTGCAGAAAGGCCCGGCCTGCACCCACAAGCAATACCTCTCATTCCAGCAGGACCAAGGGAGCCAGCCTCAGAGTGACTTGCACAGCCACCTCTCCCTGGAGAGTCAGGAGCCCTTTTCAACCTCAGGCTCCGAGGCCAAGTGTGCTCACTGAAGGGTCTTTTCCTTTAAGGCAATCTTTGGCACACTGGGCCTTCCCAATGGCCCGGGACATGCTTTGTTTAATGGACTCTGGACTCTTTCAAAAGGATCTGATCCTTTTGAATTTTGCACAGCCCTAGATATAATCCCTTTTGATAAAAGGGTCTTTGCTCCTGATTATAGGAGCACTGTGGGACGTCTGTAAATATGTTTTTATAATTCCATGTAAAGTTGTACTTTCAAATGAAACCAGTCCATGGCAGCTGCTGCTCTCTGTACAGGCCCATAATGGGAAGGGAAGGGGGGGTGGGGTGCGGGGGGGATGAGTATCTGTTCCCTAGAGGCCAGTCTGGTGCTCAGACCCTTAGACTCATTGTAAGTTGCCACTGCCAATACAAGACCAAAGTGTGTGACTTGTCAATGTGCAGCGTTAAAGACAGCATTAAAGTCTGATGCTAAACCTCAGGGGAGCAGTCCTGCGACTCTGTTTGAGGGCTCTGCTGACTGGGGCGGGGCTGGGTATCCCTCCAGCCAGAACAGGAGGGAGGAGTTGCAGGAGAGGCAGGAGTCCTCTGCCAAAGAGATAACTTCCCTCCTGGGCTCCATGTCGGTTGGGGAGTGTCAACCCACCCAGACTCTGCATCTAGATATCCAAGACCCCACTGGATTCAGAGCTTATTTGTTTGTGAAGGTTGGGGCCAAAGTTAAGCATTTCTCCTTTCTGTCTTTTGGGGCCCAGGCGGGCAGTGCATGTTCTGTCCTCTTATCCTCTTCCACTCCTTTCTTGCTGGAACAGGCTGGGTTGTTGGGCAGGCCCTGGCCAAGCCTGACTAGGACTCCAGGCCGGTGCTGGCTGCCTGCCCTGGAGAAGACAGCTTCCTGCTCTCCCTTCTTTTGCACACCACGGAGGCTGCTTTTACTCTGTAACTTTTTTTTTTAAGGGACTGGTTTTACTATAAGGTAAGTAATTATACAGGCTGGAAACAATGTATTGCTACTTAGCTACAAAAGTCAGTAAAAATAACACCATATTAAAGTCAACCTAGGAGTGGCTTTCCCTTCCCACTAGAGCAATTTAACCACTGAGAACAGTCTGGGAGCAGCACTGTCCAGGAGAACTTTATAATGAAGGGAATGTTCTGTGTTTAAATGGAAATTAAATTCAATAACATTAAGAACTCAATTTCTCAGTCTCTCCAGCCACATTTTAAGTCCTCAGCAGCTGCATGTGGTTAGTGGCAACTATTGGAAAGCACAGAACTAGAATTGAGAGCTTTTCACCCAAATCTAGGACAGGTCTCTTCTTAGAAGAGCAGCCACATTGAGCCATCCTAGTTGGGAAGTGACCCCAGATAGAACCAAAAAGGACCTCATCACAAGATGTTTACTGAACTGCCTCAGGCACCAAGAAGACATTTAATGCAGAACTGAACTTGGCTGCAGACAGGGTCACCATCCACAGTGCTGCCAACCCCCTGCCCCCAGACTCCATTATGTAGCAGGTTCCTGTGAACTTAATATCCGAAAGTGCACAAAGCCTGAATGTGCACACAGTAATGGGAACTTGCGGGAACAACCTACTGAGGGTGTGGGTGGGGCAGTGATTCTTCAGAGCAGTGATCATGGTGAAAAAAAGACTCAAGTGGAAAGAAAACCTGCTTTTCAGGTGTGCACTGTTTTGCGCATGCTGGACCTGGATGTGTGTGTCCAGAGATGTTTGGTGGGTCCATTAGCAGACCACTTCCTGGGCTGCCCTTTAGGGATTCATTTTCCTGTTCCCATGCTGCCTCTCAGCACGTTTTGGAGTTCCTGGCCTGTCAGGACATGCAGAGCTTCCCCTCTACCCACCTCATCTTAGTCCATTGTACCAGTAGTGTCACATTTCTGCATGATTTAAACAGTACAAAATTCAAAATGTTTATCAAGCCTGAGGTGAGGAGTCAAGTCCCCCCCTCCTCTCGGGCCTGCAGCTCCCTTTCCCTCTGTGCCCGTATAGACAAGCCAAGGCATCAGAGATTTTATTTAAAAACATTTTTTTGTGCATCCTCAGAGTGTGCTTGTATAACTGTAATTTCTAAATTTGGGGTTCAGTTGTTGGCTGTGTAATTGAAATACCAAACTTGCAAGGGCACAGAGTGAGAATCCTCCCACCCTGCTATTTGAGTCCAACCCATCGAATATTCCCAGTGAGTGTATGCCTTCCCAGAGATGCTGTGTAAGTGCATTTTTCTGTTTTACATAAATGGTGCATACTGTACACTCAGAATTTTTTCCTCTACGTAGTGTATGGTGGAAATAAAGAGTTTCCTCATTCCTTTATTCTGCCATGCCTACCTACATGGGAGTGAAGATACAGGTCAGTGTTTGGTGGCCCCTTACTCTCCCCTAGCCATTGTTCCTGCTTCTAGGTTTCAGTTCCAGCTCAGCCACTTTCTACTGTGTGACCTTGGGCAAGTGACAACCTCTCTGTGCCTCAGTTTCTTCAATCTGTGGTTTCGCTTCCCACAGTTTCAGTTAACACCAGTCAATCGCAGTCCAAAATATTAAATGGAAAATTCCAGAAATAATTCGTAAGTTTTAAATTGCATGTCATTCTGAGTAGTTCAAGGAAGTCTTGTGCCAGCCTGCTCCATCCAGCCCAGAGCTGAATCATCCCTTTGTCCAGCACATCCACACGATGTATGCTCCTCCCCCGCCCCCCCCAACCATTAGTCACTTAGTAGCCATCTTGATTATCAGATCAACTGTCATGGTATCTCAGTGCTTGTGTTCAAATAGCAATATTTTACTTAGTAATGGCCCCAAAGTACAAGGGTAGCAATGCTGGCTATTTGGATATGCCAAAGAGAAGCCATGAAGTGCTTCCTTTAAGTGAAAAGGTGAAAGTTTTCAATAACAGAGACCACATTAACATAACTCTTTTTACAGTATAGTGTTGTAATTGTTCATTTATTATTAGTTGTTAATCTCTGACTGTGCCTAATTTATAAATTAAACTTTACCATAGGTAGGTATGTATAGGAAAAAAAAGTACATACAGGGTTTAGTACTATCTGTGGTTTCAGGCATCCACGGGGTCTTGGACTATGTTTTCTGTGAATGAGGGTCCTGGGACTACTGTAGTACCTCTTCTAGGGCTGTAAAGTAGTTCTAGATACAGATATACCCCAGGGCCTGGCATAGAACCAGGACTGTGCATCAGTTATTAGCATAACTATATGCTTATGTGAAGCTCTCTTAGCTCACAGCCTGGGGTGTGGCCCAGGTCTTTTAGGTCAAGTGTGCTTAGCTGAGCTTTTTTAAAAAAATGTTTTTAGCCGGTTTGGCTCAGTGGATAAAGCCTTGGCCTGCGGATCTAAGGATCCCGGGTTCGATTCCGGCAAGGGCACGTACCTCTGTTGCAGGCTCCTCCCTGGCCCAGGCCCTGGTCAGGGCGCATGCAGGAGGCCACGAATTGATGTGTTTCTCTCACATCAATGTTTCTGTCTTTCCCTCTCTTCCACCTCTAAAAGTCAATGGAAAAATATCCTCGGGTGAGTTTTAAAAATAAATTAATAATAATAAAAAATAGCCGTAACCGGTTTGGCTCAGTGGATAGAGCGTCGGCCTTCGAACTGAAAGGTCCCAGGTTCGATTCTGGTCAAGGGCATGTACCTTGGTTGCAGGCAAATCCCCAGTAGGGGGTGTGCAGGAGGCAGCTGATCGATGTTTCTCTCTCATCGATGTTTCTAGATCTCTATCTCTCTCCGTTCCTCTCTGTAAAAAAATCAATAAAATATATTTTTTAAAAATAATAATAGTTTTTTAATATATTTTTATTTCAGAGAGGGAGAAGGAGAGAGAGATAGAAACATCAATGATAATAGAATCATTAATTGGCTGTCTCCTGCACACCTCCTACTGGAGTTTGAGCCTGCAACCCAGGCATGTGCCCTTGACTGGAATCGAACCCAGGACCCTTCACAATGCTCTATCCACCGAGCCAAACCAGCTAGGGCAAAAATTGTTTTTACTGATTTTAGAGAGAGAGGAAGGGAGGAGAGAGAGACATCCATTGGCTGCCTCCTGCACGCTCCCTACTGGGGATCAGGCCTGAAACCCCAGCATGTGCCCAGACTGGAAATGGAACTGGCACATAGGAGGACATTCAGCCAATTGAGACACATCAGCCAGGGCTTGGCTGAGCTTTAAAAAACAAATTCTCAGGAAAGTTGCTGAGACTCTAGCTCGAGCCCTGGCCCCCACCCAGCCCAAGAACACTATCTAAAGTAGGCTCACTCTCCTGTTATCTTGTTTTTATTTTTATTTTTCATTGGGGGGGAGGGGGATTAATCTGTTTTTTTGTTAATCCTCATCTGAGGATATCTTTCCATTGATTTTAAGAGAGAGTGGAAGGGAGGGGGAGAGACACAGAGAAAGAAATATGGACGTGAGAGACACACTGATTGGTTGCCTCCCGCACCTACCCCGACCAGGGCCTGGAATCGAGGCTAAAACTGAGGTGCCCTTGACTGGAATCAAACCTGGGACCCATTAATCTGGGAGCCAAACCAGTTGGGGCTCCGCTGCTATCTTATGACAACCATGCTCACTCTACTCCTAGGCTGAGCCATCCTGGCTCTAAATCCTGGCTCTGCCACTCCGCTGCTTGTGTGTCCTTGGGCAAGTAACTTTATTTCTCTGAGTCTCAGTGGCCTCCTTTGACAACCAGGGGCAATGAAAGTACAGACTTAATAGGGGCGTTGTGAAAACTGGGCGAGGCACTACATCGGGGCAAAAAACATGGCTAAGAACTTGGTTTCTAGAGGTTGGCTGTGCTGAGTTCAAGTTCTGCTCACTGCATTCCCCAAGAAAAACGACAAAACCTCTCAGAGCCTTGGTTTTCTCCCGTGTGAAACAGGACTAATCATAGAAGTCACCCCTTCTCACTTCCCAGAGCAAGAACTCAGCTAGCCACAAGCCTGACGGAGAGCAAGTGTGTAATTAACATGGACAGTCTTTCTAAAGCACTCAGCAGAAAGCCTGCCCCAGGTCTCCTTGAATAGTTACTAATTATTAAAGCACACAGCATAGTGCCTGCCTGACACATAAGTACTCATTCATTCATATGCACTCATTGAATACCTACTGTGTGCCCAGCCCTGTTCTTGATGCTAAGGACACAGCAGTGAACAAAACTGGACAAAATTCCTATATTGGCAAAGCTAACAGTCAAGGGCGGTGGGTAATTAAGAGTAAATAAAGCATTAAATATGTTAGTGCTGAGAGTGATGAAGAAAATTAAACCAAGTGGGTAGAGTGTTGGGCACAATTTTAAGTAACAAAGTCAGCAAATGCCTCACTGAGAAGGTGACATTTGAGCAAAGACTTGAAGAAGGAGGTAAGGAGGAAGCCAAGTGGAGAGCGAGGGAATAGCATTCCAGGCAGAGGGCCAGCCTGTGCAAAGGTCCTGAAGTAGGAGCATGCCTGTGTTGTTTAAGGAACAGCCAGGAGTCCAGTGAGGCCGCAGCAGAGTGAGGGAGGAGAGAGTGGGAGGAGGGAGGACAGTGGGGGTGATGGGGCAAATGGTATAGAGCAGGGGGTGGGGGAGCTGCAGGTAGAAGTTTGGCTTTTCCTTTGAGTGTGAAGGTTTTGAGCTTGCAAAGTTTTTGATTTTTGTTTTCTCTTAATTTTCCTTTGCTGGGAGTGAGGAGGTGGAGTGTCATTTAATTTGGAAGAGAACTTCAAGTCCCTGAGATATGTCATCATCAGTCTCTTGAAATTTCAATGTACCAACCTTTCATCTTAAAATAGCACAACACAAACAATAAGCATCTATGAAAACCTAGTCCTTAAAGTACAGGTACTCCTGTTCCCTCCCACAGACTTGACAACACTTTCATCGTCTGCTGATTCCACGCTTGTCCAAGATGAGATGGGGAAGGGAGACTGGAACTCTGTGACTATTCGGGCAGACATCTTCCCTCTTTGTCATGAGGGGACGAGAGACAATCTGGGGAACACTCAAGAAGGTCCCCTCCCAGAGCACCATATTTCCTTGAGGTCACCACCGTCTTTGCATCCCTAGTGCCCAGAGTGACACCTGGCCCAGAAGTAACCCTCTGGGGTTTGTTGAATGAGTCACCGAGTGACAAAGTGACTCAGACCAGAGGGCCTGCAACATGTGTTCACATCAGGGAGTGTACAGAGGAAAGACAGCCCCGGCCGGGGGTCTGCTGTGGTTCCCCAGGAAGGGCCCCCTCCTCCAGCTCCTTCAGCCCCTGCCCATCTGAGAGGAGTGGATGTTCTCTTTGGCTCCAGGAAAAGACCCTCTTTCCTGGGCCCTGCTCCTACTTCATGACTCATATGTCCGTCCTTGGGCGCAGCTCCTTCCTAAGGGCCAGGGGAGCCAGGGAGCAACAAGCACAGCAGTCTTGTGAAGCTCACAGTCTTCTGGGAAATACAGACCTTGTGAAGCTCACAGCGTTCCGGGAAACACAGAGGGTTTAGTGTCCTGGGCTGCCACGCAAAGCACCGCAAGCTGGGGGACTGACACCAAGAGGAGTTTATTCTCTCACAGTTCTGGAGGCCAGAAGTCCAAACCCAAGGTGTGGCCAGGCTGAGTGCCTTCTGGATCCTGGGAGGGAGACTCAGTGTCAGGCCTCTCCCAGCTCTTGGTGGCTGATAGCCATCATCGGCGCTCCTTGGCTTGTAGCTGCGTGGCGCTAATCCGTGCCTTGGTCTTCACATGGCCCTCCCCTCTGCTTGTCTCTGTGTTTTCTGTGTCTTACGGGGACAGGTGTCACTGGAATCAGGGCCCACCCTACTCCAGAATAAACTCATCTCAAGATCCTTAATTATGTCTGCAAAGACCCTTATTCTAGCCCTGCCAGTGTGGCTCAGTGGTTGAGCGTGGACCTATGAACCAGGAGGTCACTGTTCAATTCCAGGTCAGGGCACATGCCTGGGTTGTGGGCTCTATCCCTAGAGTGGGGAATGCAGGAGCAGCTGATCAATGATTCTCATCATTGATGATTCTCTCTCCCTCTCCCTTCCTCTCTGAAACCAATAAAAAAATATATTTAAAATGTACGCAACCTCCTGGTTTGATGCTCAACCACTGAGCCACACTGGGCAGGCTCAATTAAAAAAAAAAAAAAGACCCTCATTCTAAATAAGGTTTGGGGACAGGAACGTATCATTTGGGGAAGGAGCATCATTCAGCCCATTTACACTGAGCAAGGCACTTCCTATGCCCAGAGAGCTTGGAGGGCAGAGGTCTGACAGGCCCTGGGCACACAGGCCAGGGGACAGGAGCTTGTTGGGGCTCAGGAGTGGGCCACTGGGCTGAAGTCCCGTGGAGGAGGCCCCGAGGCACACGGGGGATGTGGATCCCAGTAAGCCTGGGAGTGGGAGGCCTTAGGGCCTGGTGTGGTCTGAAGTGAGAAAGCAGGAGAGAGCAGGGTGGGGCATGCCCAGGTTTAAGACAGACAGGCAAGATGTCTGGGCCCTGCTGAGACAGGCCTGGGTGCCCCAGGCAGAGAAGCCAGTTGAA
Source organism: Myotis myotis (assembly GCF_014108235.1). Classification (NCBI taxonomy): domain Eukaryota; kingdom Metazoa; phylum Chordata; class Mammalia; order Chiroptera; family Vespertilionidae; genus Myotis; species Myotis myotis. Next base: position 1,472,933 of record NW_023416339.1, read on the forward strand.
AGAGTTTGAGTCAGGAGGCACGTGGTGTGAGTTCCTTTTGCCGGGAAGTTGGCACTGGGACTTGGGTTGTTTGTCTCATTAGGGGCCCAACTTTCTTTGGGATGATTATGCAAGACATCAACATGGCCAGGCCTGACTCCAGATGAAATACTTCACTGAAGAGTGTTTTGAGGGCACATGGCCTCATTGGGGGGGGGGGTGGGGAGGTGGGGGGTGATTAGCAGAGCAGGGAGGGGGGAAATCTGACTCACAGGTGCCCTCTGGCTGCCGTGGAGGAAACAGACTTGGGGGTACAGCTAGGAAAGAGCTAGGAAGGCAGAGAGAAAGTCAACTGCTGGAGACAATGAGGCTGGACCAGGTGGGGACAAGGTGATAGGAAATGATTGGAGATGTATTTTGAAAAGAGATCTGCCCATTCATAAAAAGGCACTGCTGGTAGATTTTATCTCGACATTCTAAAATCCTGTAGCCAAAGGTAGGTAGGTACCCAAGCTGGGGCTGAGACCTAAGGCCACAAGACCTAGCCTAGTCAGGACCACCTCTTCTTCCCCTCCGGGCCTGTCCCGCTCAGTCCAGTCCTGTCAGGCTATAAGGGGAGTCCAACCTACCGGCCACTAATAGCCAGGCAATCAAACTCTGAGACCAGTCGGCCAGGGCAATGTGCTTTAGCACCATCATTCCTCAGTCTGCTCTGTCCCCCTATCTCAGAGCCAGGCTCAAATGAGGCAGATGAAACTCACACCCCCAGTGGGATGTCCCATGTGCTGGGGCTGGAGCTGAGGGGCCACACCATGAGTCTCCGTGCAACTCTGAGCCAGTGGCTCCCCCTCTCTGAGCCTCAGTCTTCTCCTCTGTGGAATGGGGATAGTATCCAGTGGAATTACGCCTAAAAAGCAGTCGGCATGGGGCCTGGCACACAGTAAGAGCTTAATAATGGTTTCTACTTCTATCATGTTTCTATTATGCCATACGGTTTATTCATTTCTGTACCCTCAATGCAGTTTAATAATTGCAGTGGGCTGAGCACTTACTACCTGCCAAGAGCCACTGTAGGCATTTGACACAGAGTAGTTCATTTCATCCTAATATTAATTGTAACAACTTTAGAATTATTATACCCATGTACTATGATGATGACCCTCATTTTACAGATGAGGAGATTAAGGCACATGGGGGAAGAGACTCTCCCAGGGTCACATAGCTGGTAAGCAGTGCAGGTTATGGAGAAATATGACTGTATCCTACCCCGCAACCCAAGGGGGATTAGAAATGGAATAAAGACACAGGAAAAGTAAAACCAGAGAATGAATAGAAGAAAATGAAGTAGAATACCTTTGTGCCCGGCTGGCGTGGCTCAGTGGTTGAGCATCAACCCATGAACCAGGAGGTCACAGTTCGATTCCCAGTCAGGGTACATGCCTGGGTTGAGGGCTCTATCCCCAGTGTGGGGTGTGCAGGAGGCAGCTGATCAATGATTCTTTCTCATCATTGATGTTTCTCTCTCTCTCCCTCTCCCTTCCTCTCTGAAATCAATAAAAATATATTTTTTAAAAAAGAATACCTTTGTGATTTAACAATAGAAAGGGCCTCCTTGATTAAATTTTACAGGCACAAACCACAAAATGGATAAGTTCTATTACATTGAAATTAAGAATTTCCCTCTAATGAAGAATATCAAGAATATAAGCAAATCATCACATGACGGAATGGGAGGATATATTTGCAAAGCTGAACAGTGTAGCTAGCTCACAAGGCCATTCAGAGTTAAATGGTTTAATAAATATAAAATTCTTAGAACAGTGCCTGCCTCTATCTAAACATTATCTGTAATTGTTGAAACTGACAAGGGCTCTCTATCCCACTTCTATTCTGTAGAACTATGCAAGCACATATGTAATTATAAATTTTTATTTTTAAATTATTTTTTATTGATTTTAGAGAGGAAGGGAGAGGGAATCATTGATTGGCTGCTTCCTGCACGCTCCCTACTGGGGATCAAGCCCACAACCCAAGCATGTGCCCTTGACAGAAATGGAACCTTGGACCCTTCAGTCTGCAGGCTGATGCTCTATCCACTGAGCCAAACCAGGTAGGGCAATTATAAATTTCTTAATATCTACATTAAAATAGTAAAAAATAAAATCAACAGTGAAATTAACTTGAGTAATACATTTAGTTTAGCCCAATACATCCATAGTATTATGATATGTAGTCAGTATTAAAAAAGCAGTTAATGAGATATGATATTTTACATCCTCTTTTCTTTCCACTAAGTCATAGAAATCCGGTGTGTATTTCACACTAACAGCACATCTCAGTTTATACCAGCCACATTTCAAGTCCTCATGTTAGACAGCTCAGACTGGACAATGCAGATTTAAACTGTGTGAGGAACTCATGCAAACGAACAAGAAAAGATAGCAAGGTCAAGAGCGAACAGGGCAAAAGCTATGAACAGGTAATTTACATACAAGGAGAACCTGAAGGCTAACATGCAAATGAGGACATGCTCAAAATGGTTAGAAATTACAGCAATATAAAATAAAGCAATGGTGACAGCATTTTACAGTGAGTCAGAGTGGCAAAATTTAGTGGGCTGAATAATGCCAACCGCTGGTGGAAATGTGAGGACATGGGACCTTCCCATACTGCCAGTGGGTATGAGGGGGGCAGGTAGTCTGAGGGGCCACAGCAATTGAGTGTGCCCGGTGACCCAGCATCGCTGCATCCAGGCCTCTCTCCTAGGCAGATGTTTACCAGGTCCCTAAAGGGGTATGTCCATGGCTATCCCTGTGGTGTGGGGAGCTGGAGGTTGCCTGGTGACCAACCGTGGGGGACAAATGAGTAAGATATGAAGGATGCGTGCCCAGCCAGTGTGGCTCAGTTGGTTGAGCACTGTCTCATGCACCAAGAGGTCACCGATTAATTTCCAGTCAGCGCACATGCCCAGGTTTCGGGCTCAATCCCCAGTAGGGGGTGTACAGGAGGTAGCTGATCAATGATTCTCTCCATCATTGATGTTTCTATCTCTCCCTCTCCCTTCCTCTCTCTGAAATCAATGAAAAAATATTTAAAAATACTAATGTGGGGGAGGGAGTATGGGGGTTTAATGGGGGGGGTGAGGACACATTTGTAATACCTTAACTAATAAAGAATTTTAAAAAAATACTAATGTATACCATATTATACTGTATATAAAATACCATATACTGCCAAAGCCGGTTTGGCTCAGCGGATAGAGCGTCGGCCTGTGGACTGAAAGGTCCCAGGTTCGATTCCGGTCAAGGGCATGTACCTGGGTTGCAGGCACTTCCCCGGTGGGGGATGTGCAGGAGGCAGCTGATCGATGTTTCTCTCTCATCGATGTTTCTAACTATCTCTCTCCCTTCCTCTCTGTAAAAAATCAATAAAATATAAAAAAAAATACCATATACATATTTTTTCTGAACCATTTGACAAGTTGCAGCCATCACAAATTGGCCACTAAATAATTCAGCACGTATCACCTAGAAAGAAGACCAGTCTCTTATGTAACCATAGTACAATGCTTAATCTCAGAAAATTCAACATGGATATTACCTAACATCTACTCAACATTCAAATACCTCCAATTGTCCCAAGAATATCCTTCATAGCTGTTTTATCTTTTTTTGAAAATTTTTATGGAGGATCCAATCAAGGGTCTATGATTTTGGTAGTCACCTCTCTTTCGCCTCCTTCAGTCTAGAAGTGTCCCCAGGCTTTTATTCATTCATTTGATTAGGGACTGATTATGCCTTTGATGACATAGATCTGTTTGAAGAGTCCAGGTCAATTTTCTTCACCTTTCCTTTTCTTTTCTTTCCCTTCCCTTTCCTTTCCTTCCCCCTTCCTTCCACCCATCCTTCCTTCCTTTCAGACACACCTCAACTAGGGTGTGTCTGATTGTCTCCTCAAGATTAGATTCAGGTTAAACACTTTAGGCAGGACAAAGTATTTTGTAGGTGATGTTGTGTCCTGCTCAGGACATCACAGCAGGGGGCATGTGAACATGGCCAGTCCCATCACTGGTGATGTTAACTTTGATCACTTGGTTAAGGTGGTGCCTTCCAGGTTCCCCATTGGTACCTTTTCCCCATTACAATTAACAAGCAATCTGCAGCCCTAGCAGGCTTGGCTCAGTGGATAGAGCGTCAGCCTGTGGACTGAGGGGTCCCAGGTACGATTCCAGCCGGGGGCACATGCCTGGGTTGCGGGCTCGTTCCCCAGTAAGGGGTGTGCGGGAGACGGTCAATCAATGATTCTCTCTCATCACTGATGTTTCTATCTCTCTCTCCTTTTCCCTTCCTCTCTGAAATCAATAAAGAAATATATTTAACAAGAAATCTGCAGGCTGGTCCTTTGAAGCGGAATGTCCACTTCCTCAATGATGAGCCTGGCATGAATCATTTATTCATCTATTGGCTGAAAAATGGTGATTTTCTAATTCAACCTTTCCGTCTGCATGTAATAGTTGGTCCAGATTTTTATTTTTCCCAAAGGGGATGAAGCAACCCTCAAATCTCCGCTCCTCACCAGCTGGGTCTCCCAGCCTCAGTTTTCATGCCTCTGGGACTCAAAAAGAGGGTAAGAGGTGCCAGGCACTGTTCTATGCCCTTTGGCAATTCCCTTACCTCTCCCTGGGCACTTCCTCATCAGTCAGCAGATGGATTCAGGTGGATTCTGGCTAGGGACACTACTGTCCCTTTGGCCCTACATCCTGCCCTAGGGAGAATCTCGGATGCCGGGTGCAACCAGGGCAGTGGGCACAGTCCCCCCAGAAGGTACTGGGCCACCTAAGGCAACCCATTGCTCAGTGGGAGTGGCAGAGGTCAGCAGAACAGGAAGAGGAGGACAATAGCTGAACCTGTTGCCATGGAGAGCTTGGTGTTTGCCAGCTGGGTGGGGCCCCACGCGGCAGCCCTCAGCAGCTAAGCCCAGGGCCCACTCTCTCTTTTCACTTTGTCCCTCTGCTGGGTCCTGGTGTGGCTGTGATGCACAGTGGCTCACACTGGGGACTGCAAAGACCCAGTCATTTAATCAGGCTTGAGCAGGGTCGTAGCAGTTAGAGACCTCCTACAACTACAGTTTCCAGAACACACAGCGAGCTCTTGGTCTAGCCCCAGCTGCCCAAGTGGCCCGCTTTGAAGTAGAACAAGGAAATCTCTTACCTGTCCTGAGAACTGAGCGTCCTGGCTTTTGCGAGATGCGTTTGTGTCTTTGTTTCTCGGATCTGCTCCCGCCTGAGCAATCCCGGTTACAAGCCAAACCTGGAGATGGTGAGATTACCTGGTCCTCTCACACACACACATGCATGCTCTGTATGGGGTGGGGTGGCGGGTTGTTCACTGTCAGATGGAGGAGACTGAATCATTGAAAGGTCAGCTCCTTGAGGGCAGAGGCTTGGGCTGCCTGGGTTCCCTTGGTAATCTAGCACCTTGTATGTGCTCTCTAAATGTTTGCTGGTCTAACCAAGAAGCGAACAGGACATCTTGCCCTTGTCTTCCATTCCATTGCATCCTTTCACATTGCTGTGCTAGCTCCGATCCTAAAGGACTTTATCTCTCTGTCCAGCCTCCAGGCCTTTGCACGCACTGTTTCCCTCTCCCTGGAGCACGTTCAGCTTACTAGTCGGTGTGTCTGTAGAGATAGGACAGAGCCTGGCACCGACCAGGGGTACATTAAATATTTAATGAGTGAATGAATGAATGAATGAATGCCCTTGTCCTTTGTACACCCCAGGAAGCAGGGACACTCAGGACCCTCCCTATTCATTTCAGTCCCCGCCCGCCACCCTGGAATGAATGCATCTTTTTATCTGCTCAGAGGAGGTTCGGGCTGGGGCAGGGGCAGGCCAGGCCAGGCGGAGAACTGGATTGGGGGCTGCCCTCGGCCTTTCCCAGGCCTTCTAAAGGTACGCTTTTCGGGACGTTGAGAGTTTGCATTCTCTCCCCCAAACTCAGCCTCGGTCACTGGGCTCCCACGGCTAGTCCCCCGCTGGTTACACCCCGTCCCCCCCGAGACACTCAACCCACAGCACGTGGCCCAGGGCCCCAGCTTCCCATTGGTAACTCTTCTCCTTCCTTCCCCTCGATTCGCCGGGGTCCAGCCTCAGCTCCCCCCTCCGCCGCCCTGCGGTGGTATAGCCCGCCGCGGCTTAGGAGGGGCGGGAAGGTCCACTGCGCTGCAGGGCAGGGGAGTTGGGAAGAGCCGGACGAGGCGGGCTCCCTCTGGAATGTTTCCGTCGGCTCCACCCGACTCGTTGAAGCGCGGCGTGGATTGGCCAAGAGCTCCAGGAGGCCACTCTTGATTGGTCGGGCGCGGTCTCCGGCCCCGCCCCCCCGTCCGAGGCTGCGGGAGAGGCCCCAGCCGGAGTTTGTGGAGGGCAGAGCCGGGCGCGCGCAGGGAGGCGGCGGCGCAGGTGAGTGGTCCCCGCAGGCGGGTCACGGCGCTGCGGCTCCGGGGACCTTGTCGTGAACTCGCGGGGATCGGCCGATCGTACGGGGTGGGGCCGGCCCGATGGACGCGGCGGCCGGAGTCCGCTGGACTGGCAGGGGGATGCCTGAGGCCCCTTCCCAGCCGGGCGCCTCCCTCCCCATTCGGGGCAGGGGGCCTGCGCTTCCCGCCGCTGGAATGGGTCGCCAGCCGCACCCTGCCGCTGCGCCCCTCTGGACAGCCCCGTCCCGACGGGAACAGACGGGGGGTCGGTGTTTCCGAGCCCTACCCAGGCACCTCCCCGGAGCTGGCCGCGTCCCAATCCTCCAGGGCCCAGGCGGGGCTTGGGAAGGACCGGGTCCCGATCATAATAATGAAAAAAACCACCCGACCAGCATTAAGTGAACACTTACGTGTCAGGTATCTACCATGCAGACCACTGAATTTAAACACCTCATGAGAGGTACTGTTACTTCTCTTAGGAGTGAAGTGGCAGACCCAGAGGTGGAGTGACTTGCCCAAGGTCGCACAGCTAGTAAGCGGCAGATCTGGGACTCGAACCCATACCTCAGAGGCCAGACTACATGGCTGCATGTCCAGTGGCTTCATGGCTCAGATGTCCCTGAGCAGCTCCTCCACCTGCTGCTGCCCCCCTCCCCCCACCTCCACCACACACACACACACACACACCCACCATACATACTATCTGGCCACACCTGCTGGTCTTTGCTTTTCCCACCCCCCCACACCCACCCCCCAGAGTTCAGCAGACAGCAGCCTCTTAAGCAATAAACTGTCCCCATGTTTCTTCTTCCCTCAGTGGGAAAGCAAGGCCGGAGTATCTGGGTCCTGAGAATAGAGTGACATCTTCCAGGGAGAAAGGCAGGGGGCCAGGATGCTGGAGTCCCATGCCTGCTGGGTCCCCCTGGGAAGCCTGGGCCCATGCCAGGGCAGTAGGCGTTCTCCCCGGAAACACCCAGGAGCTGGTTTTTCAAGACTGAATCAGAGGCCTCCCGCCCTCCTCTCCAAAGCAATACCCTGCTGGACAGGGGAACCTGGGCGTGGCACCCCCTCTCCAGCTGAGCTTGTGTGAGCTCCCTTCCCTGCTTCCTGCTCCCCCAACACACACACACCCCTCCCCCCCTCCGCCCCATTATAATTCTGTGTGGCTGTAGGGTTGCTAAGTTTCAGGCCTTTCACAGGGAAGAGAGGATGGGGATGCTGGAATTCCAGCTAACCCACTCAGTGCTGGGGCTGAAATTCTTCTTCTCTGGCCCTGTGTTCAGGTGTGAAGGGAGCCTGAGAACCAGGGGAGAGGGTGGCAGGTACCACCTCCACGGCATACGTGTTCTGAGGATTGGGGCCTCAGATAGCATGCAGAATGAAGATACAAAATATATTCATTCATTCTGCAAATATTTATTGAGCACCTACTCTGTGCCAGGCACTGTTCCTGGCACAGAGGATTCAATAATAACAAGAGAAAAATCTTGGGGAGCTGTCATTCTAGCAGGGGAATCAGACAGCAAACAAGCTAACAAGTAAAGAAGACACCTACAAAGGATGATAAGTGCTATGAATAAAATATGAGGGGGTGGCTTGAGAGAAACTCTGGACAAAGGGGGCTCTCAGAGGAGGTGACTTTAGAGCTGAGGCCTGAATGACAAAAAGGGAACCAGCCCTGCAAAGACCAGGCAGAGGGCACAGCCAGCGCAAAGGCTCTGCAGCTGGACCAAGCTTGGCATAGGGTGGCTGAGGCGGGGGATGCAGCCAAGGTGGCGATTCTGCGAGGCAAGGGTCACATTAAGAAAACTGTTGTAAAATTTGAGGCAGGGGGGTAACACGATCTGGTTTACATTTTAAAATAGAGACATGGAGTTAAATAACAGCCTAAGACTGGAAGACAAGAGTTCTGCCAGGGCAACATGTAATTAAGTTCATGGGCCTAAGCCGTCTGGACCCCAGGGGCAATTCTAAGATGGTGGGGCAAACTTGGGAGGCTGCCTGGAGGAGGTGGCCTAGAGTAGGCCCTGGCAGGCAGAGAGGACTGGAATGTTCCTGGGCAAGGCAAGGGAGGAGGCAATATGATAACGACAATAATAATAACAGCTTCCTTAAATTGAATGTCAGGGAAAGTGCTAAGCAAGTTACATGCATAATCTCTCTGAACCCCACAAGCACTCAGAGACAGGAATTCCGTTCATTTTTCAGATGAAACTGAGGCCCCTTCGAGTGAAGTGACTTGCCTACGGCTACACAGCTGGTAAGTGGCAAAGGTGGGATTTGAACCCAGGCCACCCTGCCTCTTCTGTCTTGGAAGGCAAAGTCATTAGCCACCCACCGCACAGGTGAGGACACGCAGCCGTCCCGAACCAGGGTAGTGACTGTGGGCAAAAAGAATAAGGAGGTTGAGGCTATTCACCAGCATTTATAGTGTGTGCCAGGAACTGTTCCTGGCACTTGTAGGGTTTCCTTAGAACTCAGAGAGCTTGAGACACTTGCCCCAGGCCACACAGCTATGAAGTGGGGAGGCCAGATTTCAGACTCAAGCCCTTAGCATTCTGCCTTCCAGTGTATGGAAGGGAATCAGAGGAGGTGATGATGAGTATTTTTGTTTTTAATCATTGAGTGTAATGAAATAACTTGAGACAGTAATGGTTTATCCCAGTGGTCGGCAAACCGCGGCTCGCGAGCCACATGGGGTTCTTTGGCCTCTTGAGTGTGGTTCTTCCACAAAATACCACAGCGGGCACGCACGTACAGTGCGATTGAAACTTCATGGCCCATGCGCAGAAGTCGGTTTTCGGCCTGGGCGAGTGTATTTTGAAGAAGTGGCATTAGAAAAAATGGGGGGTGTCGGTTGGTCGGGCGACAGGAGACATGGCGCAGGCGGGCGGGATGCGCAACGCGGGGGAGGCGCGTGATTCATGCGTACCTCAATCAGATTGGGGACGTTTTTAGCAAAGGCCAGCTTAGGAGGACCCTAATTAAGTTAATAACAGTGTACTTACCTATACAGTTTAAGTTTAAAAAATTTGGCTCTCAAAAGAAATTTCAAGTGTTGTACTGTTGATATTTGGCTCTGTTGACTAATGAGTTTGCTGACCACTGGTTTATCCATTCAGAATTTATTTTTTGTCAAATATTCAGTTAGTGCCTACTGTGTGCTAGATCCAATGATGGGTACTATCAATGAAGTAACCAATAAAAGACTAGTATTAAGCCCTGGTCGGTTTGGCTCAGTGGATGGAGCATCGGCCTGCGGACTGAAGGGTCCCAGGTTCACTTCTGGTCAAGGGCATGTACCTTGGTTGAGGGCTCATCCCCAGTAGGGGGCGTGCAGGAGGCAGCTGGTCAATGTTTCTCTCTCATCGATGTTTCTAACTATCCCTCTCCCACCCTCTCAGTAAAGAATCAATAAAATATATTTTAAAAAAAAGACTAGTATTAAGGATATATAGCATTAGTATCCAGAATATATAAAGAGTTCCCACAAATCAATAAGAAAAAAAGGCAAGCTGTGTAATAATATTTATTTATTTATTTTAATGCTTCATGAAGAAAGTTTTATTTATTTGTTTACTTTTTAAAATATGTTTTTTTTTATTTATTTATTTAAAAAATATATTGTTATTGATTTCAGAGAGGAAGGGAGAGGGAAAGAGAGATAGAAACATCAATGATGTCCCTGGCCGGCTTGGCTCAGTGGATAGAGCATCGACCTGCGGACTGAAGGATCCCAGGTTCGATTCCAGCAAAGGACACATACCTGGGTTGCAGGCTTAATCCCCAGTAGGGGGCATGCAGGAGGTAGCCGACCAATGATTCTCTCATCATTGATGTTTCTATCTCTCCTCCCTTCCTCTCTGAAATCAATAAAGAAATATATATTTTTTTAAAAAAGAAATATCAATGATGAGAGAAAACCATTGATCAGCTGCCTCCTGCATGCCCCCCACTGGGGATCAAGCCTGCAACCCGTGCATGTGCCCTGACTGTGCATGTGCCCTGACCGGGAATTGAACCAATAACCTGTTGGTGCATAGGACGATGCTCAATCCACTGAGCCATACCATCCGGGCTGTGTAATTATTTTTAAATGGGCAAAGACTGCCCTAACCAGTTTGGCTCAGTGGATAGAGCATTGGTCTGCGGACTGAAGGGTCCCAGGTACGATTCCGGTCAAGGGCATGTACCTTGGTTACGGGCACATCCACAGTAGGGGGTGTGCAGGAGGCAAGTAACAAAAAAGGCAAATCTAAGTGGTTAATAAATGTATTAAAAGGTATTCAGCATCATTGATTATGAGGAGAGTGGGGGAAAAAACACACAAAAAGGTAGAGATACAATATCTGTCTCCATGGATAGATGAAGCGCCTGCCCTGTGCCCAGGCAGGTGCTGACAAGCAACGGATAGGGGACCATAGAGGGGGGGCCTGTGTTTTTGCTGGGAGACAGGACCCTCTTGAGGGCAGAGACTACGCCTGTGCCTCTTTGTCTCCCCAGAGCCAGGCATAGAATCTGGTGGGCTGGTGAATATTAGGATAAATCATTCAACAAATATTTATTGAGCATCTGCTATGTGCCAGGCACTGGTCTCTGCACTGAGAATATAGGTATGAATAAGACAGAATTCCCTGCCCTTTTAGAACACAGATAATGAACAAGTTAAATGCATGAAATATATTTTCTACCTGAAAGATGTGAGTGATTTATATGGATACCAGGGAGCACAGCCAGGGCAAAGGCCCTGAGGCAGGACTATGCCTAATGTGTTGGGACGAGGCCTTTGTGACAGGAGGAAGTGAGCGAGGGGGAGAGTAGGAGGAGGTGAGGGCAGGGAGGTAACGGGGGGGGGGGGGCAGATATTTGGGGGCTCATGGGTTGAGGGGAGAACATTGACTTTTATTCTGAGTTAGGTGCCCTGGGAGGGTTCAGAGCAGAGGACAGATATGATATGGCTTATGTTTTACAGGATCACTCTGGCTACTGTGTTGACAAGAGACTGTGGGGGGCAAGGGTAGAAGCTGGAAAACCTGGAGGAGGCAACTGCACTAGTCTAGGTGAGTGATGATGGGGCTGGACCAGGTGATACTGGAGGAGGGGTTGGAGAATAGATGAATGAATGAACGAACGAATGAATGGATGCATGAGGATGGGTGCAGCCCACTGGGCTCAACTGAATCTAGGACAGCTCCCAGAATAGGCGGTCTGAAGGGAGGGAAGGAAGTCTTTTACACAGAAAAATATAATTTGGTTTCATTTCATCCTCACCACAACCTGGCCAGGGATAAAATGTCCCCATCTGCAGGCCAAGCATCTGAGGCCCAGGAAAATAGCTCCGCTTAGGGGACAGCTTTGTGGTTATTAACTTGGGCTTGGGAGTCAGACCTGAGGATGCAGCCAGCCTCCGTGACTTTGGACATGTGACTGAAGAATGAAATCTGAATTCTTTCCCAGTCTATGAGGCCCTGCACAGTCAGCTAATGTCACCTCTTTTACTTTCCCTCTTCATACCCTCCCATTGGTTACTCTGCTCCATCTCCACTGGTCTCTGGCTGATCTATGAGCCTGAATCTGTGAGTCTCCTCAGAACCCGCCATGGCTGCTGCCTCACTCAGAGCAAAAGCCCAAGTCCTTCCTGCAGCCCACAAGGCCCTGCTATGTATGCCTGTCACCTCCTTACCTCTCCTCCTCCTGTCCTTCCCCTTACTCACTCTGTCCCACCTACACAGGCCTCCTTATTGTTACTCAGACACGCCCAGCACTTCAGGGGCTCTGTATTGGCTGTTCCCTCTGCCTGGAACGTTCTTGCCTCACATCCCCGTGTGGATGCTTCTTCCCATCAGTCAAGTCTCAGATTCAGCTTCACCTGCTCAGAGAGGCCCTCCCTGACCTTGTTTATAGACCTGTTCTTGTTTGATTGTCTTCATGGGATTATTAGAAGTTATATTAGCTACACCTCTCCTCTGAATGAATGCCTCTGGGCAGCACAACATGGCCCCATTTAGCCAGGACAGCACCTAGGAGTGAACTAGGAAAAGGCAGCCCTTCCTCCGAGCACACACAGGGTCTGGTGCTTTTGCCCAGTGAATAACTGTGTAACCGCACATGGTGGCCCAAGCCAGGGACCTTGCTTATTGAAGGAAGTATCTGAAATGGTGTATGGATTATTGCAAATACCCCAAAAATATTGTTTGACAGGAGGGAGAGCGGAGTAAGAGAGACAGTGGGGGGAGAGAAGAAAGAAAAATATTCTATCAGTCCTGACAGGTTGTGCCTCAGGAACAAACAACTTAGTGGCTGAACAAGAATCTTAGTGGTCAAACTCCACAAAGGTTTAATTTTCATTCCTGCTCCGTGTCCATTGCAGCTTGTTGGGAAGTTCCACTCACTGTAGTCACGTAGGGCCTGGCCTGATGGAGCCACCGCCATTTCAGTTGTGGCTGGTCACCCTGCCAGGGAGAGAGAGGTCTCCGGAGGCTCTCACTCTGGTAATTAAACGCTTCAGTTCAGAAATGTACGTGTTACTTCCTCTCACAACTCACTGTCCAGAACTAGTGACATGTCTGCCCAATCAGAAGGTCTGTAAGTGCCTCTGCCTATGTGCTTTGAAGGGAGGGCCAGACATTTTTTGTATAGCACTAATGACTGCGACTGATCCTATATAATAAAAGCCCAGCAACTGAAACTGTGGAACGACCAGAGACCAGAACGACCACGGCCCCTCCTCCCCTGGCCAGCCACCCCCCACAGCGAGCGGTTAGGGGCAATCAAGCAGGCAGGCGAGCAGTTAGGAGCGATCAGGGAGGCAGAGGCGATTAGGGGGATCAGGGAGGCAGGCAGAGGCAGTTAGGGGTGATCAGGCAGGCAGGCAGAGTGGTTAGGGGTGATCAGGCAGGCAGGCAGAGTGGTTAGGGTCCAGCAGTCCCAGATTGTGAGAGGGATGTCCGACTGCCGGTTTAGGCCACATCCGCGGGATCCTAAATTGACAGTTGGACATCCCCTGAGGGGTCCCAGGTTTTGAAAGGGTGCAGGCCAGGCTAAGGGACTCCTTCCCCCTCCCTCCCATGCATGAATTTCGTGCACTGGGCCTCTAGTAGAAAAGAGGAATTTAACCACTCTGGGCCTCCATTTTCTCATCCGTTAAATCGGTGTAATCATCTATAACAGTGGTTCTCAACCTTGGCTGCACAATAGAATCACCTGGGAATCTTTTTAAAATCCTGATTTCTGGGCCTTATCCTCCAGAAATTCTGTTTCTTTGTTACTAATGTTGTGACGCCACCCCGTAACAAAGAAACAGAAGTTCCAGAGGATGGGGCCCAGAAATCAGGATTTTAAAAAGATTCCCAGGTGATTCTAATGTGCAGCCAAGGTTGAGAACCACTAATCTATAATAATAAAAGTATAATATGCTAATTACACCAGACAGCCAAACGACCTTCCGGACGTCCTTCCAGACGAAGCCGCAGCGGCAGGGGCAGAGGCAGTTAGGAGCGATCAGGCAGGCAAGCAGTTAGGGGCGATCAGGTAGGCAGGTGAGCAGTTAGGGGCGATCAGGCAGCCAGGCAAGTGGTTAGGGGTGATCAGGCAGGCAGGCGAGTGGTTAGGGGAGATCAGGTAGGCAGACAGAGTTGTTAAGGGTGACCAGGCAGGCGAGCAGTTAGGAGCCAGTGGTCCCGGGTTGCGAGAGTGATGTCCGACTGGCCGAGAGGTCCCAGATTGCAAGAGGGTGCAGGCCGGGCTGAGGGGAACCTCCCCCCGCCCCCACCCAAATTTCGTGCACCAGGCCTCTAGTAACATAATATGATCCCTACATCACGATCCAGTGTAACAATTAAGTAAGGTCATGGAGCAGTTAGCATGGGGTTGTACAGATATTAGTTGCTATTATTATATATGAGTATGAAAGTGCTGGGGCTAGGGATTTGAACTGTTCGCTGTCATTGGGCCTGTAGGTGCTAATGTTGGGGAACATATCCTGGGGCCACTGCGCAGGCCCCAAGCCCACTTTCTCACCCTGCAGATCTCCTGGGCGTGCTCCCTCTTCCCGCTGCTCATGCCACTGGGACTGGGGCGGCGGAAAAAGGCGCCACCTCTGGTGGAAAATGAAGAAGCTGAGCCGGGCCGTGGTGGGCTGGGTGTGGAGGACCCGGGGCCCCTGGGTGGAGGTGGGGTAGGGGGGCCCCAAATGGGCTTGCCTCCCCCTCCCCCGGCCCTGCGGCCCCGTCTTGTGTTCCACACCCAGCTGGCCCACGGCAGTCCCACTGGTCGCATCGAGGGCTTTACCAATGTCAAGGAGCTATATGGCAAGATCGCGGAGGCCTTCCGGCTGCCAGCTGCCGAGGTACACATCAGGGAGTCCCGGGGTTCTGATGGTGGGCTGGAGGCCTGGACGTGCATTCTGGTCCTGAACTGTGGCTCAGTGCCAAAGCTGCAGATGCGGAGGCCTATGCCACACGGAATTATGGGGAACTGGAGGCCAGGGCTGGATGCTGAGTTTTCATCAGGTAGTGGGACACCTACGCCCGAGTGGAGTATGGGAACTGATGTCCAGGACTGGATGCTGCATTCCCATCATGCATTGAGAGGCTTGCACCCCAGTGGATTGTGGGAGCTGGAGGTCCGGTGCAAGATTCACTTCTCCAGATGCATAGAGAGGCCTGACCCCAAGGACTTGGGCACAAGGAAAGAGAGGACAGGAGGGATTGAGCACGAAGTAGCCACAGGGGTCTCAGTAGCTGGGTGGGTGTCTGTGCCCTTCACGCATTCCACAAGCATGTACTATGCACCCACCGTGGGCCAGGCTCAGTGCCCTGGAACCGGCAGGGAGATTTTTGCTAGGACAGAAATTTCAGCCCTAGCTGAGCTGACATCCCAGTGGGAGCCCTGCCCTGGCTCCTGGAGTGGTCAGGCACTGGGGTGGGGACCCCCAGGCCTTTCCAGAATCTCTTTCCTTCTTCCTCAAAGGACGAGGGAGGGAGGTGAGAGCTAAGTGTCTCCTACCTCTGCAGGTGATGTTCTGCACCCTCAACACCCACAAAGTGGACATGGACAAGCTCCTGGGGGGCCAGATTGGGCTGGAGGACTTCATCTTTGCCCATGTCAAGGGGCAGCGTAAGGAGGTGGAGGTGTTCAAGTCGGAGGAGGCGCTGGGCCTCACTATCACAGACAACGGGGCGGGCTACGCCTTCATCAAGGTGCCTGAGGGTTGTGTGTGTGTGGGGGGGGGGGGGGGGCTGGAGGAGGAGGGTGGCCATAGGTCTGGGGGTGGAGCCACAGGGCTGACAGCTCCTCTCTCCTCAGCGCATCAAGGAGGGCAGCGTCATTGACCACATCCAGCTCATTAACGTGGGCGACATGATCGAGGCCATCAATGGGCAGAGCCTGCTGGGCTGTCGGCACTACGAGGTGGCCCGGCTGCTCAAGGAGCTGCCCCGAGGACGCACCTTCACACTGAAGCTCACGGAGCCCCGCAAAGCTTTTGGTGAGGAGCTGCTGCTTGGACCACCCAATATACCTGGGTCCGGGCTGCAGTGCCACGAGCCACCAGAAGGTAGCGCCCAAGCCCAGCAGGCCTAATTGGAAAGAGGGACAGCTCCGCCTTGCCTTGGGGAGGGGGGTGCTGGCCCTCCTCCCAGGCTGGACGGAGGGTGGGGACGAGGAGGAAGTTGCCCCCGCGTCCAGCTTCCAGGAGCCATTAGCCCAGCCAAGCGCCCCCAACCCTGGCCAGCTCCCCCAACCCCCCCAGCCCCTATAAGCCAGGCTTGGCTGCCCTGTGCCAGCCCCCCCACACTTTCCAGTTTGGCTTCACTAACTCTCAGGAATGGGCTCCAGGCCCCTAAGGTGGGGGTGGGGGACTCTGAAACACTTCCCCAAGCAGCTAGGGCTGGTCCATGGCCCAGCAGCTATTATGCCCCTCCCTCCCTCCCCCGAATGACCCTGGGGAGAGCAGCTAGAGATCAAGGCCCCATCCCCTTCCTGTCCCTTGGGCCCTGGGAGAGATGGTCCCCTTTAATGTCCCTTTTAGCCTTTTCCATTCCCAGCCCCTGGCTGCCCCTCTCCCACCCATGCCAAGTCTGTCAGGAATCCTGCCCTCCTGGGATCACCTCAGCCCCCAACTGCCCCTGGAGCCTGCAGGAGCTTGGAGAAGGTAGAGGGGAGTGTCTAAGACCAGGATGTCTTGGTTCCTGTCCAAAACATGCTGGAATTGGGCTTCCCCCACTCTCACACCTCCCCTGCCGCCCACAGACATGATCAGCATGCGTTCAGGGGGTGGCCGTCCTGGCTCCGGCCCCCAGCTGGGCACTGGCAGAGGGACTCTCCGGCTCCGATCCCGGGGCCCTGCCACTGTAGAGGATCTGGTGAGTGTTCCAGCTGGGCCCCGGGCCCCCTTCCCTGCACACTCACAGGGTGCAGTATCACCTGTTAGCTGAGGGGCTCCAGGCACTGGATTCAAACCCACCTCTGCCTCCTCCCAGCTCTAGGACCCTTCTTGTTGGCCTTATTAGTTTCCTTGTCTGTAAAATGGGGGGGGGGGGGGGGAATTAATACTGATAATGTCGGGGTTGTCCTGAGAATGAACTGAGGGTTAATATAGACAAAGTGGCAAAAAGAGACCTGGCACTTAGTAAATACAATTAGAGTTAATGTTTACATTATTATGATGCCCCTGTCCCTCCTCCCACCCCACCTCCAGCCCTCGGCCTTTGAGGAGAAGGCAATTGAGAAAGTAGATGACCTGCTGGAGAGTTACATGGGCATCAGGGACACAGAGCTGGGTGAGTGCTTGACGTTTGAATCTGGGAGGGGTGGGAGTCTGGGGGAGGAGGCTTCCAGGTCCTGTGGACTGGGTCTGCCCTGACCACCTCCATTCTGCTCCCCCACCCCCAGCGGCCACCATGGTAGAGCTTGGGAAGGACAAGAGGAATCCAGACGAGCTGGCCGAGGCCCTGGATGAGCGGCTTGGTGACTTTGCCTTTCCTGATGAGTTCGTCTTTGACGTCTGGGGTGCCATTGGGGACGCCAAGGTCGGCCGATACTAGGACTCCCACTGGACCTTGCGATGACCTGAGCCAGGCCTGTGGGAGCCCCAGGGATGGGGGCACCACCGCCCAGGCTCCGGCACCCTGCTCAGCCTGGCCCTGGCCCAGCAGTCCCAGGATGTGGCGTGGAGGTGGGGCTGAGCCCCTGCCCCACTCCAGTCGGTACCACTCCTCCCTGATTCCCAGCCTGGCTGGGGTCCCCAGTTGCCCCCCTACTCCCACCCTGTTCCCCACCTACCTCAGCCAGATCAGGCTCTGGGAAGGACCAGCCAGATTGGGCAGCCAGACCCCGCCCGCAACACTTCCCACATCAGCGGCCAAACTGGTCCCTCTGTCTCCCTGCGGCCTCGGGTTCTGTTTGGGGGTCCTGACCTCCTGGTTTCCTGACATAAGGAATTCAAAAGGGGGAGCGTCCCCCCCTGCAAATGCAATAATCCCCCCTCCCGCCATTCCTCCAGAGGAGCTCCCTACCTCTGCATTTGAAACACAAGTCTGCTGTGAACCCCCCACTTCCCACCCCACTCCTATGTCTCCCTCAGCCCAGCCCGGGACAGACAGGGCATGAGGGATGATGGCAGTGGGCTTTTGTATCTGAATTTGCTGTCGAACATAAAGACTCTGCTGTTGGACCTGTCTGGTGGCCTTGGATTGAGAGTGTGGGATGGGCCCAGGCTGGGAAAAAATGTAGCAGCTGAAATCCATCCTCCCCGGGCTCCAAATTGAATTAGGAGCTGGCCCTGGCTGCCCGCCCCCTCCCACCCGTTCCGCCTGATGGGGCTTCTGGCTGTGGGCCACCAGGCTTCCAGGCAAGGCCTGAGCTTTTTGGCCTACTGAGGGTTCTAGTCTTGCTCCCTTTTGAACAGTGCCTCCTGCCACCCCAGCCTGATGTGAACAGTGGGCACAAGGCTGCTGGCTACAGCCCAGGGTGGTGGGAAGCCCCAGGGCCAGGAGGTGTGGAAGCCTGGCTTGGAAAAAGAAAGCTGGCGGGGAGGGGGCTCAACCGGCCTCAGGCCCGCTGGGGGCTGGGGCAAGTGCTGGGGGCTGGAGCAGCCCATGCCTGAAGCTCGGGGAGCAGCCACGATGCCACCACACACCACCTGACTGGACGTGCAGGGTCTGCAGTGTCCACGGCAGGCCATGCTGTGCACTGGACAGAAACCCGGCCTGCTTGTTTTGACAACCCTCTTCACCCTCAAGGATTTAAGGGGGATCTGGGAAGGGGGTGGGGCGGGACCCTGGCCAGACCAGGAGGGAAGAGCCAGGATTGAAGGGAGGGGAGCCAGCTAGGCTGGAGGTCCCTGCAGGAATGTTGCGGGGAGTGAGCCGAGGGGGGAAATGTGAGCCCAGTCCACTCCCCATTTCCGCTGGGTGGGCAATTGGCCTCCAGGGTGGGGGAAGTGGGAGTGCCCTGAGCTGGGGGTGCGTGGCTATATTCTCTGGTGGGGCAGGGGTAGCAGTTGTCGGGGTTACTCCGTGCATTCCTGGGCACCTGGAGGTGTTTCATGTGTCCGTACCACTAGGAGCCTTCTCCTGAAAGGGTGTGTCTCAGTGTTGAGAGTAGGACTGTGTATCTGTGTTGATGACGTGTGACTGTATTGAGGTGTTTGTGCGTATAAATGGCAGTGTCTACATAGAGTGTGGGTATGTGATTGTAGAGCTGTGAGCGTGTGTGTGTCTGGATGTTCCTATTTCTAGGGTAGGGGGTGACCAGCAAGATCTCGGGGAGTCCAGGGCATTGCAACTCCTTGTGTTTCGGGTGTGGAGTGTGACTTGGACTGTTAGGGGGTATCTCTGAGTGATATGGATATGGCTGGGGGGCTGTATCCGTGAAGGCTCTCAGGGGCTGTATTTCAGGGTGTTAGAGTCAGTTACTATGGGGATGTCTCTGGTGCTGGGGGTGCAAATGCCTTAGTGAGTTCAGGGGTATGATGATGGCTGACTCCAAGGCTCTGAGGAATGTGGCTGGCTGGGGACACGCCAAGATGGTGGCTGGTCTCAGGGTGTTCGGGGAAATGATAGTGTGTCTTCAGGTGTGAGACTGTGTCCCTACTTCTCAGGGCAGGAGGTGAGGCTGTAGCTGTGTGTCCACAGGTGTGTCCCTCACCACATCCTGAAGCAGGATCTACTAGTAGGAGGGCCCCCTGGTCACTGGGCCTCGGCCTCCTCCCCTCCAGGGATATGACTCCCTGCTGCCCTGGCCTGGGCTTTAAGCTCCTGTGTAAATAGTGGGCGGATCTCCTGGCCTGGCTGGGCCTGACCCAAGCTAGTCCACCCAAGGCACTGCCCACCACCACCCACCCAACATCCATGAAGGCTCTGGCAGGGCAAAGGAGTGCTGCTGCCCCCACAAGGGCTAGCCCCCCAACCTCGCGGCCCCCATGGGCGTAGCGGCACCCCCTGCAGCCGCCCCAGCCGGCCCCTGGCGACGCTCACATTTTCCAGTGTTTAGATTTTATCCACTTTATTAATGAGGCAGGCGAGAGGCCCAAGCCTGGGGGGAAGGGGGGTGCTCCTGCCCTACCAAGAGGAGGGGGTCACGGGGGGGTGGCAGGACAACTCCATGGGAGCCCCCCTTCCTCATAAGGGGAGCTGGGGCCCAGAGTGACCCCTACCCATTGCCAGAAGTGCAGAGAGGGGGGGTCTCTGCCCTCCCCAGGCCCCTCAATGGGCTAGTGCTGGGTGGAGCAGCCCCTGGAGGCCTGAGTGGGCAGCCAGAGGAGGCAGGGAGCCCAGCAAGGAGCCGCCCCTGTAGGAAGGGAGGGAGGGAGCGGCCTGCCGGAGAGCTGGAGCGCAGCGGACAGCCGGGACTGAGAAGCAGGCGATGGGGACCTGGTGTTCCAGGCACCACCAGGTAAGAAGACCGGGGTGCAAGGATCTCAGGTGGGGCTGGAGGGCACAGAAGGATGGGGCCATGGTTCCCTCTACCTGTTCATCCTGTGTTCTCAGCCCTATCTGTCCTGGTTGCTCTTAACCATCTGTCCCTTCTCCTTTCCCTTCTGGCCCAGGGGGCAGTAATGCCCTCTCAGCCCTCACCACTGGATATCAAGGGAGGGGTGGTCCTGGGTCAGCCTGAGGCCTCTGGGGCAGGGACGGGGAGCTGGCGGGAGTGGAACCCTGGGGCATCCTGGGGGAGGTAGCTGTGGTCTGGTAGGGCCTGAGTGAGAGGGAGACAGCAATGGAGCTCAGAGATGGGAATGTGGGGGACAGAGATGGGGCCATGGCGACAGACAGTGCAGTGGGGAGAGAGGGGCCCACAGTGGCAGAGGTGGAGCTGTGGGCATCAAGGATGGGACTGGAGTAGGGCTGTCCGAGACGGGGCAGTGGGTCATGTGGAGCCCTAGGATCAGAAATGGGTCCTCGAGTATCACATGGGGCAGGGGACCAGGAATTCGCTATGATGTAAATGGGAGGTGGGTCTATGAGACCCAGAGGCTATGATAGACCAGGGGACTGGGGCCAGGGGAGCCACAGTGAACCGGGAAGTAGGCAGTGAGGCAGAGTGGGGCTGGGAGCAAGAGCTGGGAGGGAAAGAGGCGAAGGAGGAGTCAGGAACTGGGCACCAGGGTCTTTGGCGTTGCCATGGGGTCCCTTGGGCCCTAATGACCCAAAAAGGGACCATCAGCTGGTCCCAGTGGGCGCTGTGCCCAGGGCCAGCCTCAACTTGCCCTCCTCTTCTCCCCAGCCCCACCCCCGGCACCTGACATGATCCCCTACGGGCCCCTCAACCTGAGCCTGGTGGGCGAGGCGACCACGTGTATTGCACCTGTGGCCCCCAACGCATCCACTGGGCCACCGCCGGGCATCGGGGGCACATCACCAGCGCTGCCCATCTTCTCCATGACGCTGGGCGCGGTGTCCAATTTGCTGGCACTGGCGCTGCTTGCGCAGGCCTTGGGTCGCATGCGGCGCCGCCGCTCGGCGGCCACCTTCCTGCTGTTCGTCGCCAGCCTGCTGGCCACCGACCTGGCTGGCCATGTGATCCCGGGGGCACTGGTGCTGCGCCTGTACGCCGCAGGGCGCCCGCCGGCTGGAGGCGCCTGCCACTTTCTGGGTGGCTGCATGGTCTTCTTTGGCCTGTGCCCACTGCTGCTGGGCTGTGGCATGGCGGTGGAGCGCTGTGTGGGAGTGACGCGGCCCCTGCTGCACGCCGCGCACGTCTCAGTGGCCCGCGCTCGCCTTGTGCTGGCCGCGCTGGCCGCCGTGGCCTTGGCCGTGGCTCTGCTGCCCCTGGTGCGCGTGGGCCGCTACGAGCTGCAGTACCCCGGCACGTGGTGCTTCATCGGCCTGGGCCCGGCGGGCGGCTGGGGCCAGGCACTGCTCGCCGGCCTTTTCGCCGGCCTCGGCCTGGCCGCGCTGCTCGCCGCGCTCGTGTGCAACACGCTCAGCGGCCTGGCCCTGCTGCGCGCCCGCTGGCTACGCCGCTCGCGACCGCCATCCCGGACCTCAGGCCCCGACAGCCGCAGGCGATGGGGTGGGCGCGGACTCCGCTCGGCCTCCGCCTCCTCCGCCTCCTCCGTCGCTTCGGCCTCCGCTGCCCCCAGCGGCATCCTGGGCCGTGGCTCAACGCGTAGAGCCCGCGCCCACGACGTGGAGATGGTGGGCCAGCTCGTGGGCATCATGGTGGTGTCGTGCATCTGCTGGAGCCCGCTGCTGGTGAGGGGCGCACCGGCCCCTTCAGCCAAGTTCTTCCTGCTCCCGCCTGGGCCCCTACTACCTTTTCCATCCGAGGATATTCCTGTCCCCTCTCTCTTCCCCAGCCAGAGTCCCGCCCCCTTCAAGCCCCACCTGTCAAGAAAGCCCGCCCTTTGCCCTCTCCCTGACGTCCACCCCTCCTCCAAGCCCCCTGATCTTTCTTCTTCTTGGGGTCTTCGTAGTTCACCCCAACCCCACAAGCTTCCTCCCCAGCCGCACACCTCTAGGCCCTGACACTCCATTCTCTGGCTCCGTCCCCCTCCCCCTACCACCTCCATACACCGTTTTTCTTCTTCCCTTCAGCCCTCTGCCCTTTGGGACACCTGGGATTTCTCTTCTTTCTAGTCCGAGCCCCACTCGAAGGCCTTTGCTTCTCCGCGTCCTTTAAGGCCCCGCTTCTTCGCCGATCTTTCCATAGCTCCTTTTCACGAAGACACCCATTTTCCTCCGTGACGCTCACAACCCCTTTACCTTCCAGTCAAGCTCCCATCCATCCCAGCCCCACCCATCGCTGGGCCCCTTCTCTGACAACCACTCCACCGCTCACCGCGGCTTCTCCCGCAGGTGTTGGTGGTATTGGCCGTTGGGGGCTGGGGCTCCAGCTCCCTGCAGAGGCCGCTGTTTATGGCCGTGCGCCTCGCCTCGTGGAACCAGATCCTGGACCCCTGGGTGTATATCCTGCTGCGCCAAGCCGTGCTGCGCCAACTGCTTCGCCTCCTGCCCCGGAGGCCCGGCGCCAAGGGCAGCCCCGCGCTGGGTCTAACCAGAAGCACCTGGGAGGCCAGCTCGCTGCGCAGCTCCCGGCACAGTGGCCTCAGCCACTTCTAGGCACACCCGGAGGCCCAGCAACTAAGCCAGACCACTCCATGCCGGGCAAGGTCCGCAGCGCGGAGCCTTCGAGGAATAAAGCCATTTTGCGGACCAGCCCAGGGCGGTGTGTCCCGTTGGTGCTACAGCACGCGTGTGGCCGCTGGGGGGTGGCAGAGGCCAGGGCGCTCCTCCGGCGGTGCAGTTCCGGAACTGGCCACGCGGGGGCCCAGGCCGCCTGACGCGGAGCCGGAGCCGCAGGAGCATGCGCAGAGTGCTGCCACCGTAGCCCCGGGCTCCAGGCTCGAGTGGGAACAGTGAGGGTGGTGGAGCGCTTCTGGCCCTGCCGCTGCCAGGACGGACTCCCGCAGCCATTCGCCCACGGGGGCTCTGAGCTCCCCCAACACAACCCCAAGGCTGTACCCCCAAGCCACGCCCCATCACAGCCCTGAACCCCTCCCTCCAAGGCCTGTCCATGCTCCCTACCATAGTGACAGCCCCAAGTTCCCATCCTCCCGACTCCCTTCCAATTACCCCCCAGCATAACCCAAGGCATCTTCCCACCCCACTCTCCCCACCTCTCATTACGCCCCTCCATCCCCATTACTGTGAACAAAAAGAGCCAGGGATGCATGGAGGGGGCAAACCCCAAAGGCATTTTTAAAAACTAACAACAGCTGGGTGGGAGCAAGGGCAGGGGAGCAGGCTAACAGCCCCCGGCCACGAAGTCGAAGTCCCGGAAGGCCGCCTGCTCCGCGGCCGTGAGGGGCCTCGAGTCCCGGGCCGGGCTCAGCGTGGGGGCCTCCCCGGTGAACTCCTCATCAAAGTTGCTGACATCTGTGCGGCCTGACAGCGTGGGCACGAAGGGCGGCGGCAGGCGCCGGGCCAGCAGGGCGTCCCAGCCCAGGGTCTACAGGGAGAGTGGGGGGAGGTCAGTGTGGGGGGCTGGGGCACAGCGGGCATGAGGGGCCAGCCCCTTGCGCCCCCTCCACCTCTGGATCTGTGGAGGTCCCTCTGAGTCACAAGATAGCGGGGCAGAGTGGGCGGGGCTGGGAGGCCCGAAAGGATCAGGGGAGCCTGGTCTCACACTAAGGCAGCGGTTCCCTAAGGCCAGCCTGGAGGAGGTATGGGTGTAGCAGGGTCAGTGAGGGTGAGGGAGGGGGAAGGCAGGGGTGACCATGTTGAAGGTGAAGCAACAAGGTAGGGGAAATGGCCTGGCCCTTGGAAGGATGAGGGTCCTCACCCTGAAGAAGGGCTGTTTCTTCACATCCTCCGCATCCCTCTCGCTGGATCCCAGCCTCCGCTCCGGATTCCTCCGCAGAAGCTGCGCGTGGGGGCACTGTATCAGCCTTCCCTCCGGACCCCAGAGCCCTCCCCAGTACACCCCAGCTTCGGGGGTCCTCACCCTGCGCATGATGCCGATGGCTTCAGCTGACAGGAATCGGGGGTAGCGAACCTCATCGTTGACGATGCTGTCAAATACTTCTTCCTCGTCGTCCCCTGGAAAAGGGGACTGGGAACAGGGAGAAAGCAGGGAGAACAGGGTGAATGAATTAGGCACCTCCTCTGGCCATGCCACACCCAGCCACAAAGCCCTCTGCTCTGGCTGCACCTGCACACAGAGGGTATGTACCCCACTTTACAATTTGGAAACTAAGGCCAGAGAGAAGCCACCTGCCCCTGGTCACACAACACGTGTTGGAGGCAGATTCTGATTCCACCCCTGGGCACACGCAGGTTCCAGTGCCATCCCAGGGACAAGCAGGGTGGGGGCAGCCTGTGGCCTCACCTCACCAACCAGCATCTCATAGAGCAGCACGCCCAGCCCCCACCAGTCCACCGCCCGCGTGTACGACGTGTCTGTCAGCACCTCGGGGGCCAGGAACTCCGGGGTTCCACAGAATGTGCTGGTCCGGTCCCCATAGCCCATCCCTGGGGCAGCAGGGACATGTGAGATTATTGGGGGATGGAAGGGGTCCCACCAGCCCTGTCCCAGGATCAAGGGTGAGGTTGTGAGATAACCTGGGTAGGGTTGGGGACTCCATTCCTTCCCCCCATTCTGTCTAATACCCTCAGATCCCTGCCCCGCCCCTCACCCTCCTTGCAGAGGCCAAAGTCTGCGATCTTGACATAGCCCTCCGTGTCCAGGAGCAGATTGTCCAACTTCAGGTCCCTGTGAGGGGTTGGGGGATGTAAAGAGGAATGAGTGGGAATGGGGGCCCTGCCTGAAGCCTGAGGGCCCCCCAGTGGGCAGAGCATGCATGCATGAGCATGCACACGCACACACCTGTAGACAATCTTGTGTTCGTGGAGAAACTGCAGCCCCAGGACCACGCAGGCTGAATAGAAGCTGCAGAGAGAGGCTGGTGTGAGGGAGCCAGGCCTCCCCACAAGGAAGATCATACAAACCTGGATGCCACATCCTCAAAAGCCCCCCATTCGACCAGACTCCAAGGGCTGGGGGGGGGGGGGAGCGGGCAGGGAGGAAGGTGGGATCTTTAGGGGGAGGATGGAGAAGGGACTGAGGCATGGGGTGCAGGGGGCCAGGCTCACATAGCTCGGGGTTCGGAGAAGACGTCACTGTGGATGTGCAGCATCAGGTCCCCACCAGCCGAGTATTCCATCACAAAGCACACGTGCTCTGGTGTCTGGAAACAGCCAAACAGGTTCACCAGGAAGGGGTGTCCTGCGCTGGTCACCGCTGCCAAGATCCGCTTCTCACACATCAGGCTGGACAGGGTGGGGACAGGGGTCAGAGAGCATAGTAGCTCCCTACCCCCAACTCTCACACTCCCTAGAGACCTCAAACATTGGATATTTGTTGAAGGCCTCTTATGGCTGTGCAACCTTGGGCATATTGCTTCATATGGCTAAACTTCGGCAGCCTTGTCAGCTAAACAGGCTCCTAGAATCCATCTGTCATCCTAGTAACATTCCCCCAACTTCTCTTTGGGGAGCTGCAAGGGGTTGGCTATTGGAGCACCCCATCTCCCTGGCCAGGAATTTATTCAGGAATGAGGAAGCCAAGCCAGTGGGGCTCAATCTCAGGATTTCTGTTGGAATTTTTAAAAAGCGTTTTTATTGCCCAAGCTGGTTTGGCTCAATGGATAAAGTATCAGCCTGCGGATTGAAGGGTCTCAGGTTCAATTCTGGTCAAGGGCACATGCCTGGGTTATGGGCTCAATGCCCAGTAGAGGGCGTGCAGGAGGCAGCTGATCAATGATTCACTCACATCATTAATGTTTCTCTCTGTTTCCCTCTCCCTTCCTCTCTGAAATAAAAATATATTTTTTAAAAAATTTTTTATTGCCGAAATCGGTTTGGCTCAGTGGATAGAGTGTCGGCCTGCGGACCGAGAGGTCCCAGGTTCGATTCCGGTCAAGGGCATGTACCTGGATTGCGGGCATATCCCCAGTAGGAGATGTGCAGGAGGCAGCTGATCGATGTTTCTCTCTCATCGATGTTTCTAACTCTCTATCTCTCTCCCTTCCTGTCTGTAAAAAATCAATAAAATATATTTAAAAAAAAAATGTTTTTATTGATTGCAGAGAGAGGAAGAGAGAGAGAGAAACATCAATGGGCTGCCTCCAGCATGCCCCCTACTGGGGATGGAGCCCGCAACATAGGCATATGACTGGGATCTCCTGGAATTTTTTAAAGAAGGGCTAAATCTAGTGGATGAACCTTAAACTGCTGGGTGGAGGGCACCTCTGCCGCTATGAGGGGACTGCAAAGCCCATACACAGGAAAGCAGAACTGAGAGACATTATCTGAGCACCTGGATACAACCATGCCTGAAGGCAGACACCCCTGGACATTTCTGATCCAGAGCAATAAATTCTTCTATTTGCTTAAGTCTGCCCGAATTGGGTTCCTGGTTAACAAAAAGATATCAAGAAGATTGGGGATAGTCTCAGTGTTTCTAACTGAGAATTTACAGGAGGCCAGGCACTATGCAGAATGCTCTAGATTCAGTCTCTCATTTAATGCACCTTGATTACCCTGCAACAAAGACACTATTACTCCCCTTTTATTGAGGGGTAGGCTGAGGTTCAGAAGGGTCTCCCCAGGATCTCTGAGTATGTCTGTGGCAGAGATGGGATTTGAACTCAGGGCCCTGACCCCAAAGCTGAGGCAATGCTACGGCACCATTAAGAGCATAGGCTTCAGCCCGGCTGGTGTGGCTCAGTGGTTGACCATTGACCTATGAACCAGGAGGTCCTGGTTCGATTCCAAGCCAGAGCACATGCCCGGGTTGTGGGCTCAATCCCCAGTAGGGGGTGTGCAGGAAGCAGCCGATCAATGATTCTCTCTCATCATTGATGTTCCTATCTTCCTCTTCCTTCCTCTCTGAAATCAATTAAAAGAAAAAAAAAGCACAGGCTTCAGAGCCCGAGTCCCTAGGTTTAAATCCTGGACCAGCTGCTTACTGGCTCTGTGGCCTCAGGCAACTTGCTCAACTTCTCTGTGCCACCAGGAGAATGGGAGCAATAACAGTGTTTACCACACAGGGCTGCTATGGGGAACAAATGAGTCTGAATATAAAGCGCAGAGTGGATGTTTCTAAGAGTGAGTATAAATAAGTAAATGTTAAGAAAAGAGTTCATATTTTCTTAAGTACTAGCTCAGTAAGTGTGAGGAAGGACTGCTCTGACTCCCATTTCCCAGGAGAGAAGACTGATGTTCTCAGACGGCCTGAGCAGGGTCCCCACCTCTCCACCTCATCTCGGGCCACAATGTCCCCTTTCTTCAGAGCCTTGATGGCGAACAGCTCCCCACTGGGCCGGAACTCAGAAAGCAGCACCTGTAACCACAGTGGGCAGGGGTGGCCTTAGCAACCAGTCCAGAGACCCAAGGGTGTAGACTCCCAGCTCTTCAACTTCCTGCCACCGTCTCACCTTCCCAAAGTGACCCCGGCCCAACACTGCCAGGAACTTGAAGTCCTCGAGGGTCAGGGGTGACTTCCTGAGAGGGCTGTGGAGAGAGGACACTGGTGGGGACAGGGACAGTGGGCAGCGGTGGTGGGTGGTGGACAGGGGAGGGGTGTCACCTGCATAGGGCGGGGCCTGTGGTCTCCTGAGTCTCTGAAGGCGGCTCAGATGTGGTGGTTGTCTCCTGGACTGGTGAACTCTGTAGCAGAGAGATGGGGTCAGAGTGAGGCACCCCATAACCACAATAGCCACCAAGGCTCCTGTCACCTCTCTGACCTCCCCTCTGCTCCCACTTGCCCCTCGTTCACTTCCGTCTAACCACAAGTTCCTCTCACTATGCCCTGCACAGACCAGGCATGCTTCCACCCTCGTATCTCTGCACCGAGTGTCCCCTCGCCTAGAACTCTTTTCTGCAGTTCCTTCCTCACCTCCTTCAGGCCTTTATTCAAATGTCACCTTCGTAGGTGGTCAGCGGACCACGCTATGAAATAAGTAACAGAACCCGCAACACCAACCCTCTCCATCCCCCCTTTTCTGCTTTATTTTTCTCCCCAGTACATTTCATGCTGTAAAATATTTACCATTTATCTACTTATTCCCTTTATTGGTATTAGCCCTTTGGAGCCACTTAATTCTTTTTTTTTTAAACAAGACCTTTATAAACTATATTTTTTATTGATTTCAGTGAGGAAGGGAGAGGAAGAAAGAGATAGAAACATCAATGATGAGAGAGAATCATTGATGGCTGCCTTCTGCACGCCCCCTGCTGGGGATCGAGCCCGAAATCTAGGCATGTGCCCTTGACTGAATGGAACCCAGGACCCTTCAGTCTGCAGGACAATCAGTGCTCTATCCACTGAGCCAAACTGGCTAGAGGTGGCATTAATTCTTTATACCACATCTATATGTAACTTTGAAAAGAATCAAAATTAATATTTTTATGGGGAAAAAGTACACAGTTCCAAAAATTCAATCAGTACAAACAGGCTCAAACACAGTCCTCCCTGCCTCAGCTGCCCTCGCTAGAGCCAGCTGCTGTCAGTGATTTCCTTGGTATCTTTCTAGATATAGTTTATACCCACATGAACAAAAGTGCCAGGATAGGCTCCACTTTCCTTGCACAATAGTCTATTGACAATATTCTAATCTTGCTCTCCCACTGGACAATCTGTCTTGGAAATCAGTCTATACCGGCACACCAGACTTGTTTCATTTTCACAGCTGCATACTATTCCACTTTGTCATTTATTTAGCACTGGTTCCCATGGAGGGTCCCTGAAGTTATTTCCACTCTTTTGCCCTCACAAAGCTGCTGCAGTGAACAGGATGTGATGCTGTGTGAAGATCTAGGGTAGGTCCAGAGTGGGATTTCTGGGTCAAGACAGTATCCATTTCTTTGTTTTTTGTTTGGTTAATCCTCACCCAAGGATATTTTTTCCATTGCTTTTCAGAAAGAATGGAAAGGAGGCGGGGGGGGGGGGGGCGGGGAGAGAAACATCGATGTGAGAGAGACACATTGATTGGTTGCCTCCTGCACGTGCCTCCTGGGAATGGGGATCAAACTTGCAACCCAGGTATGTGCCTTTGACTGGAAATTGAACCCAAGACCCTTTGGTGCAGGAACCAGTGCTTTAATTGCTGAGTCACTCTGGGCAGGGTAAGATAGTGTCCATTTTTAACTCAGCCAGCTAGCCCCCCAAGTGGATGTAACAGTGGGCATGCCCATGGGCTGCCTGTTTTCCTGCATCTTTCCCAGCCATCAGTGTTACTAATTTTGGGGAGGTTTGGGTTTCTTTTTTGCCAGACTCACCTCATCTCATATAATGAGATATCTCATTTAATTCAATGCCATGAAGCATGTATTATTATTTTCTTTTTCTCTTTAATCCTCACCCAAGGATATATATATATATATATATATATATATATATATATAGCCCAGTGCACAAAAATTTGTGCACTCGGGGTGGGGTGGTCCCTCAGCCTGGCCTGTGCCCTCTCGCAGTCTGGGACCCCACGGGGCATGACCATCTGCTGGCTTAGGCCCGCTTCCCGGGGGATTGGGCCTAAGCTGGCAGTCAGACATCCCTCTGGCAGCCCAGAAGCCCTCGGGGGATGTCCACTTGCCAGCGGGGAGCAGGCCTAAGCTGCAGTCTGACATCCTTAGTGCTGCTGAGGAGGTGGGAGAGGCTCCCACCACCACTGTACTGGCAGCCATCAGCCTGGCTTGTAGCTGAGCAGAGCTCCCCCTGTGGGAGCGCACTGACCACCAGGGGGCAGCTCCTGCATTGAGCGTCTGCCACCTGGTGGTCAGTGTGTGTCATAATCACCAGTCATTCCCAGTCTTTCTGCTGTTAGGGTCAGTTTGCATATTACCCTTTTATTATATAGGATATATATATATAAAATTGATTTTTAGAAAGCAAGGAAGGGAGAGAGAGAAAGAGAAACATTGATGTGAGAGAGAAACATCGATTAGCTGCCTCCTATACCCACCCCAACCCAGTATTGAACCTACAACCTAGGTATGTGCCCTGACTCGGAATTGAACCCACAACCTTTTGGGGTTAAACAATGTTTCAATCAGCTGAGCCACCCGGCCAAGGCTATTTTTATTTTAAATAAAATAGCCCTAGGGTTTGCTCAGTAGTTAGAGTGCTGGCCCGAGGACTGATTCCAGACAAGGGCACGTACCTTGGTTGCAGGCTCAATCCCCGGCCCCAGTTGGGGCACGTGCGGGATGCAACTAGTTGATGTGTCTCTCACATCAATGTTTCTCTCTCTGTGTCTCTCCCTCTCCCTTCCCTTCTCTCTAAAAAAATCAATGGAAAAAATATCCTCAGGTGAGGATCAACAAACAAAATAAAATATAAAATGCACTCAGGCCCTAGCTGGTTTGGCTCATTGGATAGGGTGTTGGCCTGCAGACTGGAGGGTCCTGGGTTCAATTCTGGTCAAGGACACATGCCTGGGTTGCAGGCTTGATCCCCAGTAGGGGGTGTGCAGCCAATCAATGATTCTCTCTCCTCATTGATGTTTTTATCTCTTTCTCCCTCTCCTTTCCTCTCTGAAATCAACATATATTTTAAAATGATAATAATTTAAAAATGCACTCAGGGAGATGGTGACGGGATCAGCTATCATATACATGTCCACCTGGGTCCCCATCCCTAGACAAGGAGTGGGTAAATGCTGTTTTTTCTATGGTTTGTAAACTAAGGATGGTCTTTATATTTTTAAAGGGATGGGAAAATCGAAAGAATACTTCCTGATCTAGGAAAATGATGTATCATTGAAACTTCAGTGTCCATCAGTCAGGTTTTCCAGAACACCGCCACACCCACTGGTGTATGTTAGTATTACGTGTGGCTGCTTTCTACAATGGCAGTGTTGATAGTTAGGACCAAGGCTATCTGGCTCACAAAGATGAAAATACTGATTATATCACCCTTTACAGAAAAAGTATGCTGACCTCTGACCTAGAGCAAGATGTAGAAGACTCCTATCACTTGGCAGGCTCCCCTGTGTTCCCCTCCTATCAATAACCACCCCCACCCCACCCAGAGAAAAACCACTATCTTGACTTCTATCTTTGACATGAGTTTTAAACATGCTCATTTTTACAGGGCAGTGTTTGGCATGGGTCACACAGCTAGGAGGTAGCAGAGCAGGAATGGGGACCAGGAGGCCTGGCTCTGGAGCTCATGTTTTTATCCAGGATAAAGAACTGGACCCTGCCCTGGCAGGTGCTGCTCAG
Organism: Myotis myotis; assembly: GCF_014108235.1. NCBI lineage: Eukaryota > Metazoa > Chordata > Mammalia > Chiroptera > Vespertilionidae > Myotis > Myotis myotis. The sequence continues at coordinate 1,504,621 of NW_023416339.1, forward strand.
TGGTTAGAGCATCGGCCCAAGAACTGAAGGCTCACGGGTTCAATTCCCTGTCAAGGAACTTGCACTGGGTTGCAGGTTCACTCCCTGCCCCAGTTGGGGCTCATGCAGGAGGCAAGCAATCGATGTGTCTCTCTCACATCGATGTTTCTCTCTTAATCTCTCTCTTTCTCCTCCTTCCTCCTTCCCTCCATTCTCTCTAAAAAAAAAATCAATAGAAAAAATATCCTCAGGTGAGGATTAACAACAACAAAAAGAACTGGACCTGGGTTCTGCCAGAGGAGTGCTGTGTGACCCAGGGAAGTTCCTGGTGGTCTCTGGGCCTTGAGCTGGGAAGGAGGCTCCCTGATGCTGCCTAGCCAGGCTTAGGGGAGGAGAGAGATGCTTACCAGACTTGATGGGCTGGAAGGAAAACCCAGAGGGCTCTTCTGGGGGGAGTTGTCCAAATCCGCCCCGAGGTTAAGCTTCTCCACGGATATGTCGCTGTAGTACCAAAAAGGAGGGTATATCGGACCCAGCACCCTGAGAAGCAACAGGGGCAGCAGGGACCCCAGGGCCTGTCCTCCTTACCCTGTGGATCGGGTCTCGGGTGCGGGAGAAGACCCCGGGCTGAAGGTGCCTGTGGCCGTGGCACTGGGAATGAACCTTCGAAGCAGCCGCACCCAGGTGGCGACGTCGATGTTCATCTGCCTAGCACGCTGGAACGCCTTCCCTGGGGGGACGGGGCAGTGTCACCTCCGAGACGCTCCTGGGACCCCGGGCCTCTCCCCTGCCCGGACCCACCCATTCACCTTGCTGCTTGGAGAAGATTTTCTTCTGCCGTCGAAGCCGGGGTATCCTCTCAATGACAGGGTTGCGGAAGGTGACCTGGGGAGAGGGGTCACCGGTGAGGACCCTTGCCCACTTCCAGGCAGCTTAGTGGAGAAGCCCTTAGGAGCAGAGGGGTGCACGTGCATGTTTTGGGGATTCCGATCACTGTGGCATTGCACCATATTAAGGGGTTACAAAACCAATCCACCCCTTGGCAGAGCCACCTCCTCGGCCCCAGTTGGGGCACGTGCGGGAGGCAAGGAAAGGAGAGAGCAAGGAAGGGAGAGAGAGAGTGTCATTTTGGAGCCACGAGAAGCAGGCACCCAAGCCTTCCTCAGGGGGTGGGGAGGGAGTCCGACCCAACAAGATGCACATTCAACTCCAGCAAACAGGTCCTAGTCGCTTAGTGCCCTGATTCCCGAGAGCGTTCCCAGACCTGCAAATCATCATTGCTGGAGAAGGTGCTAGAATGCAGATCCACGAGCCCCCCGCCTGGACTCACTGGTTCAGCAACACCAGGGTGGGCCCAGCGGTGTTTCAATAAGCCCTCCAGGTGATACTGGTGCCCACCCAGGTGGGGCCACCACTGGTCTAGCTGAATTCTCCAAACTCCAACACATCTTCTAGAAAGTGCTAAAGTCACAGAACAGTGTCACTTTATGTGTGTCCAATACAGTTGCCACTAGCCACATGTGGCTATTTAAGTGAAACAAAACTTAAGTAACTTTAACGTTTCAGTTCCCCAGTCACACTGGTCACACTTCAAGTGGCTACTAGGCTGGCGGCTACTATACTGGATGACACGGACAGAAAACATTTCCTCCCACAGCAGAATGCAACTATTGTTGTCTCATCGACAACACAACTATAGAAAGTTCTACCGGATGGCATTTGGGGAAGCATAAAACAAAATCAAATGCCAGAGAGAAAGCCTGAAGGCTTCAGAATCTGCCCCCGGGCCACCCCCACCAGCTCACAGAAGAAACTGGCCTGCCACTGAAGTCAGCTCTTCGTTTCCTTCAGTTCCTGGATTATGAGATCACCTAAGAATTTTCACAGGGGGATATGGGTATGGGGAGGGATGTATGTATATATAAAACAGGGCACGTGGATATGTTAGAGGCAAATTTAAAATTTTTTAGGATGCTTTGGGCTAATGAAGGGCCGGGGCTTTTCTCCTCTGGGCCTCTGTTTCCTCCACTGTCAGCTGTGCCTTAGGTTGTTGTGAGGATGAACAAGTGAACCTCAGCAAGGCACTGGGGACATATGAAAGGGGTTAGCTAGGAATGTTATTCAGATCATGGCCTCTCGACCAGGGGACGATTGACAAGGTCTGGAGACACTGTGGCTGTCACAACCAGGGGGTTGCAACTGGCATCCTGGGGGTGGAAACCAGGGATGCTGCTCAGTACCCTACAATGTACAGAATGGCCCCTGCAACTGAGAAGGATCCGGCCCCCATGTCTACAGTGCTGAGGGTGGGATCCTGGACTTGAACCCTAACCCCACTGCAGAAGGAATCTCTCTCTACTTGACTGTGGCTCTGCTAGCACCTGTTGCCATGGGCCATGACATGTAGCCAGGTTTTGTTTTTCTTTTCTGGTTTGAAAAAATTCTGTTAAAAAAATTTTTTTAAATCTTGCCTCAAAACAAAACCAATCCAAGCTTAAGTCATGTCACTGATATAACTAATTAGATGTACTTTTCTATCAAGGTTCTGAGCCCAATCGATACATATCTTCCAAATTTGGACCTGGAGATGCAGGAAGTATTTTCTCAGGGTTAGGGGTATGACTGTACCTCAGCCACCAGGCAGCCCTGGGGTTCCATGTCCAGCTGGACCTCATGCCTCTCGTTGTCCAAGAAATCCTCCAACTTTAGGAATTTGAGGGCACACAGGCCCCGCTGGTCCCGCCAGAACACAGCCAATTCCAGTTCCCGTGCCTCAAGGGAAAGGAAGAGGGCCATCATTTGGGGGTGCCCAAGGCCCAGAACCCTCCTCCTTCAAGCCCCATTGTCCCCCAACCTAGCTCACCCTCTCTAGCTCCAGGGTGAAGCTCTGGTCCCAGGCGTTGGGACCACATGGCTTCCAGGATGTCTGTCCCACCACTGTGTTATCCAGCTTGAGCACAGTACTAACTTCACCTGCAACCGGGGAAGAGGGGTGGGGGGATGAGAGGGTCAGGAAATGCTGGGGTGGGATATAGCTCTTTTATCTTATTAAATATTTTTATCATATTTCCTATCATAATATTCTGCTATGCTATCTTTTTAAAAATATATATTTTTATTGATTTCAGAGAGGAAGGGAGAGGGAGAGAGAGAAACATCAATGATAAGAATCATTGATTGGCTGCCTCCTGCACGCCCCGCACTGGGGATTGAACCTGCAACCGGGGCATGTGCCCTTGACTGAAATTGAACCAGGGACCCTTCAGTCCACAGGACAACACTCTATCCACTGAGCCAAACCAGTTAGGTCTACCTTTCATATTAAAGCCTTTAATCCACCTCCAGTTGATTTTTGTGTATGATGTGAGGTAGGGATCCAAATTTACTTTTATTCTATATGCACATTACACATTCCAGCAATGTACTCCTAAATATTTACCCTAGAAAAATGCATGCAGATATGTACCAGGAGATGCATAATCTAATGCTTATATAATGGCCCCAAACTGGAAGCATCTCCCTGTCCATTAACAGAGGAATTAACACATAGGGTGTCCCAAAGAAATGTATACACACTTTAACAGCTGACAGCTCAGTTCTGAAAATGAAATGTACTTTAATAAACACTGCCTTTATAATTATTCAAAGTATGTGTATAAATTTTTGAGGAACACCTTCAAAATGACAATATAGTCTTATTACCTAAATCATGAAATTGCTGATATTCAACTATTTTTTACAACACAAAAAACAACACAAAAGAGACATGCATGAGGCAGCAGATTGGTGTTTCTCTCTCTCTCTAAAAAAAATTTTAAGAAATCAACTTCTGTGTGGCACAGTAGTTGAACTTTGACCCATGAACCAAGAGGTCACCAGTTTGATTCCCGGTCAGGGCACATGCCTGGATTATGGGCTCAATCCCCAGTGAGGGGTGTGCAGGAGGCAGCCAATTGATGTTTCTCCCTCATCGATGTTTCTATCTCTCTAATCCTCTCCCTTTCTCTATCCCTCAAATCAATACAAAATATTTTTAAAAATAAATTTAAAAAAATACATAAAACTTTGTGTAAAAAAACACACACAAAAACTGAAAGACATCAATTTGATTTGGCTCAGTTTAAGACAATAGACTATTAAACAGGAGTAAAAATGAATGAACTATAGTTTAACACAACAATATGGATCCATCTTCCAAACAATGTTGAATGAAAGAAGCCACTGATATGGAATCTGTATGCTTCCACATATATGAAGTGCTAAAATTACAAAGGAAACCAAAAAAAGAAAAAGAAAAAAAAAAGACAACCATGAAGTCGGAAGAGTAGTTACCATTGGGACAGAAAAGGAAGGGGCTAGAATTGGGGAGGGAACCTGAGGAAGCTTCCAGAGAGTTCTATTTCTTGACCTGGGTGGTGGATATATGAATGTTTGCCCTAATGTTATTTTTCGTTACACATACTTTATATATATTAGTGTTTCTTTATTGTGGTAAATTCATATAAAAGTTCCATCACAAACGTTTTTAGGTGGAGAGCCACGTGACATTAAGTATATTCACGCTGTCATGTGACCATCACCACCATCTACCTGCAGAACGTGTTCATATGCCCAAACTGAAACTCTGTCCTCATTAAGCATTAACTCCCCATCCTGCCCCCCAGTCACTGGGAACCACCATTCCTTCCCCCTCTCTGAGTTGGACTGCTCTAGAGACCGCACATAAGTGGAATCACAGCATTTGTCTTTTCGTGACTGGCTTATTTCCCTCAGCACGATGTGGTTCAATGGGCATTTGGGTTGCTTCTACCTTTTGGCTATGGTTGAGTCATGCTGCTATGACCACAGGTGTGCAAATGTCTCTTCAAGAACCTGCTTTCAACTCTTTTGGGCATATACCCAGAGGGAGGACTGCTGGGTCAAATGGTAATTCCATGTTTAATTTTTTGAGGATCTGTCATGCTGTTCAGTGGCTGCACCATTTTACGTTCTCACCAACTGTGCCCAAGGGTTCCAATTTCTCCACATCCTCCCTGACACCTGCTGTTTAGCTTACAGTACCCATCTTAATGAGTGTGCCGTCAAAGTGTTATACATGTGGGGTATCCAAGGACCCCTCACCCCACCTCATCCCTCCAGACCCACTCACTGGTGTTCTCGGCGTCTGCTTTGAGGCTGCTCCGGCCACTAAGGCTTCCACTTCGGCTGTAAAGGCCCCGAGCTGGCCGGCTCAGGAAGGGGGTGCGGCTGTCCGGGGGCCCAGGCCCTCCCGTTGAGGGTGAAGGGTTCCAGGGGATGGTCTCTGGAAGGTCCCTGCAGCCCACCACACGCACCTCCAGGGTCCCTGAGGGAGGGTGAGGCTCAGGGGGGAACCACCATTGAGGCAGGTGGAAGGGAGGGGGCCCCAGGTGAAGTAGGTATATACAGAAACAGCCAGCACGCAAGTGGGAGCAGGTGAAGGACAATCAGAATGGGGCAGGGGATCTGATACAGGATGGCTGTGCCCAGAAATAAGGAATATGGGACCAGTGGGAGGGGAGAGGCTGCAGCAGGCCAGGCTGGGGAGGGGCTCTGGGTGCTGGGGTTTAGGACAGAAAAGCGTGTAGGCTGGAAGTCCAGGCAAGGAGAAGCAGAGCAGAACCAGGCCATGATTCAGAGGGCCATCTGAGGTCCAGGGCAGGGGCTGAGGCCTACTGTAGGGTTGGTCTGGGGAGGTAGTGGTTGAGGAGTCTAAGGAGGGTGGGTTAGGGGCAGGGGCAGGGGCAGAGGTTCAGCGCCGAAGGTTCTGAGAGTGAGTGGCTGGACTGAGGGACTATGGCTGCAGGAGAAAGGCAGAGCTGGATGGGGAGGTGGGGAAAGTGAGAGAGGAGTCCAAAGTCAGAGGGCAAGGTAGGGCAGGAGTCCAGGCTGGAGGGTTGGGGTGAATGGAAAAGTGAGACAACAGTGGGATGGGAGTCTGGATCTTTGGGGGGGGGGGGGGGAGTTGGGGACAGTGAGGGGTCAGGAGTTCAGAGCTGTGGGGTGGGTTCAGGTAGGGGAGGTCGGGACCCACCTGTGAGCGGTGAGGGCTTGCATAAGGTGCTATAGTGCATGGCAGGGAAGGGCCCAGCCAGGCGGGCACTGAAGACTGCGGATGAGGCTGCAACGAGCTCCTCGCGCAGCAGCTGCCCCTTGGGGTGGTCAGTGGGCAGCTCCCCAAGTCGCCGCTCCAGCGCCTCTCGAAGAAGCCCCAGCTTCTGGTTGGACTCGGTCAGCTTCTCCTGGGCCTGCAGTAGGAAGAGCAGGGCCGGCTGGGGACACAGCTGGGCTGGGGTGTCCGACTAAGTCCTACCTAGGGCCCCTTTTCCCTTGAGGCCCCAAACCCAAGCCTCCCTTAACTTCCTGAAAAGTAGGTCTGATCACACGGTCTAAAGCCCCCACCCGCATCGCGGCACGCCCACGCCAAGGCCCCGCCCCTCTCACACGGAGGCCCCACCCCACATCACTAAATGCCCCGCCCCTACACGGAGGCCCCGCCCCTCTCACACGGAGACCTCGCCGCTCACCTCGCTGACTGCCTTGCGGTCAGGGGCCTTGGCGGCGCTGAGCAGGCGCAGCACATTCTTGGCGCCCTCGGCCACCGCGTGCTCAACTCGGAAGTGGTGCCGCAGCTCCTCAATGCGCAGCTCCACCGCCCCCAGGTCCGGACCCCCTGTGGGCACAGGGCAGTGAGGCGGGCCTGGGATCCAGGTCTAACCAACCCAGACACACAGCCTTCCATAAGAGCTGGCACTGGCCACAGACATATCACCACCAACACGCATCGAGTTTCACCCAAGGGGTGGGCAGGCTCTTTTATCCAAATACTGTCACTCCCAGGGATGGTCTCGGACAGAGGCTGTCACACTGGGCAGTCAGACACACAGGCACGCTGTCAACACAGGCTGAGGGACAGAAACACCGTCAGGATCCTACTGCATCCCCAGGGACTGTCATGGGGACACCATGGACAACTGGACAGCCACAAGAATATAGTCACACAAACACAGGACATTTTTTAAAAAAAGTAACTTTTATACCTTGCTGATGGGAATTCAAATTGCCTTTCAATGGAGGCAGTTTGGCCATGTCTGTCAAAATCACAAATGTATTTACTCTTTGTTTTTAAAATATATTTTATTGATTTTTTACAGAGAGGAAGGGAGAAGGAGAGTGATAGAGAGTTAGAAACATCGATGAGAGAGAAACATCGATCAGCTGCCTCTTGCACACCCCCTACTGGGAATGTGCCCGCAACCAAGGTACATGCCCTTGACCAGAATCGAACCTGGGACCCTTCAGTCCACAGGCCGACGCTCTATCCACTGAGCCAAACTGGTCAGAGCTGTATTTACTCTTTGATCCACATCCCAATTCAGGGACTGCGTCCCATAGAAACACCTCTGCACTTGACAGAGGTACATTGTTATCCATGGCAGCCTTCTTTCTAAGAGCAAAAGACTGGAAACAACCCAATTTTGGCAAAGGGACATTGTCACAGGGGCAGAAGGGCATGATCACAAGACCCTTAAGACACACGGTCACACCACGGCGGAAATCCCAGGACTCTAACTCCAGCCCAGGGAAAATCATAAGAACGTAATCACATGGCCACATAGATAAGGCACAGAGATAGGCAAAGAAATGCCATCACACTGTCACCCAGGCAGGGCAGTGCCACCAATACCCATAGGCATGGGGACCCAATGTCGAAAAGCTGGCTGTCACACCCAGTGTGAAGTCCCTGACACAGGACACAGCCAGTCACCCAAAGGCACAGGAACAGGCACCGGGACACACTGTCACACAGGTGTATGAAACTTGTCACCCAGAGGCACAAGGCCTTGGTCACATTTATCCATGGCTGTCTTGACAGGTACACTATTCATGGCAGCCATCTTTCTAAGAGCAAAAGACGGGAAACAGCCCAACAGTCTCGCTGTCCTGTACACCAGACCCAGACCCTGGAGCTCAGCCACAGAGGCATACCATTACCCACAGGTGTATGGCACTCACCTGCACACCGACAACATAGTGCCACAGGAATCCTGATATTCACAGGCACGTCATCTTACAAACATAGTCACACTCTTGCTTCTAGGCCTGCTGTCTCATGGCACTCAGACAATCACTGAGACTTACACTTACAGGACAAAGTCATACTGTCCCCAAGTTCATGATATCACCGAGAAGCGCATGGCCATCATCATACCATCACACACCATTACTGAGAAACCCACAGGGGTATTCACAATACAGAGAGACAATCACAGGGACAGTCATACTGACACTCTGCCCCACCCCCCCAAAAGACACACGCATTGTCATCTGAGTTACAAACCCTACTGCTATGGTCTGAATGTACGTGTCTCCCCAAAATTCCTATGTTGAAACCCAGCCCCAACATAGCAGTATTAGGAGGTGGGACCTTTAGGAGGTGATTAGATCATGATGGTGGAGCCCTCATGAATGGGATTGGCGCCCTTATAACAAAGACCCCAGGCCTGGCCGGTGTGCTCAGTGGTTGAGCGTTGACCTATTTAACCAGGAGGCTGAGGTTCGATTCCCGGTCAGGGCACATGCCCAGGTTGTGGGCTCCATCCCCAGTGGGGAACATGCAGGAGGAAGCCTGATCGAGGATTCTCTCTTATCATCGATGTTTCTACCTCTCTCTCTCCCTCTTCCTTCCTCTCTGAAATCAATAAAAATATTTTTTTAAAAATAAATTAAATAAATAAATAAGAGAGACCCCAGAGAGCTCCCTCACCCCTTTCACCACATGAAGAGAGCTTGAAGACACCATCTATGAACCAAGGAGTGGGCCTCACCGGACACTGGAACTGCGAGTACCTTGATCTTGGACTTCCAGCCTCCAGACTGTGAGCAATAAATTTCTGTTCATCAGCCACACAGTCTATGGTTCTGTAATAGCAGCCCAAACACCCTAACACCCACCAACAGCTGACTCTCCTCTGTCATGGTGACAAACAAACTAGCATAGTCACAGGGCATACACTCAACCGATGGTCCCCACAGTCTATGGCACATTAATGCTGACACACATCAGTAGCAGACACAGTCACACAATACATCAAGACCCTGCCACAAGTTCAGGTTGACAATCAGGTTGAGACACCCCTCAGGCATTCATTGACAGACACATATGCGGTGGACACCCACAGATTTACACAACATGAACCAACATGACAAGGCAACCACTTAGTCCAGATGTCTGCAATTTTTTCTATAAAATTTGGGAGTAAATATTTTTGGCTTTGCAGACCACACAGGCTCTGTTGCCACTACGCAGCTCTGCTGTCCCAGTGCAAAATTGGCCTTAGATGATAGTAAATAAATGGGCATTGCTGTGTGCCAATAAAAATTTACTTACAAAAGAAAAAAAAAAAAAGCAGTAGCAGATTTGGCCTGTGGGCTATCGTTTGCCAAAATCTGATCTAGGGTAAACTTCAAGTGGGACAAAATGGGAAACTGAGGCCCAGAGAGGGGGAACAGGCTCCAGTCACAGAGTGAGTCACAGCACCCACCTCTCTGCCACAGAAAGGGCTCCCTCTCAGGGCTGAGAGCTGAGCTGCAAGTCTAAATGCAGGCACGGCTGTCTCAAGGCGAGGGGCTCACCTTGGGCCTCATCTGGGGCTGCCTGGCTCTCCAGCTGGCAGGCCTGAAGCGCCCGGCGGAGCTGCATGCGGATGATGTCAATTTTGGTCTTACTGTCCTGTAGCATCTGCTGGGCCGTCAACAGCAGCTTCCGGTCCTGGGGGCAGAGGTAGGAAGTGAGAGGATTGCTGAACAGCTGGGGTCCAACCACCAGCCTTACTGTCCACACAGTGCAGGCCTGGGTGACGGTGTGACAGAGTGTCTGTATCTGTGTGCTCCTGGATGTAAAGGGGGCCTGAATCCTGGCTCTGCCACAGCTGTGTGGCTTCAGGCAAGCCACTTAACCTCTCTGGGCTTGTTTCCTCAATCTGCAGGAATGGGATCAGTACTAAGAGCACTGATCCCCACTGGGCTGAAGATTAAAGAGGCTGATCTGTATGAAGAGCTCAGGGCTGTGCCTGGCACCAGCAGGCACTGTATTCGCATTAGCTGTTCGCACACATGCACATCCCCATGGCAGGGGTAGCCCTGACTATAGCCACGTGGGTGAGTCTCCAAGGGTGACTGGGTGGGTGTATGAGACAGTCTGCTATAATGGGGCTCCAGATGTTTCTGTGTGCAGTTCAAGGTACTGCAATGACTGGACATAGCCCAGGACCCTCTGTACACACAAGTAGTAGAAACAGTTGCCATGCTCGCTTCGGCAGCACATATACTAAAATTGGAACGATAGAGAGAAGATTAGCATGGCCCCTGCGCAAGGATGACACGCAAATTTGTGAAGCGTTCCATACTAAAAAAAAAAAAAAAAAAAGAAGAAACTGGTTGTGTATTTTTCCATCCGCTTTGTGCTGTGTTTCAGAACCAGGCAAAGCTAACCTGTGTGAGAGAAGCCTGGGTATTGACTGAAGGAGGGAACTTTCTGGGTGACTGGAAATGTTCTGGATTTTGATGGGGTGGTGTGTACACAGGTAAAATTTCATTGGGCTGTACACTTAAGTTTCCCATACGTCTGTATGTTATTGCTCAATAAAAGCTAGAAAAAATAATCTGTGTAGCTTATTCCCTCACATGTAATATTTGTGTGTGTGTGAGCACACGAGCATGGGTGAACAAGTGTCTCTAGCAGCATGTCTGACTGCTTGTCTGTGTGAGTGTCTCTGGGTGTTGGGACAGACAGACCTGTGACAGTGTCCCCGTGTTGGTATAACTGGGGGGGAAATCTGTATGAAAACTCTGGTCTCTGGGTGTGAATTTAATGGTGTATCTGTGGGTCTAAGTGATGTCTCTACATGTTATATGGTGTGTGGGTGTCTAGGTGTTGCTATGACTCTGTGACTCTAGATGTTATGACATGGGTATATCTCTGGATGTTAGGTTGATGACATGTGTGCATCCAGGTGTTGACATGTGTCAGAGAGATGTCACTAGCAGTGAGTGGCTCTGTGTGGGCCTGACCATGGACACCCTCAAGTCTCTAGGGGACAACTAAGTGTGGGAGGACAGTCTCTGCCATGTGTCTGTCTGACATCACACACAGTCACCCCCTTTCCCATAGGGCCTGCTTGCACCCCAGTCCGGCCTCCCGCCCCCCATCAGTCCCTGTCCCCCCCCTAGCCCCCGACCTCTCCCACCCGCTGCCCATGACCTGTTCAAGAGCATGCATGCACATGGGGGTGCCTGCTTGTGCCCTACCTTGGTGCTGCCATTGCTGTATGTCTGGATCATGTTTTCTGCCCCCTGCTTCACCTTCAGCTCGATGGCCAGCTGCTTCTCCAGACCAGCCACGCGGCTCAGGTTGGCGGCTGAGCAGGCCGGGCCACCCTCACCAGGGGACAGGGGGGCATCTGGAGAGAGGTGGGTGCGACAGAGTCACCAGGGCCCTCACCTCCATCTGCCCAGGAGGTTTGGCCCAGCTGAAAGGATCTGCCCTCTGTCCAACCCGGATTCCATCCCAGGCCAGGGCCCTGAGGATCCAACCACCCCAGACCTCGGAGGGAACCCCTCAGTGCCAGGGCGGGACCAGCATGAATGGGCAAGTGTCCAGGTGTGCATGAGTCCTCAGTGTTGGTGGGACTATGAACAGAGGCCCCTAATTCTTTACACAGCTGTGTGGAGGCCAGGGTGTGAGTGTGGTTATCTGTAACCCATAGGGTACTGGCATGATGAAGCCAGTGTGCGTTTCCCTAGGCGCTTGTGTAACTATGTGAGACAGCAGGCTGGAAGGACTATGTCAGCACGGCTTGTGTGGCTCAGAGGTTAAGTATCAACCCATGGACCGAGAGGCTGCTGGCTTGATTCCGGGTCAGGGCACATGCCCGGGTTGCAGGCTCTATCTCCAGTAGGGGCGTGCAGGAGGCACCTGATCAATGATGTTTCTCTCTCATCAATATTTCTATCTCTCTATACCTTCCCCCCCACACTCTCTATAAATCAAGAAAACATTTAAAAAAGAAAAGAAAAAAGGACTGTGTGAGAATCTGGGTGCTGGGGCAACCCTAGCATGTTTCTGTTGGCACAACTACATGTTCAGATCTCAGGTGATGGTATGACTGTGTCTGAGTGTCTGGGTGTGTACAGCCAGATACTCATGTCTCTGGAGCTGGCATGGCTCTGTGTGACTCTGTGGAGAGTAATGTGACTGTGGGAGTGACCCTAAGTGTAGATGTGACCATATGAGATTCTGGGTGTTGGCCTAACGCACTATCTCATAGTACTGACATAACTGTGGGCCCCTAGCTATTGATATGCCTATTGTATGGAAAGGCTGGGTGCTGGTGAAAGTGGTGTTGGGTCTTTAGGCCCTGTCCTGTTATGCATACAAGTCTCTGGCTGTTGATAGGACAGTGTACGTCTGGAAGAGCTAGACAGCTGTGTTTATGTGAATCTGTGGGGGTTGGTGTGACCGTGTGTGAGTCTCTGGGTGTGTATTGTTTGTGTGTTGGTGTGACTGTGTGTGCATCTGTTTGGGTGCTGGGTGGTAGTATGGAAGTCTCTGCGTGCTGTGGTGACTTGAAGCCTTCCTGGGATTCACGTGATAGTGTCTAAGTCCTTGGGTGTTGTCTGGGTGTTGGTGTGACTGTGAGTCCAGATACTGGTGTAACACTGGGTGGGTCCTTTGGTGTTGTCCAGGCGTTGGTGTGGCTGTGTGTGGTTTGGGGTTCTTGTGTGGCACTGTAAGTCCCTGGGTGTTGGTTTTGAAGTTTGCTCGAACTGTTTTTGAGGGTGGAGGCTACTGTAACCCAGTGGTCTCCTGGGGGTCCGTGGAGATGAGGCTAGCCTCACTCTGGGAACCTGCAGCTCAGTCCCTGGCAGTGGTGCCCCTGAAGTCCCGCCTCCTCTGGGAAGGCCCCGCTCACCATGGGTGGCAGCCGCAGGGTCGGGCAGCACCACGTGGGCGTGCAGCTCCTGCAGCTGCTGGTGCAGCAGGTCAAGCCTGCGTGAGGAGCCCCGCAGCAGCAGCTCCACAGGCCCGAGGCTGCGACCCAGGTCGGTGGTGGCCCGCCGCAGGTTCTCGGCACCCTCCTTCAGCTTCAGCTCCTTGCGGATCTCTCGCCGCAGCCGCTCCCGCTCTAGTTCCAGCTGCTGTTGCACTCCGGGAGCTGCCAGGTCAGCACCTGCCAGACCCAGCTGCTCCAGCAGGGACCAGCTGCGGGGCTCACTCTGCGGGGACAGAGCAGGGTCAGTGGGGCCAGGAGGATGTGGGGTAAAGACCACTCAGCCAGCCAAGCCTGGCCTCCTCCCAGCCTGGGGCTCCCATGACAGGGCCTGCTCCACATCCTCTGACGCCCCAAAACTGGGAGGTGAGACAATTCCCTGTCTCCCTTTACCTGTTTCTTACATGGTGGGATTCTGGAGGACAGGCCCCATTGCCCCACCACTGTGCTCCCCAAACTAGGGGGTTCCCCTAGGACAGGCCCTACCTCCCTTACATTGTCCTCTCAAACTAGGGAGCCCCAAGGATAGGCCTTGTCTCCCTTTTGTTGCCCCTCCAAATGGCAAGGTCCTGCGGGCACCCCCTTCTCCTCTTTGCTGTCCCTCCAGACTAGGAGGCCCCATCTTCCCTCTGCTGCTCCCCAATCAAGGAAGTATCAAGGGCAGGCCTCTGCTGCCCCCCAAAACTATGGGGCTGGGGTCCTGAGGACAGGCTCTTTCTCCCCTTTGCTGTGCCTCAAACTAGCAAGTGCCAAGGCTGGCCTCATCTTCCCTCTGCTATACCCCCAAACTAGGAGGCCGCAATGACAGTCCCCGTCTCCCCTCCTCTTATCCCCTACAACCAGGACCTAAGAAGCAGAGCCCTATCTCTTTCTTCCTCTATCTCACTGACGTGCGAGTCCCCAAGGGCCTCAGATAGTTCCATCTTCCAAACAGAAACTCCAACCGAGCTCCTCTCTTCTGTCCAAAACTGAGGGGCACCAAGAGCAGGGCCTCTGGCCTGTGCTGCTTGGGGTCCTCTTCTGCCCTCCTCCCACAGGGACCCCAGGCCCACCTCCAGCTCCTGGTCCAAAGATGGATCAGCCTCCGCCATCCTGGGTCCCGGCTGAGGGCCCTGCCCTCTTCCTGAACTTCAGCCCTACCAGGGCCTCTCACTGGCCACTTCCTCTTTCCTGCTAGCTCCCAGCAACCCCTGCGCTGGGCCAGCTCCGGGGCTCTGTGCATCTAGGGAACCTTTCTCCTCAGCACCCGTCTGAATGAACTTGAAGGCAGGCTCCCCCAAGGGTATACAGGCCCCTGGGGCTGACTCAGAGGTATGCACACTCTCATAAACCTACGGGCATGTGCACAGAACACGAGTGTACACCCATATGCAAATGTACATGGTTGTTTACATGAGCCAGCCCCCTGCCTGCAGATGCAGGCAGTCAGTCACAACTTCCTGCTTCCTCTGCGTGCCCACTGCTGCTGACTACAGCTTGGAGGCCTCGGGGACCTAGGGCCTGGCCAAGGGCACCTCCCTGAGATCTAAGAAAACAGTATTGGAGGGGTGGGGTGAGGGTACCCCAAACCAGTGGCCCTCTGAAGCTCAAGTATGACTTGAGTAATAATGATAGTAATAATAACCCAGGGCAACTAATGAAGTCCATGAGGCAGGTGCTATTATCACCCCATTTTCTTTTATAAATTTATCTTTATTGCGGAAAGTATTACAGATGTTATCACCCCATTTTCAAGATGAAGAAACTGAACCCTGAATGGTGACATAGCTTGTCCCAAGGTTTCACAGCCGGCACGAGGCAGAACCAGGACTTACAGCAGGAGTGCCCAGAACCCTAGTGCAGGCTCCACTGTCAGGCACTGACCTCCGCCCCTAAAAATCCCATTTCACAGATGGAGAAAGTCTTCCTTGGCTCCTGACCAACCTCAAGGGCAGCTGCCCCCAGGGAGGGTTTACAGCAGGCCAAAAGCCACACCCCCACACCCCACCAATCACTCACATTAATCCTGAGCAGCTGCCATTATTCTCCCCCCACTTTACAGGTGAGGAAACTGAGGCTCAGAGAGATGACAGAGCAGTTCTCAGTGAGGGTGGAGGACTTTGCACACCCCACCTGTGAGGGATCTGACATCACCCAGAAACGTGTTTGGTTGTCACAACTGGGCCTGAGGAGGGGGTGCTACTGGCATCTAGTGGGTTGAGCTAGCAATGCTGCTCAATAACCTAGAGTGCACAGGGCAGTCCCCACCTCAAAGTGTGATTCAGCCCCGAATGTCAACACTGCTGAGGCTGCCCTAGCCAGTTTGGCTCAGTGGATAGAGTGTCGGCCTGCCAGCTAAAGGGTACCGGGTTCGAATCCGAACAAGGGCACGTGCCTAGGTTGTGAGCTTGATCCCCAGTAGGGGGCTTGCAGGAGGCAGCCAATCAATGATTCTCTCTCATCATTGATGTTTCTCCCTCTCTGAAATCGATAAAAATATGTATTTTTTAAAAATAGTGCTGAGGCTGAGAAACCTGGGTTAAAGGACACAGACTGACACCCTGCGCTACTGACCATGACTGCCAGTAAGGATTTCACAGCAGCCCCACCTGCAGGGTGCTGGTCTACATTTCCTCCCAACCATGAACACACCACACCCTCTTAGTCCCATTTTTCTAACAGCAGAACCAGGGCTCAGAGAGACAAAGGCACCCGGCCCAGGACACACGGCAGGGAAGTGACAGCGCTGGAATTTAAACTCAGGGTCATCTAATACTACCCACTCCCAACCAGGCCGTGCCCACTGCCCAGCCCCACCCAGCCCCCAGCAGGCAGAGCAAGGGTGCAGCCAGGAGCAGAACCGTCTCAAATGGGGGTCCAGGCAGAGAGGAGCAGTTGACCGCTGGCAGCTGAGGCTTGAGAATATGCAGAGCAGGGAGGAAGGGAGGCCTGACCTCCTGGGTTCTCCCTAGAGTGACTCACTCCTACCCAGGAGGCAGGAGTCACCAGAGGGCCAGCAGGGTGAACCCATGAATCAGGGGCCTGGCCCAGGCTTAGAGAATCCCTGCTCCACCACCTCTCACTGTAAAGCAGGAGACCTCAGGCCTATCTCCCAGAATCCTCCCCTCTTCCAAGGGCAAACAGGGACCTAGACCCCCACGTCCGGAGATTTCAATGCTTTGGGCGTTTCCGGAATCTGGACAGGACATCCGTTTGCCGGACACAGAACAGACAGGCACAAGTTGGGACAGACAGAGGGACAGGGTGGCAGGCCCAAGCAGCCACAAGAAAAGGATGAACAGGAGGGGGGTGAAAGCGGGCAAGAGATGGGAAGGGGAACCATGGCACAGGTCCAGCCTCGTTCCAGGAATCACAGCCTCCATCCCGGTCATGTTTGGTACATACCAAGCACATGCATATAATGGGGATTCCTAAACAGCCCTCTCAGGGCCCTGGGGAGAGACAGGGACCCTGGCCCTCCCCAGCCCCAAGGTCTGACCTTGTGTGATCTGCAACACCATATACGCCCAGCTCCTCGGCAAGGCTGGCAGGCCATCAGCAGGACTGGGGTGGGGGACAGGGGGACATGGGGGAGACACAGAGGGGATGGAGGGCAGGTGCAGAAGGAGACGAGAACCTGGTTACACAGCACCACAGACGACGCTGAGATGGTGAGGCACTAAGGGGGCACAGGACATGTCTCAGATTTGGGTCATTGAACCAAAGGTCAGAAGTCACCCGGCCCTGCTTATCAAAGGTGGGGGAGGTGAGTTCAGGCCATGTCCACAAGGTGGCACAGGGAGTACAAAGCTGGGCAGCAGATTGGCATCAGTCACCTGTGCCTCTGTGTGTGTATGTGGGGGGAGGGGGGAGGAGGGTGACCCAGCCCTACTCCCCATGCTCAGGTAGGATTCTAGGTATGAGAAAATCCCCAGCCTGTTGACCCGGGTATTCCCACCTGGGATGAGGTTCCACCTGGCAGCCCAGAGGGTGGCCCTGTGGACTCCCAGTCCCCCCACCTAATGAGGTGACTCGGGCACTTCTGCCAACAGGTGCCAATCGGAGTAGCGTCGCGACCCTCGTAAAGCTCAGTCCGGAGGCGGGGCCACTGGAGCTTTGTTGTGCGGGGGAAGGGCACGGGACGGGCCGCGTGGCCTCCTCCCCTCCCGAGGCACCATGCCAAGCACCTGCCCCAGGTAAAGCGGCACCTGCCGAGAATCAAACCCCGAGGGGGAGGGGCGGCGAGTGACGGGGCGACAAGCACTGGGGATTCCTAAGCACAGCCAGACTCAGACAACCCAAGTCGTACCTCCGCGGCGCCCCTCAAATGATCGGGGAGGGGTGGAGCTTGGGGGTGCGGCGAGGGCTTCCGGACCTCCCCGCTCCCCCCGGTGCCTACCTCCACCTGCCGAGAAGAGGGCAGTGCTGGCTCCACCCGACGGGCCCAGGGGAGGGACGCCGGGCACTCGGGAGGCTCCCGCCCTGGCCGCCCTGGTCTCGGGGATCCCGGCAGCGCGCGGGCGGGGGTGCCCGGCGCCCGGCGGCCGCGGGGCGGCTGCGGATGCAGGTGCGCCTACCTGCACGGCGTCGCTGGCCATGTCCTCGCGCCGCCCGCCAGGGGTCCCCGTGCGGAGGGAGGGGTGGCGGGGAAAGCGCGCGTGCGCCCCGCGCGGGGTGCGAAGGGCGGAAAGGGGGCGGGCACAGCGGGACCCAGGCCCGGGGCGCGGCCCGCTCGGCCTGCTCCACTCCGGCCCCGCTGGACCAGGCCGCCGCGTCCGCGCGCCGCGCCCTCCGGCCCCAGCGGCCGCCGGAGCCGTCACGTGACCGCCGAGGTCGGCGCCCGGGGAGGGGGCGGGGCAGAGGGGCGGGGCTCCCGGCGGCCCCTGGGGCTGCGGGGCCCAGCCTGCCGGGCGCCCCCTCTCCGCGGCGCTCCGTCTGCTCCCCACGCCCTTCTGGATCCGCTCTGCTCAGAGGTCCTCCATTTGGTGCGCGGAAACCCAGGAAGAGTGAGCGCGGTCAAAGCGGGGAGTGGCGGGGCCTCTGGGTCTCCCGGGACCCCCAACACACAAACAATTCCCCTCCCCGTGTGTGCAAGCTCAGGCCTCCTGGAACCATTCGGCGTACGGGGAATTGAAGTTTAAGTGCACGGGAGCCCCCATTGCCTGCAGGCAAGCTCTGGGCATATCTGGGTTCAAATCCCAATGCCCCTGCCTGGCGGGGGGCGGGGGGGCGGGAGAGCGGCGGGAACGGAGCCCCAAACTCCTGAGAGCGCCTCGTCTGTGAAATGGGACTTACCCACCCATCCCTCGGGTGTTGAGAAAATGAGATAGTGCGGGCCAAATGCTGAGAGCACGAAAGCGCTCCATAAATGTTACCCGCTGTCATTTTTATTATTGCCGTTTTTATGAAAAGGGGTTTGAATCCCAGCTCCGTCACTGCCTCTCTGTGGGCCGTGTGGATCCTGTGGCCGCTGAGCCAGCCAGTTTTCCGCGCTGTACAATGGGGACCAGCCTCTTCTCGAGGCTGCTGTATGCAGTTGGCGCTCCACAAATGCAGGCGGAGGGTGGAGGCTTCTGCAGAACTTCTCCAAGGTCTCCCAGAGCCTCTGGAGAGTGCCGCTTGGCTCATGGCCCACCCGCATTCCCTGTACAACCTGGTGACCGGGCCAAACGGCGGGTCCCTGGGGCGCGAAGCGGGGAGCGCTCCCTGGCGGCGGTGCCTGCACAGTGGCGCCCTCCCGGGATCCTGCAAAGTTGTGGGCACCTTGGTAACTCGCGGCTGTCCGTGGTTTGCGTCGCCCCAGAGACCAGGGCGCGATGTTTTCTCTTTTTTTTTTTTTTTTTTTTTTTTAAATATATTTTATTGATTTTTTACAGAGAGGAAGGGAGAGAGATAGAGAGTTAGAAACATCGATGAGAGAGAAACATCGATCAGCTGCCTCCTGCACATCTCCCACTGGGGATGTGCCCGCAACCCAGGTACATGCCCTTGACCGGAATCGAACCCGGGACCTTTCAGTCCGCAGGCTGACGCTCTATCCACTGAGCCAAACCGGTTTCGGCGATGTTTTCTCTTTTTCCTGTGCGAAACTCTTTGGGAAAGAAAGAGGAGGCGGAGAAATGATACCAATCCAGAATCTGCCCATTTCTCTCCCCTCCCAAGGTCCCCACCGGATCCAGTCTCTTTCCATCTTCCCTCCCCGCCCAGAGCCGGCTGCTCCTTTCAAGTCTTTCAGCTCCGCTTTCCACCTCATAGTCTGTTTTCCCCTTAACAGACCAAGGATGTCCTTGAACAGCTGTGTCAATTCACGTCCCTCTTCTGCGTAGACCCACAAGGCCCTGCACGATCTGCCCCACCTTCCTTCTCTCCTCTCCTCTCCTCCCACCTCCCACTGTTCACTCCCTCCAGCCACATTGGCCTCCTGGCTGTTCCTCGAATATTTATGGATCCAATGAAAGAATCCTTTGGGCTAGTTCTTTTGCCCCGGATTTACAGATGAGGAAACTGAGACTCAGACTGAAGCTCCTCACCCAAATTATGTGCCCAGGATGTTTATGGTCCTTGCCCTCAGGGACAGGGTACCTTCCTGTGATTCTCCAGCCCACCCATTTTACAGATGGGGAGGATGTGGCAGAGTAAGGCTCCCAGCCAGCCCAGGGACGGGCTACCCGTGACTAGGGATGGGCCTTATGCTGCCTGCCAGGTTCTAGGCTCTCTCCCCGGATGGAGCTGGGGAAACCTGCCAGATTCTCACTACAACCTTCCGGCATTCCTTTACTCAGTGATTATTTATGGATGCCAACCCGGGACTTCGGTGGCACTAGAAACAGAGTCAGACTCCAGGCTTGAAACTCGAAAACCAAGTATTTCTTGTACAATTTCAACCAAATATGATAACTGCAGCTGCTCTGGCCTCTCTCCATTCTGCTCTGGGGCCTTGGAAACCACCCCCACCTCTGCCTCCTGGAAAACCTGTTCCAATCTCTCCGGAGCTCCTAGGGAAAACTTCCCACCCCTCACCTGGTATACAAGGTGGTTCTATCAGGCCTCTAACCACCTGTCCAGGCACATCCTCCTTCAGAGCCCTTATCCCCACCCAGCAACACTGACCTTCTCTCTGTTCCTCAAGTATTCTTACCTGGCTTCCAACCTCAGGGCCTTTGCACCGATTATTCCCTGGCCTGAAGTGCCCTTCGATCACATGCCCTCAAGGCTGGCCTCTTCTGGTCATTTAGGTCTCTGTTTAAATGTCACCTCCTCTGAGAGACCTTCCCAAATTACCTCCATGCCCTGTCATACCTGGCCCATTGCCCTGTTTCATTTATTTTCAGTGTCACTCTTTTCTGAAATTGCCCAGTATCTGGCCTGAGCTCACTTAATCTTTGCGGAGTGAGTGAGTGGACGCAGCGTGAAAAGAAAGGTATTCCAGGCCTGTGGAGGCCTTGAGGAAGCAGTCACTCCACGTGGAGAAGGCAGGAAGGATGGCACTGAGGTTGAGTTGTGAAGGACAAATTAGGAATTTGCAAAGTAGGTAAAAAGGAGAAGGGTATCTGGTGGAAGGAACAGCAGGAGCAACGGCCTAAAGGTGGGTGAGGAAGAGCCTGGCATGCCCTGATGGCTCGACCTTCCCCACCCCTCACCCATTCTGCTGTGGCCTCATGGTCTCTTTACTGCTCCTCACACATCAGGGCCTTTGCACTACCTGTCCCCTCTGCTTGCAATGCTTCTTCTCATCTTGGCATTCTCTCTTCCTCACTTCATTTCCATCTTTGCTCACTTTCGTAGAGAAATCTTCCCTGACTACATCTCCACCTGAAACAAGCCCCATCCCCTCCCTACCAACGTCTATCCCTCACGTAGCTTGATTGTTCTTTCTTGCAAATTTAAATAAATTTGACTCTACTATTTTCTTTCTCGTCTTTCTTGACCAGGAAGATGTCAGTTCCCCAAGACAGGAATTGTTGTCTGTCTTGTTCATTGCTGAGTCCCTGGTTCCTAGAACAGGGGTTTAGCACATAGGAGCTCAATAAGTAGCTGCTGGATGTACAGATGGATGAACAGCATGGCATCATAAGGCATGGCGAGGGTTTGTAGTGCTGATGAAACCAGAGGAGGGCGGGGGCAGGCTCCAGATGTTGCAGATGGTGGGGTGGAGTTCAGACTTGACCCTGAGAACTGTGGGAGCCAGATAGATTCTTAGCAGGGGAGGAACTGAATGAAATTTGTTTCTCTAAAGATAAAGAGGGCTCTTTGCTAATCAAGTCTCCACCAGTAGGGACCAGACAAAGAAATGGGAATGGATTTATCTAACAGCAGAAGAACTAAATGTATCAACAAGGCTAAGTTCAAAAACAACTCCTTGAGGGGGATAAAAAATCAAATAGGAAAAGAAATCATACCATTTGATACAGTTGATATCCATTACTAAGAAAACCAGAAAGTGAAGCTATATGTCAAGTTTGTGGGTAAGTATGGATTAGTATGCGTGTAGGGTGCCTTGCATCCTGACTGAGGAGGGTCAGGCTACCTGGGTTCAAATTCTGGAACCATCACACACCCAACAGTGAGAGCCAGAACACGTTACTTCACTGCTCTGTGCCTCAATGTCTTCATCTGTAAAAGGGGATGATAATAGCAGAGCCTACCTCATAGGGTTGCTGGGAAGCTTAAATGAATTGATTCTTGTTAAGCACAGAAGAGGGGTGTGGTCATTGTTCAGTCTCATTATTTTTACTGAGGATGTTTCTGCAATGGGGGGAGGGGAATGGGGTTGGGGAGGTGACCATAAGTGACTACCACTTTAACTATAATGTGTTATGTCTTTTATTTGTAATATTGTTCTGATTGATGTACAATTTACGTATGGTAAAGTACTCAGATCTTTTGGTGCACAACTGTGAATTCTTTTTTTTTTTTTTTTTAAATATATTTTATTGATTTTTTACAGAGAGGAAGGGAGAGAGATAGAGAGCTAGAAACATCGATGAGAGAGAAACATCGATCAGCTGCCTCCTGCACATCTCCTACTGGGGATGTGCCTGCAACCCAGGTACATGCCCTTGACCGGAATCGAACCTGGGACCTTTCAGTCCGCAGGCCGACGCTCTATCCACTGAGCCAAACCGGTTTTGGCTAAATTCTTATATACGTATACACCCCTGTGGCCACTCCCCTGATGCAGAAGTTTACATGTGTCCTTTCTCAGGGAAACTCTTCCTATAGAGTCTATCATCATAGATCAGTGGTTCTCAACCTTCCTAATGCTGCAACCCTTGAATACAGTTCCTCATGTTGTGGTGACCCCCAACCATAAAATTATTTTCGTTGCTACTTCATAACTGTCATTGTGCTACTGTTATGAATCGTAATGTAAATATCTGATATGCAGGATGTATTCTCATTGTTACAAATTGAACATAATTAAAGCATAGTGATTAATCACAAAAACAATATGTAATTATGTATGTGTTTTCCGATGGTCTTAGGCGACCCTGTGAAAGGGTCGTTCGACCCCCAAAGGGGTTGCGACCCACAGGTTGAGAACCGCTGTCATAGATTAACTTCACCTCTTCTTAAACTTCATACTGCATGGGATCATGTTATGATTTTTGTAATGTCTGGCTTTTTTTTTAGTCTGGATTCTTTCAACATGCTTTGTTTTATTTCTATTAAAATAAAATCCACATACCATATAATTCACTCTTTTTTAAATGTGCAATCTAGTGATTTTTAGTTGTTATGCAAAGTGCTGAGGTCCCAGAAAACCCTGATGTATTGTTCTTGGATTCCCCAAAAGAATAACACAGAGGAGTGGCTGTGAAAGACATGGGATTATTAAGATTTACATGTGCACCAGTGG
The DNA here is from genome assembly GCF_014108235.1 of Myotis myotis. Taxonomy (NCBI): domain Eukaryota; kingdom Metazoa; phylum Chordata; class Mammalia; order Chiroptera; family Vespertilionidae; genus Myotis; species Myotis myotis. Next base: position 1,527,508 of record NW_023416339.1, read on the forward strand.
CGACTGACGGGTGAAGTTGAACCTCGAAGTCCCATCCAGCCTGCGGAAGGGCCACATGCGGGGGAGGGGCGCCGGTGGCCTCGGGTGCTTTCCCAGCACAAGGTTTTATAGAGTACAGAAAGCAGAAAAACAGGGCATGTGGCGGGATTGGGGGGGGGGGGGGGGGGGCGGAGGGTGTTTTCCAGCAAGCTGTGTGAGATCAGAACTGCTAGCTGTTTTTTACTTTATTTTATTATTATTTCTTTGCTACTAGGTGTTTTGGCTGAGGAGTTGGCTAGGCTCCCAAGGTCTCAGTCCACTTACTGATGGCCTTCACTATATTTCCCACAGGGTATCATGGGGAGGGGCCCATGTTCCCATTTACCATACATTAGCATATTCACAACGAACATGTTTTTGGCATTATCCATAGTGTCATGTGTCTCAATAGCTCATTCCTTTTTATTTCTAGGGGTATTCCATGGTGTAGATCAGGGGTAGGGAACGGCTGGCCCGACAACCATGTAAGGCCTGAGAAATCATTTGGTCTGGCCCTGACAAGGCATTAGGGATGCGTTATTTAAATGTTTGACCAAATATAGCAAGTTAACTTTTAAAAAGTATTTTTTTTTTTATTGATTTCAGAAAGGAAGGGAGAGGGAGAAGAAACATCAATGATGAGAATCATTGATTGGCTGCCTCCTGCACACCCCACACTGGGGATCAAGCCCATAACCTGGGCATGTGCTCTGACCAGGAATCAAACCACAACTTCCTGGTTCATAGGTCGATCCTCAACCACTGAGCACACTGGCCAGGCAGGCAGGTTAATTTTTAAGTTGAGAATTTCGTAGGGCCCGAGAATAATGTTATAAATATCCAAATGGCCGTTGGTGGGAAAAATAGCCCCTGGTGTAGATGGACCACAGTTTCTTCATTCACTTATTGGTGGACATTTGTGTTTTGTGCAGTTTGGGGCTATTATGCATAAACAATATTCATTGCTTATTATCTTTCTGTGGGCAAAAAATATTTCATGTACTGTTAGATCTCTACCTAAGAGGATTACTAAATCATGAGGTAGGTGCCTGTTTAACCCAATGGGTCTCATCTGGGGTGAACATTAGCAATGTCAGGAGATATGAGAGATTTTTGGTTGTAACCACTGGAGGTGGAGTAGTTGCTACGCATCTACTGGTCATGACCAGGAATGCTGCTGAACACCCTACAACGGGACCCCACCCCCACCACCACCACAAATGATCTGGCCCAAACAGCAGGAGTGCTGAGGTTGAGAAGTCTGGTCCACCTTCTTACAAACTACCAACCAACTCATTTTCCAAAGTGACTCTTGTTTTACCTGCCACCAGGGCCTGTCCAGCCCCTGGCACTGTCAGTCCTTTTAGCCATTTGGGCGGGTGTGTTTTAAATCTTTTATATCTTAAAAGAATTCTGAACTGATCAAGCCAATATGAAAAATGTTCATGTTTGTTAATCTTGGGTGGTGGGGTGGTGGGTGTACTTTAGGAGGTTCTGATCTTTTTCTTTTCTGGCTAAATAGTTGTTTTTATTTGGGAGGGGGATGTTTGTCTTTTTTTAATAGTAGAAGCTCCTCGTGGTTGCATGGATGTGTTTTCCTGTTTTCCCAGACTTCTCAACAGGACTCAGCTGGCTTCAGCAGCCTCCTTCACAACTCATCTCAGATCTAATTACTCCCAAGCTCGCCTCCCACCTGCTTTCCTGGGGCACCTCTTCTTTCTCCCGGGAATGGTTCTCTCTCTCTCTCTCTCTCTCTCTCTCTCTCTCCCTCTCTCTCTCTCTCTCTCTCTCTCTCTCTCTCTCTCTCTCTCTCTCTCTCTCCCTTCTCTACCTTCAAAAGATGCTGGCCAAGTCTAATGGAGGGAGATGGTCTAGGCTTGGATCCCTGGTAGCTGTGGGATCTTCAGCCTGGGATTAACTCTCTCTGGACTTTAGGTCACCCACCTAACAATGAATATGCTAAATTGCACACCTCTTTGTGGGGTTCAGATTCAATCTGTGTATATATAGGGGGTCCTCAAAAAATGTATACACACACTTTCAATATTTATAAAGTCAATGTTTATTAAAGTACTTTTCATTTTCAAAATTGAGCTATCAGCCAAAGTGTATGTACATTTTTTAGGGACACCCTGTATTTAGATTTCTCTGGACAAGGCTGAGCACTAGGGCAGGGCCTAGGGTGAGGAGAGTAAGGCAATTACGTACAAAATTTAAGGGGATACGAGAAAACTCAAGATACATAATGTTTTAATGCAATAATTATTTAAAAAGTAATGCAAAGTGTTCAAATAAAGACAGCATCAGTAATCTTGATTTTTTTTTTTTGCTGCCTCAGGCATTAACATGGCTTGGCTTCATGCAGCACTGTTATTGATGCCAGTCTACTTAAATTTTTAAATATATGTTCTTTAAACATTTAAAAATTTTATTTTTGAATATATTTTTATTGATTTCAGAGAGGAAGAGAGAGGGAGAGAGAAATAGAAATATCAGTGATGTGAGAGAATCATTGATTGGTTGTCTCCTGTACGCCCCACACTGGGGATCGAGGCCACAACCGGGCATGTGCCCTGACCATGAATCAAACCATGACCTCCTGGTCCATGGTTCAATGCTCAACCACTGAGCCACACCGGCCAGGCATGTCTATTTCAATTTTTAAAAAACATATGTTTTTATTGATTTTGCTTATTTATCTTAAATCCTCACCTGAGGATATTTCTCCACTGATTTTTAGAGAGAGTGGAAGAGAGAGGGAAAGACAGAGAAATATCGATGTGAGAGAAACACATCAATTGGTTGCCTCCTACATGCGCCCTTCTGTCCTCAGGCCAATGTTCTATCCACTGAGCCAAACCGGCTAGGGCTGTTTTTATTGATTTTAGAGAGGAAGAGAGCGGGAGAGAGAAACATCCCCAGGGCAAAATAAAAATGGTTTTAAATCTATGATAAACAAAATATCAAAATTTTAAGCCCTGGCTGGTGTGACTCTATTAGTTGGAGGGTTGTCCCCTGCACCTAAAGCATTATCCTGCCACATATTACAGCCTTAAAATATTTATATGCAGACCAAAAAAAAAAAAAAAAAAAAAAAAAAAAAAAAAAAAAAAAGGAGATTCTGTGGAAAGTAGCCTCATAGGGTGTTCTGATCATAAAATCCTAACTGGGCAGGTCATGGTGCATAGACATGCCCCAGGCCCATAACTTCTTTAGTAAAAGCTTTTTCTTTGCCTGACACAAGCCTGTCCACTGTTTCTGTGCATCTAGGTTAACACACCTTTGAAAATGCCCTCTTTCAGATCTCTTCTTCTAATGCCTAACCACCCTTTCAGACCCGACCTTCTAAAGCATGAGAGCAGCCTTAGCTGGTTTGGCTCAGTGGATAGAGCGTTGGCCTGTGGCCTGGGTCCTGGGTTCAATTCCAGTCAAGGGCACATGCTGGCTTGCAGTCTTAATCCCCAGTAGGGGGCATGCAGGAGGCAGCCAATCCATGATTCTCATTGTTGATGTTTCTAGCTCTCTCCCCCTCTCCCTTTCTTTCTGAAATCAATAAAAAAATAATAGTAAAGAGAAACTGTTTTTTTTTTAAAAGTGTGAGAGCACATAATCTAAATTATCCTGTAATCCAATCCCCTCCTTGATTTCTCCCACCTCCAGGTAATCTTCCTTAGTTTCCTCTTAATTCCAAATGCATAAAATAAGCTGAAAAACTGTTATCTCTGGAACATTTGAGATCTTGCTTGTTGGGGTGTAGCCCCAGCAGGTCCAGGGGTTCCCAAACGTGTGGACGAAGTTGGCAAAGAAGGAATGACATGGAGGTAGCATTCAGGTGATCATCATAGCCAGGTTCTCTAGCCAGGATCTCCAGCCAAGTTCTGTCCAGGTTCTCTTGCCATGTTCTCTCGCTAGGTTCTCCAGCCAAGTTCTGTGTTTTATTGTCTTGTTACATCTGTATTTATACCAGTTGATTATTTTAATCCTATCAATTTCTATTCCAAAGGTTAGGGCGTTTCTTATCTCCATTCCAGGGAGTAAAGATTATGTAGCTTAAGTGTGATTGTTCGTAGCTAAAGTGATTAACTACCCGCCTGACACTTAGTTAAGGGGTTTTATTCCCTCCCTAACTTCAGGGAAAAATCCCTACCTGGGGAAACAACCTTTCTCGGAGAGGTGACGTTGGTTAAAACACAGCGCCAAGAAGGGGAGCAAACATATTAAGAACAGTATGCCATATACGCCAGGTCCCCTGAAACATATGCTGTGCAGATGTTTCTTCCCTGCAGCGACTATGTCAAGCAGCAAGGATGGACCGGCTTCCAGCACTTGCTCTCCAGCATATGTCGTCAGTTTGACTCAAACTCTTATAAAAATTCTCTACAGATGCTCAGTGGTTGAGCATCGATTTATGAACCAGGAGGTCACGGTTCGATTCCCGGTCAGGGCACATGCCCAGATTGCCAGCTCTATCCCCAGTGGAGGGCGTACAGGAGGCAGCCAATAGATGATTCTCTCTCACCATTGATGTTTCTATCTCTCTTTCCCTCTCCCTTCTTCTCTGAAATCAATTATATATATTATATATATATATATATATATATATATTTGTTATTATTAATATACTAGAGGCCTGGTGCACAAAAATTTGTGCACTCGGAGGGGGGAGGGGGTGTCCCTCAGCATGGCCTGTGCCCTCTCGCAGTCTGGGACCCCTCGGGAGATAACGACCTGCTGGCTTAGGCCTGCTCCCGGGTGGCAGAGGGCAGGCCCAATCCCTAGGTGCAGCCCCTGGTCGGGCTCAGAGCAGGGCCAATTGGGGAGTTGGGGCGCCGCCCCCTGTCATGCACAGAGCAGGGCAGATCGGGAGGTTTCGATGCCACTCTCAGTCACGCACAGGGTAGGGCCGATTGGGGGGTTGGGGCACCACCCCCTGTCACACTCAAGGCAGGGTTGATGGGGAGGTTGCGGCGCCACCCCCTGTCACGCACAGAGCAGGGCCAATCAGGGGGTTGGGGCGCTGCCCCCTGTCACACACAGAGCAGGGCCCATCAGGGGGGTTGGGGCTCCGTACCCTGTCACTCACAGAACAGGGCCCATCAGGGGGTTGGGGAGCTCCCCCCTGTCACGCACAGAGCAGGGCGGATCAGGGGGTTGGGGCGCCGCCCTCTATCACCCACAGAGCAGGGCCGATCAGGGGGTTGGGGCGCCGCCACTGTCACACTCAGGGCAGGGCCGATGGGGAGGTTATGGCTCTACCCCATCACACACAGAGCAGGGCCTGTGGGGGGATGGGGTGGTTGGGGCGCCTTCCCCTGTCATGAACAGAGCAGGGCGGATAGGGAGGTTGTAGCCCCGCCCCCTGTCACACACAGAGCTGCAGGGCATCAGGGGGATTGGGCGCTGCCCCTGTCACACTGATCCAGGTGCCAGGAGGCCTCTCAGCTCCGCTGATCCCGGTGCTGGGACGCATATTACCCTTTTACTATATAGGATAGAGGCCTGGTGCACGGGTGGGGGCCGGCTGGTTTGCCCTGAAGGGTGTCCTGGATCAGGGTGGGGGTCCCCACTGGGGTGCCTGGCCAGTCTGGGTGAGGGGCTGAGGGCTGTTTTCAGGCTGGCGGGTGACTGAAGCTCCCAACCTCTCCTTTTCTCCTTTTTTTTTTTTTTAATTCTGGGATTTATTTACCTTCTATGGCTGTCACTGGAACTGAGAGCCGGCTTTAGCTCTGAGGCTCGGCTCCAGCTTTGAGACCTCGGCTGCTGAAAGCAAGTATCTGGGTTTGTTTGGCTTCTATAATTGAAACACTGTTACAGCTCCAGCTCTGAGGCCCAGCTGGCTGAAAGCAGGTTTCTGGGTTTGTTTAGCTTCTATAATTGCAACATTGTTTCTTAGAGTGCAGCTCAGAGGCCGGCAGCGGCAGGCAGGGAACCTTGGCTTCCTCCATCACTGGAGCAAGCAAGCCTCCTGTTCGCTTCAGCTGCCTGGCTGCCGGCCGTCATCTTGGTTGGCAGTTAATTTGCATATCTCGCTGATTAGCCAATGGGAAGGGTAGCGAAATTATGGTTAATTACCATGTTTGTCTATTATTAATTAGATAGGATAAAATATATTTTACTTATCTTCAGGTTTGGAAATTTCTTACATTGACACACAACACAGAATGAGGACCTGTCTGACTTTTTTCATTATTATAAAAGCTTGGACAGCTTAGAATTAATTCCCCCACTTCTGTTCTTGCCTCCTTCAACCCATTTGCCACTCTCCTGCCAGAGTGCCTTATACAAACACAAATCTGATCATGTCACTTCCCTGCTTACAGCCCCACAACGGATACAGAAGAGCAGACAGATGATTCCCCACTGTCTTGGGATGAAGGCTCCGTGGACAATGGATTGGCACACAGTGACCATTCCCCACTGCTTCCTCGCCACAATAGTACTTATCTTGATGACTGAAGTGTTTTTTGTTTTGTTTTGGGTGGCCCCTTAAATTTTGCATGCCTCACCCTCATTTTGGCCCTGCTGGGCACATCGCAGGTGCCCATAGCTCTGTAATTGGTGTGGTTATTACACACAATACCTACTTATAGTATGAAACGCCTCCCTCTGGATTGACTGATTTCCCTTCATTGGGCTTTTTGGCTGAAATTGTACCTCTAGGGACTTCAGGTTTATATTCCTTGTCTAGAACATAGACTCCAAGATAGCCAAGACTAACTGAAATGGAAATGCTAGGATCTCCTTGGACACAGTGGTGGAAGGGTTAACTGTGTCAGGGGCTTAGGGAGGGGGAATGCTAGAGCAGGCGTATCTTTTTGACCTGCCTCCCCCCTCAAATCCCCAAATCAAAACATAACTGAGAAAAGACTAACTACACCAGGTGTGGGCAAGGACTGAGAGTCGCTGGAACTCTCACAGGGTGCTAGTGAAGTGTGAAGTGGAACTACCGCTTAGGGAAACTCAGGATCCACCTGAAACTGATACAAAATAACATTCAATGTAAACTGTAAAACAAGCGAACACACAAAACACCTCGGCATCAACTATAGCTGCACACATGACCTAGGGCCCACCAATCCATTTCCAGGTACTTACCATGGATAAGTGAACTCATGTTCAAAAAAATACCTGTCTACACTTTATTCACTATGACCAAAGACTGGAAACAACCAAATGTCCATCATGTTCCATTGCTATGAAATTCAAGAACAGAGAAAGCTCTAGCGATAGAAATCCATATAGTGGGTGCCTGGGGGGCGAGGAGGCTGGTAGGGTGGTAAGGCGTGTGGCTGACTTGAGAGACACAAGGGAACTTGCTGGAAATAGTCCACATCTTCACTGGGCAATAGTTACTTGGGTGACAACCTGATCCCTTTACCGTAAACATTACCTTTCAGCAAAGTACTAGGAGAAAACATCTTAATTTTGGTTTTGTGACCTGAAACTGCACTAGCACAGTGTCTGACTTAGGACATGCCTCTCAGCAAACAGGGATTTTGCCATGACCATTTCTCTCACTCCAGTGCCATTAAGGACCCTTTCCCCCAAGGTTTCTGGGTTTGTTTAGCTTCTAATAATTGCAACATTGTTTCTTAGAGTGCAGCTCAGAAGCCAGCAGCGGCAGGCGGGGAACCTTGGCTTCCTCCGTCCTCTGGTCACCCCAAGCTCCGGTGAATGCCACCACAAAATCCCTAAATTCTGTGCCCAGCATAGAGGCAACATTTCTTTTTAAAAAAAAAAAAATATATATATATATATATTTTTTTTGATTATATATATTGATTGATTTCAGAGAGTAAGGGAGAGAGACAGACATAGAAACATCCATGATGAGAGCAAATCATCTATGGGCTGCCTCCTGCACACTCCACACTGGGGATGAGCCAGCAACCGGGGGAATGTGCCCTGATTCATACATTGATGCTCCACCACTGAGCCACGCTGGCTGGGCAAGGCCACATTTCCTTTCCTTTTCTTTTCTTTTCTTTTCCTCTTCTCTTCTCTTCTCTTTCTTTCTTTCTTTCTTTCTTTCTTTCTTTCTTTCTTTCTTTCTTTCTTTCATGTATATTTATTGATTTAAGAGAGGGAGAGAGAGAGAGAGAGAGAGAGAGAAACATCAATGATGAGAGAGAATCACTGATTGGCTGCCCAGGCATGTGCCCTGACCTGAATCGAACCATGACTTCCTAGGTTAGCCATCAACCACTGAGCCCTGGGAGGCCACATTTCTTAAAAGTAACACACTCACGCCCTGGCTGGTTTGGCTCAGTGGACAGAGCTTCGGCCTACAGCTCTGCTCGATCCCCAGTAGGGGGTGTACAGGAAACAACCCATCCATGATTCTCTCTCATCATTGATGTCTCTATTTCTCCCTCTCCTTTCCTCTCTGAAGTCAGTAAAAAAAAAAGAAAGAAAGAATAACATTCCTAGTACAAGTCAATCATTCCAGCTTCCATTGCCAGCACCAAATATGGCGGAAGCCCCCTCAGGCCAAACCCCGGTCACATGACAGGAGGCAGGCAGACACCGGCCCAACCCACTCGGGCACCTATTTTTAGATCGACCAATGAACCCGAGGCAAGAGGCACGCCCTCTTTCCTCTCTTCACCAATAGCGTTCAGACATCTTCCGCAGAATCCAATCACCGCTCCCGCCTCTCTTGACTGAAAAGCCAACGGCCCAGTGAGCAGATTCTCAGTCCAACGCAGGAGGCAGGAAGCGCTCTAGCTCGTGTCGGGGCGCGGGACGGGCATCCGTGGTGGGTCGACTCTCGGAGCGCGCGGAGGCGAACGGAGAACTAGGTGAGAGTCAGGTCCGGGGCGCGGGGCCCCGGTTCGGGGACGTCGGCCCTGCGGGCGAGTGGGCGAGGGGAGACGCAGGGGATTGAGCGGAGGAGGAGGAGGGGGCGCGAGACAAGGTGGGGCGGGGCGGTTGGTGCGCCCGCGCGCGCGCGTTGCGGCCGTTGGAGGCCGGGGCGCATGCGCCAGGGGCGGGTCGGCAGTTGGCGGGACGCGGGACCCGTTTCCGGGAGGTGCTGTCATGGCGCCCCGGGGGACGAGCCCTAATAGGGGAGCGAGCCTCCTTGTTCGAGGAGACCGCGAGGCGTCCCGGGACTGATTGGGGAACGGTTCGGAGGGCGACGCCGAGATCTGGAACCGCGATGGGAGAAACCGGAGTTTGTAGACGTGATGGGGTTCTCCGAGCTCGAGGAACTTCCCCTCCCCTACTCGGCTCTGTTCTTGCTCCCCGTTTAGGGGGGGATCTGGGGTTTCAGATATTTAGGGCAAAAACCATGTCCAAATAGGGAGCAAACTGAAGTCGACATCCTTCCTGGGATTTGAGGGTGAAAGGGTGTGCGTACATGTCTGAGTTGTCACTTGTGGGGTCGACTTTAGGTTCCTCCGCTCCCGGGGCCGCAGGCGGTCCCTCTGGGCGGGACAGATCTCGCCAGATCCTCTCCTGGTCTCATTTGTTTTGAGCTTTTGATCCTGGCTAGCCACTTCCTAGAAAAACGTGTGCCTAAAACTCAGTATGTTCCCAAGTCGGTCTACCCTTCCAAACCTCTTTATTCCTTTACTTTTTAAAAATGCATTTTTATTGATTTTAGAGAGGAAGGGAGAGAGAGAAACATCAGTGACGGGAGAGAAAATCATTGATGGGCTGCCTCCTGCACGTCCCACAGTGGGGATGGAGCCTGCAACCCAGGCATGTGCCCTGACCGGGAATCGAATGGTGACCTCCTGGTTCGAGGCTCAACCACTGAGCCACGCCAGTGGGGACACTATTTCTTTTAAATACACCACCTCTTGGTCAGCTAAGAGCATACGCTGGCATGATCCCATCTTGTAGAGGTGTGGTCCACCCTTTTCCCTCCTTAGTTAATCCTCTTCCCTACCTTGGTTAATCCTCTCTCCCTTGGTGAGGTTGGTCTCATCCCCAACTCCTAATAACTCGCTCTTGGGCAAATGAAGGGCAAAGACTGACGGGGTCACTCAAATCTGAAACTTAATCAGAGATTCCCTAGTACAAGCGCCCTGGACCTGACCAGCTCGTCCACCTTTGTCTTCTGCCTCTTTGTCAACCAGCCAGTCCTACTCTTCATTCCCCTAAAGGGGCTGGCGCTTTGGGGACTGAACCTTCCTCCTGTTCTCCCTGCTACCTGGGAAATGACCCCTTCCTAAGTCTGCCAGTCGCAATCAGACGATGACCTTTTTTCAAGAGTCGGATAAAAATACATGTTCATTTTAGCCTCTAAAATGAGGCCTTGATTTTAGTTCCATCTACTTAGTCATTACTGTTGAGTGCTTACTTGATGTATGCCAAGTTCTGACCTAGGCTCTTGGCAGAGGGGCTGGCATGAGTTGAAGGGTGCTTTTTAGATTGGAGCCAGCAGGAAATGTCTTTCTGGAACAACATGCCTGAAGGAAGTGGAACTCGTGGCCTTTCCAGGCAGCAGGAGCAACAAGTGCAAAGGTGTGAGGCCCAGCAGCTAAGGCCAGTGAGGGCGGGCAAGGGGCGAGATGAGGTCTGACCACAGTGGGGATCAGGTGTAGGGCCTGGGAGGGTGGTGAGCACAGTGGGAGCCTGTGGAGGGTTTTGAGCAGGAGTGGCATTCTCTGACTGAGCCTCTATAGGCTCCTTTTGGCTGCTGTGGAAGAGTGGATGGAGGATCATGGGGGATGGAAAACAGGGAGACTAGTAAGGGGGCTGTTGACAGAAATTAGATACCCAGATTCCCATCAACTGACAGTGGATAAATTGGTACTGTACCTGTACGATGGAATAGTCAGACATGAAAAAGAATGCAATACTGATACATGTTAAACATGGATAAGTCTTGAAAACCTGCTGCTGAAAGAAGCCAGATAAAAGGATCACATATGGTTCCATTATATGAAATGCCCAAAGAAGGCATATTCATAGAAAAGAAAGACTAGTGGTTGCCAAAGGGGTTGTGGGCATAGGATGATAGCTCAAGGGCACAGGGTTTGTTTGTTCTAGGTCAGCCATGGGCAAACTACAGCCCGCGGGCAGGATCCGGCCAGTTTGAAATGAATAGAACTACTGAAAAAAAAGACCATACCCTTTTATGTAATGATGTTTACTTTGAATTTATATTAGTTCACACAAACACTCCATCCATGCTTTTGTTCCGGCCCTCCGGTCCAGTTTAAGAACCCATTGTGGCCCTCGAGTCAAAAAGTTTGCCCACCCCTGTTCTAGGTGGTGCAATATTCTTAAACTGTGGCGACGATTGCATGTATCTATGATTACACTAAAAACCATTGAATTGTACACTTTAAAGGCTGTAGCATGTGAATATCTCAAAGCTGTTCTAATTTTAAAAAGAAAGGTAACGGCAGCTTGGGACCTGCAAGGTAGTGGGGTTGAGAACTGACCTGATTGTTCATTAGGGTGGGATTTGTTGCTGATGGGACAAGAATGTGAGAGAGAATGGGGATGCAACCTGTGGGGAGAAATGGAGGGCTTTTACTCTGGGCATTTTGAGTTCAACTTACAAAGGGAAGTGTGGAAGAGGTGGCGGGTAACTGAGGGAGCTGAGGAGAGTCATTGCTGTTAGAGACACAGTTTGAGAGGCCTCAGCACAGAGGTGGTGAAAACCCTGGGCCACGGAGTCATGGAGAGGATGAGAGACAGGGTGGCCATAAACTGGGCCTGGACCCTCCGCACCCAGCTCAGGAAGAGGGCCTCCTTCAGTACTTCTACTCCGTAGATTGGAGGCTGGGGTGGGGCAGGAGTGACAAGGGACAGTGTTGTCAGGTTTGGGTCCCTGTAGCACATCTCAGCACCCAGTGGGTGCTCTGTATGTTTTGGATTAAATAAAGCCAGGATGTGAGCTAGCTTTGTATTAATTCCATTTACCATCTCAGCTTCATTTTTATTGGCCCAGGCCCAATGGGAGGCCTTTTCATGAGAGCACTTAATTATTCCCCAGTGCAGACCACAGAGAGCAGGAGGAGCTGGGGCTGGGCAGATGCTGCTCTCACAAACTCAGGTCTCTGCAGGCTGGGTAGATTCCGTTTGAATTGATTGCGATTGATAGGGACAGGGTTCCTTTAGGCTAGGTAGACTCAGGCAGTTCATTAGACCTGAGACCAGGGTGCTGAGAAGGAGGCATTTGTGCAGAGATCTGGGAGAAGCTCATTCTGGGGGCATCAGTGGGCTATAAAAGCTTGGGGTAGGGACTCGAGTCTGAGCAGCCAAGCAAGGCTGGGTGATTTGAAAGGGGTGGCACGGAATGAGGTTGACGGGCCGAGGAGGAGGGTTGTGAGGGTCGTGGGGAGGAGTTGGAATACCTCTCTGAGCAGGTGAAGCCGTTGTGGAGGTTTCGCTGGCAGGGAGAGCTGAGGTGGTTTGGAGAGTGGTTAGAGATGTGGCCACAACAGGCTGAAGCTGGGCGATGCTGCACAGATGGAGCTGATGGGATGTGCTGCTGGGGTCAATGTGGGGAAATGAAGTCCTGTCTCAGCTTCATCAGCTGGTGGCCTTCCAGGCCAGCCACTGTGATAGGACCCCAGTGCATTGTCCCTCTCGAACCTGTGTTAACAGCCTGCAGCTGCTGTGTAGCCTTCTCCCTGGCTGGTGGGTTTTCCATGCATCTCAGTTGCTTCCCTGGGCCCTTTTTCTCTCTTCTGTTTCCAGTATTATGGCGGAACAGGATGTGGAAAACGAGCTTCTGGATTATGAGGAAGATGAAGAGCCCCAGGCTCCTACAGAGAGCACCCCAGTACCCCCCAAGAAAGATGTCAAGGGGTCCTACGTTTCCATCCACAGCTCTGGCTTCCGGGACTTTCTGCTGAAGCCTGAGCTCCTGCGGGCCATAGTGGACTGTGGCTTTGAGCATCCATCTGAGGGTACGCCTCCCTGTTCCTTCGCTCCCCACCACACCACACCCCTCCGCTGACCCCTCCGCCCACACAGGGAGAATCCAGCTTCCCATCACTCATGGGCTCTTTTTCCTTCAGTTCAGCACGAGTGTATTCCCCAAGCCATCCTGGGCATGGATGTCCTGTGCCAGGCCAAGTCTGGAATGGGCAAGACTGCAGTCTTCGTGCTGGCCACCCTACAGCAGATCGAGCCCGTCAATGGACAGGTGGGCGCGTCCTCCCTCCCAGGCTTAAGTTATGTAAAGTAGCATAGACCACGACTCCTGGTGTTAAAAATTCCTGTTCCCACATTCTTTTTGTGGGCTTTTAAAATGAAGTACAGTACTTAGTTTTACAAAATCCCCCCAAAAATAATAAGCCAAGAAAAAAGCTGGAAAGTGCCCACAGTTTTACCATCCAGAGACATGGTAGTTATTTTGCATGTACTTTCTAAATTGTCCCTACAGTATTTCTGAAGGGGGGTTCCACTGCACACAGCTTTGTTACTGCTGTAGTTGCTGACAGGCCTTAGCTGTCTTATGCCATGACAATCGTGTTCCACTCTCTTGGGGGATAATTGAGGTGAATACCAGTGTTCTGTTTTTGTCATGTTGGGGCAACATCCATGTGCTGCTGCATGTGGGTACACGAGCCTTTGTTTCCTTAGGGTACATGGTGAAGGAGGGAGTTTTAGTGGGAGGTCATGATGTGGTTGCAGAAGACCCCAGTGTAGCTAGAGGGTAGACTCAGCACGGGGCCCGTCACTGGCTAGAGAGCCAGTGTGGGCTCTAGCTGGGGAGGATTTAGGGTGCTGCCTTGAGTGAGTCTCTCTTGCCTACCCAACAGGTGACCGTCTTGGTCATGTGCCACACTCGGGAGCTGGCCTTTCAGATCAGCAAGGAGTATGAGCGCTTCTCCAAGTACATGCCCAGTGTCAAGGTGAGCCCCCTTGAGCCGGGCCTGGCGCCATATGGTCCTCTACAGCCTGGCTGGCCTCAGCTCTGGCCCAGCCAGCATTTACCAAGCTTGGCTGCAGCAGCTGCCTTTGAGGTTTGCGGTGGTTTATGCTCCTTAAAAGCCTGATGAATTATGCATGGCCCCCAGAGGCCGGCGCAGGTCCCAGCCCTGGGCTGCTTTTCAGTGGAGCTGTGCCCAGGCTCTCAGGCCTCTCTAGGCTTGGGGAATTGAGGTCTGCTGCGGCCTGAGTTGGCAGGGCCACGGGCTGGGTGGCTGTCAGCATGGAGTAGGGTGCGAGGCTTCAGCCCTTGGATGGGCAAAAGTGACGCGCCCCCCCCCCCCCCCCCCGCATAGGTGTCCGTGTTCTTCGGGGGTCTCTCCATCAAGAAGGACGAAGAGGTGCTGAAGAAGAACTGTCCCCATGTCGTGGTGGGGACGCCAGGCCGCATCTTGGCACTCGTGCGGAACAGGAGCCTCAACCTGAGAAACGTGAAGCACTTCGTGCTGGATGAGTGTGACAAGATGCTGGAGCAGCTGGGTGAGTGTCCTTGTGGGTCTGTGGGGCTGCCAGAGACCCAGCCAGCCGCACCTGCGCCCTCACAGCCTTCCGACTTCAGAGCCAGGTGGACCCTGACAGGCCAGGGTGAGGGATTTCCCAAAGTGGGGTCACGTGGGTGGCCGGCAGGTCTCCTGTAGCAGTTTAGGGCGAGTTCTTGCTTTGACCTAATGTGACCTGCTACTTCTGACCCCAACCTGAGTGGGACCACAGGGCCTAAATGAGCCACTGTCCGACACATGTTAGCCTGAGGCTTGCCATAGCCTCCTCTCCTGCCGGGTTAGCTCTAGACCCCCTGCCTGCCTTCAGTGAGCCCTGACGGGGCCAGTCAGAGATAGGGCTTGTGTCCTGGGAGGTAGCTGCAGCTCTCACCCCAGCAGCTGTCTCTGCCTCAGGCTCCCTTCCCTGAAGCATGGCTGGAGGTGCTCTGGCACGGCTGCTCCGCTCTGGCAGCGTGTAAGTGGATTGCAGCTCCTCCTGGGCCTGCGCTCACCCCAAGACCAGCCCCGCAGGCATTGGGGTCTCACCCCTCCCTCCACTCCTTGCTCACACCACCCTCATCTTGGTGCCAGGTTGGGAGGGGCTGGGACTGGTCTCGGTTGGGGGTCAAGGTCTGGCAGGCACTCATGCCCACCTGTTTCTTGCCCTCCCCACCCAGACATGCGGCGGGATGTACAGGAGATCTTTCGCCTGACGCCACACGAGAAGCAGTGCATGATGTTCAGTGCCACCCTGAGCAAGGAGATCCGGCCCGTCTGCAGGAAGTTCATGCAAGATGTGAGTAAGCCAAGACCTCAGTGCAGCAGCTTTGGCCCTCCTGGGTCCTGAGGCCCAAGCTGCTGCTGCGGCACGTCGCCCATGCTGCCCTCACAGCACAGCAATGCTGGGAGGCTTGTGGAGCCCTTCTTTCCTCCTCGCTGTCTTGTCGGATTGGGAGCTGAGCTGGGTCCACACCTGAATCAGACCAGAGCTTAGATCCAGCTGTTGGGAGAGAAATGGTCACTGGGTACAGCAGCCTCTCTGGGAAGCATCGCAGCGTGGAGTCGTTCCTGGAAGGTTCTGGGCAGGCAGGGTGCCCAGAAGTAAGCCCTGCCCGCCCCTTCCTGCTCCCCTCCCCTCAGCCTATGGAGGTGTTTGTGGACGACGAGACCAAGCTCACGCTGCATGGGCTGCAGCAGTACTATGTCAAGCTCAAAGACAGCGAAAAGAACCGTAAACTCTTCGACCTCCTGGACGTGCTAGAGTTCAACCAGGTGACACTGCTGTTGCCCTTTGAGGGGTTCTGGGCCTTTGGAAGGACAGTGCACGGGGACCGTGGCCCTGACTCTGCTGCCTTCCTCCGGCAGGTGGTGATCTTCGTGAAGTCGGTGCAGCGCTGCATGGCCCTGGCCCAGCTGCTCGTGGAACAGAACTTCCCAGCCATCGCCATCCACAGGGGCATGGCCCAGGAGGAGCGGTGAGTATGTGCCACCACGAAGGCCTGAGGGTGGGGCCCTCAGAGGGAGTGCTGCTCAGGAACCTTGTACCTGATGTCTGCCTTTTGCTTCTCCTGCACCAAGCCTGTCACGCTATCAGCAGTTCAAGGACTTTCAGCGGCGGATCCTGGTGGCCACCAATCTGTTTGGCCGAGGGATGGACATTGAGCGAGTCAACATCGTCTTCAATTATGACATGCCTGAGGACTCGGACACCTACCTCCACCGGGTGAGTGGCCCCGCAGAGGTGGCACCTCCCTGAGGGCCCCTTCCTGGGGTGGGGACCAGGCCTGGCTTGAGTTCCTGTATCTCCCTGCAGGTGGCCCGTGCGGGTCGCTTTGGCACCAAAGGCCTGGCTATCACTTTTGTGTCTGATGAGAATGATGCCAAAATCCTCAATGATGTTCAGGATAGGTTTGAAGTAAACGTGGCAGAGCTTCCTGAAGAAATTGACATCTCCACATACAGTAAGTGGCTCGGGCAAGAGGGTTGTGCTGGGCCCCGGGGGCCTCTCTTCCTCTCTCACTGGCCTCCGCACATTCTGTCTTACAGTTGAGCAGAGCCGGTAACCACACACCTGACATCCCCGAGCCACCCTGCTTCCCACGTGCTGCTTCAAGTCCTCTTTCTAGGCGACAGTGGGGCTTTCTTTTTACTGTTCAAACACTGTAGATTTGTGTAAGAATAAATTTTTATTATGGAAGCCTGGCTCCCGCCCATTTGTTTCTTACTGGTCTCTTCACATTTCACAGACATAGTGGGCCTGGTCAGTGAGCCCCCAGCCACCAAAGCCACCTCCTGTACTAGTATCTGTGAGATTAAATTTTAAATGTCAACATTGAAAACTTTATACAGATTTTAAAAACAACAACACATTACACAACATCCATGACCTTCAAAACATTGAGAACCCTCTGCCGGGAGGCAGACTGGCCTCTGTACCGTGAGTCTCAGGGCCTGAAGGGGCCCTGCCCTTCTCCCATCCTTGAGCTTAGTCTTAGCTTAACAGGAAAATAGAACCCCAGCACGCTGGCCTCTTGTTATGTAGCAAAGACAGATGAGTGGGAGGCCAGGAGCCTTGTCTGTC
The DNA here is from genome assembly GCF_014108235.1 of Myotis myotis. Classification (NCBI taxonomy): domain Eukaryota; kingdom Metazoa; phylum Chordata; class Mammalia; order Chiroptera; family Vespertilionidae; genus Myotis; species Myotis myotis. The sequence continues at coordinate 1,544,488 of NW_023416339.1, forward strand.
CGGGTGTTGGGTACCAGGGCAAGGGGCTGCAGCCCTGTCCGGCTCCTGCCCACCCTGGGTGCCAGCTGGGGTGCAGCAGAGGCAGCCAGAAGCAGGTCCATCAGGTCCGACTCCACCCTGTGTTCCTGGGTTTGGCGCCAGAGAACAACTGTTGATGCCCCTTCTCTGGGGACAGGAGAGTGGAGGGATCAAGGTTGTGAGAGAGGAGGGGACAGTCTTCAGTATGTGCAAAAGCTGCTGAGGCCACAGGAGCTGCTGGCCTGGCCAGAACCTCGCAGTCACATGCCAGACTCTGACGGCCTGAGGGACTGGAGAGAGAGGAACCCGGTAAGGACTGATTCTGGACTGATTCCGGCCCAAGGCTGCCTTCTGGCCCTGCACCCCCACACCAGGGTTGGCCCTTACCCTAGTCTGATTTTGGCTGGTGCTGGATGTCGATGTGCCAAAGTCCGAGTACTTATTCCCAGTGACCATGCAGGCCCACTTCCGGTACTCCTCCCTCACCTGCAAGGCCCAAGGTGCCAGGTCAGGGGAGGCAGCCCCAGGAAGTAGGGGAAGGGGAGGGGACACCCACAGCTGCCCCACGGCCCACCTTTTTGTTGAGCAGGCAGTGCAGCAGGAAGAGGAAGAAGCCCTGCAAGCAGTTGAGGATGGTGAAGGCATAGGCCAGCACCTGGCTCCTCGGGTCGAAGAGGAACAGGCCGAAGACCCATGTGCAGCCCAACACCAAGAGCTGTGCGATGGCCGTGATGGTCAGCACCCTGGGGGAGAAGGGCAGCTGTAGCAGGGGACACCCCACGCATCCCCCCTCTCCCTGTCGGCCCCTGCCCTCACCTGGCCTTCTTTAATTTCTTCATGTCTGGGTTGATCTCAGAGAACTTCTGAGTGAGCTTCCAGACAGTTATCACGAAGATGACGGCGTTACACTGGGCGGGGAGCAGAGAGTTTGGATTAGGGTTTTGTCCTTGGAACTCAGGGAGAGAACCGGCCTGTTGGGCTCAGTGAGGAGCCAGCTGACACAGGCCTTAAGGGTGGAGCGTGGGGGATTAGTTACCAAAATGATGAATGTCACAGGTCCCAGGAAACTCCAGAGGAAGCCGTGCCTGCGGTCCAGCCAGCAGCTGGATGAGAAGAGAGGGGTCTGGTCAGGAGCCGGAGGGGACTGAGGGGATTGGGGCACCGAGGTTGTGGCCCCACACCCCTGGCCAGACCCCAGCCCTCCTATGGCCTCACGACTCCCCACTCACTAGATACCGCGGCCGTAGCCCTCGGGCCTGGCGGCCGCTGAGATGGCCACAATGAGGAAGGGAACGCCGTAGCCGATCAGGTAGAGCCAGCGCTTGCTTAGGCCCTGACCCTGGAATACACGCACCACGAGGAAGTAGAGCTCCAGGCCTTCTAGGCTCATCCAGCAGAAGGCAGCCAGGAAGCAGTAGTGCAGCAGCCCGGCCACCAGGCGGCAGCGCAGCCCCACCTGCGGGGTGGGGGCGGGGCAACGTCAGCGCATTCCCGGCCGGAGCGCTTGTGGTGGGCGGGGTCACGGCGGGGGCGGGGTTGTGGGCGGGATAGGGGGCGTGGCCAGGTGGTGCTCAAGCCGGCGCAGGGGCGGGGCTTCTCCGACCTGGGACCTAGCTAGGCTAGCTCCCAGGTGAGAGATGGGCACTCTGTGGGGAGGGACCTCACCTGGCCTCCTTCGTTCTCTATGCCGGCCAGAAATATGGCAGAGCCCAGGAAGAGGCATATGCAGAGGTGCAGGTGCACGGTGGTGCGCGAGCCCTGGATGGGCCGCACTAGCAGGAAGGTGAGGATACACAGCAGCAGGCAGACCAGCGACAGTGCCAGGCCCACTTTGGTGATCAGGGCCAGCTTCAGGTCCTAGATGCAGGATGGAATGGGAGGGGCTTGATCAGCACCTTGAGGCCTTCTGCCCTCCTTGTGGGTCCCACAGCCCAGACCCACCTGGGACCTGCCTGACCTCAGGACTCAGATCAGGCCGATCACCTCCCCCCACCTCTTCTGCCTTCAACGTCTGAGCAAGCCTGCTGTGTCTGTCATTCTAAATGCGCCCCCCCCCCCCCCACACACACACACACATATGTGGGTGCAGCAAGGATCCCAGACTGCTCTCTGGAAAAGGTCCCAGTGAGGCTTTGACTGTCACATCCTTTTCCAACACTGATGGGTCCCCTTCTCTGACCTCATCTCTTGCCCCTTCCACACCTGGACACACCTATCAGCTCACAAATCCTACATTTTAGCACTTCCTGGGCCTTTGGCCTGGACCACCACCCTCTCCTACTCTGCCTAGCCCATTCCAGGTATCCACATGGCCAGTTCATCTATGGATCACCTGAGGCCACATACAGAGTTGTGCTCCAGCTTTTGGCGGTATTTAACAACTGGGTCAATTGGATCGGGGTGGACAGAGGGAAGCTGGCTGGAGCAGGGCCTCCAGTCAGGCCACATTTAGTTGCTGGGTCAAGGGGGCTTGTCTGTGGGACCACCTGAGCTGTGCAACCAAAAACACGCGTTGGGCCACACCATCAAGAACCAGCTGCTCATCTCACCTAAGCCAACCTTGCCATCTGTGGGCTGTTGAGGGTAGCCCTGGGGCTGCTCACCTCCACGTCGTAGTGGGCCATGAGGATGGCAAAACTGCTCAGGTGGCTGCACTGGCAGGTGATGCTGTTATTGCTGCTGCCTAGCTTCTTGCAGCCTGTGGTGGACCAGGACCCACCACTGTCGTTACCCTTCCAGAAGGCACAGATTAGCTCCTGACGTGACTTGGGCGTCTCCGGCTGTGGGCAGGTGGGGGTGTTCAGAGATGTTAGCCTAGAGTCCACCCTTGGGGTCTGAGCTTGGCCTGGGTCTGAGGAAGCTGCTTTGCATTGACAAGTATTTACTGAGCACCTACTGTGTGTGCTAGGCCGGGGCACAGCAGTGAACAGGGCAGACACAAATCCCTGCCCTTGTGGGGCTGATATGCTCATTGGAGAGACAGGCAGTAAATAATAAAGCTAATAGATAAGTAAACCCGATAGTGTTTTAGAAGGTGGTAGGTGCTATAAAAAGAAAAGAAAAGAAAAGAAACAGGATAGGAGAAAGATAGGGCATGACTGATTACAGACTGTAATTTTAAATAAGGAGGTCAGAGAGAGCCCAATAGAGAAGGTGGCATTTGAACAAAGACTAGAAACAGGTAAAGGACTGAGTCATGTGAGGGAAAGGTTTCTGAGCCAGAGAGCACAGCAAGTGCAAAGGCCCTGAGGTACATTTAAGGATGTAGCAGAAGGGGCGGAGGTGGGGAAATGAAGACTGCAGAGGGGCCACTATGACCTTGGCTATGGGGTGAACAGTGGGGCTGATCCCACCTCCCCACCCAAGGACTCACATGGTAGGAGAAGGAGAAGGTGACAGGAGGGTCTAGTTTCTCCGTGTTCTTGTTGCTCAGAAAGACCGTGTTGACGGTGGAGAGGATCTTGGCCTGAGCTTTGTTGACATAACTTTCATGTGTGTCTTCCAGCTCAATTTTCTTCTCAGGGTCCAGCTCCACGGAGGCATTGACCAGCAGTGTCTCCATTTTTCGGCTGGAGAATATGCCTGCCACAGTGCGGCCTGGGGAACAGATATGCTGGCTACCTTCCTCCCTCCCTCCCAAGACGTCCAAATTAGGCTTGGCCAGTCCACCATGATGCCTGGAGTCCCTCACGATGGCTCAGTTTCCAACTGTTACATATTTGGGACCTCACGCCTAGCCATATCCCAGCTCTTTCTTCCCTCTCCCACCGGTGCCCCCTCCGGCCGGCCACCTGCTGTTACCTGAGTCCCCGACTCCAGCTGCCTGAGTCCAGTTCAGCTTCATGCGTGCATGGCTCTGGCCCAGGGTGACGGTTCCATTCCGTTGCTCCTGGATCATCAGGGACAGCTCTGAGGGGAGAAGGGCAGTGACTGTGTGATCCAGATGCAGGATGGGGCCCAGGGTTGGGGCAGGGCAGGAAGAGGCCTCACCTGTGTCCAAAGGGGAACGGTAGGTGAAGGAGGGTCCAGGCAAGGTCTTGGCCAGGTTTCTCAGGACTTCTTCGAGGTAGGAGAGCAGGTGGGTGGCCATGCGGTACCGGTCAGACAGGGCCAGGGCCTCCAGGTCCCCAGGAACTTCCAGCTCATCCAATGACGTGATGAATTTCTGGGGGTGACGGGTAACAGCTGCTGGGTCCCTGCACCACAGGGACTGCCCAAAGGACCCTGATCTCACTCCCTCACTAGGGAACACACTGGAGAACCCCCCAGGTTGCCTGGGGGACAGACACAGGGGAATCATCTAGATGCTGCAGTAGCCATAAGACAAATGTGAGTATATGCCTATATGGCACTTAGCGTTGATTAGCCACTGACTCTCTGCCAGGTTCTCTCCTAAGTCTGCACTGTCCAGAACACTCACCACAAGTCACATGTGGCACCATATTGAAATGGTAATATTTTGAATCTATTGGGTTAAATGGAATCTTCACATTAATTTCATTTGTTTACTTTTACTTTTTTAAAAATCCTCACCCAAGGATATGTTATTATTGATTTGCAAGAGAAAGGAAGGGGGAGAGGGAGAGAAACACCTATGTGAGAGAGAAACATCAATTGGTTGCCTCCTGTACACACCCCAACCTGGAATTGAACCCGCAGCCTTTTGGTGTAGAGAACAATGCTCCAACCAATTAAGGCACCTGGCCAGAGCTAGTTTTCATTTTTAAAAAATATATTTTTATCGATTTCAGAGAGGAAGGGAGAGATAGAAACATCAATGATGAGAGAGAGTCACTGGTCGGCTGACTCCTGCACGCCCTCCACTGGGGATTGAGCCCGCAACCTGGGCACTTGCCCTTGACCTGAATCAAGCCTGGGGCCCTTCAGTCCATAGGCCGTCACTCTATCCTTTGAACCAAACCAGCTAGGATTATTTTTACCTTTTTTTTTTTCTTAAATAAAGCTACTGGAAAAATTTAAATGCCATAAGGGGCTCATATATTTCTACTGGGCTACGTGCATATGCTAAAACTTACATCCAGTGCTTACTGTGGGCCGGGCACTGTTCTTTGAGAAGGATTCTCTTAGTTCATTTAAACCTTCACAACCGCTGTATAAAGCGGGAGACGGGGACCCAGAGAGGGGGACCCTGAGGTCACGGCAGTAAGTGTGTGGGGGATTTGAACCTCTGTGACTCTGCTCCAGAGGCAAAATTCTGAATCACTCCATTCTGTAGCCATTATATCCCTCGCGAGTGTGAGTGTGTGTGCGAGGGCCACCCAGGAATGGTGGTTGTGTATGTGCATCCGTTTGTGCGATGGGGATATACAGGGTGTCCTCAAAAATGTGTACATACTTTAACAGCTGGTAGCTCAATTTTGAAAATGAAATATACTTTAATCAACACTGCCTTTATAATTGTTCAGGCTGTGTCCATACACTTTTGGGGGACAGCCTATATCTGGTGTGTGTGTAGTGTGCGTACAGCCACAGCTGTTTCTCTGATTAGAGGCCCCTGCTTGGGCTGTCTCCACTCACACTGAAGCATCCCCCAGCCACCCCCACACTGTCCTGGGCTTCCCCCCAGGTCATGTCCTTACCTGGATGGTGTCCTGGGCCGAGGCAGACGTAAAGTCTCTGCTCAGTTCCTGGACTTTTTCAAAGAAGTTGGAGAGACTCTGGGGAAAGAGGAGACGAGGGGTCAGAAACCCTCACAGGTGGGTGGGGGAGAGTGGGAAAATGGGTGGACAGTGGGCTGAGTGGAGGGACCTTGCCTCCTGGTCCCGGCTGGAGTCACTCACCTGGCTCTTGATTCCAGGGGGCGGGGTCCAGGTGGGGAAGGAGATCTCTGCAGGGGACAGAACAGCTGTCCATTAGGTGTGTGTGAGTGTGTGTGTGTGTGTGTGTGTGTGTGTGTGTTGGAGGTAGTGTCTAGGGGTCAGGCTCTACTTTCACACTGAGTAGTCCTTTGCTTATTCAGGAATCTGGGCCCCTCCCCTCTCCGTGCCCCACCCCCTTCCCGTGTCCAGTCCCCCTCCCCCGCAACGCCTTGGCTGGAGGTGATGACACCTGCTGACTGCACATCCCTGAGTGGCGGTCACAGGGGTTATGGGAAGAGTGCAGAGGCCTGACCCACAGTAGGTCAGCCTTCACAGAGGTACAGGTTGTGAGATATTAGATACCTTTGTCCCAGTTAGTAATTAGCTGCTGCCTGGGGTCCCCCAGGAGCCTTCCCCTTGGTACCCCAGCTCCTTCCGCAGGACCCCCAGATCTTTTCCCATTTAGTCTCAAAGAATGGAAGCCTGGCCCAGCAGGGCACCCCCAGCATTCATTCTGCTGGGTTCGTGTGGGTGCCCGTGAAAATGTGATCAGGTGGCTTGAGCTGTGGGTCTTTGGGAATGTGGGATCTGAACTCCAAACCTTCACAGACGGTGTTGTTTGGGCCATTGGGGGACCCAGGAACCGGCTTCCAGCCAGGGCGGCAGCGGCACTCATAGCTGCCCTCGGTGTTGTGGCATTGGGTGGATTTGTGGCAGGAATGTTTTCCCGAGGTACATTCATTCACATCTGAGGACAAAGCCAGAGCGTCAGGCCCTCCCTCTACTCCTTGCTCGCATCCTTCCTGCCCCTTCTCTCAAATCCCTTAGCAGTTCACCCCGAGGACACCCCACTATGCCCCGCTTACCAGCCACCTAGACTGACAGGATACAAACTTGTGGTGATGTTTTCCACTGTAAAAGCACCATAAGCTCAGAGCGCCCCTGCAAGGCGGACAGGGCAGGATGGACTGGGGGACTTCTAACCAGGGAAGCTGCCACACTGAGGCAGCTACCATGCGCTGAGGCTACCATGCGCTGAGGCTGTGGGCTGTAGCACCAATGTGCCCAGAGCTGCACTCTTGCCCTTATTAGAACAGAATCCGAGCCCTAGCCAGTTTGGTTCAGTGGATAGAACGTCGGCGTGCGGACTGAAGGGTCCCAGGTTCGATTCCAGTCAAGGGCACATGCCCGGGTTGCGGGCTCAATCCCCAGTAGGGGGTGTGCAGGAGGCAGCTGATCAATGATTCTATCTCATTGATGTTTCTATCTGTCTCTCCCTCTCCCTTTCTCTCTGAAATCAATAAAAATATATTTTAAAAAAGAACAGAATCTGAAGCTCAGCCCTGCCTGGCCCAGGTGCTCTCTCCTCACTGCCTGCACTGGGCACACACTATTGCTGAAAGTGCTGCCCCTTCCCTGCCAAAGCACCTTATGGCAGCTTCCTTTCAGATGGCTCAGCAAAGTAAAGAAGATGTGGTACATTTATGGGATCTGAACTCCAAACCTTCACAAACGGTGTTGTGTGGGCCATTGGGGGACCCAGGAATCGGCTTCCAGCCAGGGCGGCAGCGGCACACGTAGCTGCCCACAGTGTTGAGGCAGTGGGTGGTTTTGTGGCAGGGTTTTTGTCCCGAGGTACATTCATTCACATCTGAGGGCAAAGCCAGAGCATCAGGCCCTCCCTGACCCCACTTCTCATTGCCTGAGGATCCTACTGTCAGTACACATGGCACCACCTGGTGACCTTCAACTTCACCCTCAAAGCACGTTACGGTGACCTCCCTACAAGATGGAAATGGCAGGGACCATAGTCTCCAGTTTTTAGGTGGCAAATCCAGGAGGGAAACTGAGTCACAGGGGCTAGGTTTCTTGACCAAGGACTCCTGCCTACACCCTCCTGGGCCCTGGCCCTGGTTCCCTTCTGGGAACGAGAAGTCACACCTCCCCCTGCTGCATGTGACAGATGAGGAAAGGGAAGGGTCGGGGGTGCTCACAGGGGCTCCATAGGAAACCCCAGGCCCAGAAGACCCTGCCATCACCCAGCTCTGTGGAAGGACTTTTCAAGGAGGTGAATCCTTAGGCAGGGCCTTGACAGGGAACCTGAAAATCTTCTCCTGCCTCCTGGGGCTGCGGGGCCTGCGTCGGCTCCTTCCCCAGCTCCATCCAGTCCAGTCTCACAGCGTCCTCCCGGGGCCTCTACCTTTGCACAGCTTTGGGTCCTCTGGGTTCAGCTCAAATCCTGGTGGGCACGTGCAGGTGTAGCTGCCATGGGTGTTGACACACTCGCTGCGGCTTTTACAGATTCTGGGGTTCAACTGACATTCGTCCATGTCTGCAAGGGGAAGGAGAGGGTGGTGGATTCCTACAGCCATGGGCAGCCTTCAAACCTGGGATTCAGCCATGTTTCCTGCCATGGAAGCGTCTGAAGGCCCCTCTGCCTTCTGCCAGGAGAGTGGTGCCTTTTCTAATTCATATAGAGGTGTCCTGTGGGTAAGCATGGTGGCCTAGATGCTCTGTTGTCCAGATGTGGCCAGAAGCGGCCCAAGTCCTCCCTCTGACTCCTTGCACCACCACCTCCTCTCTGGGCAGCTCCCAGCTAGGGCAGGGACATCACTGCCACCTGTGTCCCAGCCTGAGGACTTGGGCAAAGGCCAGGCTGGGCCTTCCTGGAACCAAGTGCGGGAGAAGTGCTGCAGGCCCTCAGCAGGCTCCTTTCGGTGGCCTTGGTCCTGACTCCCCTGGGTGGTGCTGTGGGATGAGCTCTCCTTGGAATCCTGGTGACTCTGGTGAGACAGCACCCTCCCATCCACATGACTTCTGAGACTCCAGCCCATGGAGATGGACCGAGAACCACCCCTGAGCCTGACCCCTCGCGGACAAGGCTTTTAGGCCGGGGCCCAGAATGTGAAAATGATGCCAGATAGGCCAGGGCCACCTGGACAGTGGGTGCCAGGCCATGAGGGCAGTGGGGCTGACATCCAGCCATGCAGCCTTGGGGTGGTGAAGGTGCCCCTTCTGATCCCCCTGATGGCATCCCCTGGACTGGCAAGGAGTGATGAGAACCCACATGTGAGCTTGATCAGCGGTGGGCAAGGGCTGGGTGCCTGGAGCGGGGAGCAGCGGCTGATGGGTGAAGAGTGGCAGGTGTGTCTGTCATCTGGCTCCTTGTTCTACCACCAGGGACACAGTCCTGTGGGCCTTCCCTAGAGGGGCTGAGCTCTGTCTTCTGTAGCCCCATGGCCTGGGCCCCCATGGCACCTGGGTTTACCTCCTTGGAAGAGGATTGAGCCCGGGGCAATGGTCCCCGATGACACCCCCTCTTGTCACCTGGTCCAGGTGGGAGCCTCTTCCTTCACCCAACTCTCAGAGCTTGGGGCTGGGTGGGGAGGTCGACGTCACCCAGTCCACCCCAACATGTAACCCATCTGGATCCGGTCATCAAGCTGCCCACCGTCCTGAGAATTGAAGTTGTGGGGGAGGGTCAGAGTGGACGCTTGCTTGGGGGAATAGATGGAGGCCGAGTGGCAGAGAATTGGAGTCAGGGTATCAGGAGGCAGCTTCTCCAGCTGGGGCTGTGGGCCAGAGGTAATTTTCTTGAGGGGGTCCCTGGGCCATCACGGCCCGGGGGGTCTGGGAGGGCCTGGCATGGCTGCCCTGTGTGGGCTCCGGTGGCATCAGGTCTCATCCAGCAGGCACTGGCGATGGGGAAGAGGACGGTATTGTTCTGGAATGCACTGCGCCATGAGCTCTCGAAGTATCTTGACTGCCGCCCTCGTGTGTTTTATGCAATAAGACGCCAGGTGAGCAGGCTCCGAACTTCTGGGATGGCCTCTGCAGAGGGTTCTGAGTCGTGCGGTTCAGAGAGGGTTGGGAGACCAGGTAGTGCGTAGGATGGCCCTTTGATGCCTGGAGAAAGAGGGGTGAGCGGCCGAGGAAGGGGCCCAGGTCTCCTGCTCAAGGCAGACCTTGTGGGCCATGACGCGAGCAGACAGGTCCTCAGGTCGGCAAAGGCTGGAATGCTGAGGTGGGCAGGTGCCCAGAAGTCCCAGCTGAACCCGTCACAAAGCTAGGGCTTCAGGTGGCAGGTCCTGATCCAAACCCGCAGCAGCTCTCTCCCTGAGGTGCCTCCTCTGCCACCTCACTCTTGTTCGGCCATGTCTCTGCCCAGCAGCTCTGGCCCTGTCTCTCAGCCTGGCCTGTTCCTGACACAGCCACACACCTCAGTACCCACAGCACCGCCTGCGTGCAGGGCTTGCCATCGTGCAGGCACGCTGAGTGGGACCCATGACCACCGCTGCGGTTGTGCAGGTGGCTCACTGCACAAGGGAGTCCAGCCAAGGAGGCAACTGGGGGCTAAACACCAGCTCGCTCTCCATTCCCCAAACACACCATGTTCACCTGGAGACAAGGGACATGTTTCCAATTCACATGAAGGCTGTGCCCTGTGCGCAGGCTACACATCGGGGGCATAACGTCCCCCCACAGAGGCCCCTGTGGACCAGCAGTGCCGTGGATGGAGCCCTCCCGCTGGGCTCCAGGCAGGTGCAGGTGCCCCCTTCCTTCCCACCAGGAGGCTCTGCCACCTCCCTCTGCACGCAGGGCAGGCCTGGGGACCCAGCTCAGAGCCCCCAGGATCCCCAGCTCGGCCTCCTCCTCCCCTCTCTGTGTTCTTCACTAACCCCCTCTCTCTGGGTGAGTCATGGCTTCTGCCTGACCACTGCTGGCTGCATTTGCCTGCGGATGCCTGAAGCCCCTTTCCTGCCCACCTGCTTTCCCTGGAAAGGGGCAAAGCCTGGTGATGCATGGAGGCCTGGCTCCTCTTGGGTCCCTGGTGAGGGGCTGGGCCAGGCCAGCTGTTCTGAGTAGCCACCCGGGGTACGTCCCCTGGGATGTCCAACGCGGAGAGGGTTGTAGATCAGAATGAGTGTGGTCTAAAAGCCCAACAGCCACCACTGTGTTGTGCTCTAAGATCTCATATACTTTCCCAGCGGTTCTGTGAGGTAAGCACCATTGTCACTCCCTTTTACAGATGGGTAAACCGAGGCACAGACAGGTGAAGAACGTGTCCAAGGTCATACAGTTAACAAAAGTTTTTATCTGTAAAAGGTAGGCTCTCTCTCTCTCTCTCTCTTTTTTTTTTTTATACTGAATCACAATGATATTATCACATCTCGCACATTACCAGTGATTTCTGAATAAGTGTCCTGACTGGCGCTGCATACACAGCTGTCAGGTAGCAATACCAGGACTTGGGTCCTTGGCTCTCATGCCACCCTCCTCTCTGTGCTAGTGGGACAGGCACAGGCACACTTGTCCCACTCAGACCTGGGGCTGCACCCCTCACCAGGGCCCGGCACCCTGTATGTCGCAGGAATGGCTCTGGTGACTCCAAGCCTCATGGACAGGGAGATGGAAGATGCGGGTCATTCTTACCTTGACACGTGTTCTCTTTCGCATCACTGAACTTTGCTGCCTCAGAAACAAGCCTGTATCCTGGGATGCATGTGCAGTAGTAGCTCCCCACTGTGTTATGACACTCTGCGACTTTTCCACAGAGAGTCCCTGGCTTGCCTTGTTCACATTCGTCAATGTCTGCAACAAAACGGGATAAAGGGTCACCTCCCGAAGCCATGAGTGCCCTCAGGGCAGAGAGCTTGGTCCCATCCCTAGCATGGAGCCTGATGCTCAACCAGTGTCTTTTGGGAAATAATTAGACTCAGGCAACATTGCTGTGGCTGGAGCAAACCATTCCTGAAACCCACCAAATCAGCTCTGCTCTGCTCAGCTTTCTGTCTGTCTCCTGGATTTAGATACAGGAGCAAGTGCTGAAGTGGTGGGTGAGTAGAAGCTCAGCATCCCCCGCCCCAGTCTTCCCTCTGTACGAAGCCATGTTTATTCACTTCTCATTTTCCACCTTCATTTCTTTTCCTTTCTCTTTTCTCTGTCCTTGATGATGGTCTGAGAACAAAGGCTGAGGCTACCAACCACCATCCCGTCTCCATGTAGCCCTCCACCACCCCAAGCCTCTGTACCTTCACAAGTTTCCTCGTGCTGGAGGATGAGCTTCCCAGATGAAGATTTGAATCCCCGATCACAGAGACAGGCAGTGCCATTGACACATGAGGAGTTTTCAGGGCACGGCCGGCGACAGGCAGAGGCTGTGGGACGGAGACCATGGTCAGAAGATGAGGGCTGAGCCAGAGGCTGGGGAGGGGTGTTGGGAGGGACAACCCTGAGCTTCCTCCTGCAACAGGCCTTTCTCTGCCTGGGCTGAGAGGTGAGGTGGGGGTTGGGACTCTGGCTGGGGACTGAGTTACTCCCAGCAGACTCACCCCTGGTGCTCTGGGGTCCATCTTCCAACAGAATCAGCAGGACACACAGCGCTGGAACAGAGAGATGGAGGGTCAGGGGGGACACAGAACAGGGAAGGGAGGCCTGAGGGTGACACATCTGAGGGAAGCGGCGGCTCACCCCTCCCAGGCTCAGGCTCTGTCCATTACTCAAGGAGAGAGTGGGCAGGTGGCACCTCCCTGCCCTCCAGTGCCCATGGCCAGAGGGTCTGCACCCATCGCCTGAGGTGGCTTTCAGGAACTTAAGGATGGGGAGGGGCCCGAGCCTGGCAGGGGTCTTGGCTTCTGCTGATCTGTGGGAAGAAATTCAGGAAACATACTGGAGCCAGATGGCTTTGGTTCTACTCCCAGACCTTGGTCAGATGCCTCATTTCCTCAGTTTCCCCTTCTGTGAATGGGGATGAAGAGGAGATCCATTTCCTAGAGTGTGAGGGTTAAGCAGACAAGTACTGCCTGGTGTGTCAGAGTGCTTACTGCCGTCCTTTCTTTATGTGAAAATGAAGGGGTTGGGCCAGGTGTCCTCTCAGAACTCCCAAATCTAAGGTGCTCCAACCCACACTCTTCCTCAGGGACACAGTTGCAAGCACACTGCACCCACATCTGTCCACCACAACGACCAGCTTGGGACCCAGTGGTGACATTTCACGCCCTGGCTCCCTGCACACAGGAAGATGCTGGGGGCTCATGTTAGAGGTGGAGCTACACAGGCTCCCCAATCCTGCTCTTCCTGCTGCTCAGGGCACCCCATCCCAGGGCATGTCCTGGGGGGTTCTCCTTAAGTCAGCAGGGGGTCTATAGAGAGGAGGACTTCCTTGCCCGTTCACCAGAGAGACAGACAAGGAGACAGATGGAGAGAAAATAAAGAGGAGGGAGGGAGGGAGGGAGAGAGAGAGAGAGAGAGAGAGAGAGAGAGAGAGAACTAGAGACTTAGAGGAGAAAGAGGGATACAGAGATGGAAGGAAAATGAAGAGATGAAAGAGAGACAAAAGACAGAGAAATGGAGAGAGAAACAGAGGCAGAGTTAAGAAGACAGTAATATAGAGATGGACAGAGAAATAGGAAGCTCCTAGAAAGGAAGAGACACAGATGCCAGAGATTAGATGGAGAGAAATGAGAGATAGAGAGATTGAGAGCCAGATAGAGAAAGAGAAGAAAAGGGAGGGGGGAGTGAGTGCGGTGCCTGGGCAGCAGGTGGGGTGTGGGGAGGGCTTGAGGGATCCATCCAGTCCCTGCAGATCTAGAGATGCTGGGGAGGCAGCCCAGACCCAGATAATCCAGGGAGACCAGATGGGGGCAGCGGGTGGAGGGATGGGGGCCAGGGAGGCAGAGCAGGAACGAGTCACTTCCTGGGCCAAATGAAGGCATAACTCATGGCTCCCAGTCCCCCATGGAGGGGCTCCCAGTCCCCCATAGAGGGGCTCCCAGGGGAATTTTGGGATGGATCCTTGTGAGCACAACTTGAGGAGCTGTGGAGGGTGCAGACTGGAGGGCCCCCTGAGCACTCAGTCCCAATGCCCAAGCTTGATGCCCCTCAGGCCAGCAGAGGGCAAAGACCCCCACACCCTCCCCAAGGCCTCGAAGATGCGGTGAACAGGCTAGAACTCCTGTCTTCCTCCTCTCTGGCCACAGGGTTTGGTTAGTTCTCCCTTTGGTGGAACCCACTTCCTCTTTGTAGGACAGACCACAAAATGACCTTCCCTGGCAGCGTGGGCCCTGGGCCGATTTGTAGCACCGTCCATGCTCACAGTTACCCTAGAAGACAGGGCTCTGTTTATGCCCACTCTGCAGATGGACAAACTGAGGCTCAGAGCCCAGAAAAGACTTATGGAGAAACTGGCGAAGAGGGGGCTGGGGAAGATAGAAGTGAGGGGTCAAGTTCCCCAGACCCTGCAGGGAGGAGGTTCTCTGTGCTGAGCTGGGCTTTCCTGCCCCACCACAGAGGCTGCTGGGCCAGACCTCCACCTGGGGCCCAGCACGTCACCCAAACAGGAGTCTGGAGAGGGGTGCCTGGCCCTGCTCCCAGTCCCATCAGGTTTGCATTCCCCTAGCTGAGCCCTGAGCAGTCAGATTCCTGCCTGGGGCCCCTGTGGCAGGGGTGGGGCAGTCATTCTCTCCTTGCTCCTCCTGCTAAGGATCCCCACCCCCCTCCGCCCCAACACCCAAACCCACTAGTGAAATAATAATAATAGTAGCATTAACAACAACAACAATAATGTTACTTAATTCTCACTGTGAACCAGGACTCAACCCTTAACACAAGCCTGTGAAGTGGAGACCAGCCTTGCTCTGCCCCATTTCTCAGACGTGGAGAGTGAGGATCAGGGGCTCTGTGACTTGGCCCCTGACACATCGCCGCCTTCAGCTGTGCTCCACACGGACTCCACAAAAATCATCTAATTGTAATCATGCAACAGGCTATGTCAATTACACCTCACTTTCATAAAAAAACAAAACAAAAAAAAAAAAACAGCTCGCGCCTGGCACCCTGGGCCAGCACAGGGAGCCCCATCCCTGTGGCCTGGGGAAGTTCTGAGTGGCACCCAAATGTCATTTCTTAACTCTCTTTGTTGCCTGGTTGCCCAGGCAACGGGCTGCCCTGATAACCTGATAACCGTTAGAGCCACCCTGGGTGGGGCGGGAAGGGAGGCGAGGGGGAAGTCACAGCAAAGCCCAGGTTCAACCCACAGCAGCAAAGCCCTTCAGCGCACAGCTGAGTCCCCGCTGGGTCTCTGGGCTTCCCCTGCCACACAATGGGAGAAGTGTGGGGGTCACCCGGCTGTGGAAGGGTCCCCCTTAGCTCCCTAGCCCCCTCTCTGCCATCTGTTAGGAGTGACTTCCTGAGGGGGTCACAGCACTCATTCGCCCCTTCTCTTCCACCTGCTTCAGTTTCCCCTCTTAGGGAGCAGCTTCCAAAGTGGATCTGGAAGGAGCGTGAAGATCCCTCTGGGGTGGGGAACAGACCCTTAGAGCCCTCGGGGGGTTCCTGCTCGGGAGAGAGGGTTCCTGGGCACTGCCAGCTGCTCTCCCATGTGCCGTGGCTCCCGCCTAACCATGCGGCTTCCTCCATGTCAGGCCCCAGAGCTGCCAGCGGTGCCTCCTATTTCTCCATGGGTGGGGGTGGTGTGGGGAGACTGGAAAATGGAGGCACCAAAGGGGTGCTGCCAGGGGCTCCCTTACCCCTCCCAGAGGGGTCCCCAAACTCTTACCCTGTAGGATGTGAAAGGCGCTGAGGCGGGGACCTTCCATGGTGACCTGAGCTGCCAGCAGGGGAAGAAGCGGTTGGGCCGTCCGAGTCCCCAGGCGGGGCAGCCGCGCCTTTATAAAGTGTGTGGGCGGGACCCACTGCCCCAGGCCCCGCCCGCAACTGGTGGGGCAGCTGGAAGCCCACAGGAAAGTGCAGTAAAAACACAGCCCCGGGGGCAAAGCACTGGCCCCCCCCCTCCCAGTCCCCTCCCTCCCTCAACACACACACACACACCTCAGAGGTGTCACCTGCTCTCAGATCCTTGGCCAGCAGCTCCACCGTTTGAATTTCTGACAAACACTCTGAGCCCTGGGGCTCTAGGCACATATCCCAGTGGCCCAGGCAAATGGGGGCCGTGAGGGCCGGGGTGGGGGAGTCTTGCCCCAGGACTGTTTAGTTTCCGGAGGGGCCATCGCCAGGTCAGAAACCCCTCGGTGCTTTCACTTTGGGGACTCCCCTGTGCTCACGGCCTTGGCATGTCCTAGTCTCCAAACCCAGCCCCTGACCTAACAGTACCTCCCCCCATTTCTCAGAGTAGGAAACTGAGGCACAGAGAGTTCGGAGTCGAGTAGGAGCTGCAGGAGCGTGAAGGTGTCAGGGATGCCAGGCAGGCACCAAGAAAAGACATGTCAGACACCCAGGCGCCACCACGCTGGAGACAGCCTTTCTGGGCGAGGTTTCCCCTGGTGGGAAACTTACATTTCAGGGGAGTGTGGGCACCACGTTAACCCACAGAGAATCACATGATAGGAAAGCTGTTTCCTTTTTGAATAAGTCACACGACTGGCTTGTCTCTGGGGCCATCTAGCAATTTTTAAAATTTGCTGTTACTTATAAAGCGCGTAATCCGGGCCGGGCCTGACTGTAGGTGCTGTGCCTATTTCAACCGTTGACTCTGCGAACCCTCTATGAGGCAGGTTCGTCTCTGCTCCCCATTTACAGGGGGGAGGCTAAGGCACAGCTAACCTGTAGCTCAGCAGAGATCCAGGGCAGGAGAAGGTCTCTAGGGTGCTAATGTGTCTTTAACACCTCAGTGGCCCTGAGGTTTACCCCGCTAGCCACCTTGGTGCTATGTTCCTTGTGCTGTTATTTTAAGTTTAGGAAGTCCCAGGGCAACACAAAGCGTTTGCCAGTGATAACATCAATATGCTGTTTCCTTCTGAAATGAACGAATGAGTCAAGGATGCAAAAGTGTAGAAAAATTAAAGAACATGTGAAGTCCATCATAGTTCGAAAGGGGAAGATTGTGGTCCTGGAAAAGTAAAGTCACCCATGGCTGAGGGCAGAGAAGCACCCCCATCCCTAGAATTAACCCCTTCCTACCCACTGTCATTCCCTTGACCTGGACAGGGGGTTGGGGGGGGGGTCCCACCAGGGTGCCTGAGGGGCCTGGGGGAGGGAGTGGACACTGGAGGAGGCTGGGAGGGGAGAGGGCCAGGCCAGTCTTTTTTGGGTCCCCCCCCCCACAATGCTGTAAACCCCAGGTCTGGGCATCCTGCCTTATAGGCCAAGGTGTGATTCCTGGAGAAGCTGGGGGTGGGCGGGGAGGGGGGGGTGGGACGGGGGGATCCCAGCTTGGGGCAGGGAGGCTGGGCCCCAGGGCGTTGTTCCCACACTGTCCACATGATGATCCATTGCTTTGCCTGCTCCTCCCCTGGGATGTGCCTTGGGCCCTTGGAGCAGGTCTAACCTGTCTGGAGCTCAGTCTTCCTATCTGAGGAATGGGATTAAAATACCTACCCGGCCCTAACCGGTTTGGCTCAGTGGATAGAGCGTCGGCCTGCAGACTGAAGGGTCCCAGGTTCGATTCCAGTCAAGGGCATGTACCTTGGTTCCGGGCACCTCCCCAGTAGGGGGTGTGCAGGAGGCAGCTGATCGATGTTTCTCTCTCATCGATGTTTCTAACTCTCTATCCCTCTCCCTTCCTCTCTGAAAAATCAATAAAATATATTTTAAAAAAATGCCTGCCCGCTGGCCTCACGCAGCAGGGTGAGGAAGAACTGGGTAACATACTGGGAAAATGCATTGAGATGTTTGCTGCAAGCTTGGGGGAGGCCTGAAGAGGAACATCCCGCCACCGCCACTATAACCTGGCCGGTCAGCAAGCCCGATGGCTCTGACTTCACTACACCCCAAATCTCTCACTTCTCCTCACTGGCCCCCTCCCTGGTCTAGTCCCATCGTCGCCCATGTTGGTGCCCTGGCTCCTGTCCCCACACTTGTTCCCCTCACTGTGGACCAAGGGTGCCTGGGACTGCCTGAGTCAGGCACACCCCTCCTCTGCTCAAGAGCCCTCTATGGCTCCCACTTCACTCAGCATAAACTTCTAATGGTGCAGACTGCCCTGCAAGCTCTGCCCCGGCACCTCCCTGCCCTCAGCTCCCTCTTCAGTCTCCTTCGTCACTTGGCTACCGGTTTTTCCTGGTGGAAAACCCCAGGCACATTCGACCTCAGTGTCTGACCTATGCAAGGGCGGCTATCTCTGCCTGGAGCACCTGGCCCTGATAATCTCCAGGCTCCCTCCCTCCTGTGGACGAAAGGGGCCACATGCTGACCTGACAAGCTCAGGAGAGGCCTGCATGGCAGTCTTGCAAACTCAGAGACCTAAAGTAACCACAAAGGGTGGTCTGAAATTAAACTTTAACTAAAAGCAGTTATGGTGGGCAGTTACGTCCTGGGCCAGAATCTTCACTAGCAAGGTCCACCTTTACCTTAACGGAGCCTATCAGTCTTTTTGCATCTAAGATAACATATCCTTGAAATGTCTGGGTAACTTGTGACTTCCCTTTTTATGGAGACCCTGGGGCACTGCCAGGTGTGCTGGGCCCAGGACAGATAGAACAGTTTCCTTCATTTATCATGTTAACTGTTCCTGTCCATCATTTTACTTTTTATCCAATCCCGGAGGTTTCCCCGCTTTGCTTTATCCCTCCTCCTTAATCTATCACCAGTGAATTTCATGTAACTCACCTATGTCCCTCCTTTGATTGCAATGTATAAATACGAATGTAATCCCGCCATTCTCCGGAGCATTATCTCAATTCGTTGAGGTTTTGCTTCCCGGCATATGTCGACAGTTTGGCTCAAATAAACTCACAAAAATTCTTTACAGGTTTCAATGGTTTTTTACGTTAACACTCCTGTCATTCATGTCTTTGCTCAAACATTCCCCGACCTATCTCCCAAGTCTGATACGTAATCCTCCTCCATCCGCAGCAACCCTGATGGTTCCCCACTTTGCCCATTCTCTGTAGCACCTCATCAGACCCCATCATGGAACTTACCTGCTTCCCTGTTTACTGTCTGCCCTCCACCCCACAGACTGTGAGCCCCGAGGGCAGGACTTTGACCCCTTTGTGTCTCTGCACCTTGCAGGTCCCAGCTAGTGATCCCACCCCTGCTGCTGCCCCCACTGAAGGAAACCCCCTCGGGCTTCCTGATCTGGCCCCACTGGAGTGTCCACATTACTCCCCCTCCTTCCTTGAAGTTCCAGCCCCGCTGACCTATTTGGCAGCCCTTCGGACAACCTGTGACCTCTGTTCCACATGGTGTGAGGCAGGGACATGGGTCCCCATTAGTCAGATGGGAAATGGGCACCTGGGGGCTTGGGCCACTGGCCTGAGAGTCCTCAGCTAGGAAGTGGCTGACCAGGATTATCCAACCAATAATAATAAGAATATTATTCTATTTATTGTTATTGTCATTGTCACAGCTGCAACAGGAGCAATTGTCATGGTGAGTGACAGTAGTCACCCAGCACCCTCTGGGTGCCTGGCCCTCTTCTAAGCACTTCACAGGGATTGAACTCACTTATCTTCCCAGGAGCCCTAGGAGGCAGGTGCTGTGCTTTGCATTAGACAGATGGGGAAACAGAGGCACGAAATGGTGAAATGACTTGCACAGTCACAGGGCAGTCCCCCTTCCCACCTCCCATCTCCCATCAGAGGTCCCGGGCAAAACCCTCCTCTTCCACTTTTGGACCATGTGGCCTCAGGCTGGTTACGTGACTTCTCTGGGCCTCAGTTTCTCCGTCTGTGAAATGGTCAGAACCTCGGTGAGCACAGGTGAGGGTTGTAGGGGAGTGACAAGTTGCAGGGGCTCAGAGTGGATGTTATGTGCTGTCAACCCAGCAGTTAGGATGGCCGTCTTCTCTGCAATGCCCTCTGCTGTGCGGAAGACAAGGGGACCTCAATGTCCTGCCCCCCCTTCTGGTGCCACCAGCCCATGCCCAGCACCCTTCCAAGCCCCAGGAGAGGCAGGGTCAAATGGGGTCTCCGGATGGAAGGGGGCGTAACAGGAAGCCCCCTGCCTGGGACACAATGGCAGAGGAAGGGGCCGGCCAGCCCCACACGGATGAGCCCAGCTGCTGGCTCCAGGAGGGCGGCACAGCTATTGTGAGGCCAGACAGCTGTCCCCAAGCAGGAAGCCCCAGAGTGTGAGGAAAGGGGGTGGGAGGCTGCTGGCCAGCTCTGACCCCAGACCCAGGGTCAGGAGGGACAATGGACCCTTTGTCTCCTCCTGCAGGCTGGACACCTGGATTCCCCCCAGGCCAGGCTTTCAGAGTCTATTTGACCAGATTGGTCGCACCCTGCCCAGCCCCGGCTGGCATCCTCCTGAGCCCTGACCCCCACCCAGCCCAGCCCAGCCCAGCCCAGCCCAGGGAGTGCGGAGGCAGCAGGGCTGAGCGGGCCATACTTATAGTTCCCTGGCACTGCTGAGTGAACTAAATATAGAAGCTGAGCTATTTGAGGCCTTGGCCTGGGGCAGCGTGGGGGCAGGGGCACCGCACGTGTGCCTCCCTGGCCTGGGTCCCCAAGATTTGCCTGGGCCTCTCAGTTCCTGGGGCTGGGGCTGGGGGAATCACGGGGGCAGGGTGGGCAGTATGTCTGCTTGAATGGGGATACAGACCTGGTGGCGGAGCCCAAAGCGATGGGGGCGGAAGCAAGAGGCTGTGATGCGTTAGAGCAGCGATTTTCTTTCTTTTTTGTTTTTCCCACGCCCCTCAACCTTTTTCATCTCATGGCCCACATGAACTAATTACTAAAATCCTTCAGCACACCAAAACTATAGATTATATTTTTTGCTGATCTGACCCCAGAAAAGTATGATTTTAATGCATTCATGGCTAGTGTTAGCTGTTGTCATTTTTTATTTGACTGTTAAGGGTAAAGAGGCCAGTGCCCCTGACTAACTAGTCAGGTAGTGCATGTTTTAAAAATCCTTGCAGCACACCCGTTAAAAATCTTGAAAATCGCTGCCTCAGGGGGACGCGGTTCTGAGGGCCAGAGGAGGAGAGTGAGTTTGTGGCTGGGGTCCCAGCACCCACTTCCTCGGCCCCCTTCACCCCAAACTCCTACTGTGGAAGGAAATGGGGGTTGAGCTGTCACCCCTGAGTGTTTTCTGCTTCTAGGAAATGAAGGCCTCAGGAAACTGCAGGGACACCCCCAAACCCCAAACAAAACCCAGCTCCTAGCAACCTACTTCCCCATCAACTGCTGAGCTCACTGGGGGCTGGGCTGGGGGCTGTGACATGGGCTGGGGGTGGGGTTTGGTTATAAATAGCAGGTTTATAAGCAGCTGCCAAGACAGCCAGGCAGGGCTCCCCCGGGGTGAAGCGGAGAGGGCGCCTAATGGGGCAGCTGGACCTCAGAGTGGCCCTAGCTTCACCCCCTCCCAGCTATCGCCAAGATTTGGGGAAGTAACAGCCAACTGAAGGGCGAGTTATTTAAAAGGGGCAACACCAATGATCCTTACGGCAGCCCAGGAACACGATGGCCGTTAAGACTTTGATGGAACCTCAATGCCCCCCCTGCCACTGGATAGAGTGGATTGGAATATTACACAACAGTGAAAAAGGCCCCGGGGCAGGCAGCAAGATGGCTAGGTCGCAACAACATACGCCTTTCTCGATTCTAAACACTGAGTGATGAGCAAACATCTTAATTTGCTTGGTGGATTTTGTAGTTGAATCTTGTTTTTTTCAGCTTTCTTGAGGTACAATTGACAAAATTGAAATATATTTAAAAGCTATGACCTATGATTTAGTTGTAGTAGAATCTCGAGCAAAAATAGAAGACCCCGCCCTGGCCGGTTTTGCTCAGTGGATAGAGCGTCGGCCTGCGGACTGAAGGGTCCCAAGTTCGATTCCGGTCAAGGGCATGTACCTTGGTTGTGGGCATATCCCCAGTCGGGAGTGTGTAGGAAGCAGCTGAACGATGTTTCTCTCTCATTGAGGTTTCTAACTCTCTATCTCTCTCTCTTCCTCTCTGTAAAAAATCAATAAAATATATATTTTTTTTTAAAAATAGAAGTCCCCAGAGCCCCATACAAAAGCCACCTTTGCCATAAAGCTCAGTCACGGAGAAAATGAAACAAGATGAGGTGTACGAAAACAGAGAAACGAAAAATGAACGAGAGAATACAAAACAGAATTTGGGGTGGTGGAGGGAGAGCGCTGGGTCATGTCCCAGTTCTTGGTGGGGGGCTGATGGGAGGGCCTTCTAGGATAAAAAAATAAAGTAAAATTAATAAAGCAGATCATGGGTGGACCAACAGTCACGAGAATTATATTTCACTGATTCTGTGAACCTGAGACCCTGTAAAACGGATCCGGCCGGTTTGAAATGAATAAAACTAAAAAAAAAAAAAGACCGTACCCTTTTATGTAATGCTGTTTACTTTGAATTTATATTAGTTCACACAAACACTCCATCCATGCTTTTGTTCCGGCCCTCCGGTCCAGTTTAAGAACCCATTGTGGCCCTCGAGTCAAAAAGTTTGCCCACCCCTGCTCTAATGAGAAGTGGTTAGAAAGTGGCATTGAGGAAGCACAGGAAGGAAAGATGGGAAGGGTGTGGGTGGCCAGAGGAGGGAGGCCCAGCTGGGGAAGGGGATCAGCTGGGGGCGAGGGGAGGGGGCAGTGGAGGAACTGACAGTGGCCAACAGGAAGCTGTGTGGTGCGGAGCTGGGAACACTCAGTGCTGTTTGGTGTCTTTCTCGAAGCTCGCGGCCTCTTCCCCATTCTGCAAGGGCTCCTGGGAGTGGCGGGCTGGGGGCTGGCAGTGCCCAGTGACGATGGGCTCCTCCCTCCCTGGGGCCCCTCAAGGGGGTCCCAGAATGTGGGCCAGGGTGGGAAGGAAGGGGTTTAGGCTGAGTGCCCAGGTCAACCTCTCTTTGTGCCTCAGTTTCCCCAGCTGAGCCCCCGCCCCATCAGGTTTTTGGGGTCTTGGGCAATGGTGCTGATGGTCATGACCAGTCTCAGAAAGAAGTGATGTATTCTGAGAGCCAGGGGCTTCAGTAAGAGTAAACCCATCCCCAGCACTCTATCAGATTGGGGTCTCCCTTCACCAGCTGGAAAAACAGTTTGGCACTTCCTCAAAAGTTAAACAGAGGCCCTGGCTGGTGTGGCTCAGTTTTGTTGAGTGACATCCCATGTACCAAGAGGTCACTGGGAACAAACCAGTGTCCATCAACAGGTGAACAAAATGTGGTCCATCTACACAAAGGAATAGTACCCAGCCACAAAAAGGAATGACATTCTGATAGAGGTGGTCGGCACCCAACATTATGAACACGCTGAATGCCACTGGATTGTTCCCTTTTAAATGGCCAATGTCACCAGGCCGGTGTGGCTCAGTGGCTGAGTGTCGACCTATGAACCAGGAGGCCACGTTTAATTCCCAGTTAGGGCACATGCCCAGGTCACTGGCATGATCCCCAGTGGGGGGCAGTAGGAGGCAGCCAACTGATGATTCTCTCTCATCATTGATGTTTCTATCTCTCTCTTCCTCTCCCTTCTTCCCTGAAATCAATAAAATTATCCTATATAATAAAAGCCTAATATGCAAATTGTCCCCTCAGGCGGTCATTGGACCGGGAGTTTGACCAGGAGACTGGGAGTTTGACTGCTCGCTATGACATGTGCTGACCACCAGTGGGGGGGTGGGCGGTGTGGAACATGGCGGGCGTTGGCAACAAGGTGCTGGCAGCGGGCAGCAGTGGAGGCACTGCTGGCCCCGATGGGCCCCAATAAGAGCGGGACCACGGCGGGATGGTGGACCAGACTTCGACCAGCATAGCAGTGGTGGTGGTGGTGGGGGTAGGGGGTTGGGGCCTGCCCTGATCAATTGCCCCACAGGCAGGATGGTGAAGCAGGTGAGGGGGCAGGGCCAGGCCAAGGTGGGGTGCCAGGCAGGGCTGCAGGGCTGCGAGGCTGGGGGCGTGAGCTGGGGCCTTATCTCCACAGGCCACCCCAAGGGATCCCACCCGTGCACAAATTCACGCACCAGGCCTCTAGCATTAAAAATAAACGAATAGTTCTGGCTGGTTTGGCTCAGTGGATAGAGCATCAGCCCATGGACCAAAGGGACCCAGGTTTGTTTCTGGTCAAGGGCATGTATCTTGGTTGCAAGCTCCTCCCCAGCCTGGGCCCTGGTCAGGGCTCATTCAGGAGGCAACCAGTCGATGTGTTTGTCTCACATCAATGTTTCTCTCTGTCTTTCCCTCTCTCTTCTACTCTCTCTAAAAGTCAATGGGAAAATAGCATCTGGTGAGGATGAACAGAAAACAAACAAATAAATAAATAAATAGCCAGTTTATGTCATTGTGAGTCTCACCCCAATTTTTTTAAAATCCTGAGTGGGTGATGGCACGGTCCCCCTTGGCATCTCTGCTGTCACAGCCTCTCCTTTGTGGCTCGCAGGTTGCCCCTTAGTTCATCTTTCCACTGTCTGAGATGAAGTAGCGTTACCCTCCTCCTTTTACAGATCTGACAGTCACATATTCACTCAACAGACACTGCATCCCTGGCACAGTGCTAGGCTCTGGGGGTGCACGTGGGAACAAGCCAGAGCAAAACTTCTACCCCACGGGGCTGACAGTCCCACGTGGGAGATCATGAACGTGAAACATGAAACTGTAGTGGAGAATGTCAGGAATGGGAGCTTTAAGCAGGTTAATGAAAGGGGAGGCGGTTGCTGGTGGGGGCGGGGTTGCCAAACTAAGTAGGGTGGTGGGAAGGCCTCCCCGAGAAAGGGACATTTGAGGAAAGACCTGAAGGAAGTGAGGAGGCAAGAGCTATGAAGATATCTGGGGGAAAATGTTCCAGGCAGAGGGAAATGCCCGTGCAAAGGCACTGAGGCAGGGGAGGGCCTGGTGTGGAAGAGGCCTGCGTGGCTGAAGCTGTGAGAGCAAAGGGGAGAGAAGTGAAAGATAAGGCCGGAGAGATAATGGGGTGACATTGTATGCAGCAAGCAATAAAGCCAGAGATGAATTCAAAATATTTAACACCCATCCAAGCGTGGAGGTTGACCAGCTAGATGGAGTTGTCAGCCCTGCGTGGGTTCTCTCCTACACCCTCATTTCTGATGGCCTCCCCTGAGCACCTGGGGGGTTAGGACCCTCCACACAGCTCCCCCTCCCCTGGGGACAGCACAGACCTCCCCACACCAGACTTGAGCCTGGAAGGACCATGTGCCATTTACCGGTGGGGAAACAGGCTAGAGTGGGGCAGGAGCTCTCAGGGTTACATAAATACAAGCAGAGCTGGGGGTCCTGACGCTCTCTACTACCCTGGGGTGGGACCCTGGACTCTGGGTGACTTCCTGCATCCAGCCCCCATCATCATTCACCTGGACCAGTGCAATCACCACCCTGTCCCCACTTCTACCCTTACTCCCCATAACAGCCAGAGGGCGCCTGTGAGCCCCCCTGTCAGGGACCATCCCTCTGCTCAAGAACCCTCCATGGCTCCCACCTCATTCAGGGCAACAAACGCCCAAGTCCTCTCACATGGCCCTGAACACTCTGCCCGTCCCCTCCCTCCCCTCATTCTCGTCTGCTGTCCTCACCGACTCTGTTCCAGCCACATAGGCCTCCTCACTGCTCCTCAACACTTCAGGCAGTTCCCGCCTCAGGGCTTTGCATAGGCCGTTCCCTCTGCCTGCACCGCCCTTCCTCTCCCAGACAGCCACACATTGCCCCCTCACTTCCTTCAGATCTTTGATCAAATGTCACCTCCTCGCTGAGACCTTCTCACCAACCTCCACAAAATTGCAACCATCCCCCGGCTCTTTTAACCTGTTGTACTTTTTTCCCCTTTTTTTCTAAAGCGCTGATCTCCTTCACTTGTTTCCGTTGTTCACTGTCTGCCTTCCGGCAGCGCTCCTGCCACTGCCACGGCTGTGTCCCCTGCACCTTCAACAGAGCCTCGTACGCAGCTGGCGCTCACTAATGGCCGCATAAATGAATGTCGAAGTCTGAATTTATTGCAGCTCTATCTTGGACACTTTTAAACATCTCGATAATTTCTTTCCTTTTTTTAAAAAAAAAATTGATTTCACAGAGAGAGGAAGGGAGAGGGATAGAAACATTGACCCGCTGCTTTCCACACGCCCTCCACTGGGGAGTGAGCCCACACCTCAGACATGTACCCTGACCAGGAGCAGAATCAGTCATCTCTGGGTTCATGGTTGGCACTCAACCCCTGAGCCACACCGGCAGGGCTTCTTTCTATTTAAAAATTTTTTTCCTTGTTCTCTTTCTTCTTATTATTTTTTTAAAAAATATTTTTATTGATTTCAGAGAGGAAGGGAGAGCGAGATAGAAACATCAATGATGAGAGAGAATCATTGGTCAGCTGCCTTCTGCACTCTGTGAGCCTGCAATCTGGGCATGTGCTTGCAGGCCAGCGCTCTATCCACTGAGCCAAACTGGCTAGGGCTTTTTTTTTTTTTTTTTTAAACATTAAGAGCAGTCTCTTTGACCCGTGGCTGGACTAGAGCCTGAGGCTTGGGCCCCCAGGCCCTGGGAGTGCAGGCACAGCCCTGAGACTAGCGATCCTCTACATTTTGCTCCTGGGTGCCTCACCCTCCCCAACAGGAAGTAACATTAACCAAATGTAATATCACCCTCACCTGCCCCCACCAATGTCGGTTTTTCTTTCTTTCTTTTTTGCTGCTTTCCACTATGGAGATGGCCCTGGGTTCCTTTTATAACAGCGGAATAAGATTCCTTCCACATTAATTCATTTAAGAATGAGAAAAAAAGGAAAAGCAAGTTGATTGAAGGAACAATCTGTGTTCCGTGGAGAGAGGGATGCGTGGTGTTTGCGAGCTGCCGATCAACTGCGGGCTGCAGGTCTGGGCGGCCTGCGCAGGCATGACAAGGCCTCGGCCCAGAGCCCCTAGGCGATGCCGTCAGAGCTGGGAGGGCAGAGCGTGCCTCTGGAAAAGCAGCAGCACTTGCTTCTGAGTGGCCCACGGAGGGGCTTTTTCTGAGATCATTTCCTGTTGGCACCTCTGTATGTGGGGGCGTGGCTGTCACGGGTTTCTCGTGGCCCCTGATGTGGGTCTTGACGCCCAGAGATGAAGTTCCGTGGCGGTGCCTTTGCGGAGAGGCCTCCACCACGCTTGCCTCTCGCCCCCCGCGTCTGTCTGACTCCAGCCTGCCCGGTGCCCACCAGGCCCGGTGGCCCCGACATCGGCAGAGACAGGACCCACAGGTGCCCACGCCGAGCTGCCCTTGAAACAGAGTTGTTCAAATGCCCAGACACATGGCCAATCAGCACGTGAAAACACGCTCCGTATCACTAAACATCAGTGAAAGGCAGATCCAAACCACAATGAGATACTGTCACCAGAACCCAGCTCGGCGGCTTGCCCCCGTGAAAACCAACCTGGTTAGACAGATGCTGCTGAAAAGGGAAAGAGTTTTATTATTATTATTTTTTAAATATATTTTTATTGATTTCAGAGAGGAAGGGAGAGGGAGAGAGAGATAGAAACATCATTGATGAGAGAGAATCATTGATGGGCTGCCTCCTGCATGCCTAGCACTGGGGATCAAGCCCGCAACCCCGACATGTGTCCTTGACCGGATTCGAACCTGGGCCCCTTCAGTCCACAGGCTGATGCTCTATCCACTAAGCCAAACCGGCCAGGGCTGGAAAGAGTTTTATTCAAGTGCTGGTCACCGGAGGAGATGGGGGATTCTGGTCACAAAGCCGATCTCCACATCTCAGTGCAGACAGAGGTTTTTATGAGGAGGGAGAGGCAAAGCGGAGCAAAGGAATCAGGGGCGGGGGTTGGAAAGGTCTTTATGTACGGCCAGCGCAGTCCATTCCAGTTAGGTCAAGTGACGGTCTGGTGTGCATCACCCTGGTCTTTGTCATCCTGGCTCTACGTCATCCTGGTTCTAGGGTTGAAGGTCAGCAAATCTCCTGGAACTGGGGTGACTGAAGGTGGGAGTCTGTATCTTCTGAAGTTAGTTCCTAGGATTCTTTTTTTTTTTAAGATATATTTTTATTGATTTCAGAGAGGGAGAGGGAGAGATAGAAACATCAATGATGAGTGAGAATCACTGATAGGCTGCCCCCTGCACGGCCCCCACTGGGGATCGAGCCCACAATCCGAGCATGTGCCTCTGACCGGAATTGAACCCGGGACCTTTCAGTCTGCAGGCTGCCGCTCTATCCACTGAGCCAAACAGGCTAGGTCAGTCCCTAGGACTCTTATACAAACATGCTGTTTATTTACTAGTACAAGCTACATGTTAATCAGAGTCAGCATTTCCAGAAACAACGTCAAGAGCATGGTGGGGTAGGTTACAGTTCTCACTGTTGCAACATCACCTCACTTTTATGGGGACGGCTACTATAAACAATCAAACAGAAAATCACAAGTGCCGGCGAGGATGTAAAGAAATCGGAGCCCTTGCGCACGCACGGTTGCTGGGAATGTAAAACGGGACCGCTGCTGTAGAAACCGTATGGTAGTCCCTTAAAAAATTAACCTTAGAATTCGCACGTGATCCCGCAATTCCACTTTTGGGTATACACCCGGAAGAACTGAAAGCAGGGGCTCAAAGAGGTACTTGCACACCTCTGCTCACAGCAGCATCACTCACAGTAGCTAAAAAGTGGAAGCAGCCAACTTTCCGCTGACGGATGAATGAATAAACAAAATGTGGTGTGTGTGTACAACGGAATATTATTCAGCCTTAAAAGGGAAGGAAAGTCTGACCCATGCTGCAACGCGGATAAAACCCCGAGGACATTACGCCGAGTGAAAGAGGTCAGTCACAAAAAGACAAATACTACATGATTTCACTTACATGACACATGTAAAGCAGTCAGACTCATAGAAACAGAAAATGAAATGGTGGTTGCCAGGCGTGGGAGGAGGGGCACGGGGGGTTAGTGGTTAGTGGGTGTAGAATTTCAGTTTTGCAAGATGAAAAATTCTGGAGGTTGGTTGCACAACAGTGGAAAGGTGCTTAGCACTATTGTACTGCACACTTAAAAAAAAATTTGTAATGTGTTTTTTACCCCTTAAATTTTTTTTTTTTTTTTAAAGAAAGGAAATTCCGACACATGCTACGACATGGATGACCTTTGAGGACCCGATGCTGAATGAAAGAAACCAGTCATAAAAAGACAAATGCGGTATGACTCCGCTTTTATGAGGTCCCTAGGGGAGTCAAACTCACTGAGACCGGAAGTAGAATGGTGAGTGCCAGGGGTAGGGGAGGAGGAGGAGACGTTAGTACTTAATGAGGACAGAGTTCCGGTTTGTGAAGATGAGAAAGTTCTGGAAATGGATGGTGGTGATGGTTGCACAACAATGCTACTAAACTGTCCACTTCAAAAATGGTTAAGATGCCTGCCGGACATGGCTCAGTGGTTGAGCGTTGACTTATGAACCAGGAGGTCGCAGTTGGATTCCCGGTTGCCGGCTCGATCTCCAGTGTTGGTCCTGCAGGAGGCAGCCGATGAATAATCCTCTCTCATCATTGATATTTCTCTCCCTTTCCCTTCCTCTCTGAAATCAATAAAAAAAAAAAATTAAAAGAAATGGTTAAGATGGTAAATTTTATGTTACATATATTTGACCACATTAAAAAATAAAATCCAGGTCCGGGGATTAAAAGGGGCCACACACTGTTTTCTTTTCCTTTGCGTGCAGACAGTAGCCAGGTGAGAAGGAAAATCTCTGATGCATTAAACCATGGAGGTTTGAACTTAGCTTATTACTAGAGCAGAACTGAGCCCACCCTGATTCATATGTGGCAGCTGACAGCCGAGTCCTCTCCCATGTGTACTGATGCCCTCATTGAATCCCAGGGCTGGGAATATGATGAGAAGTGAGCACTTGCCTTGCGAGCAAAATTTAAGGGACACCAAGGAAATGAATAGTAAAGGTGACTGTTATTCGAATGCAGTGTTTAAAAAAAATAAATAAAATTAATGCAAAACATGCACAATGCTTGAAATAGCAAAATGTTAAATTAAGACAGGATCTGTCAAGCGACGTGCCGAGACATTCATTGTAGAACAGAGACCAAGGGAACAATCAATCTTTGTGCCTCATTCGTCTCCCTGTGGTCCCTGCTCTGGTGAACACCCGTGACGTTCTGCCCAAGGGCTTTCTGTGGCCCATGTGGCTGCAGATCAAAATTGATAAGGAGTTTGCATCCCTGGGAATGACCCTCCACCACTTTCAGTAGCTCAGTACCCCAGCTCCCTCACTTCTCAGCTGTGTGTCCTGCATATTCTCTGAGGTCCCTGGAGGGACTGAGCCCCAGGTGCCCACCACAGAAATGTGCTCATTCAAATCCAGAATTTACTGCCTACATCTCATCTTCCTTCTCTGCTCATGCTTTCTAAGACCCCCTTTTTATAAAGTACCTGCACTCAATCCTTGTCTCAGACTCTGCAGTCGGGAAGCCAGCCCAAGACAGATGTATTTCAACCTGTAGCAAACGCTGTAACTCCTGACTCACCTAATCTCTGGCCAAATCAGCTGCATTTGTGATGTATTGCTATGCAACAAATTGCCCCAAACATAAGTGCTGAAAATAACAGTTATGACCTCAGTTTCTGTGGGTCAGGGGTGAGGTGTGGCTTCTCTGGGTTCTTTGCTTCAGAGTCTCTCATGGGCCGCAGAGTCGGCTGAGGGCTCGAGGAGAGAGGGTGCACTCCCAAGTGCACGCAGGTGTTGTCGGCAGGACCCAGTTCCTCAGTGGCTGTTGAGGAGGCAGCACTCAGCTCCTCACCACAAGGGCCTCTCCACAGGTAACCTAATCTGAAAGTCAGCCCTGGCTGGTTTGGCTCGGTGGGTAGAGCGTCGGCCTGCAGACTGAAGGGTCCCGGGTTCGATTCTGGTCAAGGGCACATGCCCGGGTTGCGGGCTCGATCCCCAGTAGGGGGCGGGTAGGAGGCAGCTGATCAATGATTCTCTCTCCTCATTGATGTTTCTATCTCTCTCTCCCTCTCCCTTCCTCTCTGAAATCAATAAAAAAAATATTAAAAAAGAAAGTGACACTCATCACCTTGGTCTTTCTCTGCTGTTAGAAGTGAGTCGTGAGGCCATGCCCGCACTCAAGAGGAGGGGATGACACACGGATAACAGGAGGCAGGGGTCACGAGGGCTGTCTTGGAGTCTGTCCGATAATTTCCCTTTCTTAGTGCTGGTTCCATCACCAGCCCAGGTCCCAAGTGGAGTGTCATCCTGTCCATAAGGCATTCTTTTTTTTTTTTTTTTTTTTTTTTTACTTAAATTTTTAAATTAATTTCAGAGAGGAAGGGAGGAGAGACAGAAATATCTATGGTGAGAGAGAATCATTGATCGACTGCCTCCTACATGCCTCCTACTGGGGATCAAGCCCACAACCCGGGCAAGTGTCCTGACTGGGAATCAAACTGTGACCTCCTGATTCAAAGGTTGACGCTCAACTACTGAGCCACGCTGGCTGGGCAAGGCATTCTAACCTTGCTCCAAATGGCTCATCTAATCTCACCTCCTTCCTTTATTCTTGTCTTGGCCTTCCTTTTCTTCTTGAAAGCTCAGTCCCACCTCAGAGCCTTTGCACCTGCTGTTCTCTCTGCTGAGAACTCTCTTCCCCCAGACATCTGCATGGCTCCTCCTTCAGGGTCTTTCACAGGTTGCTGTCCAGGTGTTGGCTGGGGCTGCAGTCTCATCTGAAGGCTGGATCGGGGAAACATTCCACTTCCTTGCAGTTTTAGCTTTCACATAAACTCTGTAGCCCTGTCCAGTGTGGCTCAGTTGGTAGGGCATCAGTTCAATTCCAGATCAGGGCACATACCCAGATTTCAGGCTCGATCCCTGGTAGGGGTGTGTAGAAGGCAGCCGATGGATATTTCTCTTCCTCTCCCTTCCTCTCTCTCTAAAAATCAATAAAAAATCTTAAAAAACAAAACCCCAAAAAACCTCAACTCCTTAAGTATGCATTCCTGTTCCACTATTTAGTCCTGCCTAATAAAGTGTTAACTCAGGCCTGGCCAGTGTGGCTCAGTGGTTGAGTGTTGACCCATGAACCAGGAGGTCACCAGTTCAATTCCTAGTCGGGGCACATGCCTGGGGTTGTGGGCTTGATCCCCAGTAAGAGGTTGGGGGCTGGCGGGGGGCAGTCAATCCATGTTTCTCTCTCATCAATGTTTCTATATCTCTATTGATCTCCCTTCTTCTCTCTCTAAAATCAATAAAGACATATATATATATATATTTTTTTTTTTTTTTCAAAAAGAGTTAACTCAGAGGGTTTGGGGTGCTCCAATCCTGCACCTTCCAAAGGAAGGCCTGTCTGCCTGATGCTTTTGCCTTGCCTTTCTCTGGGGAGGTCATCTTTAAGGCCCTGGAGTGTCCTGCCTGATAAGAGTGTCTATATACCTCAGACCTTAGACCATGTCAGAGAGTCAGGCTCACAATGTGATTCATGGCGGAGGCGTTGGGCCACCGATATGATCAGTTTGTCCTCTGAAGGGGCTGAGGTCAGCCACCTGAGTGGTCAGCCAGGCCCACGTGCTAAACTCCAGTAAAAACCCTGGACACCAAGGCTCAGGTGAGTGTCCCTGGTTGGAAATACTCAGTGCAGGTTGTCCCACATCGTTGCTGAGTGGGTTAAGAGCTGGGACTGCACTGGGAGGGGACAGCTGGAAGCTCATGCCCGAGTCCCGCCCATATGCTCTGTCCTTTGCTGATTTTTTTTTTTTAATACACATATATATTTGATTTCAGAGAGGAAGGGAGAGGGAGAGAAAGATAGAAACATCAGTGATGAGAGAGAATCATCGATCAGCTACCTCTGCAAACCCCCCACTGGGGATGGAGCCCACAACTCGGGCATGTGCCCTTGACCGGAATCGAACCCAGGACCCTTCAGTCGACAGGCCGACGCTCTATCTATCCACTGAGCCAAACAAGCAAGGGTTGCCCTTTGCAGATTTTAATCTGTATCCTTTCCCTGTAATAAATTGTGATCCGGAGCAGAACAGCTTTTCTAGGTTATGGGAGTCTGAGTGAATCATTCACCCCTGACCCAAGTTCCCCCATCCCCCAACCACCCTCTTTTGAGATCTTGATCACCCTTGTCACTGAATGGTATATTCCTGCTCATTTGCTATTTCCTGTCTCTCTCATCTCGGGACTGAACGGAACGGAAGGTTGGAACTCTGTCTGCGGCTCCCATGAGAGCAGAAAACCAGAGTGGTCTGGGGTTAGGTCCTAGCTCTGCCACTGTCTGGCGGTGTGGCCCTGGGTGCAACCTCACCTGTCTGGGTCCAGTCTCCCTATCTGTAAAACAGGAACGAGGAGCATGAGATCCTCTTTCATAGACCACTGGGAGAGGGATGGACTGATTCATTAAGGCCCAGAAAGGCCTCTATAAGCACTAGCTTCCAAGTGCTGGTTACTCTCCAGTAGCCAGAGCTCAGTTGAGGACAAATAAGTTAAGACAGTCCCTCTGAGGCCTTTGACATGGAGAGGAGGGAGGCAACCAGAGACGCCCAGATGGTGGAGAGGAGGACAGAAGTGCCAGAGACAGTTGGACCTCCGCCCTGTGGCTCTGGTCCCACACAGGCCTGCCAGGGCTATTTGGGACTGCCCGGGAGCCAGGCCCATGGAGCCACTGGGAAGGAGGTCCTGGGAAGAGACAGAGCTGGATAGCCAGGGAGAGGGCGGCGAAAAACCAAATCCCACGGCCAGGGCTCCTCGGAGGAAATGTGTGGGAGGGCTGGGGGTAAGGGGGGTCAGGGCAGCTGGAGGCCTGGCTGTGGGAGGGCACTGGACGGCCCCAAAGAAAGGCTGTGCTGGTGGCCGCCCGCCCGTCTGGCCTGGCCTGGAAGGACGCCGCCCATCTGCTGGGTGCCCTGGAGATGCTTCTGGGAGTCTGGACACAGCCCTACCCAGCCCCAAGGGAGGAATGTGCCCCATTCCCACCCCTGCTTCCAGCCTCTTCCACATAAGGCTTTCGTGGGTGCTCATGCCATATATTCAGGACAAAGGAATCAGAAGCACATGGTCTGAGTCTCTAGGGTGCAGTACTTCTGGAAACAAGACTAAAAGGAAGAGAACAGAGCCAGAGGGGAAGTACTGGGATGTGGACTTGAGAGGCAATGAGAGGAGGTGCCTGGCTCTGAGCAGGCTCTGCCCCTCATGATACCCACACCGCCAGGGCTCTCACATCAGGGCCAGGCCTTGGCTGGGGATGAGGCCACTGTGGACCCATGTGCACCCTGGGGGCTCCCTCTGCCTCTCTGGGCCTCAGTGTCCTTCCTAGTGGCCCAGATGCTCAGGTCAAAACACTGGGGCCATCCATGTCTCTGTCTGTCTCTGTCCCTCTCCACCCCCTACCCCCACATCAGCAAACTCTGAGGGCTCTACTTTGAAAATCCATCCTAGCCCTAGCCAGTTTGGCTCAGTGGATAGAGCGTCAGCCTGCAGACTGAAGGGTCCCAGGTTTGATTTTGGCCAAGGCACATGCCCGGGGTTGTGGGCTCAATTCCCAGTAGGGGGCATGCAGAAGGCAGCTGATCAATGATTCTCTCTCATCATTGATGTTTCTATCTCTCTTCCTCTCCCTTCCTCTCTGAAATTAATAAAGAAATATATATATTTTAAAAATCCATCTAATCATATTTCAAAAAATGTTTTATTGATTTTAGAGCAAGCATGTCAAATTCACGGCCCACAGTGAATATTTTTGTGGCCCAACCAATAAAACGCTATGTAAGAAAAGTTTTAATAAAAATTTTGTAACTTAATTTTTACAATATTCTGTTACACATAATTATTAATAACGAACTACAACGTTCACTAATGACTGATTACTATAATTGTGTTGCATTCATTTCCCTTACGCGTCTTACACGCAGGCGCACCATTTCTCTCCACTAATACCAGCAGCGGATATTTTAGCAGCCGATTGCCACATCCTTAGTCTTGTACTGACTTGCTTCGTGTGCACAACAGGAACTATTTCGCTTTTGGAGAACGAGAAAAATAGGTTTATTTGCGTTACGCTTATTAATTTGTGCAGTTATTCAGTGTTTGGTAGGCTAATGTTCAAGAAAAAATATTAATTTTTATTAAAATGTTCCATTATTCGCCGAAACCGGTTTGGCTCAGTGGATAGAGCGTCGGCCTGCGGACTGAAAGGTCCCAGGTTCGATTCCGGTCAAGGGCATGTGCCTGGGTTGCGGGCACATCCCCAGTAGGAGATATGCAGGAGGCAGCTGATCGATGTTTCTCTCTCATCGATGTTTCTGACTCTCTATCTCTCTCCCTTCCTCTCTGTAAAAAATCAATAAAATATATTAAAAAAAATGTTCCATTATTCTATGTTAACAATGATTCATTTATTTCAGCCCTTTGTATTCAGCATGTCTCTATCAAAAGAAACCTATGTTTCTATGAAAATTGAAGCTTTTGTTTTTTTTCGGCCCACATAAACTTAAACCTTGTTTATTTGGCCCGTGTTAGCCTTTGAGTTTGACATACTTGTTTTAGAGCAAGAGGAATGGAGAGGGAGATAGAAACATCAATGATGAGAGAGAATCATCGATTGGCTGCCTCCTGCACGCCCCCTACTGGAGATCGAGCCAGAAACCCAGGCATGTGCCCTGACTGGGAATCGAACCGTAATCTCCTGGTTCACGGGTCAACACAACCCCTGAGCCACATCGGCCGGGCATGAATCCACCCCTTTTCACTTCCTCCATGACCCTACCCTGGACCAGCCCCATTATCTCCCACTTGGACCAGTGTAGTCACCTCTGCCTTGATCTTTCAGCTCCCACTCCACCGCGCCCTAGAGGCTGTTCCCCCTACAGTGGCCAGAGGGCAACCTCTGCTCCCACCTCACTCAAAACAAACGGAGTCCTCCTCAGGACCCACAAGGTTCTGTATGTCCTGCCCTGGCCCTCCCTGCCATTATCTGCATCTACTGTCCCCTCGCTATTTCCTCCAGCCCCACTGGCTTCCTACTGATCCTGGCACACTCTCCCCCGCTTCCACCCCCCTTCCCGCCTCTGCACTTGTGGTTTCCTTTGCCTAGTTCCCTTCTCCCCTAGATCTCTACATGGCTCTCTGCTTGCCTCCCTTAGGTCTTTACTCAAATGTCACCTCCTAAGAGAGCCTTCCCTCCTCCCCTGACCCCTGACTATGAACTGCACCCTCCTTTCTTTTTCTTTTTTTTAAAAAAAAATCTATTTGTATTGATTTCAGAAAGGAAGGGAGAGGGAGAGACAGCTAGAAGTTGAAGTGATAGCAGTCGTCCTTTTCTTGTTCTAATCTCAGTGGGGAAATCTCTTCCATTATTTCACAATGAAGTCTGATATTTGCTATGGGTTTTTTGGTACCTACCTTATATCAGAGCTTAGACGTTCCCTTCTACCTTACGTCAAGACTTTTAAACATGAATGGACGTTGCACTGTATTATTGAATCTTGGGAGCTCTTTATATATTGTGGCTACAAGACCTTTATCAGATATGTGATTTGCACAAATTTCCCCCTGGTCTGTGGTTTGTCTTTTTGTTTTCCTGATGTCTTTCCAAGAGCACAAGTTTTCATTTTGATTGTGCTTTGGTGACAAGTCTAAGAAATCCTCGCCTAAGTCCAGGTTACAAAGATTTCCTTTGTATGTTTTCTCCTCGGAGTTTTATAGTCTTAGGTTTTACATTTAGTTACTTTTTGTGTAGGATGTGAAGTAAGGTCTATGTTCTTTTTTCTTTTTCTTTTTTTCTGCATGTGTCTCTCTTATTCATAGGAAAATTTGGAGGGAGGTTATTCCTGTTTCTGGTAGAGTTAACAGTTGGCACAGGCTCCCCTGGCTGTAATTCTCCCACCATGGCCAGGGCAGGGCTGCAGGAGAGAAAATCATAGCAGCCTGTCCAAACAGGACGTTGCCCAACCCTCGGGGCTGAAATCCAACCTCAAGGGTCCTTATCAGCACTTCCATCGCAGCTCTGGCCTCAGGGCCCGCCACCCCAACCCTTCCCCTTCCTATGCTTAGCAGGGCAGAGCTAGGTGCCAGAGAGGCCCCAACCCGCTCTGTTCCTTCTCCACGGGGCAGCCCCTGCCTCTGCAGCCTTTCCCGCCTGGGTCTGGGGTCTGGGTGACCCAGCTTCTCCTTTTTGCTCCATCGCGAACTAGATCAGGCCTCCCCCTGTGCCCTGAGCCACATCTGTTCCAACCAACTTAGAAAGTGCAGAGAGCAAACATTCCCAGCTGCCCTGCCCAAGTGTGTCCTGGATTGGAGTAGGGCTGGGGCTCCTTGTCTCCTGGAGGTGGGGGTGGAGGTGCAACCCCAGGTGGCCTGTCCTCCCAGCCCCTCACCCCACCTGTTTCTCTTCCCATGGATGGTGGGAAAAGGCAACAAACCAAACCACAGATGGCAGACATGCGGAGGCCATGGGGACTAGAGACCCAGCCTGTGGCCAAGGACAGCTCGCTTTGAGGCCAAATCTCGTTGTTTTTACATAAATATCTCTCTGTATAGATGTTTTGTTGTCTGACCATCAGTCTGACCTTCTGTTCTTCCTGTGAACACCTGCATCGGGTCAGATCCCATCTCTCTTCTGCTCAGAACCCTCTGTGACTCCCACCTCACCCGGGTAAAATCCAAAGTCTTCCCCAAAGCCCATAGGCCCTGCACAATTTGCCCCGTCACCTCTGTGCCTCGCCTGCCACTCTCCCCCTCATTCCCTCCCTCCAACCACAGGCCTCCTCACGGCTCCCCAAACACACCAGCCACAGCCTAGCCTCAGAGCCTTTGCACGGACTGTTCCCTGTGCTTAGAGTGCCCTTTCCCAGATATTTTCGTCCCTTTGGCATCCAGTCTTGGCTCAGATACCATCTCCTATTTAAATTTCAGCCCCTGCCCTGGCTGGTTTGCTCAGTGGTTACAGCGTCGGCATTTGGACCAAAGAGTTGTGGGTACAACTTCAAGTCAAGGAGTTGCCCAGTCCCGGTAGGGATACATGTGGGAGGCAACCAATTGATGTTTCTCTCTCTTCCCTCCCCCCCCCCCCCGCCGCCCCCCTTTCCCACCCTTTCTAGAAATCAATGGAAAAAATATCCTCGGTGAGGATTAAAAAATAATAATAATAATAAATTAAAAAATAAAATCTCTGCTCCCTTCCCCAACCGTCCCTATCCTTTTCCCCTCCTTTAATCTTCTGTATAGCATGTCACCTTCTAATATCACTGTAATTCACATCATTATCTAGCAGTGGTTCTCAACCTTCCTGATGCCGCGACCCTTTAATACAGTTCCTCATGTGGTGGTGACCCCCAACCATAAAATTATTTTCGTTGCTACTTCAGAACTGTGATTTTGTTACTGTTATGAATCGTAATGTAAATATCTGATATGCAGGATGTATTTTCATTGTTCGCGACCCACAGGTTGAGAACCGCTATCAGTCAGCCCCAAGGAACTTCTGTATCCCCAGCACCTAGGCCAGTGATGGCGAACCTACGACACACGTGTCAGAGGTGACACGCGAACTCATTTTTTTGGTTAATTTTTCTTTGTTAAATGGCGTTTAAATATATAAAATAAATATCAAAAATATAAATCTTTGTTTTACTATGGTTGCAAATATCAAAAAATTTCTATATGTGACACGGCACCAGAGTTAAGTTAGGGTTTTTCTTTTTTCTTTTTAAAATATATTTTATTGATTTTTCACAGAGAGGAAGGGAGAGGGATAGAGAGTTGGAAACATCGATGAGAGAGAAACATCGATCAGCTGCCTCCTGCACAGTCCCTACTGGGGATGTGCCCGCAACCCAGGTACACGCCCTTGGCCGGAATCGAACCCGGGACCCTTCAGTCTGCAGGCCGAGGCTCTATCCACTGAGCCACACCGGTCAGGGCAAGTTAGGGTTTTTCAAAATGCTGACACGCCGAGCTCAAAAGGTTCGCCATCACTGCCCTAGGCCGGGGCCAGGCACACAGTGGAGCTCACTACACATTTGTTGAATGAATTGCCTCCCCTCCCTCCCACCCTTTGTCCTTTAGTGGCTGGCTCCCCCTCCAGCACCGGGAGTGGTCACATGACCCCGGCCTGGCCAATGGGCACATTCCGTCCTTTCTGGCCACAGTGATTGGTTCCTACATGACATGGGACCCCAGTCCGTCCAATGAGGTTTTTGCTAGAATTGTTGGCCCAGAGGCTTTCTTGTTTTTCTCTGGAGTTTCTGACAAAACCTGAGCCAGGGATTGCGAAGGTCTTTTCATCCCCGTGGGAGGTGGCTGGCTGCTGGGCATGAAGCGCCCCACGCGGAGGGGAGCGGTTCCTGTGTTTGACCCCTGCATCCAGCCATGCGTAAAGTCCACATGAAACAATACATTCTTTTTTCCTTTTTCAGTCAGCTTGGGTTTGGATTTTTAATTGCAACTAAAATAGACCTGACCAATTCCTCCTTCCTCCCTCCCTCCCTTTCTCTCGTCCTTTTTTCCCCTTCCTTCCTCTCTCCCTCTCCCTTCTTCCTTTCCTCCTTCCTTTCTTCTCTTCTAACACTAACTTAATTCTATTCCATCCTGGCCTGAACCACCATCCCCTGACACACCGCCAAACCAAAACTGTACTGTTTACCTCCTGCCGGACGGCCTCCTCCCACCACGCCCTCCCCAGGCCTACCTCTCCCCCGGCCCGCGGGCCGCTCCCAAATGTGAGTGTGAATCCCAGCTCTCCCACTAGAGGGCTCTGTGCCCTCCATAAGTGACCCCACCTCTCTGGGCCCCCTTTTCTTTTCTTTTCTTTTCTTTTCTTTTCTTTTCTTTTCTTTTCTTTTCTTTTCTTTTCTTTTCTCTTCTCTTCTTTTCTTTTCTTTTCTTTAATTTTCTTTTCTCTTCTTTTCTCTTCTTTTCTTTTCTTTAATTTTCTTTTCTTTTCCCTCCCTCCCTCCCTCCCTCCCTCCCTCCCTCCCTCCCTCCCTCCCTTCCTTCCTTCCTTCCTTTCTTTCTTTCTTCTTTTTTAAAATATATTCTTATTGATTTCAGAGAGGAAGGGAGAGAGAGAGAGAAACATTAATGAAGAGAATCATTCATTGGCTGCCTCCTACATGCCCCCTACTGGGGATCAAGCCTGCAACTTGGGCATGTGCCCTGACCTGGAATCATGGAACCCGTGACGCCGTGGTTCATAGGTCAATGCTCAACCACTGGGCTGGGCCCCAGTTTCTCCATCTGTAAAATGGGAGCATGAGATCCTGACCCCAGTTCCCAGGGCCGCCTCCTCTCTAGCTCTTCTGACAGCGGTCACCTGAGCTTCACTCTTGCCTGCCCTGCCTGTTCACTGTCATCAAGCTCTGCTGTAAGTTCCCTGAGTCATCATGTGACCTACAGAAGCAGGTCTCACTACATCTCGGCCTCCGGGACTACCACAGTCAGGGCGCAGGGCCCTGAGGGGACTGTTGACATCACCCCCATTTCACAGATGAGGAAACTGAGCACCAGGTCACTCCGCCAGGATCTAAGCAAGGCTGTGTTTTCTCAGAGGGGTAAATGCATGATAGGTTGGAGAACTTCCAGGGAGGGTGTGATTCCTGGGGAGACACTACAGTCAGAGCTTTATGGGGGGTGACATTTTAGGGCCAGAGCTTCCCAGACTCAGCACCATTTAGGGGAAGAAAGCCAGGCAGGGGGAACTGCAAGGGCAAAGGTGGGAACCAGCAAAGGGGTAAGGAGGACAGCAGCAGGGAGATCAGGACCTAATACTGGCATTGTTATGAGCCCGGGCAGAGGGCACCAGGAGGGGCTGGGTGGCTGGAGGGGCTGGTGAGCTCCCACTGGGGCTGTCACCTTGGGACCCATCAGGGCCTCCTCTCTGTGAAGACAGCTATTCTCGGCTTGCCTCCTTCAGTTCGGCTCTGGCCCCACTTAACAGATGGGGAAACGGAGGCTCCATACGGGCCTCTCCTAGGTCAGAATCATCAGCTTTTCTAGGCCGTGCTGCCCCCAAGTAAAACAGGATCTTAGGAGCTCTGGGCCCAACTAGGGGGTCACTTTGAAACCAGACAACAAATGGGTCCCGGCTGCCTGTCACTACTTGAGCCAAGTAAGCAGAAACAGGGTTGAATCACGTATGAGCGTTTATTCCAATAATGCCGGCGGTATGGGAGAGCAGCAGGTCAGCCACGCCCTCCCCCGCTTAAGCCAGCTGCTTATATGAGGTAGGAGAAAGATTCCATGGGGAAGGGGGCAAAAAGAATAAGAAAGGATATGCAGCCCTGGCTGGTTTGGCTCAGTGGATAGAGCATGGGCCTGCGGACTGAAAGGTCCCGGGTTCGATTCCAGTCAAGGGCATGTGTCTGGGTTGCGGGCTCGATTCCCAGTGGGGGACATGTAGAAGGCAGCCGACCAATGATTCTCTCTCATCATTGATGTTTCTATCTCTCTCTCTCTCTCCCTCTCTCTTCCTCTCTGAAATCAATAAAAATATTAAAAGATAAATATTTAAAAAAGAAAGGATATGCAAAATGAAATAAAGATGGATATTACAAGAAGGGAAAGTAGGCAAAAGGAATCGAAATGGGTATAATGGTTACAGATTGCAGGCAATGCATGCTGGGGGCTTGCAGAGAGCGGGTGCCTCTGGGACGCCATTGTTTCGGCTGCAAGGTGGTTAATCTTTCCATGATATTAGGCAGTTCTCAGGTAAGGAAGATGGAGGAGCATTTCCAGGTTAACTCCCAGGCCCCGGGGGGTACAACTCCCAGCCAGGTTGGAAAGTGCTTTCTTTCATCAGAGCAAAGCAATAACAGTTAACAGAGCATGATTAATGGTTTTTATAACTATAGCTAGTCTCCACTATTCCATTTCTCCTTCCCTCCCCTAACTACTCAGGGTCCTTAAAACCAGCCCCAAGCCACCTCACCCAGGAAGTCTTCCCAGGTTTCTCTGGCCAGAGCTCTCCCTCCTCTGAATTCAGCCCTTGCCTGTGTTAGGCCCAGAAAGTGGGGTTTTTGCAGGCAGACTGGTGGTTTGGGGTCTTCTTGACTCTGCCTGGCCTACCACACACCTCCGTGCAGGGAAACTGAGAAGATGGGGGTGGGAGACTTTTAGGAGGGGAAGTATTTTGGTTCTCAGAAGGCTCAAGAATTGCCTGATTCCCAGCAGATTAGGAGTAATTAACCCTTCGAGAGGCAGTAATTAAGTCTGTGCCTCTAAAACCATAATTAGAAGCTCCAGGAGGTCCCACACCCTCCCCAAGAGCCAGGCAGTCCCCAAAGCTGAGGCAGCAGGGACCGGGGACAGGGCTCTGTCCCCCCTCAGGGCTGAGGGAGATCCACATGTCCCTCGGGCCCCCTCCCTGAAGGCAGGGTCCCAGGGAACAGCATTCATGGGACCCAAGCACATCGCCCCACAGTCTCTTTTGGGGCTGCCAGACCACACCAGGGGACTTTGCTCTTGGTGGGATGAGGGCGGGGATTGAGCTGGGTTGGGGTCTGGGATGTGGGACTGGTAACAACCCTTGAGGGCTTTTCTCTCTGGCCAAAGGCAGCTGAAGCAGAGACCCAGCCTCAAATGAGGTGAGGACACCAGGGACACAGGGCGGCCACAGGAGGAGCAGAACAGCCCTGGGTGGGAGGGGGGCTCACAGAGGACAGGGGATGCCCTCTGCAGGGGGCGCTCACCGCAGCCAAGGCGCTGTGGTTCCTGGCTCTCCCAGGGGGGATGGAGGGGGTTTGCCAGCAGAGCCAACCGCCTGCCTCAGTGCTCATGGAGTGCCTGGGGTGGGGCAGCTGGTACACAAGGAACCGGGGACACGCAGGGCCACACTGTTCCCTGCTTTGCCCTCTCCCAACAATCACCCCCCCAGGAACTGTCTCAGGTCAACTCCCGGTCCCCCCAGCCCTAGGCCAGTTAACTCCCCGCTGCTCATGCCCCTTGGTGGGGTCATTACCATCCGTGTCATCAGAGGCAAAGGCCGGGACCATGAGATGGGCAAGCGGGCTGGGCTTTTCTCTGTGCGGGAGGCCTGTGCGGGCTGCGGTGGTGGGCGGGGAGGGTGTGGCGCCGGGAGCATCTGTGTGGAGCTGGGTGGTGATGAGGGCCTTCTGGTCACAGTGAGGTTTATTCCTCTCCCTCAGGAACGTGGGGCTGGATTTGTCTCCAAGAGGAGCCTTGATGTCCCACCACCTCTCCTGCCATCTCTCAGCTCTGACCAACCTGACTCCTTCCTTGTCCAATGCCCCAAGCTCCTTTCTGCCCTCGGAACTTTACCCTCGCTGTGCCCGCCACTGGGTCCCATGCCCCTCTCTTGACATGGCTGGGGCCATACCTCCCTCCAGCCGCATGGTGTCCTGGGAGAGCCCCCCC
This sequence comes from Myotis myotis, assembly GCF_014108235.1. Classification (NCBI taxonomy): domain Eukaryota; kingdom Metazoa; phylum Chordata; class Mammalia; order Chiroptera; family Vespertilionidae; genus Myotis; species Myotis myotis. The sequence continues at coordinate 1,587,545 of NW_023416339.1, forward strand.
CCCCCTCACCTTATCCAGAGCAGGTGCCCCTCCCGCCACACCCATCTGTTTATCTTCTTCTTTGAAACACTGTCTCCCTCCCCCCCCCCCCCCCCGCAGTGGCTCCAGGGTCGGATGTCCCCTTCCTCGCCTGTCTTCCCCCAGACTGTAACCCAGACAGAGCCTGGTACACAGTAGGTGTTCAGTTAAATGTTTGCTGGGAGTGCTGGTGGATAAATGGACAAGGTTAGCATGAAAAGAGCGGCTGGGAAAAGGGGACCGTGCAAGAGAATTTCGTAGGTGTGGGCTGTATGGTATACTCATGCCCCCCCCCCCCCCCCAGGAGAAGTAAAATGCCCTCAGCGACCGGCTTCCTCAGGAATCGCACGCACCTCCCCCCGATGGCCCACAGGTGGCGCTCGTTCCTCGCGCTGCAGCGGCGGGAAGCAGAGGTGGAAAAATCCAAGCGTTGGGAGGTGGGGGTTCCCAGGTTCCCGACTCCAGATTTAGCCCCCTCCCCTTTCTGCCTCTTGGGGTCAGCCCCGAATTTGGACGCCAGACCCTGGAACCCTGCCTCGGATCCCAGCTCCTGGGGTCTGAGAGGCACAGGGATGGAAGCTGAGGGTGGAGGGGAGCTGAGGGCTCCGCCCCTGTGCCCCATACAAGCCCCTGCTCCCCACAAAACTGGTTAAGTGGCTGGAGCCTGCGGATGGGGAGATTTGGGGGAGGAGGAAAGCTCCTACTATGTGCATGTCCTGCCTTTAGAGCTAGGCAGGGCGCTGGGTCCTTACTGGGCCCTCGGTGCACACTTGTGCAATAGTGAATAGGTGAATCCCCATTTTACAGATGGGGAAACTGAGGCTCGGGGAGGCTACATGGCGAGCCCAGCTTCACAGAGCCAAAAAATGTCAAGACTGGGGTTGGAGCCCCGGATTGCCCACCTCCAGGGACAGCCAGTTTAAAAACATTTAAAGATGGATGTTTTAGTTACCCACAGTCCCCTGGAGAGCTAGACTTCTGTCCCTCCTTACGTCAGCCCCCAGACGGCAGGCGTGCCCTTCCAGCCTCTGCATCTGCGTCCATGCCTGGGGTGGGTGGCATCTGGATTTCTGGCTGGGCCCTGGCATACACGTCCCCTCTCTGAGTCTGTCTCCTCCTCTGTAGAGTGGGTTTGGTGGTCATTAAGGCATCTCTCCAGCGGGCTGTGAGGATTGAAGGAGTTACACCCACCAAAGCCCGACAAGCAGAGCCTGGCACACATGGGTGGCGCCCAGATGGGTGGGTGCTCTCGGTGGTCTGCACGTCCTGTGGGAAACACGCAGGGCTTGAGTGTTTCTGCTCCCTTCCCTCGTGCGAGGGCCTGGCACAGGTGGACCTGTGGTCTGAGGCCACCTGGGAACCCACTGTGCGTCTGTGTTGGAGGTGCTGCCCTCAGCTGCTTCCACGTGGAGGTCAGTGCGTGTGCCAGGGTGTCCTGGCAGCCGGTTTTCCTAGACCAGGATTCACCACATCGGCACTCTGCATGGGTACCCGATCACTCTCTGCTGTGGGGGCTGTTCTGGGCCCTGTAGGGTGTGGAGCAGCATCCCTGGCCTCCACACCCCCATGGCTCAGCTGTGACAACCCCAAATGTCTTCAGACTTTGCCCTGAGGGGCAAGATCACCTGAGTTGAAACCCATGGCTGAGCACCCTTCCGTTGTGTGCGCACCTGGTCAGGGCGCGCATGTGAACTTCTGCCCCGGGTGCCTGGGCTTGGATTCCTCCAGCTGCCGACCCAGACACGAGGATCAGGGCACTTGGCTGATCTGGAAGGCGCAACGGTCTGAATGTGAATGTGCGTGTCCCTCTCAAATTCTTATGTTGAAATCCTACCCCCAATGTAATAGTGTGAGGAAGTGGGGCCTCCGGGAGGTGATGAGGTCATGAGGGTGAAGCCTCATGAGTGGGATCAGCCCCCTATCAAAGGGAACCCAGACGGCTCCCTTGTCCCTTCCACCATGTGAGGACACAGCAAGAACGCGGCCCTCTATGAACTTGGAAGTGGGCCCGCACCGCAAACCCTGCCGTGATCTTGGACTTCCAGCCCCAGATCTTCCAGAAATAAATGTCTGTTGTTCATAAGCCACCCAGTCTATGGTATTTTTGCTGTAGCAGCCAAAGCTGACTAAGACAGGAGGTGTTTGCAGGGAACTGGGGAGGGGGGAGGAAGGGAGACAGGCTGGCCCCTCTGGGATGCTGTGTGGCCCATGCACTGGCCAGGAGAGGAAGCCAGGCTATTTATCCACTAAGTCGCTCCCACCTTCGGCCCAGGGCTGCTCCTGGGCGTCCATTCCTGAACTTGTGACTCCTGGCCATGTGCGCTGCTGTGCTGGGGGCCCAGATGTCTGGCTCTGCAGCATCTGTGCCAGAGGAGGTGTGGGTGTGGGGGTGTGGTCGTTCCTGGGTGTCTCCGGGCTGTCTGAACGAGACTGCAGGAGCCCCCCTGAGTTCTGCAGCCGGCTGTGTGTGCATGGAGTGTGCCAGTGTGTGTTTATCTGCCATGCATGTGTTTGCGTCTGTATTTATCTGGCGCGAGTGTGCTGTCTTTGTTTTCCCTTCTGCTCCGTCTCCGAGAATGTGGGGGAAACTTCTGTTTTTAATCAGGGGCCAGGGAGCTGTCGCGTCGTCGCCACGGTAGCGACGGTGCTATCAGGCTGGTGGGGAATGATCTTCCTGAGCCTTCCATGACGTTGGGCTGGAGGTGCCTTGTCCTGGGAAGAGCAGCAACAGGAAGGTGCCCTGTGACAAAGAGGGAAACTGAGGCACGTGGCTGCAGGAAGGGAGTTAACATCTACTGGAAAATAATGATGTGTAAAGCATTTTACATGCATGAGAGCTTGGTGAAGCCCCTTACACATAGAAGACAGTAAATTCTCACCCCCATTTACAGATGAGAAAACTGAGGCTGGGGTGGGACCCAGAGCTCCTGTGAGGCCAGAGGCTGTCAGGTCTCCAAGGCTTAACTCCTTGTTCCTTCAAAGGTCAGCCACGCGGGGGCTACTTGGTCCTCCTCTGTGCCTCAGTTTCCCCTTCTGGTCATCGTGAGGCCTTCCCTGCTAGCCAGCCTGAGGGAGGCCATGGTGCCTGGCAAGGTGCCAGCTTTCCCATACTTTCCTTCCTCCCTCTGTGATCATAGAAGTTAATTAGTGTTAATTAATAACCCCTGTGGGGTGGAGGCGTGGCCTGTGGATCCCTAAGCTCTGAAAGACCCGGAGGCTGGCTTGGGTCCCTGGTGTGTGGTGGCTGGAGCCTGGGGACAGGCAAGGGCAGGCACCAAGATCAGGGCCCATGGATGGCACCACCTGGAAGGCCTTCACGGTCAGGGTCGCTCCGGGCCCAAACCCAGAAGGCCGAGACCCAGGCCTGTGTCTTCCTGTGGTTTCAGAAACTCATCTGGGCTGGAGGGAACCCTCACCCCATTATCTGGGAGATGGAGCCTGCGATACCCAGAAAGGTCACATGTCCGGCTCAGATCCGCATTCCGACACCTCTGTGACCTGAGGTATGTTGCATGCCCTCTCCTGGCCCGGTTTCTCCATCTCTGACATGAGGGTAATGTCCACCTTGCAGAGTTGTCGGAAAATATTAACAACCTGTGCATTTCATGGGACGTACACACTGTCCCCATGGAAGTCAGTAACCAGTAGCCACAGTTGTGACAAAAGGCCGCTGGGGCCAGCTCTGCTGTTTGCCAACTGAGTGACCTGAAAAAGGGCATTCAGTGGACTGGGTGTCAGTTTTCTCATCTGTAAAATGGGTCTAACACAGTATGAACTTCATGGGTTTGTTGTAAAAATTAAATAAAACACACCCCTAAAATGCTGAGGACAGTGCTGGGCATGTTATACGTGCACATTGAAATTGGCTACATCAAGGGCGAAAAGAAACAGCTGTGATTGGGCTGAAGCTTCGAGGCGTGGGAGTCCAGGTAGGAGAATGTCCCATCCTAACAGAAACGCCCCAACAGTTTATCTCAGCTGTGGGCTGGAGCTGCCCAGTGATGCTGCAGTCTAGTAGCATCTGTTCCCGGGAGACCTGCAGAAGCGGTCTTAGCCCATCCTGAACCCCAAAGTCTGAGGCGGCTGGGAGAGCCAGGTTGCAGCTGGGAGGTGAGCCCAGGAAACAAGGGAGGGTGTTGGGTGGGGAGTGTTCATGAGCGAGTCTCCACTGTGGGCTCCGTGCCGCTGGCGAATGCTGAGACCGAGCAGAACACACCTCCCAGAGTTTTCCCACGGGGGCGAGGGAGCTGGGGTACTTATCCACCGCCCCTCCGCCATGTGCCCACCCACAGTCACGGGGCCAGGGCTGCTCCCACAGTGGATTTGCTCTCTGGCATGTTCTGTCCACTGTGGGGCTGGTCCCAGCAGCGAGGGGCCGGTTGCTGGAAGCCATGGGGTCATGTGCCCAGGAGTGCCGTGGGGATATGGGTGGGCTCTGACATTCTGGGGAAGACGATAAACAGAATAAGTCAGTCCCTGGGCATGTTTGAAGGGGTACCTGTCGGAGAAAAATAGGGAGATTAGAATAAGGGAGAGCTAAGGCGACGGTGCTGTGGGTGAAGGTTGCTAACACCTCTCAGCACCCAGTAGGCTACTAATAAATGTTCTATGCTTCTCTCTAGTCCTCGGAGAGACAGCGAGAGAGGGAAGCCAGTGTGAAATAGATGCCTGGGCAGGGCGGGCGGGCGGGCGGGAGGGAGGGAGGGAGGGAGGGAGGGAGGGAGGGAGGAAGGGAGGATGAGGCGGTAATGATGTGAAAAGTAATCGGCCCTTCTCTCTGGGAGGCGGTGAAACTCTAATTAGAATGAAAATGTGGTTTAATGAGGATGAAAACGGTAATTGTGCAGGGCAGCTCAGTCCCTGCTGCCACTTTCCCAGGGGGCCCCTTCCGGTCTCCGAGGGGTTGGGGCAGAGGCATGGGTAAGAAGGACTTAGGGCTGGGGAGAGTATTGTTGGGCCTCAGTTTCCCTACAGAGGGTCCGCCAAGATGCCCTGCAGAGCCCCACCAGCCCTGCTGGGCTGGTTCCAGGTGCCCAGGGTCCTGCTTTTCCATCCCATACCCTGTCCTCAATAATAATACAGCAAGCAGTGGAATCGAAACAGTGATGTTGTTTATTGAACACCTACTATGTACCAGGTACTGTTTCAGCCCCTTTACAGATGCTAAAGCATGTGATTGTTAAAATCATCTCCATTTTACAGATGGCAAAATTGAGGCACAAAGAAACCATGGGCCCTGATAGGAATATATTAAAGAGCGAATGAGAAAGGTTGGCTCAAGTAGCCAGGGGCCTCCTTCTTTCCTTAAGCAGGTGGGTGCTGGGGGCACCAAGGGGTTGCCAGGCATCAAGGCCAGGGGACTCCTCCTGCCTGATTCCCACTCCCACCATTTCTCTGACTATGGTGCCACCCGTCCTTCTCTATCTACCCCTTCTGTCCACTAGAGGAGGGGGGCGTGGCTTTTAGGTATTGATGGGCGTGGCTGCATTTACCAGCCCCTGGGAACCCAAAGAAAGCAGAGGCTGAGCCTTTGCAGTGAGCTGCAAACTGGAACGCAGAGCTGGGGCTCCTGACTCCCAGGCCTGAGCTTTCTTGCCGTGGGAGGCTGAAGGGTTTTTTAAGTGTTGGTCTGGGTAAGGCTGAGGTTCATAAAATCTCAGAGTCTCCACTTTTGCTTCTGGAAGCACCACCGGTAAAATGCAGCCTACAGTGAGGACTCATCAGAACAGAAACATTCCCAGATGGGCAATAAAAGCAGGCCTTCCTGGCCTTTCAAAGTGGTCTCTGATAAAGATTAGATTCTTTGCCACCTATATGGCAGACAAAACAGTGAGTCTTAATATACAAAGAGCACTTACAAATCAGTAAGAAAAAGACATGCCAAGTGTGAAATTGGCACAGGGCATGAATAGGAGGCCTACCCAAGAATGATAAGAAGTCCACAAACGTCTGCAAAGACGCTCAGTCCTGCCATTCATCAGCTAAAGAATCATTTTTGCTGGTCAAGCTCACCACTAGCATGTGTGAAGTCTTGGGGATGCACAAGAACACCCGTGCTCTCTCATGGGAGTGCAAACTGATCCAACCTTCCTGGGGGGCAGTCTAGATATCTGTGTTACACATTTAAGTGTGTGGCCCTGACCGGTTTGGCTCAGTGGATAGAGCATTGGCCTGCGGACTGAAGAGTCCCAGGTTCGATTCCGGTCCAGGGCATGTACCTTGGTTGCGGGCACATCCCCAGTAGGGGGTGTGCAGGAGGCAGCTGATCGATGTTTCTCTCTCATCAATGTTTCTAACTCTCTATCCCTCTCCCTTCCTCTCTGTAAAAAAAAAATCAATAAAATATATTTAATAAAACATTTAAGTGTGTGAACTGAAATCCGTCTTTAGGAATATGCAAAGACCTATTAAAGAGTCATTCAGGGTGGCTAGGAGCCCTGAAATCAGACAGCTGGGGTTCAAATCTTGGCTCTACCACCTGCAAGCTGTGACCTGCCTGGATGTCAGGAGCCTCCATTTTCTTGCCCATACAATGGGTGTGTCCGTGGGACTCCACCGGGCAATGTGTGTGAAATGCATCGCTAGTCTCTAGCCAAGCACCTAGCAGTTGCTGTCATCATCGTTACGAGAGCCTTTAAGGAAAGCCGGGAAGCGATGGAAGAGTCTGAGTCCAGGGGTTGACACAGTGGAAAATGAAAATGATGAAACCTATATTTACTGACACTGCGGAACCTCTGTGACATATCAATTAAGGAACAAAAGGGAAACAGGCTTCAAACATCACAGGTAGCCACCTAAGTCAGGCATTTTGATCAAGAATCAAAGACGCAATTTTTTATCTTGCCATGTAGTCTGCTCAGATTCGGAGCAGAAACAGGAGTTTCATGAAACAATATTTACCCTTTGTCTGTGCAGTGGGTTCTGATGCTTCTTGTTTGTTTTTGTTCCGTGTTTGAAAAGCGGATCGTTCTCACTAGTACAGTATATTTTTCTCTTTGAGGTTCTGGTTGGTGTCACCGGGACCCCTAGGAGAAGCTGGTGTCTAGACAGTGACCAAGAAAAGGGTGGGGGGACAGGGAAAGTGATCATTCTCACCCGCTGGTTTCATTGCACCCCTATTAGTGGGTATATACAGTGGGGCCTGCAATTTTTAGGTGGTGGGACCAGGGTTTGGGGCCTTGTCCTTCTGATGCCCTCTAACCTGTGTCATCAACCAGGAAGCAGCCCTCTCTCCCAGAGGGCACCAGGCCCTGTGCCTGATGCTCTCACGTGTCCTCTGGGTCCCCGAGGCCATTTGCAATGGGACCAGCTGCCAGGAGAGGCCCTGGGGGTTAGGGAAACCATAAATTCAGGTTGTTGAGCACCTCCTCTATGGCACTAAGGGGACCTCAGAGAGGCTGTGCCCTGTGCTAGCGTGCCACAGCTGATACAGGGGACATGGCCTGTTCTGGGGGTTAAATTATGCCCCAGATGAAATGACCAAGTCCTAACCTCTAGAACATGTGAGTGTGGAGTTGTTTGGAAATAGGTGTTCGTAGATGTAAGTTAAGAATCTCAACATAAAAGCATCTTGGATTATACAAGGGGGACCCCAATCCACGGACAAGTGTGGTTAAAAGAGACAGAGAGCCCAGCTGGCGTGGGTCTGTGGTTGAGTGTCGGCCTATGAACCAGGAGCTCACGGTTCGATTTCCAGTCAGGGCACATGCCCGGGTTGCAGGTTTGATCCCCAGTATGGGACCTGCAGGTGCAGCGGTTCTCAACCCGTGGGTCGCGACCCCTTTGGGGGTCGAACTACCCTTTCGCAGGGGTCGCCTAAGACCATCGGAAAACATATATAATTACATATTGTTTTTGTGATTAATCACTATGCTTTCATTATGTTCAATTTGTAACAATGAAAGTACATCCTGCATATCAGATATTTACATTACAATTCATAACAGTAGCAACATTACAGTTATGAAGTAGCAACGAAAATAATTTTATGGTTGGGGGTCACCACAACATGAGGAACTGTATTAAAGGGTCTCGGCATCAGGAAGGTGGAGAACCGCTGTGCAGGAGGCATTTGATCAATGATTCTCTCTCTTCATTGATGTTTCTATCTCTCTCTCCCTCTCTCTTTCTCTCTCTCTCTCTCAAAAAAAAAATATATATGTAGAGAGAGAGAGAGAGAAGAGGAGAAGACACAAGAAGAGAAAGATGCCATGTGAAGATGAAGGCAGAGATTGGGGTGGTTCAGCCCCAGCTAAGGAATAACAGGAGCCCCCAGAAGCTGGAAGGAGCAGGAACCTCCCCGAGAGCCTTTGGAAGGAACACGGCCCTGCAGACACCTTGATTCCAGACTTCTGGCCTCAGAACTGTGAGAATAAATTCCTGTTGTGTTAAGCCCCTACGCTTGTGGTCATTTGTTACAGCAGCCACAAGAGACAAATAAATCCATTCTCCCACATTTCAGCATAAATGTTGCCGAATGTGCAGAAAATTTGAAAAAACTGTCCAGTGAACACCCACTCTTCCACCTACCACCGAGACTCTAGTTGACATTTGGCTCTGTTTGTCACTATCTATCTTTTTATCCATCTATCCACCCACCTGATTAAGACATTTTTTTAAAAAAATTAAGAACTTTTTAGAGCAGGGTTAGGTTCACAGCAAAATTGAGTGTAAGGTTCAGAGCTTTCCCATCGACCCCCTGCCCCCACACCGCAGGCCTCCTCCATTATCAGCATCCCCCCTGGACTGTGCGCTTGTTAGAATCGATGAACCTGCACCGACACGTCATCACCCCCCAAAGCCCATGGTTTACATTACAGTTCACTCTTGTGTGGCACGTTCTATGGGCGTCAACAAATACAGAATGACACGCGCCCACCATCATGGCCTCATCCAGAGTATTTTCCCTGCCCTAAACATGTTCTGTGCCCTACTTATGCCTCCCTTTCTTCTCCCAACCCCTGATCTTTTTACTGTCTTTTTAGGTTTGTCTTTTCCAGAATGTCATCGAGTTGGAATCATCTAGTATGTAGGTAGCCTTTTCACATTGGCTTCTTTCACTTGGTAACATGCATGTAGGTTTCCCCCTAGTCTCTGTCCCTTCATGGCTGGTTTGATAGCTCATTTCTTTATGTGTATAATTTCATATGTCTTTATTGATTTTAGAGAAATTTGAGAGAGGAAGGGAGAGGGATAGAGAGATAGAAACAGCCATGAGAAAAAAAAATCATCAATTGGCTGCCTCCTGCACGCCCCCCCCCCCCCCCACACTGGGGATCGAGCTCTCAATCCAACTATGTGTCCTGACTGGGGAATTAAACCAGTGGCTTCCAGGTTCATGGGTGGATGCTCACTGAGCCATGCCAGCTGGACAATAGTTCATTTCTTTTTAGCATTGAATGATACTCCATTGTCTGGGTTTATCGCGGTTTATTTATTCAGCTAAAGAAACATCCACCTTATTTTTTAATGTATTTCAAGGTAAGACCCTATGTCCTCCCCATTTATTTAATCACGGCAGCCGAATGGATCTTTTAATGGTCAGAACATGCTCCTGCCCAACTCAAAACCTTTATGGATCCCCCATCTCACTCCAGTGAAAACCACCAGCACCCCTGGCCCCCCCTTTCCCCCACCGCCCCCCTGACCTACGTTGGTCTGCACAGTCAGTACTGGTTACAGGTGCTTACTGAGCGCTTGAAAATTACGGGTACAAATTGAGATATGCTCCAAGTGAAAACACCGATTTAGAAGACTTAGTACTGATAAAAAGGATGTAAAAATCTCATTAATCGTCTTTGTATGGACTACGTGTTAAAAGGAGAGCATTTTGGCTACGTTGGGTTAAATGAAACACACGGTTACAAATTAATTACATCAGTTCCTTTTCTACCTTTTTAATGCTGCTACTGGAAATTTTAAACTACATATGTGCCCACATTGGTGGCTTCATCATATTGTTGTTGATCAGCGTTCGCCTAGGATGTTCACTCTAAGTGAGCAGATGTCTTAGTCACTCAATAAATATTTGTTGAATGAATGAATGAATGAATGAACGAACGAACCCAAGCTGAATGGCACCAAGGAGGTGGCTCTACCGCCTCTCTGGAGCCATCTGGGCTCCAGTGCCTCTCGAATGGGGGAAAGTGGGCGCAGACAGGCCCCCATCACAGTGCAGACCCCAGGCATGGCTGGCTGGTTACCCATCCCCCCCAGCCCCTGGTACAGGATCAAGTCTCAGTGGCGGGACTTCCGGGGATGAAGAAGGAGGGATGTGTGGGGAGGGGGACCAGAGCCGGGAGTGAAGCTGCGCGGGCGCAGCCTCCACCCACCCGGCGGCCGGCCGGGTCCCCTCCGGGGCTGGGCTGGCGGGAAGGGGCCGGGCTGCCCGGCAGGCGGGACGGAGTCGGGGTGTCTGCTATCGACCCGCCTGGGCGGCGGCAGAGAAGCTTTCAGACCCACCAGCGCGTCCCAGCGGGGGGACAGAGGTCGGGCTTTCCCCTCCCCTACATGGGAGGCCACGGGACTGCCTCTCAACCCCATGTCCCGCCCCCAGCAAGGCCCGCGGCCTCTGACCTGGAACAGAGTCCAGAGTCAGGAATCCCAGATCCTGCACCCCAGCGAGGTCCAGGCCTGAGCGCCTTACATGCGCGTGCAGCCCTGGGCCCCACCCCAACAGAGGGGGCAGCAGGTCAACCAGAGGCCCCAGGCATTTCCCACCCCTGTGGTCCCCACCCCCAACTACTATCATTCCGATTTCTATCGCCTGGGAGACTTTCATGCAGCAGAACCACAAGGGTGCCCTCTTTAGTCTGCACCTGCTCAGCACCGAGCTCCCTGAGATGTATCAAGGGGCTCCTGTGTCAGCATCTCCTCCCTTTTGATTGCTGCAGAGTATTCCAGGGCATGAGCGACCTCGATGTGTTCAGCCGTCTCCTGCGGCAGGCACTTGGGTTGTTTCCAGTGTTTTGGTGATAACACAAAAAGCCGCGATGAACATTTTCCAAAGGATCTTTACGCCAACGTGTTCTCATTGCTCTTGGGTGAAATACCTACGAGTGGAATGGCTGGGCTGTATGATAAACGTGTAAGTGTGCGAAACAAACAAACAAACAAACAAACCTGGCAAACTCTTCGATGCTCATACCAGCCGCGGAGGAGAGCGCCAGTGTCCACATCTCACCAGCACTTGGTACTGTCAGCCTCTACTTTGGCCATGGCGACGCCTACGGCAGTGATGGCGAACCTTTTGAGCTCGGCGTGTCAGCATTTTGAAAAACCCTAACTGACCTCTGGTGCCGTGTCACATATAGAAATTTTTTGATCTTTGCAACCATAGTAAAACAAAGATTTATATTTTTGATATTTATTTTATATGTTTAAATGCCATTTAACAAAGAAAAATCAACCAAAAAAATGAGTGTCATAGGTTCGCCATCACTGGCTTACAGCCTGGACCACTGCCTGCCATCACCGCCACCATGAACCCACCTCTGTCTGCTTTTCCCCACAGTTCTTTCTCCCCTCAGAAACCAGGAACATGGTTTGTCTTTAATATTTCCTTTCTTATTATAGAAAAATTTCATACAGGTGCAAAAGTAGAGAGAAGAATGTGAAGAGTCCATACGGTGTCGTCACCCAACGTTGACGATAATCCACATTTTACCCATCTTGTTTCATCTCTCACCTCCCAGGTTTTTATTAATGGACTGTTCCAAGGCAAATCCCAGGTACCATTTTCCTTCTGTTAGCTTCATAGGAATCTTCTCAAAACTTAAATCAGATGACATCATGCCTGCCTTGAAATTAACCAGTTGTTTCTCACTGCTCTTAGAAAAAAAATTCAGCCCGGCTGGTGTGGCTCAGTGGTTGAGTGTCAACCTATGACCCAGGAGGTCATGGTTCGATTCCTGGTCTGGGCATATGCCCGGGTTGCTGGCTGCAGGCTTGGTTCCCGGTAGGGGGCATGCAGGAGGCAGCCAATCAATGATTCTTTCTCATCATTGATGTTTCTATCTCTCTCCCTTCCTCTCTGAAATCAATAATATATCTATATATATAAAACTCTAATATGCAAATAGACCAAACAGCAGAACAACCCAACAACCGGTCGCTATGAAGTGCACTGACCACTAGGGGGCGGGCATGGAACATGGCAGGCATCAGCCGCAATGAGATGGTGGAGCAGGTGAGTGGGGGTGCCAGACCAAGGTGGGGCACTGGTGGCTGTTATGGGGTGAGCCTCTGGTGGTTACTGAAAATTCTTTGCTCCCACGGTGTGGTCCTGCCCAGCGCTCACACCTGCTGCCGGTGCCAGCCCCACTCGCACCCACTGACGGTGCTGGAGCCGCCGCTGGCACCTGCTGCCGGTGCCTGGTGCCGGCCCTGATCATCGGCTCCGTCAGTGGGTGCAGTGGCTGCCATTCTGATCGCCCCTGAGGGCTTGTCCACCTCCCCCTGCTTCTGAAGGGCAATTAGGGCACCCGCCGCTGCTCGCATGCACTGATAGTGCCAGCACCCACTGCTGACGCTGGTGCCAATGTCAGTGGGTGCGAGGGGGGGCTCCCCCGGGCGCATTCAGGGCGTGGGAGTAGTGGGAGTGGGAGTGGGGCTGCCGGCAGGCAGGGGACCAGGGGCCGTGGCAGGAGGGGCCAGGCGGGGGGCACAAAGGATGGGCTGAAACCCACCCCTGTGTCTGCCGCAGTTTTGCAGCCCACAGTTCCTTTCAAAGTGCACAAATTTGTGCACTGGGCTCCTAGTATATATAATACTAATATATTAAAGCCCTGACCAGGTACCTCAGTTGGTAAAAGCATTGTCCACAGTAAAAGATATGCCAGTGTTGTGTGTTCAATCCCTGGTCAGGGCACATATGAAAAGCACCCAATAAATCATTAAATAAACTAAGAAAAAACAATTCCTTCCCATGGTCTTCAGGACTGGCTGCTGGCCTCTCTGCCATGTCTACTGCTTCCCCATCTTCAGTCCCTGCTTCAATCCCATTGTTCTGACCACACGCCAAGCTTGTTTCTGCCTCAGGACCTTTGCACATGCTGTTTCCTCTGCTTGGGATGCTCTTCCTCCAGATAGCTGCATGGTTCCTCCAGTAGGTAGCATCTAAAATGCTTTTAACGGCCCATGCCTCTTGATCCTCATGCCCTGTATAATTCCCTCCCATTGAGTGTGGGCTGGACCGCTCACTTCTAACCAATAAGTCATGGCAAAAGCGATGGGATGTCATTTCCAAGATTAGGTTCTAAGACTGTGACTTCTGCACTGCTGACCTCTCCATCTTGCTAGCACCCTCTCCTATCCTCCTGTGAGCTCACTCGGATGAAGCCAGTGGCCATTACATAAGCTGTCCTTCAGAGAGATCTACCTGGCAAACAACTAAGTGTGGCCTTCAGTCAACAGCCAGCAAGGAACTGACTTCTGCCAACAGTCCCGTGTGTGGGTTTGGAAGTGGCTCCTCTCCGGCTGAGCCTTGCGATGACCCCAGTGGAAGCCTTGGGTGCAGCCTCATGAGACACGCTGAGCTAGAGGACCTGCTAAGCCGCACCCAGATTCCTGACCCACAGACACATGAGATCATCCGTGTTGCTGTTTTAAGCCACTAGATTTGGGAGTCATTTGTTATGCAGCAACAGAAAACAAACACAGCTCCCTCACCTCCTTCAGCTCTTTGCTCAAAAGTCACCTTCTCTGGTGACTCTGAAGCCTTCCCTGGTCACCAATTAAAACTGCACCTCCATCATCAACCATCCTCGCTCTCTTTCCCAGCCTATTTTCCTGGCAGGACTTAGCATCTATCTTATTTCATGAATTCATTGCCTGCTTCTTCTCACTGGAACATGGGCTCTGGGAGGGCAGGGGCCTCTCTCTGTCTGTTTTGTTCATTGCTGGATCCTTAGTCTTTTATTTTATTTTTTTTAATTATTATTTTCAAATATATATTTTTATTTATTTCAGAAAGGGAGGGAGAGGGAGAGAGAGATAGGAACATCAATGATGAGAGAGAATAATTGATCGGCTGCTTCCTGCACGCCCCCTACTGGGGATCGAGCCCACAACCAAGGCATGTGCCCTGACCAGGAATGGAATTGGGGACCTTTCAGTCCACAGGCCATGCTCTATCCCCTGAGCCAAACCAGCTGGGGCTGGATCCTTAGTCTTTTAGAACACTGTGAGGCACATATTAGGCCTCAGTGGATTTAAAGAAACATACAATACTAGAGGCCCAGTGCACAAAATTTGAGCACTGGTAGGGTCCCTAGCAGCTGATGGTGGCCGGCCAGGTACTCCCTCCCTTTCCCTGGTCAGCCCAAACCCCCTGCTCGAATTCCCGGTAGAGGGGACAATTTGCATACTATGCTTTTATTACATAGGATTGAACCAGTAATCCCACTTCTGGGTGTATACCCCAAACATTGAAAACATGTTCTCAAAGAGATATTTGTACACGCATGCTCATAGTAGCATTATTCACAAACGCTAAAACGTGGAAGCAACCAGTGTCCATCTACCAATGGCTGGATAAACTGAATGTGGTGTATGCGAACTTTGGAATATTCTTCGGCCTAAAAAGGTAGGAAATTCTGTAATCTGCTGCCACACGGATGAACCTTGAGGACATTATACTGAGTGAAATAAGCCAGTCACCAAATACTGTGGGATCCCACTTGCTTGAGGTCCCTAGAGGAGTCAGATTCGTAGTGACAGAAAGTAGAATAGAAAAAGAAAAAAAAGGAAGTAGAAAGGTGGCTGTCAGAGGCTGAGGGCGGCGAGGGGGACTTCCTGTTTAATGGGGACAGAGTTTCAGATTTACAAAATGGAAAGGGGTCTGGGATGGGCGGTGGTGATGGCTGCACAATGTGAGTGTATTTAGTACCACTGAACTTCGCACTTAAAAAATGGTTAAGGGGATGGGAGTGGCCGGGGAGAGGTCAATGGGGGAGAAAGGGAGACCTATGCAATACTTTCAACAATAAAGAATTTAAATTAAAAAATAAGTAAATAAAACACACACACAAAAATGGTTAAGTTGGGCCCTGGTCAGTGTGGCTCAGCAGTTGGAGCATCGACCCGCACACCGAAGGGTCCTGGGTTCTATTCTCTGTCAAGGGTTCATGCCTGGGTTGCAGGTTCGATCCCAGCCCCTTCGGGGCACGTGTGGGAGGCAACCAATTGATGTGTCTCTCTCACATGGATGTTTCTCTCTCTTTCTCTCCTCCCCCCTCCCACTCTTTCTAAAGAATAAAAAAAATCAATGGAAAAATATTCTTGGGTGAGGATTAATAAAAGGAAAGGTTAAGATGGTCAGTGTTATGGTATGCGTATTTTAACACAATAAAAAAAGAATAGATGCACTTACTGTGTGATCCTGTCCCCCAGGGGAGGAGCTTGGCTGCCAGCTGCAGGTTTGGCAGTCAGATATCTGAGTGTCCCCCCCAACCACTGAGCTGAGCTGTATGGATACCATTCCTACCCACCCATCCCCTTCAGATGCTTGTCACATCTCCTATCATCGTGGGAATTTCTCAGAGACGGGAAGAAGCCTTCCTGCCCAAATATGGAGCCAGACAGCGCGCCTTCATGCCCAGTGCGGGCGGAGAGCTCGGCTTGGGCCCATCCGCTGGGGCTCCCTTTCCCTTGGCAGCGGCCTCTGGCCAGCCTGGGTGGGCAGGGATCCACGAACCGTGGTAGGAGGGTTATCAGCCCTGGGACGCTGTTCTGGGAGAATCACACGCTGCAGGGGCCTTTGACAGACCTCTCCCCATTCCCCATCCTACAGGCATCAGCCACTGCAGGGCTCCCCAGACCACACTCCAACCCTCTCACCCTTTATTTGCCGGCAAATAGGAGACCCAGCCCAGGTTCACGAAGGGTCTGGGTGCCCATCCACCACGGAGAAGCTCGAAGTCTGACCGTTGCTGGGTGTGCTTCTATTCACCCTGTTATGGACTGAGTTGTGTCCCTGCAAAATCCATCTGTTGAAGCCCTGACCCCCAGTGGGACGGTATTGGAAGCCTTTAGGGAGGGAATTAAGGTTAAATGAGGTTATAGGGTGGGTCCCTGATCCCATAAGACTGGTGTCCTTGGAAGAAGAGGAAGAGACAGCAGAGGTCTCTCTCTCCGTGTGCACACAGAGAAGAGGCCACGTGCGGACACAGGGAGAAGGTAGCCGTTTGCCAGGCAGGTGGAGAGCCCTCACCAGGATCCCAATCTGCCAGCACCTTGATGTTGAACTTCCTGCCTCCAGAATGGAGAAATAATGTCTGTTGTTTATTAGCCATTTGGTCTATGACAGTGGTCGGCAAACTGCGGCTCGCGAGCCACATGCGGCTCTTTGGCCCCTTGAGTGTGGCTCTTCCACTAAATACCACGTGCGGGCGCGCACATACAGTGCGATTGAAACTTCGTGGCCCATGTGCGGAAGTCGGTATTTTGTGGAAGAGCCACACTCAAGAGGCCAAAGAGCCGCATGTGGCTCGCGAGCCGCAGTTTGCCGACCACTGGCTATGACATTCTGTGATGGCAGCCGCATTAACTGACAGAGAAGTAACAGCTTCTTGCTCCTGGCAGCCCTCGGTACACCCCACACCCCCCGCCCCCCCCTGATTTTTTGGATGCACCCCACACGGCCATTTAGGGTTCCTCCATTACCTACTCCGGGTACATCACCCGCCTCCCATCACTGGTCTCAACGTTAGCCTCACACTGGGATGACCTGGGGAGCTTTCACAATGCTGACCCCTGACCTCACCCCCAAGGAGCCTGAGGTAATCGGGGGGGGGGGGGCTGGCTTTGGGGAGTTTCCGACCTCTGCCAGGTGATTCTCATGTGCAGACAGGGTGAGGAACCACTAACCTAGAGCAGCGTTTCTCAGTGGGGCGATGCTGCCCCCCGCCCCTGCCCCCCCCCCCCCCGGGACGTTGGGCAATGTCTGGAGACGTGTTTGCTTGTCACAGCTTGGGCCAAGGATGCTGCCAACATCTAGTGGGAGGAGGCCAGGGGTGCTGCTAAGCACCCTGCAGTGCCCAGGCCAGGAGCCTGCCACCCAGAACTGCCCAGCCTCACATGGAAGGACAGTAAGTCCTCACTTAACATCACCGACAGGTTCTTGGAACTTCGGTGAAACGACATATAATAAACCAGTTTTACCAGAGATGCATTGATATAAACAAGAGTTGAGTTCCTGTGACATCTCATCGATGTTATAATGAAATGACGTTGAATGAAATGATGCTATTAGAGGCACTACCATATCACCCAAGTCAAAAAGGCCCTCTGCAGAGGTCCATGTACCAAGTAAATGCTCCGTGAAGGTGCACAGCACCATGTCCAGGGCTGGGCCTAGTCTGTGCCCATGTTGCAGGGAGGGAAACTAAGGCTCAGAGGGGGAATGACTCTGCCACACTCAGATGGCCCAGCGGGGTGCTCACCCTGCTCTTCAGCATGCAAAGCAGTAAAAAGGGCCCCCCATTGACTGGGGAGAAGAATCAATGTGGGCGGTATAAAGCCCATTGGTGAAGCAAGCAGAGCCAGCAGCCAGTCCCAGGCTCTCTGGCTGTGTCTTCAGGCACTTCACCTCCCCGGCCTCAGTGTCCCCATCCATAAAATGGGGATATGGCAGTCATACCTGCCTGGGTGGCCACTGCACGGGGCTCACAGAGAGCTGGCAGCTTAGGAAGCAAGGTCGGCAGGAGGGTGGGATGGGACCCACCCAGAACAGGTGGGAAAGACTCAGCAGTTACCTGGGGGAAGAGCATGGCAGACAGAGGGAACAGAGTGCAGCAGCCCTGGAATGGAAGGACCGCAGGAAGCGGGCTCCACCTTCCTTCTCCCCGCCCCCCCTTTAGCCTGAGCCAAACTTGGAAGAGCCAATTGCAGTCCAGGCAATGACACCCAGTGGTGTACTTGAGCCAGATCAAACTGGCTCACAAGCCAATTATGCCTATCTCTTCCTAGCTCAGGGCTCAGCGACATCACTTTCACTGCTTGAAATTGGCCACAGTGGGAGGATTTACACCATGGAAATTGAAATCAGGTCCCTTGCCCCAGTTGGTTAACCAGCACGCTGTGGCTTACACCCATGGACACCCTCTCACACTCTTAGTCCGTTCGGGCTGCTCTCACAAAACGTCATACACTGGGACTTATTAACAATAAACCTTTACTTCTCACAGTTCTGGAGGTCCAAGAACAAGATGCAACCAGAATCAGTGGTCTGGTGAGAGCTCCCTTCCTGGTTTATAAATAGCCATCTTCTCTCTGTGTCCTCACCTGGTGGAAGGAAAGGGAGCTCTCTGGGGCCCCTTTGATAAGGGCACTAATGCCATTGATGAGGGCTCCATCCTCATGACCTACTCACACCCCAAAGGTCCCATATCCTAATACCATCAACTTGGGGGGTAGGATTTCAACATATAAATTTTGGGAAACACATTCAGTGTATAGCAGCCTCTCACCTCTTCGGTGATATCACTTTCACAGCTTGAAACTGATCAAGGTAGGAGACTTTACACCACAGAAATTTGTCAAACATTACAAATCTCAGTTGGTTTATATCATTGCTTACACCCTGAGGGTGGCCTCTCTCAGCTGATATCTTTCCACCCACCTTTCAAGACAGACCAAACCCCTTGCCCTCAGGAGGGGCAAGGCAGGAGGCCAGACTGGAGGAGGAGGCAGATGAGAAGCAAACTTCACGACAGGGGGTCACAGCAGGGTAGGGAGAAAGTGAAGGCCAGGGGCTGCTATTTTATTTTATTTTAATTTAATTAATATTACTATTTTTTAATCCTCACCTGAGAATATTTTTCCATTGATTTTTAGAGAGAGTGGAAGAGAGAGGGAAAAACAGAGAGAAATATTGATGTGAGAGAAACACATCAATTGGTTGCTTCCCACACACCCCCACACCAGGGTCCAGGCTGGGGAGGAGCCTGCAACCAAGGTACGTGCCCTTGACCGGAATTGAACCTGGGACCCTTCGGTCCACAGGCCGATGCTCTATCCACTGAGCCCTAGGGTAAGGGGGGCTGCTATTTTAGATTGAGGAGTAGAGAAAGCCCCTCTCTGCCCTCTGTGCAGACCTGAGTATCTTCGTACCCCCCACCCCTGCCCCATCAGCCGCCTGAGTAACATTCTGTCTTTTCAAGCCCCAATCTTCTCTGTCACCCCTTCCCTCTCCTCCCAACCCCCTGAGTCCTTCAGGCCCTTGCTCAGCGGCCCCAAGTCTGTCCTGCTCCCTGGAATTTTCCTTGTGCAGGAGTTTCTTAGCTCCTGCTCATTTCTGCCCATTGAACTCACTTTTCACCCGAGCTCGGCCTCGTCGCCTGCTGGGCAAGTCTCTGGGCTCTTGTTCAAATGGACGCACATGGGGTGACTCGGAGGTTACCCCGTCCTTTTGGAGGCTCATGGTCACAGCTCACCCTGTCCACACCCAACCTCACTGCCAGTAAGGGGGCTCCTTAGGCTGGTGGCAGCCCCCTCCCCACCCCTGGGCAGACCCAAGGCTGTGTGCCCGGCATGAGGATGGGCTGGGGAGGGCACCAAGTGCCCATCCTATGGTCCAGCCTTCCTCGCTCTGCCCTGCCTCAGTTTCCCCATCTGCTCACCCAGCCTCTCCCAGAGGAGGTTCTGGAGAAGAATTTCCAGACACACAAGGTTAAGGCAAGCCACCACTCCTGTGCTCCGTCACATGACAGCATGTGCGTAGGAGATCAGGAAATTCTAGATCTTTCTCAGACCAACACCCCGCTCAGATTGCGCCTCCAAATGATGGCGATTCCTGCTGAGCCTGAACTGGGCACAGTTTTCATCCTCCTAGCACCTGGGAACCCCCCAAATCGAGACACCCCTGCTGGGCCCTCCCTACCTCCCACCCCAAATCCAGAAGCTGAAGTCAGAAGCCACATCCTCTGACTATAGATCATGGCGGGGAGGGGGGCTGGCAAATTTTAAAAGCTCATTAAGGCCTGACTTCTTTTTATAGATGAGGTTTTCCGCGTCTTTCCTTTCCTCCACCCCCTCCACCCCTCCCTGCTTTCCCAACGCCGTATTTATTTGAGTTAGAAAAATAATGAGGTCCCTGAGGTCGCACACAACACATCGGATCTCTAATCAAAGTATTGCTGTGGAATTAAACATATATAGGAACCTGTGTGTGCTGGTGCAGGAGCAGCCGGCCGCAGACACGGGGCACGCTCGCCTGTGGCCACTCAGCCCCCCCACACTGGCCGCTGGGGAGGGAGGTAATTAGCTATTTTCTGGAAAAGTCTCTGGGGTGGAGAACAGAATGGAAATGCCCATGGTCCTCCCCAGTGGGGGGCTGCGGGATGGAGTGCAGCCCACTCAGAAGGCATCCTGGGGTGAAGTGAAAGAGAACTGAGGGCTGGATCCCACCTGGCTGGCTGCGACCAGGGTGGGGCCTCGGGGGCACCTGGTGGGAGCCCAAATTGGGTGTAAAGGACAAGGAAACCATCAGATAGGAGATCACTCAGGGTGCACCCAGCCTGAGGGGCCAATGGACCCCACTGTTTAAACCCCAGTGTGTCCCCCTGTACGCCGAAATTCCTGTCCACCAAGAACCTCAGCAATAAGGTCTTTGCAGATGAAATCAGCTACAGATCTCTGATGCTCTGAGCAATGGGCCCTCCATCCAACAATCGGTGTCTTTATAAGAGAAATGAGATTAGGACACAGAGAGGCACAGAGAGGCACAGAGAGGAGGAGGCCCAGTGAGGACAGAGGCGGAGACTGGAGTGATGTGGCCACAAGCCGAGGAACAGCTCCGGCCACCAGCAGCTGAAGGAGACCCAGAAGGTTTTGTAGGAGCAAGAAGACACCTTGATCTCGGCCTTCCGACCCCCAGAACCGTGAGAGGGTATATTTCTGTTATTTTAAGCCCCCCAGTTTGTGGCCACCCGTTACAGCAGCCTCAGGAAGCCCTTCTGGGGACCTGCCTCACTTGGAATTAAACGCGGACTCCTGGCTGTGGCCCCAGGCTCCTCGGAGCGTGGCTCCCGCCTCCCTAGGCCTTCTTGTCCACGATTCTCCCTCTTGCCCTGTGGTCAGATGCACACCTGCCTCTCGGCCTTTGCCTGTGCTGTTCCACCTGCCTGCAGCTCTTCCCAGCACCAACTCACTTGAACCTCAGCCTACAGACCAGGCCTCCCCTGCGACCTGCCCCACCCCAGCTTGATTTTTCTGTATATCCCTCGTCACAGCGCCACGCCCAGGCTCGCGTTTGTTCAGTGTCTGTCTCTCCAGGACATCAGCTCCACGAGCGCAAGGATGTTTTTTCTCATCCACTCCGGTGCCCAGACCGGGTCACACTTACTGGAGGCGCTCGATCAAAAGTGCAAAACGTGCCAAAACCGGTGTGGCTCAGTGGATAGAGCGTCGGCCTGCGGACTGAAGGGTCCCAGGTTCGATTCCGGTCAAGGGCATGTACCTGGGTTGCGGGCACATCCCCAGTGGGAGATGTGCAGGAGGCAGCTGGTCGATGTTTCTCTCTCATCGATGTTTCTAACTCTCTATCCCTCTTCCTTCCTCTCTGTAAAAAATCAATAAAATATATTTAAAAAAAAAAAAAGTGCAAAACGAATCAGTGAATGAACAATGGTGAAGTCCATCACCCTCATCCCTCCAGGCCTCTCCCGGCTCTCGCCTTGCCCTGGGGGCTTGTGGGGTGCTGGGGTTGGGGGGTTCTGGTTTCAGAAGGGTGGCCGTTCCTCTAAATTTGGCCAGTCCTAAAGCAGAAGGATTGCAGGGCCTTCAGGTCTGTGAAGAGCAGAGGGCCCCCCCCTCCTGTCCCACCTGGCCTCCCACCTGGCCTCCCTGGCCTGCCTGGGCCAGAGCAGTGCAGCTGTTGACATTTACAGAGTCTTGGGGTGGAGGGGGGACCACGGGGGTTTGCAGAGCTGGTGTGCATGTGTGCATGTGTGCGAAAATGTGTGCTAGGGTGTGAGAATTTGTATAAATGTGTGTGTGATTGTGTGAGAATTTGAGATGTGTGAGTTTTTGCACATTTGATCTAGTGCCTCCGGTGTGTCAGACCCTGTGCTGGGCACCAGGGGCCTGGGGGTGAAAGAGATAAAAATCCCTGCCTGGTGCTCGCTTAGGCAGCACCGATGCTGAAATTGGACCGATACAGAGATAGATTAGCACGGCCCTGCACAAGGATGACACGCAAGTTCCAAGTTCGTGAAGCGGTCCATGTAAAAAAATCCTGCGTGGGGCTGGCATCATGGAGAGACAGACACTGAACAAGCCTGTGTGTGTGTGTGTGCGTGTGTGTGTGTGTGTGTGTGTGTGTGTGTGTACCTGTGCGTGTGAAGTAGCAATAAGTGTGAAGGGGTGGGAGTGAGTGGTGGTGTGAGAATCTGAGGTTGTGAGCGTGTGTGGGTGTGTGAGAGTGTGTGGATGTGTGAGGTGTGTGAGAACTTGAGGGGGCTGTGCAAGACTGGGTGAGGGTGAGAAGGTGATTGTGTGAAGGTGAGAGTGTGTGGGTGTGCAGGAGTGTGTGAGGATGCCAGAGTGCCTGATTGTGTGAGAATTTGAGAATGTGAGTGGATGAGAATTCGAGGGTATGTGACTGTGAGAATGTGCGACTGTGAGAATTTGAGGGTGTGAGTCTATGTGTGTGAGAATGTGTAGCTGGATGAGAATTTGTGTGAATGCGTGGGACTGAATTTGAGGGGTGAGAAGGAGTGTGAGCACATGCCTGTGTGAGTGCTTGTTGGGGGCCCGGCGACCTGTTTGCTCAGGGCACACCTGGACCTGGGCCTCCCTCCCGCAGGGTCCACATCACTCCACTCCTGCCCCCTCCTGCCCGAATTTACCCTTCTCCTCGGGGTTCCTTCTCTCCTCTTCTCTTCAATCTTTTTTCTTCTCTTTTTGGACTTTGACTTCACATTGAGGTTCTGGGGCCTGTCCCCCCATCCCCTGTCTTTCTCCCCCGCAACCCCCAAGGAGGGTCAGAGGGCAGGCGGGAGGCAGGGCCACCACCTCAGAGTCTTCTGCGCCCAGGAGGTCTCGGATCCTCCAGGTGCGCAGGGGAGGCCCAGGGCGGCCCTGGGACCAAGGAGGTGGGAGGAGGGAGACGGGAAGGGGGGGGGGCAGGGGAGGCCATGCTGCTGCCTGGGCAGACTGCCCCCGCCCGGAGGAAGGGGAAGGGGCACTGGAAACTGACCCTCTGCCTGGCGGTCTCAGCCCTGGCTGCATATTACTGTCACCTGGGGGAGCTATAGAATGTCTCCTGTCCTGGTGACCGCCCCCCCATCCTCCTCCCCCAACCCCCACCCACCACCCCCAGCCCTGCACCACCAGCTGGAAGTACAGGGTGGGAGCAGAGATGGGCAGCGTTCCCAGTCTCCACACTATTGACACTGGGGACCCGATCAACCTCTGGGGCAAGCCCCTGTGCGCACTGTGGTGTGTGTGGAGCAACATCCCTGAACTCCACCCATCAGATGCCAGTAGCTCCCTCTCTCCCAATCCGACAACCAAATACCTCTCCAGACATGGCCAGTGTGCATGTGGGCTTGGGGGACACGTGGGCACCATAATTCAAACCCTGTACTGTCTCCCAGGGCCCCCCAAAGCTCTGGGTTGGGTGGGGGGGGAGCTTTCTTTTTGCAACATGCTCCTCAGAAGCCCCTAGGGCAGTGGTTCTCAACCTTGGCTGTACATTAGAATCACCTGGGAATCTTTTTAAAATCCTGATTTCTGGGCCTCCTACTCCGGAAATTCTGTTTCTTTGTTACTAATGTTGTGGCCCCAACCCACAACAAAAAAAAAAACACTCAGAATTTCTGGAGGATGAGGCCCAGAAATCAGGATTTTAAAAAGATTCCCAGGTGATTCTAATGTGCAGCCAAGGCTGAGAACCACTGCTCTAGGGCAACAGAAGGAACGTGGGCCCAGGCTTGGAGGGGACTGCGAGCCCAGGGTGACATAAATGGGGGTGGGAGCCCCCTCAGCTGCGCTTAGCACTGGCTGGCTCTGGAGGAAGTGGTTTCCACCTGCCTTCTCAGCAGCTCTGCCCCACGGCGGCAGATTAAGAATCAATTAAGAGCGGGAAGGAGGATTTGCCAGGCGGAGGCGGGAGAGCTGGGGGCATTGGGTCGCAGGATGGATGGGGGTGACTGGCAGGGGCTGGGGGCTCAGCCGGCACAGCGCCCCCCCCCCCCCCGCCCGCCGCCCCGGGCAGTGAGGGGGTGGCTCCCTGAGACTGCAGTCCGGAGAGCCGGTGAAACAAGGCCCGTTTGGTGGGTTGTTGTGAAGACTTAAATGTGTACAGCTCTTAGGTGGATACAAATTCATCTTGTTTGGTTCAGCAAACACTTATCTATCGCCCGGTGCTAGGTGAGTCTGCGCTAAATAAAAACAAAATGAACGCTGGCGCTAAGCCCCACGCCCAGCAAATGTGGCTGATGGCCGCGTGGAGACACTGCGGGCCCCCACCCAGGTCCGGGCCAGGGCACCCGTCTTCCACCTGCTTCGGGGATTGGCTGCCAAGGGCTCCCACCTCCCTTTCTCTGGAGAATGTCGTCTGCTCATGGGAGTCCCCTTCCCTAGAGATGCAGGGGGGCTGTTCCCTCCCCCCAGGTGCAGCCCACAGCCCATGGCTGTCTGATTGAGGGTGAGAAAGGCCAGCCCCCAGGCCTCTAGTTGGGACCACTGCCTGATGCAATCCACCCTCCAGAGCTCCCCAGGGATCAGGCCCAGCTGAAAGGACCGGCTGGCCTGGCCGAGCCCCTCCCTCTGCCCCGTTCTGCTTCCCTTTCTCTCTCTGCCAAGAGTCCAGGCCCCAACATCACAGGCCTCTGAGGCCCTGTGCTTCTAGGTAGGTGCTATGGACTGAAGGTTTGTGGTCCCTCCAAATCTATATGCAGATGCCCATCGACTGACCACGGGGTTAGTCCTAATTAAAACCCAGCGTGAGCTGAAAATATCCTAAGTCAAAAATGCATTTAATACACCTAAACCTACCAAGATCATAACTTACCCAGCCCTCAAGGTGTTCGGGACCCTGACATTAGCGACGGTTGGGCGGCTATGTGGCTTCATCCCAAGGCGTTTTGCACACACGATGGAAAATGAAAACACAAAGCACAGTGACCAGAAGGCCCTGGCCACACAGCACGCGGCGGAGTGTGGGTGGTTTGCCCTCGTGGAGGCCTGGCTGGCTGGGAGCGCCGGTCCTGCCAGCCTGGGGGCAGATCACAGCTCAGAACTCGAAGTTCAGTGTCTATTGAACACGATACACTTTCGCACGATCGTAAAGTTGAAAAATCCAAACTCAACCCATTGTAAGTCAGAAAAGTCTTAACGCCCAATGTGATGGCATGAGGAGATGGGGGTCTTGGGGGGGGGGGGGCGATGAGGTTTATATGAGGCCATAAAGGGGGAGGTCCATGATGGGATGAGTGTCATCTTAGTGTCCCTATTGGAAGAGGAAGAGACCAGCTCCCTCTCTCTCCCTCTCCCCTTGATCTTGGACTTCCAGCCTCTGAAATTGTGAGAAATAAATGTCTGGTGTTTAAGCCCCTCAGTCTATGGTATTTTGTTATAGCAGCCCCATCTGACTTAAATGGAAGGGAACCTAGCCTAAGACAGTCGCCTTAATAATATGCAGAGCCCGCTAAGCACACCAGTTCTAATGTCAACTGAATCCCATCCCCTCCAAGCTCCAAGCTGACTTCCTTGTGCCCTCACAATTCCAAATCTTATTTCTATTTTTTCAATCATTTTTTTCCATTAGTTTTTAGAGAGAGTGGAAGGGAGAGAGACAGAGAAACATTGATGTGAGAGAAACACATCGATTGGTTGCCTCCTGAGCATGCCCTGACCAGGGCTCAGGCCGGGGAGGAGCCTGCAACTGAGGTATGTGCCCTTAACTGGAATCAAACCCGGGACCCTTAGGTCCGCAGGCCGATGCTCTATCCACTGAGCCAAACTAGGTAGGGGCCAACTCCTATTTCTATCTAATCACATCATAGTCCTGTTCCCTACCTCTTATCTTTCCGAATTCCCCTTGCCCTCTTCAGCCAAGATGATCCTTTTTAATTTGTAATGATTTGTCTGATCAATAATATATTCACATGTTCAAAAAGTATTAAATACACACAGAGGTGTTCTTTGAAAGCTCTCCCTTCTTGCCCTCGTCCCCTAGTTTGCAAACCCCCAACGGATGTCCGCTATTATCAGAATCAGATGTATCTTGCCACATTGTCTTTATGCAAATACTGGCAAAATAAGAATTTATTTTCCTACTTTTCTGCCCCCTTTTTACAGAAAAAAATAGCAGATGTTATGTTCTATTCTACCCAGAAAAATCTTTTTAAAGAATAAATAGCCCTGACCGGTTTGGCTCAGTGGATAGAGCATCAGCCTGCGGACTCAAGGGTCACGGGTTCGATTCCGGTCAAGGGCGTGTGCCTTGGTTGCGGGCACATATACCCAGTGGGAGTGTGTAAAAGGCAGCTGATTGATGTTTCTCTCTCATCAATGTTTCTGACTCTCTATACCTCTCCCTTCCTCTCTCTAAAAAATCAATAAAATATATTTTTAAAAAAGAATAAATAAGGTTATGGGTCTCCTCTGCTCAAAATCCTCCTAAGCTTTGACCTGGGCATGTTGGGCAGGGCATTCTGGATGACGTGTGCCCTGTTGTCATCTAGTGCAGGGTGTTATGTGTCCTGCTCCCACATCCAAGTGCCATTAGCAACCCCAGGCACTGCGACAACACCAAACTCTTTTTTTAAAAAATATTTTTTATTGATTTCAGAGAGAGAGGGAGAGAGAAATAGAAACATCAATGATGAGAGAGAACCATTGACCGGCTGCCTCCCGCACACACACCCCTGGGCATCAAGCCCGCCACCCGGCCATGTGCCCTGACCGGGAATCAAACCACGATCTCCTGGTTCATAGGTTGATGCTCAACCACTGAGCCACACTGGCCCGGCTACACCAAACTGTTGCACAATCCCCCCCCCTCCCCCAGAGGTGGTATCCCTCTCGTTGAGAACCACTGCAGCCCTTTCCAGCCTCTCTGTGGCCCCACTCCCTCGGGCTCCCTCCACTCTGGCCACTCTGGCTTCCTCACCGTTTTCTGAACACCCGGGCACGCGCCCACCCCGGAGCCTCCCCCAGGCCGCTCCCTCTCCTGGATTCTCTTCCCCAGATACTCATTGGCTCACTGCTTTCTGGTCTTTGCGCCAATGTCAGCACTTGAGAGCGGCTCCACTCACCATACATTTAAATAGGTTCCCTCACCTGTCCTTCTCTATTGCTACTTGGATGAATTACAGCAAACGTAGTGGCTCCCAGCGACATTAATTACCTCACAGGTTCTGTGGGCCAGGAGTCTGGGCGCGGCCTAACGCAGTGGTTCTGGCTCAGGCTCTCTCATGCTGGTGGGGACGGCAGGCGCCTGAAGGCCGGACTGGGGCTGGAGCAGCCTCTCTCACACGGCTGTTGGCGGGAGGCCTCCGTTCCTCTCTGCGTGCGCCTCTTAAAGGGGCTGCTTGAGTGTCCTCCCAGCCTGGCGCTGGCTTCCCCAGACAAATGATCCCAGAGAGAGGCTGACGCTCGGCCACGTCCGGTCACGTGTGTCACTGTTACTCAATAGGCGATGGTCACTCAGCCAGCCCCCACTCAAGAGGGGGGTGGGTGGGGCTCCATCTCTTGAAAGAAACAATACCAAATAATTTGGGATATATTTTAAATTTTATTTTATTAAAGATGTTTATTGAGCCCGGCTGATGTGGCTCAGTGGTTGAGTGTTGACCTATGAACCAGGAGGTCACAGCTCAATTCCCGGTCAGGGCACGTGCCCTGGTTGCAGGCTCGATCCCCAGTAGAGGATCTGCAGGAGGCATCCAACTGATGATTCTCTCTCATCATTGATGTTTCTATCTCCCTCTCCCTTCCTCTCTGAAATTAATAAAAAATATATTTTTAAAAATGTTTATTGAGCCCTAACTGGTTTGGCTCAGTAGATAGAGCGTCGGCCTGCGTACTCAAGGGTCCCAGGTTCGATTCTGGTCAATGGCATGTGCCTTGGTTGCGGGCACATCCCCAGGTGGGGGTGTGCAGGAGGCAGCTGATCGATGTTTCTCTCTCATTGATGTTTCTAACTCTCTATCCCTCTCCCTTCCTCTCTGTAAAAAAAATCAATAAAATATATTTTAAAAAATGTTTATTGAGATATAATTGACATATAACACTGCATTAATGTTAGGTGTACAGCATAATGATTTTATATACAGACTGTCCCCAACTACAAGGGTTCAACTTATAATATTTCTATTTTATGATGGTGTGAAAGTGATATGTATTCAGTAGAAACCGCTAGGCTAAGCTATGATGTTTGCTAGGTTAAATGCATTTCCAACTAAAGATAATTTCAATTTATGAGCTTATCAGGATGTAACCCCATCCTCAGTCAAGGATCATGTGTGTGTGTGTGTGTGTGTGTGTGTGTATCTCTATATATAAAAGCCTAAGTGACCATCTGACTGTCCGACCGGTAGCTATGACACGCAACGACCACCAGGGGGCAGATGCTCTGACCAGTGGCTATATGATCACTGACCACCAGGGAGCAGATGCTCAATGCAGGAGCTGCCGAGCTGCGGTGACTTGGCAACTGTGGTTCTCGGGTCACCCGAGAACTGCCCTCTCATAATCTGGTACCCCTTGGGGGATGTCGGAGAGCTGGTTTCAGCCTGATCCCCGCAGGCCAGGCTGAGGGACCCCACCCATGCATGAATCCATGCACCGGGCCTCTAGTATATATATAATCAAAATGAGAACCACAGTACGTCTCGTTAACATCCATCACCACACAGCGTTATAATTCTTTTCCTTGTGGTGAGAACTGTTAAGATCTAAGCTCTTAGCAACTTTCAAATATACAATATGGGATCATTAACTAGTCACCATGCTGTACATCCCATCCCCAGGACCTATTTATCTTATAGCTGGAAGCTTGTACCTTTTGACCACCTTCACTCATGGGCACATTTTAAAGCCACCACACCCTTCTGTGTTTCCCTTCCCTTTTCCTACGGCCACCTGAAATAATGGGTCACTCATTTCCTCATTTGTGGGCTCTCTCCTTGGCCGCTAGAATGTAAGGTCCCCAAGAGCAGAACGTCTCTTCTGTCCCCAGCACAGAGCAGCTGCTTAATAGCTAGGTTTGAGTTTGGGTTCCTCAGAAGCAGAGCCTGAGATAAGGGTTCGAACGCAAGGCGTTTATCTGGGAGGTGACCCCGGGAAACACCAGTAGGGCGCAGAGACCGATGGAAGACAGCTGACAACGTGTCATCAAGCCAGTTACCACTGTGGGCGACTGTAGCTCCATCACACTGGGGGCCCCTGGGGGGCAGTGTAGGACACTGCCAAGGGGTGAGGGAGGTGGCCCATGTGTCCACCATCCCCTGTCCGGTTGAGAGGTGCTCCCCAGGAATGTGGATGATTCCCTGGCGCTTCCAGCTGCCACGCTGGGCAGAGAAGCCATCAAAAGCTTTGGAGAAAGCCCTCCGGCCAGGAGCCGCTGCAGAGGGCAGACGCTGATGGCAGCAGGAGCTGCTGAAACTGGTGAGGCCAGAAGGATATGAATTGGGCATGAAGACCTTCTTGCTACAAACTATTAGCTGAATCATTGAATTAAAATTTTTCAATGTTGCCCATAGCCTCCAGGGCAAAATTCACTTCTGAGCTGGCACGTGAAACCACTGCAACCCAGCCTTACATCCTCGCGGCATCAGGGGTGACAAGCTCAAACATCTACCGAAGTCCCTGGGCAGGAAAGGGAAAAGGCCAAAGCCAGTCAAGGGTGAGGGAGATGTAGTTCCTGGACTTGTTTCATTTTCCTTTTTTAAATTGAGATGTGAGTATGACTAGGTCCTGCTCTGTCCCAGGGAAAGCAGCCAACACTGTGAGCAAGATGGGAAGATGGTGACAGACCTCATCCATGGTGTTGGGAGACAGGGGGTGGTGGGCGGAGAACTGGAGAACACGTTTCCATGATGCTCTGGTCAGCTACTGCCCGTGCGCATGTAGGCCCAGGGTTATCAGATTTTCTGGTGTTTTTTGTTTGTTTGTTTTTGTATTTCTAGAAAAGCCTGGGTTTTTATACAGAATCCTTAACTATATCTCAATCCAAATATTTCTTAAAGCGAAGCACACCTGTGGGCTGACTTTAACCAGTTCGCACCCTCTTTGTTACCCTTAAAGCACATTACAGCATCAAGAGACCGACATCGCCTTTAAAAACCCACAGCCGTGCTCAGCTGGGTGTGGCTCAGTGGTTGAGTGTTGACCCAGGAACTAGGAGGTCATAGATTCGATTCCAGATCAGGGTATGTTCTGGGGTTGTGGGCTTGATCCCCAGTGTGAGGCATGCAGGAAGCAGCCAATCAATGATTCTCTCTCATCATTGATGTTTCTCTCTCTCTCTCTCTCTCTCTCTCTCTCTCTCTCCCCCTCTCCCTCTCCCTCTCCCTCTCCCTCTCCCTCCCCTCTCCCTCTCCCTCTCCCTCCCTCCCTGAAATTTTTAAAAAATATATTTTTAAAAGATCCCAAGCATGGCCCTGGCCAGTTTTGCACAGTAGTTAGAGCATCAGCCAGCCAACTGAAGGGTCCCGGGTTTGATTCCTGTCAAGGGCTCAATCCCTGGCCCAGTCGGGGCATGTGCAGGAGGCAACCAATTGATGTGTCTCTCTTATATCGATGTGTCTCTCCCCCTCCCTTCCACTCTGTCTTAAAAAAAAGGACATACAGAAGGCCCAGAGACATATGAAAACATGCTCAAAGTCACTAATCATCTGAGAGATGCAAATCAAAACAACAATGAGGTACCATCTCACACCTGTCAGAATGGCTATCATCAACAAATCAACAAACGACAAGTGCTGGAGAGGATGTGTATAAAAAGGAACCCTCATGCACTGCTGGTGGGAATGCAGACTGGTGTAGCCACTGTGGAAGACAGTATGGAGTTTCCTCAAAAAGTTAAAAATGGAACTCCCATTTGACCCAGTGATCCCACTTCTAGGAATATATCCCAAGAAACCAGAAACACCAATCAGAAAGGATATATGCACCCCTATGTTCATAGCAGCACAATTTACAATAACTAAGATTTGGAAACAGCCTAAGTGCCCATCAGATGAATGAATTAAAAAACTGTGGTATCTCTACACAATGGAATACTACGCTGCAGTAAAAAAGAAGGAACTCTTACCATTTGTAGCGGCATGGATGGAACTGGAGAGCATTATGCTAAGCAAAATAAGCCAGTCAGAGAAACATAAATATCACATGATCTCACTCATATGTGGGATATAATGATCAACATAATTCGATGAATAAGAATAGATCCAGAGACAAATCGCAGGGGAGGGGGGGGGGTGGTTAGAGAGCAACCAAAGGACTTGTATGCATGCATATTAGCATAACCATAGACACTGGGGTGGTGGGGGCTTGCCGGGGTGGGAATGGCTGGGGGGAGAGAGGGCCAATTGGGGAAAAAGAAGACATATGTAAAACTTTAGACAATAAAAAAAAACAACCACAAAAACAAACAAACAAACAAAAAAGTCAATGGAAAAAAATATCCTTGGGTGAGGATTAACAACAACAAAATCCCAAACCTTTGCAATGGTTTTCTTTCTGCCTGGCCTGCTTTCCCACTCTTTTGGAAAACTCCTATCCATCCTGCAAAACTCTAATCAGAAATTACCCAAAACTGACTCCCCTGGAACTCTCACTGGGCATTTTCTTCATTTGTTGAGCAGATTTACTCGTCTCTCCCCCCACCCCGAATCTGTGAGCGCTGTGGGTACCATCTGTGCAGGTCTTGTTCAGCTCTGTGTCCTCAAGGTTCAGAGATTAGCAGGACGGAGCACAAACAGAGCCTTTTGAAAGATGCCATTGCTTTGTCTACATCCAGGGGTTTAGTGAGTGTGTGTACACTGGTTCTTAATTAAAAAGAAAAAAGGCCCTGATTTGTAGCATCTGCCAATTTCCACAGTATAAATACTCCCACCATAGTTGAGTTCAAGATAGCAATGTTACGTCACAGGCTACTGATGTGACATCATTGAGCTGGGAAGAGATGTGTCCAGTATGAGCCAGCTCTAGCACAGCACTGCCTACATCTCCACCTCCCTCCTAGCGAGAACTTCCCCTCTTGCCTCAGTGATGAAATAGAAGCCCCTTCCCATCTTTCTCCTCAAAACGGCCATATCCATCTTTGGTGTTTTTTTAAAAATATATATATATAATTTTATTGATTTCGGACAGGAAGGGAGAGGGAGAGAGAGATAGAAACATCAATGATGAGAGAATCATTGATCGGCCGCCTCCTGGACGCCCCCTACTGGGGATTGAGCCTGCAACCCAGGCATGTGCCCTTGACTAGAATTGAACCTGGGACCCTTCAGTCCACAGGCAGACGCTCCATCCACTAAGCCAAACCAGCCAGGGCTATCTTTGGTGTTTTTTAACTTCTAAAAATCTTTTTTTAAAAAATATATTTTATTGATTTTTTACAGAGAGGAAGGGAGAGGGATAGAGAGTTAGAAACATCGATCAGCTGCTTCCTGCACACTCCCCACTGGGGATGTGCCTGCAACCAAGGTACATGCCCTTGACCGGAATTGAACCTGGGACCCCTGAGTCCGCAGGCCAACACTCTATCCACTGAGCCAAACCGGTTAGGGCTGCACAATTTATTTTTTTAAAAATGTTTTTTATTGATTTTTTTTTTCCAGAGTGAGGAAGGGGAGGGAGAAAGAAATAGAAACATCAGCCGGTGTGGCTCAGTGGTTGAGTGTCAACCTATGAATCAGGAGGTCAGGTTTGACTTCCAGTCAAGGGCACATACCTAGGTTCATTCCCTGGCCCCATTTGGGGTTGGGTGTGTGCAGGAGGCAACCAATCGATGAGTCTCTCCTGCATAGATCTCTCTCTCTCTCTCTCCCCTTCCCCCTTCCCTCACACTCTCTCTAAAAATCAATAGAAAAAAATACCCCTCAATGTAGATTAACAGCAACAACAACAAAAACCAGCCCTAGGAAGTAGGTTCCATTATGACCCCTGATCTATAGATGAGAAACTGAGGCACAGAAAGCATCAGCCACACGCCCACAGCCACACAGGAACTGAGAAAGCGGGACTTCTAACCCAGCCCAGCTGCTTCCAGAGCCCACTCTGACCTTCCACAGTAACGTTCCAGAGGGTGCACCTCAAGGCAAAGACTCTTCCCACTTCCCCATCCTGGCCCAGGTCCCGCGCCTACAGTGAATTTCCTGGTCCTGTGGGGGGTGCGGCCGCACCCCAGCCTTGTCGTCCCTGTTGCATCCCAGAATACTCGGAGGTGGCTTGGCCTGCTACTCTTCTAAGAGGAGCCCCCCCGAGATGATACAGGAGGGCTTGGTGCAGTGCCAGTGCCCAACAAACCCTCAAAAAATGCTTGAGCTTATTATGGTCATTGATGGTGCCAGGGCACTGGCTAAGCCACACGGGCTGGGTTGAAAGCCCACCTCCACCATTTATTTATTTATTTATTTATAATATATTTTCATTGATTTCAGAGAGGGAGGGAGAGGGATAGAGAGACAGAAACATCAATGATGAGAGAGAACCATCGATTGGCTGCCTCTGGCACACCCCGTACTGGGGATCGAGCCCACAACCTGGGCATGTGCCCTTGGCCAGAACTGAACCCAAGACCCTTCAGTCTGCAGGCCGATTCTCTATCCACTGAGCCAAACCATCCAGTGCTCCACCACTTACTAGCAGTGTGACCTTGGGTAAGTTACGTCACCTCTCTGTGCTGTAGTTTCCCCATCCAAAAAATGGGAATAACGATGCTATCTATTTCATAGGGTCATTGCAAGAATTAAGATGCTCCACAGTGCCTGCTACTAATGTCAGGTTTTGTGTTTTTGTGTTAATCCTCACTCAAGGATATTTTTCCATTGATTTTTAGAGAGAGTGGAAGAGAGAGAAAAACAGAGAGAACCATCAATGTGAGAGAAACACATTGATTGCTTGCCTCCTGCATGCGCCCCAACCAGGGCCCGAGCCAGGGAGGAGCCTGCAACTGAGGTACATGCCCTTGACCGGAATCGAACCCGGGACCCTTCAGTCTGAAAGCCGACACTCTATCCACTGAACCAAACCGGCCAGGGCTAATGTTAGGTTTTACAATTGTTCTAACTCTTTCTCCTATTTAATCTCATCTCCTAGATCCCCAGGCATGGCGACAGCTGGTTCTGACTGGGGCCTCCCCAGGCTGCCCATTACCTGGGAAACTCCCCTGCATTCCCCTTCCCTGGCTCCCAGCCACCCCTACACTAAGCCTGGGTTCCGGCACCGTCTCCTTTCTTCTCCTTTGCCCCTGAGCCCCAGGGTGACCACAACCCCAGCCTCATGGGACAACTTTCTAGCACTTTCCCCTTTTTAAGAGATTGACTGCAATTTCTATAATAACATCACATTAGCTAGAAATTAATGTCCTCATTAAGACAGCAATTAGGCACATTAGTGCAGCAATAAAAGAGAAGCTCATGAAATAATTGCTGGTTCCAAAATGCCTTTAATTTAGTATTTTATATTGCACCGTGTTATTAATTCTTTCCCTCGGCAGAAGATAATAAGAGAAACGTTTGAATTGAATTGTGGGGAGGTTTAAAATAAAGAACATTTTTAAGGAAAGGAATGTTGATACCTAGAGACAGATGATCTTTCTTCTCTCCAAAGCCGCAACCATTCCCGAGTCCATCGGATGATGGTGGTGGTGGAGCTGGGCCAGCGGCCGAGCTGTGTCCTGGGACTCGCAGCCAAAACTGGAGTCTTTGATTTCAGAAGCACGAGGAGTAGTTCTATGTTTCTTTGCCCTGAACGACAAATACCTGTTTAGTTCATATTTTTTCCAATGGCTCCACCTCCTGAATTCAAATTTATGTATGTATGTATGTATGTATGTATGTATGTATGTATTTTGTTAATACTCACCCAAGGATATTTTTTTCATTGATTTTTAGTGAGAGTGGAAGGGAGGGAGGGAGGGATGGAGGGAGAGAGAGAGAGAGAGATACATATAAGAGAGATTCATTGATTGGTTGCCTCCTGCACACGCCTGACCATGGCTGGGGAATGAACCAGCAACCCAGGTATGTGCCCTTGACTGAGAATCGAACCCACGACCCTTCCAACCTTCAGTGTGGAGGCTGATGCTCTATCCACTGAGCAACACCAGCTAGGGCCTGAATTCAAATTTATTTAGCAAATGTTTCCTTGGGACCTGGTGATTCCGTCATGAGGGTCACAGGCTGGTGGAAAATGCAGGTAAAAATGCACTGGTAGTTTGGAAATAGCGCTATTTTGCAGCTGGTAATGAAATCGTGGGTTTGGAAAATGATCATCATGGATGGGGAAATCATTAGAGAAAAGGCAGATGAGGAGTGTGTCTGTGGAGGGTTCTTCTGACCCCTTCTAAAGCCCTGGGTCACCCTTAGCATCCCTCAATGCGGCCCAGTTGAACAGCAGGTGGGAGCATCAGATAGTACCTAGCACAACCAGGTCTCCTAGCCCCACATCTAGAATCTTCTCTAGCTTTTAGAGCTGTCTTAGAATGGGTTCCCCTGAGACAAGAATTTGAGGGCAAGTAGTTTATGTGGGAGGGGCGCCGGGAAGCACCAGGGAAGTGAGACAGGGAAGGAAGAGAGACAATTTCAGGTAATGGTAACTGACATACCAACAACAATTAGAGGAAGAGGCTGATGAGGGACTGGCGGGTGGCATCGCTGTGTGAGCTAGGGAGGGCCTCGCAGAGAAGCGGACACATGAACAGAGACCTAAGGAGGCCAGGGAGGGACCCATGTGAAGATCTCAGGAAGAGGGTTCCAGGCAGGGGCCCAGAGGTGGGAACAGGCTTGGAAAGGATGAGGGTCAGCCAGGAGGCTGGTGAGGGTGAATGGAGGGGAGAGAGGGAGAGAGCGGAGGGGATGCACTCAGAGAAATATCAGGAAGGAAGGAACGAGGAAGGGTTCATAAGGAAATGAAGGAGATGGTAACCAAACCAGTATCAGTTACTGATTGCCCATTATGCTGCACAACAAACAACCCCAAACCCAGGGGCTTACACAATCACTAGCAGTTACGACTCTGCCATCTACGAGTCAAAGGCTGTTCGCGTGTCTTGGTTGGGCTCCTTCTTGAGTCTGTGGTCAGCTGTGGGTCCAGGAAACACACTCTGTTCACCCAGGTTGGACTCTCCACATGTGAGGGGCTCGGCTGGCTGCCGGCTGATCTAGGTTGGCCTCAGCTGGGAGGACAGGGTTCTCCTCCATGACCCTGGCTAGCCCGGGTTTTGTGATCAGAGGCAAGGTTCCCAGATAGCAAACAGAACCCGGGAGCACCTCTTGAGGCCCAGATTCGGAACCGCCCTGGCAATTCTGCTGCACCCAAATGGCCAAACCCAGTCCAGACCTGGCCAGTTTTGCTCAGTGGTTGGAGCGTTGGCCCTCGGACTGAAGGGTCCCGGGTTTGATTTTGGTCAGGGGCACATACCTCGGTTGCAGGCTCCATCCCCAACCCCTGTGGTGTGTGCGCAGGAGGCAACCCATCGAGGTGTCTCTCTCACATTGAAGTTTCTCTCTCTCTGTCTCTTCCCCGCCCCTCCCTTCCACTCTCTCTAAAAAATAAATCAATGAAAAAATATCCTCCGGTGAGGAAATAACAAAATCCAGCCCAGATTCATTCACAGGGAGAGGGGGAAACAGGCCCCACCCCCAGTGGGAGGAGCTACCCCGTCCTGCTCCCAGCCCAGGCCCCTGGAGAAGGTCTTCTTGCCCATGTTTGCTCTCTCTAATGTATAAGTTGGTGTTGCTCAAAACCCCAAATTCCTGACAAGACTTCCCTTTCTCCTCTGGGGGTGTGACCAGAACTTAAATTTTTGTTGAAGTAATTGGCTCTCCTAGTGCTGACTGGAGAGTTGGTGTCAGCTTGGCAGGGCAGAGGTTAATTCTTAGGGTGCACCTGAGCAGAGGAGAAATGGGCTCTCTCTCTCTCTCTCTCTCTCTCTCTCTCTCTCTCTCTCTCTTTTAAAAAATATATATTTTGATTGACTTCAGAGAGGGAAGGAGAGAGATAGAAACATCCATGATGAGAGAGAATCCTTGATCAGTTGCCTTCTGCACGCCTCACACTGGGGATCGAGCCTGCAACTCGGGCATGCACCCTGACTGGGAACCGAACTGTGACCTCCTGGTTCATAGGTCCATGCTCAACCACTGAGCCACGCCGGCCAGGCTGAAATGGGCACTCTTGAGCTCTTGTGCAGTGTCCAGCCTGCCCAACCATACCGGCCCCACCTGATTAGGGGATTGTAGAGGAAAAGAAGAGGAAAGGGATTCCACCAGGAACCAGGGCACATGCCTGAGGAAGGACCTAGGAGGGAGCCATGGGCCAGCCAGGAAACCCAGACAGGCAGCCTGGCCTGTGAACCGAGGCAGGACCAAGCCCTGTGGGGACCAGGAGAGGAGGAGAAAGGTCCCAGCAGAACTGACCCAGTTGCCTTCCCCATCCCCTCACACACACACCCCCATCCTGTATCCCAAGAAAATAAAGTGCAGCTGGGTTCTCGGTTGCCATGGCAACTGCCACAAAAATTTGGGGGTAACACCCTGGGGACATGAAGAAGCAATTTGCTCTCAGCTCTGGGAGGCGGGCGTGAGGGGAGAATGGGGGATCAGAATCTCCTGGGGAGGAAGGAGCAAGGGAGCTGGGCCAGGGTGGGTGATGTCCCAGCCTGGAGCCTCCCATGGCCTCATCTGCAGGGAGAGAGTGGAGGCAACTCTGGCTTCGGATCAGGGGCTGTTCCCAGTCTAAGCCTCTACTTCAAGGCCCGCAGGGCAGCCACCGTCCCCACCCAAAGCCCCCACCACCCAGTGTCTGGGGTGGGGGGGTTTAGTATGAATTTCTTTCTCAATCCTCCCTTCCTTCCTTCCTTCCTTCCTTCCTTCCTTCCTTCCTTCCTTCCTTCCTCCTTCCTTCCTTCCTTCCTTCCTTCCTTCCTTCCTTCCTTCCTTCCTTCCTTCCCTTTCTTTGTGTTCATTTCAAGTTCCACCGAGGGAACAGGCCTGACACTCATCAAATTCCCCAAACCCAGGAAGGGGCCCAGCCCCGCCCCCGCCCCTCAGGCTGCGGTGGAAAGGCCCCGACATCCCAGAGTGTGGGGAGGAGGGCAAACTTAAACCCCCAAAGGGACCCTGCAGCCTTTCCACACCCTCGTCCATCTAGTTTCCTTAACCCCAGGAAAGCAGAGAGAGCACAGTGCGGTGGCAGCTGGGTGGTTTTTTTTAAAATCTGTTAATAAAACGCAAGTGAATCAAATCCGCTCTGAGGGAAAAGGGGGGAGGGGGCGGCGAGGCAGGGGCCGTGGTGTTTGCAGAAGTTGGAAATTTAATAAGAAGGAAAAATAAAAATAGCCACTGTGCTGGGGAGACAGAGAGAGGGTGGAGAGAAGCAGGGTGGGTGGGACTCTGGGCCGGGGAAGGCTGGTGCACAGGGGCCGGGGTGCGGGGCTGGGAAGGCTGGTGCACAGGGGCCCGGGGTGCGGGGCTGGGAAGGCTGGTGCACAGGGGCCGGGGTGCGGGGCTGGGAAGGCTGGTGCACAGGGGCCCGGGGTGCGGGGCTGGGAAGGCTGGTGCACAGGGGCCCGGAGTGCGAGGCTGGGAAGGCTGGTGCACAGGGGCCCGGGGTGCGGGGCTGGGAAGGCTGGTGCACAGGGGGTCGGGGTGCGGGGCTGGGAAGGCTGGTGCACAGGGGCCGGGGTGCGGGGCTGGGAAGGCTGGTGCACAGGGGCCCGGGGTGGGGGGCTGGAAAAGCTGGTGCACAGGGGCCGGGGTGCGGGGCTGGGAAGGCTGGTGCACAGGGGCCCGGGGTGCGGGGCTGGGAAGGCTGGTGCACAGGGGCCCGGGGTGCGGGGCTGGAAAAGCTGGTGCACAGGGGGCCGGGGTGCGGGGCCGGGGTGCGGGGCCGGAAAGCTGGTGCACAGGGGCCCTGGGTGCGGGGCTGGGAAGGCTGCTGCACAGGGGGCCGGGGTGCGGGGCCGGGAAGGCTGGTGCACGGGGGGCCGGGGTGCGGGGCCGGGAAGGCTGGTGCACGGGGGGCCGGGGTGCGGGGCCGGGAAGGCTGGTGCACGGGGGGCCGGGGTGCGGGGCAGGGAAGGCTGGTGCACGGGGGGCCGGGGTGCGGGGCCGGGAAGGCTGGTGCACAGAGGCCCGGGGTGCGGGGCCGGGAAAGCTGGTGCATGGGGGGGGCCGGGGTGCGGGGCTGGAAGGCGAGGGCCTCCAGAATGGGGGGGGGGGGGGCAGGGAAGGCACAGCCGAGGCAATAGGAAAGGGGGCTTTGGGCACCACCCGGAGTGGCCCAATCCCTGACCAATTTTCCGCAGGGGTGAGCCGGGCCCCGAGGTGAGGGACTGGCCGACGGAACGCCTGAGTGAGAGGTGCAGCCCCTGGTTACGTGGTGATCACAGTGCCCCCCACCCCCACCGCCTGAGCTACTCAGGGGACACATCGCAGGCCGGGTTGGCAGGAACAGGTTGCTCACTGCGCCGGAGAGCTGGACGGAAGCCAGAGCAAGAGCTGGTGTCATCCCTCCCCTCGCCACCCCGCAACTGCCCAGAGGAAGGGGTGCCTTTTAAAGAGCCACACAAAAAAGGTGAACCTGGCCCAGCCTTCTGGCTCAGTGGTTGAGCATCGACCTATGAACCAGGAGGTCACCGTTCGATTCCCAGTCAGGGCACATGCCCGGGTTGTGGGCTCGATCCCCAGTGGGGGGCGTGCAGGAGGCAGCCGATCAATGATGCTCTCTCATCATTGATATTTCTCTCTCTCTGTCCCTCTCCCTTCCCCTCTGAAATCAATAAAAATATATTTTTTTAAAAAGTGGACCTAACCCAAATGTCTGCCAGCAGATGAGCAGATAAAGGCAGTCCGCTGTGCTGTACAGTGGAGTGTCATTCAGGCATAGAAAGGAGCAATGTCTGCACACGCTATGACTCGGATGAAACTAGAAAACATGCTGAGTGAAGGGCGCCATGAACAAAAGGACAAATATCGCACGATTCCACTTCTAGGGAGTGTCCGGAATTCGTAAATCCAGAGAGAAAAGAGATCGGTGGTGCCATGGCTGGGAGGAAGGTGAAAATTGGGGGGTACAGGTAGTTTCCTTTTGAAAATTCTGGAACTTTAGAGAGAGATGGTGGTTATACAACGTTGACTAAGATACTAAATGTCACTGGATCGTATACTTTTAAATGGTTGATTTGACATTAGGTGAATTTCACTTCAATAATAAGAAGAAAGGTCCATAGAAAGATGATGGAGAAGAAGCTAGGCCCCTGCACACGACCAGGGACACCCCCTACAGCCCCAGAAAACCCAGGATTGCTGACAGGCTCAGGCCCGGGCCTGCCTTGGGGGCCCTCTGGGAGTGGCTGAATGGAATTCATTCATTCACTCATTTATTCACTCACTCAACAAATATTTCCTGCGTGTTCATTTCATGGGGCAGTGAACAAATAAACCCCTGCCACTGGGGCTGACCCTCGGTAGGGAGACAGACAGACCCCAAACAGCCGGTAGTACAGGAGGTGATGGTGTATGCTACAGGGGGAAATAAAGCCGGGATGGGTGGGGGTAGGCATGGGACTGCATGTCATTTTAACAAGTGACCTCACCGAGGAGGTGACATTTGAGCAAAGCCCTGAAAGTCAGTCACATGGGTGTCTGGGGGAAGCTCATGCCAGGCAGAGGGAACAGCCAGTGCAAAGTGCTAAGCCTTGTTACCTGAAAGGAATACAGGAGAGGGGCATGAGAACTATATACACTGTACAGCTAACGTCCAACAGAGAGGAGTCAGGGGCCTGCTACGTGCTGTCTGACACGGAACTTGGCTGCCCGGAGATGCAAGCAGACCCCGAGGAGCCTCCAAAGAAAATTCCTGCAAAGATTGAGGAATAGCGACTCACCCGTACTTATCGCTTACCCATACCATAACGGGAAAGCACGCCACAAAACATACCTGTGAACGTTCACGTGAACCCCAACACGACTTTCCACTCTCTGCTTCCCCACACCCGCAAACTGCCACAGAAACTACAAACAGAATAAGCTTAACTTCTGGAGTTGGCTGGGTCTCTCTTCCTTCTCTTGTAAGGAGAGTCCGCCACTCTGTCTGCGGAATGGCTTTCCTGGCTTACCCGCTCTGTTCCATAAACTTGCTTCCACTTATTTATTTATTTATTTATTTATTTATTTATTTATTCATTCATTCATTCATTCATTCATTTGTTTGTTTGTTAGTCCTCACCCAAGGACATTTTTGCATTGATTTTTAGAGAGAGTGGAAGGCAGGAGGAGAGACAGGGAGAGAGAAACATCAATGAGAGACACACATCAATTGGTTGCCTCCCGATGCGCCCCAACCAGGCAGGGGATTGAGCCTGCAACTGAGGAGCATGTCCTTGACCGGAATCGATCCCACGACCCTTTAGTCTGCGCCCAAAGCTCTATCCACTGAGCAAAACCGGCTAGGGCTTTTTATTTTTTTAAACATATTTTAATTGATTTTAGGGAGGAAGGGAGAGGTGAGAGAGAGAGAGAAACATCAATGATGAGAGAGAACCATTGATCAGCTGCCTTTTGCATGCCCCACCTGGGGATCGAGCCCGAAACCCGGGCATGTGCCCTGACCTGGAATTGAACCGTGACCTCCTGTTTCATAGGTCAGTGCTCAACCACTGAGCCCTGCCATGCCGGCACTGCTTCCACTTTAAACTCTATGCTGGCTCATATATGAATTCTTTCCTGTGTGAAGCCAAGAACCTTCTAGCTTAGGACGCCAGTCCCCACTAGGAACTCGCCCCACTGGCATCGAAAGGAGCCCGCTAAGATGATCCCCAGTCTATGCGAGGACAAGGACAACAGTCACGGCAGCAAACCATAGACAGGACTGTGTGGCAGATAGAGCCACCACAGTCACTCGTGTAAGCCTCACAGAGAACTGCAATGACGTCGAAAATGCTATTAACTCCATTTTACAGGGGGGGGAAACTGAGGCACGGAGTGATGGAGTGGCCCTTGGATTTGAACAGAGCACAGCAGTCTGCGGTCCCCACAGGTGAAGTCTGTGAACTGCTCCCAAAGCCCCCCCTTGACAGGTCCCCAGGCCTCCGGGCCTGCGCTGGAGCTGCCCCTGGTGCAGGGGCTCCCGGAGGGGTGGAGCTTGGCCGAGGGTCCCCAGCACCAGGGAGTCAGCTTGGCAGATGATTGATGGTTTAATATCTTGCACTGCAGCCCAGGCCCCTCCTCCCCCACAGCCCAGCAGGCAGCCCCCAAGGAGAGGCGGAGGTGGGGTAATTCGGTTAACAAAAAGAGAAGAAAAATTCCAGAGAAGCGCAGACCAGGGAGCTGGCTTTCCTGGACTCATGTGGGAAGGAGGAGGTAGGTCCCCAATTCTGTTGGGGTCAGGGGGCTAGCAGCCCTCAGCCCCGCTCCAGTACCATCTGACATCCTGCCTGGAAAATGGAAATGTGATGAGTGAAAGGTCACAAGCAGGATCAAGGCCTGGAGGAGTCGGCAGCATGTGGCCTCCACAGGTCGGAGAGAGGCTGGAGGGACACGGAGGGTGGTGGGAGCTGGGGGATCTGTGTACCCAGGTAAGAAATCTTGGGTCATTCTTGTCTCTCGCTCCCTACTGTTAGGGTCACCAAAGGAGGAATGCACGAGGCCAAAAGGGGTAAAGAATTATGAGTTTACTAGAGGCCCGATGCACAAAATTCATATAAGAGTAGGCCTTCC
Organism: Myotis myotis; assembly: GCF_014108235.1. NCBI lineage: Eukaryota > Metazoa > Chordata > Mammalia > Chiroptera > Vespertilionidae > Myotis > Myotis myotis. The sequence goes on from NW_023416339.1 coordinate 1,630,462, forward strand.
TCCCCCGGCTGCTGGCACCAACTTCCTCTGGCACCCGGGACCCAGGCTTCCCTCACAGCCTCAGCTTCGGACGTCGGTCTAATTAGCATATTATCCCTTTATTATTATAGATTAAGTCATCTGGATACCCAGATGGGCTGCGCCCCAACATGGCACCGGCACCCAAAGATGGGGAGTCAGAGGATTTTAAAGGACTCTAGGTGGGCTTTTTCCAGGAAGAGAATTCTCTGTGCAGGTCTGGATTCTGGGAAAGTCCAGAGGGGAGAGATAATGGTCTAAGCAAGTGGGATGTGGTCTAAGCAAGTGGAATGTCCATTGTGACGTGGCCTAAAGGTCAGTTCCCAGGGGAGGGGGTATCCATTCAATTATTTGATCAGACCTAACACCTATCTCTTCATGTCTCCCCCTCCCGTCTACGCTGCCCCCTTGTTCTCTCTCTCTCTCTCTTTCCCAAACTTCCGACTTCCTTTCTCCAGGCCTTTTTGGGCCCCCACCTAGTCCAGTGCAGTAGCCTCTGCCCTGGTCCCCAGCTCCGCCCTCACCCCTTAAAGGATATTCCCCCCATAGCCCTCAGATGGCGCCAGTGAGCACCATAGCCCGGTCTCCCAAGCCTCTACTCAGAACACCCAAGGCTTCTACCTTGGATTAATTTTCTGTTGCTGCCATCACTAATTCCCACAAATTTAGTAGCTTAAACAACATGCATGTATCATCTCAGGTTCTGGTTTGGGTCTCACTAAGATCCAGGTGTCAGCAGAATGCGAGGCTCTAGGGAAGGATGGTCACCTGCTCATTCAGGTGTGGGCGGAATTCAATTCCTGTCTTCATCTCTTACCACGTGACCCCCCTCATTTCACTCCAGCCTCCTCAATGTTTCTCAGGAACAGCTGCAGTGGTTCTCAACCTTGGCTGCACATTAGAATCACCTGGGAATCTCTTTAAAATCCTGATTTCTGGGCCTCCTCCTCCGGAAATTCTGTTACTAATGTTGTGGCCCCACCCCATAACAAAGAAACAGAATTTCCGGAGGACGAGGCCCAGAAATCAGGATTTTAAAGAGATTCCCAGGTGATTCTCATGTGCAGCCCAGGTTGAGAAGCACAGCTAGCGAGTTCCAGCTCCTGGGCCTTTGCACATGCTTTTCCTCCGCCAGGAAAAATCTGCCTCAGGCATTTGCATGACTTGCTGTCCCTCTTTTTATTTTTAATTCTAAGTTGTCAATGTCTCTTTTTTTAAAATGTTTTTTTTAAATTGATTTAAGAGAGAAAGGGAGAGGGAAAGAGAGATAGAAACATCAATGATCAGAGAGAATCATTGATTGGCTGCCTCCTGCATGGCCCCCACTGGGGATTGAGCCCTCAACCTGGGCATGTGCCCTTGACCAAAATCGAACCCAGGACCCTCAGTCCACAGGCCAACACTCTAGCCACTGAGCCAACCCAGCCAGGGCTTGCTGTCCCTCTTCACCCAGGTTTCTGCTTGGGGTATGGACTGTCTCCCAATATCCCTTTTCCTTATCTTTTATTGCAAGTAAATTATTTTTTTATCGTGATAAGATACACATAACCTAAACTTTACCATGGTAACAATTTTACAGTGTGCAATTCAGTGGCACTAATCACCATATTGTGCAACGATCACTGCTTTCTGGTTCCAGAACTTTTTCATCCCTGTCAGTGGAAACCCCGTATTGATTTAGCAGTCGCTCCCCATCCTCCCCCACTCCCTACTTTCCTTATCTTTTGTACTAACAGAACACCTCCAGTTTAAAGCTGATCACAAGGCCATCCAGGAAAAAGACTACATTTCCCAGCCTTCCTTGAAGGCTATGCCATGTGACTACATTTTGACCAATAGCATGTGAACAGCGTGAAGAGGCGGAGTAGAGCCTCCCCTACTTCCCTTCCCACTGGCCAGAGGGTGGGCCTGATGGGGAGTCCACCCTAAAGACGGCAGAACTGAAGACAGAAAGAGCCTGTGCCCCCACCACAGTGTAGCCACCCACCCCAGCCCTGGACCCTTTACACCCGGACGACGAAGTGAGCGCTAAATAACGTTATCTCCTGTTTGAGCCACAGAATGTTGGGTTTCTATTCCAGCAGCCAAAGTGATGTTGTCACCAGCACACCACATGGTAGTAGAGTCTCAATTACGTGGCGTTACCTTAGCAGGTAGGCAGCTGGTGAGGGCTCCGATAGGACGGTCTGGGAAGCTGGTGGCCCCTGTTATGCAAGGACAGAACATTTAGGAAGCCTGATGCTGTGGACCGAATGTCCGTGTCCCGAAAATTCACATGTTGAAACCTAATCCTACATGTGCTGGTATTAGGCGGTGGGGCCTTTGGTGGGGTCGTTAGGTCACGAGGGTGAGACCTTCAGGGATTAGTGCCCTTACACAAGAGACGACAGAGAGCTCCCTGGCGCCTTCCAACACATGAGGCCACCAGGAGGAGACGGCTGCCTATGAACCAGGAAGTGGGTTCTCACCAGACACTGAATCCGCCTGCATCTTGATCTTGGACTTGCAGCCTCCTGAACTGTGAGAAATACATGCCTGCTGTTCATAAGCCGCCCAGTCTGTGGCATTCTGTCACGCAGCCTGAGCAGACTCCGCTGCCATCTGTGAGAGCCTTGAAGACAGCCTGCCACTCCCGGGTGGATGGCTTCGCGCAACGCAGGCCAGGGCTGCTTCTGTGAGTCAGAAAGGACCTTCTGTGTCTCTTAAGCCACTGTACTGTTTCCCTTGCTAGCCACACCCATTCAGCCCCCGAGTTCAGATTGCGAGCCCTGGTGACAAGTTCAAACTGCATTTTCCAAATAGCAGATGTTTGGACGGTGAGGGATCTCTGCATTCGGGGAGTCTGTGGTCACAGCAGCCTAACATTTGTCTTAACGGATATCCACAGAAGAAAAACTCATCTTTCATCGACTACTGTGGGGGTTTAATGAGGGGCATAGAAAGCACCTAGCCTGTGCCTGGCATATAGTAGGTGCTCAATAAATGCCCATTGTTTCCATCACCATCTCTGGTTTGAGAAAAGGATGCCCCTTCCCAAACTGCGGGGGGGCGGGGGGGGGGCTTCTTTCATATCTTTTGTTCCCAGACAAGAAGCAGCTCCTGTGGGGCAGACCCCTTCCCCACAGCTGGTTCTCCCCTGTCCGCCCCCCCCCCCTTCCTGCCTCCCTCTTCGTTCATTCCCTACAACTTGCCCAGGTCCCACCCTTCCTTAAACGCCCCCTCCACTGACCCCACAAACACACTGCCCACAGCAGGGCTGGGGCCAAGTTTCTCACAAAACTCTTTTATGACCGTTTTCTGACTGCTAAGTGGTTAAAAATATCCACTCCGCCCAGACAATTTTGCTAAGCTGGTGTCAGGGGGAGAGAGGGAGACACGGGAGAGCTCACAAATGAAGCAAATTGCTGAAAATCGGATTTTTACTGTCTTATCTAGGAGCCACACGAGAGGAGAGGAGATTGCAGTGCTGCTGGAACTTTCTCACTTCCCTGAGTCTGGGGCAAGACAGTGGGGGAGGAAGGTGGAGAGAAGACTGGGAAGGAGAACAGAAGGGAAGACCGGCTCACGAGGGAGGGAGCTGGAAGAGACAGGGAATAAAAAAAATGAACGGGAAGAAAGGGCAACAGCCACGTGAGCAATTAGGGGCATGGATTTGAATGTCGTGACCCCGGCCAGGGCCCCCACGGGGGCTGTGCCGCTTTCAAAGCCCCGTTACCCGTGGCGTCCAATTTTAACTGCCCAGCAAGCTCATGTAAGAGGTAGGAGATACCCATTTTACTGTTGAGAAAACGGAAGCTGAGAGGAAGGAAGACTTTGCTCAAGATAAAGGTAACCTCCCAGCCATGGGAATGACCAAGTGAGAGTCCGGAACAGGGTGGGATACCTTTTTCTGCACAGGATCGGAGAGCAAATATTTTCGGCTTTGCCGGCCACATGTTCTCTGTTGCAATGACTCAAGTCTGCCATTGATTGCATGGTGAAAGCAGCCATAGGCAACATGTAAAGGAATGGGTGTCTGTGTGCCAAGAAAACCATTTACAAACCAAGCGGCCCCCAGGATTTGGCCCCAGGGGCCTCAGTTTGCCAACCTCTGGTCTAGAACTAACTATATTGCCCGATAAGGTAGCCACTAGCCACGTGTGGCTACAGTATTTACATGTAAATTCACTGGAAGTAAACAAAATTAAACATCCAGTCCTCAGTGGCACTGGCCACATTTCCAGAGCTCAGTGGCTGCCTGGTGGCCGTGCATTGTGGCTACCCTGTTAGACAGCCCAGAAAGCGACTCTCGCCCTCATCACAGAGAGTTCTAGTGTTGTGCTGCTCTAAGTGGTTTGTCTTTAGTTCATGTTTTCTTGGGGTCCAAGTTAAAGGAGTGATTTGGGCCCTGACCGGTTTGGCTCAGTGGATAGAGCGTCGGCCTGCGGACTAAAGGGTCCCGGGTTCGATTCCGGTCAAGGGCATGTACCTTGGTTGCGGGCACATCCCCAGTGGGGGGTGTGCAGGAGGCAGCTGATCGATGTTTCTCTCTCATCGATGTTTCTAACTCTCTATCCCTCTCCTTTCTTCTCTGTAAAAAATCAATAAAATATATTTAAAAAGAAATAAAGGAGTGATTTGGGGGGCTTTCATTTATTCAGCCAACAAGCATTAGCCCCGTACTGTCTGGGTGCCAGACACTGGTGGTGGTGCTCAGGGCGGAAAGGAGACTGAGAAAGACCCATTCGTGCCTCTGCATTGCTGTATTGTCTCTCTGAGCTGCTCCTCCAGCCACATCTGTTTGTCTGGCTCTGATCTTTCCGGTTTCTGCTCCTGGGTGTCCTCCTCTAGGAAGCCTTCCTGGATCACGCCAACAGGAGAGAGAGCCCCTTCCGGGTGCTGGTGACCCTGCCTGATTCTTCATCCCAGCTCTCCCTGACCCTCTGATACAGAGCCATTATTTGCTTATTTCCACCTCCTGCACCAGAATTCAAAGTCCATTAGGACAGGGATTTTGTTCTGCTTTCTCTTGGACGGAGAAGGCGGTTGCGAGCCCAGGCTTTGAAGCAGATGGCCTGAATTTGCATACTGCCCTCCCTCTTGGAGGCTGTGCGTGGGCTTTCTCTACCTCTGTCTCTTCACCTGTAAAATGGGAATAATAATAGTATACTGAATGGTGGTCCCCAATATACGTTCATGTCCCAATACTTGCACCCCGTGGATGTGGCCATTTTCGGAAAAGGGGTCTTTGCAGATGTAATCAGGTTCAGGTCATTGTGGGTTACCTCAGTGGGCTCCAAACCCAATGACAAGTATCCTTTTTTTTTTTTTTTAAATATATTTTATTAATTTTTTACAGAGAGGAAGGGAGAGAGATAGAGAGTTAGAAACATCGATGAGAGAGAAACATCGATCAGCTGCCTCCTGCACATCTCCCACTGGGGATATGCCCGCAACCCAGGTACATGCCCTTGACCGGAATCGAACCTGGGACCCTTCAGTCCGCAGGCCGACGCTCTATCCACTGAGCCAAACCGGTTTTGGCAGACAAGTATCCTTTTTTAAAAAATTTTTTTACTGGGAGGTTGGATAGGGGCTGGGAGGAGGGGGAAAGGGGGAAAACATGAGAGATATCTGTAATACTATCAACAATAAAAATATATTTAAAATAAAATAAAGTCTTCAATAAAAAATTTTACATTGGTTTTTGAAGAGAGAGGAAGGGAGCGGTAGGGAGAGAGATTTATTGTTCCACTTATTTATGCACTCATTGGTTAATTCTTTTTTTTAAGTGTCAGTAATTTTTTTAAAAAAAATAAATTTTATTGATTTTTTACAGAGAGGAATGGAGCGAGATTGAGAGTTAGAAACATCGATGAGAGAGAAACATCGATCAGCTGCCTCCTGCACACTCCCCACTGGGGATGTGCCCGCAACCAAGGTACATGCCCTTGACTGGAATCGAACCTGGGACCCTTCAGTCCTCAGGCCGACGCTCTATCCACTAAGCCAAACAGGCCACGGCAAGTAATTTTTTTTAAAAAAATATGTTTTTATTGATTTTAGAGAGAGAGGAAAAGAGAGGGAGAGAGAGATAGAAACATCATCATCGATTGGGGACCTCTTGGTGCATGGGATGATGCTCAATCCACTGAGCCACAACAGCTGGGCTGGTTAATTCTTGTACGTGCCCTGATGGGGGATCAAACTCGCAACTTTGGTGCAACCTTGCTGTATCGGAAATGGCGCTCTAACCACCTCAGCTACCCAGTCAGGGCAACATGTACCCTTTTTAAATATATATATATATAAAATTGATTTTTTACAGAGAGGAAGGGAGAGGGATAGTTAGAAACATCAATCAGTTGCCTCCTGCACACCTCCTACTGGGGATGTGCCCGCAACCAAGGAACATGCCCTTGACTGGAATCGAACCTGGAACCTTTTAGTCCGCAGGGCAACATGTACCCTTTTAAGAGTAAAGCAATGACATGATCCAGCCCAGAAGTGACACATTAGTTCTGCCCCAAATTCCTTTGCCAGAACACATCATGTGGCCCCACTTAATTACAAGGAATATGATTCTGCCCAGAAAGGGGAGGAACAGAGGTATTTGGAAAACAGTGGTCATCACTCAACCATGTGGCCATGGAGGGGGGGTCTGGAGAGAGGTGGCGAGCTCCAAGTCCAACATTTAGTGATTGGGTAGAGAATGAATCTGTGAAGGAAGCTCTAAGGTTATGGCTGGGGGAACTCAAATGCTTTTCTATGCACCAGTCCGGTGGCTGCTACAGGCAGAGGACAGGCTGTCCTAGACAAGGGCAGGAACTGAGATGAGACAAGTCACTGGAGATCGTCCTTCTAGTAGCTGATATTCCTTCCTCCCTGGCATCCCATCACATTAGTTAGGCTCAGCCGAGGACAGAAGCCACTCTGGTATTTCAATCGGAGGGGATTGAATGCAGGCAACCAGCGCCTGCAAACCCGTTGAGAGGCCTAGAGGGAGGCATACCAGCATCCAAGAAGGTAGCGCGGGCTGGAACCTTGGAGTTCCAGCCGATGATCTCAACTGATTGCTCTCAACATCAGAGTGGGCGGTTAGCAGGATGATGCCTGGAGGCTGCCAGGCAAGCCTCATGACTGTCAGTTGCCAGGGCCTGAGTTCTTGCTTGCCATTGAGAGGAAGGGTGAAGCTCGTTTCTCTTCCCCTCTGGCCAATCAATGTCTCATGAATGTCTCCCATTGGGAACTCCACCTGATAGTCCTGCTGACAGGGGCATCTCAGATTTTCAGCCCCTGAGACAGTGGAGAGAAGGAAGTGCAGAGTTGCTAGCAGACAATCCCGCACACCCAAAAAGTTGAAACACGGAGATGGTGGCCAGAGGGTCTGGGGCCTGGTGACATGCTGGCCAGGAGGAGCTGGAAGTGATCCTGGTCCGTGGTGGGACCGGCCCCCACTCCAGATGTCCAAGGCAATTCTCTTGTTCCATGAAGTCATTCCTTCCCCGGCATCTCTTGGATTGTGTTCCTCCCTACAAAGCGACAAAAGTTAGGTGACAAAGTTGAGCCTTGGTGATGAAAGAGATGTTTAAAAGTAAGAATGGAGTATGATGCAATGGTGAAAAGAAATGGACTGCTCAAAAACGTAAAATCCATCGATTAGAAAAAAACATCCTAGATGCTTTTGCTCGGTGGAGAGTCGGCCTAAAGGGTCCCGGGTTTTATTCCAGTCAAGGGCATGTACTTGGTTGCAGGCTCCTACCCTGCCTGGGTCCTGGTCAGGGCTCATGCAGGAGGCAACCAATCAATGTGTTTCTCTCACATCAATATTTCTCTCTGCCGAACTGGTTTGGCTCAGTGGATAGAGCGTCGGCCTGCGGACTCAAGGGTCCCAGGTTCGATTCTGGTCTAGGGCATGTACCTTGGTTGCCGGCACATCCCCACTGGGGGGTGTGCAGGAGGCAGCTGATCGATCTCTCTCATCGATGTTTCTAACTCTCCCTCTCCCTTCTTCTCTGTGGAAAATCAATAAAATATATTAAAAAAAAATTTATCTCTGTCTTTCCCTCTTTCACTCTCTCTAAAAGTCAGTGGAAAAATATCATTGGGTAAGGATTTTTTAAAAAGTAAAAGAAAGAAACAAACAAACAACAAGTAAAGAGTGGCTTTTGGGGGCTGGATCATGCTTCAATCTGCAGGTTCTCTAATCAACAGAGAGAGCTGATTGAGCTGCCGTGGATGCACTAAGCACTGAGCACACAGTCCCTATGGCTGGCAGCCGTGAACTTCTCACTTTGGGCAGACATGGAAATTAGCCTGGCCTGCTTGCCCTGTCAACCTTGATGGTCTCTCTCCAGAATCCGGGCTCCCTTGCCAAGAATTCTCTTGGTCTTTCTTAGATGAGTAAGAAAACTGGGTCTCAGTTTTACTATTTGTAAGTGGGGATGTAATATGTAATAGTCAGGATAGCCTAGGTTATGCTACATAACAAACAAGCCCAGATTGTTGAGCTAGAGGAGGTTGTGTTTCTAGATTCCAGACATACTGCCTGCCAGCCATCTGGAAGATGAGACGTTCAAAAGGCAGTTATGACACAGCAAGCCCAAGTCTGCAGCTGGCCACTGTGGTGCGGATGAATCTCTGAGTGTCCACCACGGAAGCAGCGGACATGTGTTTGCAAAAAACAGCCCCCGGCCCCTTGCCCAAAGCCAAACAAGGGGACAGGACAGTTCCAAACCCAGCCTCTCCCAGCGTCCACTCTCCCACTCCCAGAGCCAACCCCTTCTATTCTCTCATTCCTTCAGAGCTGGAAGTTAAGAAACTCATCACTGAAGAGCAGGGAACATGTCTGCAGAGGTTTTAATTACAGCAGAAAATTGGCCCAATTGGTATTTAATGTCGACTAAGTGTCGAGTTAACTGGTCAGGGCAGGAGGAGCTGAGGTTTGCATGGAGGTGTCCTGAGCCTTGCCTGCCTGCTTTTCCCTGGGAGCCTCTGAGAGCCTGTGGTGGGGGGTGACGGGAGTGTGGTTCTGGCTCTCTGGGGCCTGCAGAGGGACCTCCGGGACCCTGGAAGAGGAAAGGAAGCAACCTGGGTGCAGAGGTGAGAAGGCATTCAGCTCAGGACTCAGCTCGGGCTCTGCTCTCGGGCCTCAGGCCTTTTCCTCCTTGTGACAAACAGCTGGTATCTTGTAGGCAGCAGTGGAGGAAGGGGTTCCAGTGAGGAGGGTTCAGGTAAGGAGGGTGTGGGAGGAGCTACTGATGGGGTGGGGACCTGCTACAGCGGGAAGGACTGAGCCCTCCAGGGGAAGGCTGAGCTGAAGGAGCTCCATCCCTGGGCAAACTACGGCCCGCGTTTGAAATGAATAAAACTATTGGAAAAAAAGACCGTACCCTTTTATGTAATGATGTTTACTTTGAATTTATATTAGTTCTCACAAACACTCCATCCATGCTTTTGTTCCAGCCCTCTGGTCCAGTTTAAGAACCCATTGTGGCCCTCGAGTCAAAAAGTTTACCCATCCCTGAACCTTCTCGAGAGGCTGGGGGAGGAGGAAGCTCCCGGGTCCTCTGTCCAGCCGCAGGGCTCTCCCCAGGGAGCGGAAGGAGGGAAATTCCCCTGAAGAGCCGGTGCCTAAGAGAGAAAGAAAGGAAAAGCCCCAAACAATTGGAGACAGGATAGCAGAAGCCAACCCCACCCAGAATCCTCTGCTGTTTGTTATTTTCCGTACATTCCAGGCCCTCCCGACCTCCAGGGTGACCACGTCCTGCCCAGAGGACAGTTTAGTATGTATTTATTTATTTTTGTTAGAACAACTCAGCGAAATAAAATTCCCGTTTATTGTTGGACAACATTGTTTCAGACACACATCAAACAGGCCAAAAAGTAAAATAAAATAAACAGCAACTTCATAGACCAAAAAAAAAAAAAATGGGGGAAAAAAATAAACCTTTTTGACTTGTTCAAACTCGGATTAAAACTTTGAACTGTATAAAAAAAAAAAAAAGAAAGAAACCTTTTCATCTTTGGCCTTTTTAACCATCTCATACAAATCAACTACTGATAGTGCAGCTAAGTACATACACGAAAAGTTACTGGATGCTCGGAATAAGAGTGTTTTTTGTGTGGTTGTGTTTGCTTTTTTTACAAGGTTTGTTTTCTCCTTTGAGAGTCTAATGAACATGGTCACACCACAAGTAAAGTCAGAAGTAGGACAGAGACCGTCCAAAGGCTGGTTTGGTCATTAAAAATGGCTGACCCCAAACAACATGTACAAAAACATAAAATGTAAATAAAAATACAAACAAATATTCCCTTTTGAAGTACTTTTAAGAAAAAAAAGCAGGGTCTTGGAAGTTTTGGTTCTTTTTCCCTCCCCTGTTGCAAATCCACGTTGTGGTTTGGGTTGGGTGGTGGCGGGTGCGTGTCACCTGCAGGTGGCGCTGCTGAGGTGGGTGGGAGAGCAGGCGGGAAGGAAAGGTAACCACGTTCAGATTCTGAGACGGGAAGTGGAGGGTGAATAGGTCACGGAGGCCTTTTTTATTTTAAGTTTAACTTTCCCCTTTTTGCTGTCTGGTCATCCCCAGAGGACAGTTTAGCAATAAGAGCAGAGACTCTGCGTCGGACTGCCTGCATTCTAACTCTGCCGCCACTTGCTAGCTGCGTGACTGAAGGCAACTTGGGCTGCCTGTCTCAGTTTTGTCATCTGTAAAATGGGGCTGTAATTTCCAATGGTTAGACTCGGCTAGGCAGCAGAAACAAAGAAACCCAACATCTCAGCAGCTTAAAATCACGGGTTTACTTCTCACTCATGCTTCATGTCTGTTTTGGGTCATTGGAGGGAGCGCTCCTCATAGTCACTGATGGAGCAATCACATTCTGGAACATTCTGGAACATTGCTGATTGTCGTGTCAGGAAGAAGTAAGAGTTTGGGAAGGTCTCGCACAGGTAATTAAATGCTCTCATGTGGGGGGATGACACATGTCAGTTCCACTCCCAGCTCATTGGTCAGAACTAGTCACAGGACCTCACTTTGAACGTGGGCAGGAGGCACAGTCCTTGGCCAGCCGAACTGATGGCCTCCAATTGAGTGAGTTACTGAATGTGAAGTGCTTAGGACAAGGCCTGGCCCGTAAAGAGTGCTCTTTACCCATCCCCCAATCTGGTCTTCACCAGGAAAAGTGATGTTGTTATGGGTTCACTCAGCGAGATAGACCACCGACTCAGAATTTAAATTTAAGAGCCTTTATTAAGCTGGCCAGCTGACTACAGTTACAGCACCCTGCCGAAGCAGAGGCTGAACTGCAGTGCTGACTGCAAGAGTTACATTTTATTATTAAATTTTGTGGAGGCCCAGAGAAAAATGTGTCTTTCAAATTCTGGGCCCCCCAATATGGAGGAAACTCTCTTTATTTATACTTTCTCCAGTCCTTTGTCTCACAAATTTGGAATGAGACTTCTGGGCCTTCTGAGAAAGAAGGCCTACGTGCTGGGAAGGGGCCATGAGACCATATCTCAAGGCCTGGCCTGATGTCAGTACCTTCCTATCTATGTGTTTTAGAAACAGACAGCACAGCATGACCCGTCTGGCCGAAGTGCCAGATATGCAGCCCAGCACAATGTCACCAGGTGCCTGATGTGTCTCTGATACTGGCTGAGCAGGACCAAATGGACCAGTGGCTGGAAGCCTGGAACGTGAGCTCCAGATTGTGGGGAGCCGATATAGGATTAAGCCTCGGACTGACCTGTTAGCAAAATCACCAACAAGTCTTCTTCCGAGTCTTAAACAATCCAATCCGAGAGTTGGCCGCTGATTTACAAGTGCTGTCATTTAAAAAATAAAAATGGGGGAATTTGCCGGAAGCCCGTCTACCCTTGCTGCTTGACACAGTCGCTGCAGGGAAGAAACATCTGCACAGCTTATGTTTCAAGGGACCTGGCGTATATGGCATATGTTTGCTCCCCCTCTTCGCGCTATGTGTTTTAAACAGGACCACCTCCCCGAGAAAGGTTGTTTCCCCAGGTGAGGATTTTTCCCTGGAGTTAGGGATTAACAGGACTAAGACTGTTGGCAATAAATTTGGGACTTGTTGGGCCCACATCCCCAGGGGTCTGCCCACCAGGGAAAGCACCAAAGCCTATACCCCTGGAGACCCACCAACACAGGGCAGTCCCAGGGAAGGCAAGCAACGGGGCTTGGAGGACATAACCTTTACTGGGTAGGATAATCTCCTTCAGCCACTTCCTTGTAGTTTATCAGTAGAGCAGTAGAGCCCTTATAATGGAACACAGAGATTAACCTAGACAAGATTAAAATCAACAGAACTAGATAGAGACAGGATTTTTGGCAAAGGTCAGATAAGAAACTATGGAAATGAAACAAGGAACTGTAGAAGGTTACCCAAAACAAACATACTATGATGTGATTATAGAGGCATGCTTATAGGATCAAATGGTATAAATACAGATGTAACAGGACAATAAAGGGAGAACCTGGCTATGCTGATCAACTGAACACTGTCTCCGTGACATTCCTTCTTCGCCGACTCTGTCCACACCTTTGGGAACCCCTGGACCTGTTGGGGCTGGACCGCAACACCAGATGTGCTCTAGGTTTGGTCCAGGTATGCTCCAAGTTGGCACCAGGTGTGTGCAGGTGTGAGGCACAGTGGAGTTACACTTAGATCAGACCCTGAACTGGGACAGGACCACTTTGCTCCAGCATGCATTCTGGAGAGGGAGATTGTTAGGACTGATCACATACTTGAATCAATACCCTCCCCTGGGAACTGACCTTTAGGCCACTTCACAATGGACATTCCACTTGCTTAGACGACATTCCACTTGCTAAGACCATTATCTCTCCCCTCCGGACTTTCCCAGAATCCGGACCTGCACAGAGAATGCCCCGCCCAGAAAAAGCCCACCTAGAGTCCTTTAAAAAAAAACCTCTGACTCCCCATCTTTGGGTGCTGGCGCCATGTTGGGGCTCAGCCCAATCTGGGTTTCCATATGACCTAATAAATTCATCATTCTTTACCCCTTTTGGCCTCGTGCGTTCCTCCTTCGGCGACCCTAACAGAGATGTGAGCTAGACTCACATCCTACATCCCTGAACCAGCAGGCACCCTGCCCCACAGAGACCCACCCCACACCCAGGCTGCCCGCGCCACACGGGCCAGAGCACGTGCTCATGTCAGCTCCAGCCTGAAGCCCCAGCCCTCCTGAGGGCAGGAGCCCAACACCTCCCCTCATTGTCCCTCATGTATCTCAGGGTTGACGTCCTCTTCTCTTGGCTGTGAGGAGCACTCACCCAAAGCCAGACTCTTTCACTCGCTCTGTTCTTGACCCAAACAGAGCAGGTGACAGTAACAGGTAAGGGAACAGGATCTGAGGGGCAGTCACAGGCTCAGGGTCTCCCAGACTTAAAGCCAGGCTGCTCTGTCTCCAGAACTTTCAAAAATCTCACCAAGCTGTGTCTCTGAGGCCTCTGCACCACCCCTGTTAGCTCCCCACGTGTCCCACCAGCCTCCTGCAGCCTCCCTCCTCTACCCTCCTGCAGCCTCCCTCCTCTACCCTCCTGCAGCCTCCCTCCTCTACCCTCCTGCAGCCTCCCTCCTCTACCCAGCCCGCAGGAGCACAGCAACCCTGCTGCTGGTTTCACCTTCACCCAATCGGAGCTCACTTCAAAGGAGGGAGCAGAGGCCTGGCCGACACCAAGGGAGCCCCCTGAAAAAATCCACATCGCTAGATGAAAAAGGGGCCCCAAAATCTGGTAACTCCAGCTAAAGCCCCCCTGGCTACAGCATGTGATTGCCCCAGCAGAGCCCAGCCAGGCGGCTCCTCCAGCAGCTCTGGCTTCTTTAAGGAGAACAGGAAAGCAGTGCAAGCTTGCCGCCTTCCAAATCCTCTCCAGCGGTGGGGCCACGACTGGCCTGGAGGGGCCATTTATCAGAGTCTGGAGCCACAATGGTGGATTCTCAGGCAGGGGAGAGAAATGGGTGGTGACCTGGTGCACTGCAGGCAGAGGGAAAACAGTGCCAGCTGCCCTTCCCAGGGGGACGTCCCCCATGTGCCTCTGTTGCAGGAGTGTAACAGAGGGGGGTGCTGAAAAGTCCCCAAAGCACTCCAGCTTTGGGGGGTGGGGTGGGGGGGAGGGTGGTGCTGAAAAGTCCCCAAAGCACTCCAGCTTCCCAGCCTCTTTGCCTGAGAGCTAAGCCCAGCCTGAGGCCTTGCAGCCCTTAAAGGGCAGGAAATGGGAGTTAAGGAGGATTTAGAGACCCGCCCACCTGCTGAGAGATTAGCTGAGATCAATATACTGAGGGCTGGCGAAGATCCTCTCTGAGGGGCTCGTTAACCGTGACCCCGAGAGGTAATTAACAGGCTTGTTGGGGTTGTGCCAGGCCCCCTACCCTCACCGAATACGAGGCAGCCCCTCCAAAGCTGGGACTGGGGTCCTGGCTCCGGTCTTACGCCTCCTGTGGGTCCAAAATCTGGGTCCTTTATCCAGCTACTCCTGGGGGAGCATTATAATAGCCATTATCATTTATTGAGTGCTTGCTGTGTGCCTGTGGTAGTATAAAGCTTTAAATAGTCTGTGAGCCCTGGCCCCTTAGCTCGCTCAGTTGGTCAGAGCCTCATCATCCCCCATACCCCCTAAGGAAGCATGGGTAGGTAGAACAACAAATCATCTCTCTCCCTCTCCCTCTTCCTCATCCTCTCAAAAAGAAAAAAGAAAAAGTTCTGTGAGCTATCATCACAATTCTAGAAGGCAGGTTGCTATCAAGTCGACTTTGCAGATGAAGAAACTGAGGCACGAGGGAATGAGGGAACTTGTGTAAGTTCATTCCATTGGTAAAATGATGATTCTGGGGTCCAAAGCCAGGCACTGGGGTTCAGAGCTTGGGCCCCTAACCTGGACTACAGTTTCTTTTCCCTGCCAACTTCCACCTGACACCATTGTATTGTTCCCCATTTCTCTGGCACCTTGAACCATCTGGAACCACCTGAGCATCCAAATGCAGGGAAAACTCTATGCACCAAACACCAAGTCCCAGAAGGTGTGGAAGCTCCAGGAAGGTGGGGATCCCAGGGGATCCCATCTGTCTTGGGAAGCATTAGGCCTGGCAGGTGGTGGGTGGTCAACATATTTGTGTGGAGCCCTGGCCTGGGTGGTGCCGTTGGCTGCGTGTCCTACCAGGCACTGAGAGGTCACCAGTTCAGTTCCTGGTCAGGGCACATGCCCAGGTTGCGGCTTGATCTCCAGTAGAGGGCGTGCAGGAGGCAGCCAATCGATGTATCTCTCTCACATCGATATTTTTCTCTGTCTCTCTCCCTCTTCCTCTCTCTCTAAAACTCAATAAAAGCATATCCTCGGGTGAGGATTGAAAAAAGAAAAAAGGGGGGGGTGTGTTAACTTAGATGCACAGAAGCAATGGACAGGGTGGACAGAGCTTGCTTAAAGCAGAGATCAACCTTTTTTTTTTATTATTCTTTTTTTTTTTTTAATATATTTTATTGATTTTCTACAGAGAGGAAGGGAGAGGGATAGAGAGTTAGAAACATCCATGAGAGAGAAACATCGATCAGCTGCCTCCTGCACACCCCCCACCGGGGATGTGCCCGCAACCAAGGTACATGCCCCTGACCGGAATCGAACCTGGGACCCTTCAGTCCGCAGGCCGACGCTCTACCCGCCGAGCCAAACCGGCCAGGGCAACCTTTTTTTTTTTTTTTTTTAAATATATTTTATTGACTTTTTACAGAGAGGAAGGGAGAGGGATAGAGAGTCAGAAACATCGATGAGAGAGAAACATCGATCAGCTGCCTCCTGCACATCTCCCACTGGGGACGTGCCCGCAACCCAGGCACACGCCCCCGAAAGGAATCAAACCCGGGACCCTTCAGTCCGCAGGCCGACGCTCCATCCACTGAGCCAAACTGGTTTCGGCCAGAGATCAACCTTTTACTAAAAAGTTATATGCCTGGGTGTGACTACCCACCGTGACCTGCCCAGTTAGGAATTTATGACCAAATCACCCTGTGAGGTCACTTTCCATAGAATGCCTTTTTTTTTTTTGTCCACAGTGTAAACACCTATAAAGATCAATAGTGGTTTCCTCAAGGCTGTTTCCTGATGGTAATAAGAAACAAAAAGCTCAATATTTATTTATTTATTTTAAGTTTCATTTATTGATTTGAGAGAAAGAGAGAGAGAGAGAGAGAGAGAGAGAGAGAGATTTGTTGTTCCACTTATTTATGCATTAACTGGTTGATTCTTGCATGTGCCCTGACCGAGGATCAAACCTGCAACCTTGGCGTGTCAGGACGACACTCTAACTAACTGAGCTACCTGGCCAGGACCAAAAAGCTAAATATGTAAAACTTCTCCCTACATGGAGGTAAGAGTAAAAGCTCAAGAGGAGGAACCCCTTTTGGTCAGGGTCCCCATGGGAAGCAGACTGCAGTGTAAGTCGGTGACTTGAGGTCTGTTATAAAGATGAGGGAAGCTTCGGGAATAGCTTTGCCATGGGGCCCTGTGAGGTTGGGAGCTGGTCCACCCCTAGGAGCTGTGGTCAGGCACAAGTGACCAGCTTGCAGGACGGGTTTGGAGCTGACCCCACTCCCCTCCTGTCATTCATCTCTTACCAGCGCCTCCTGTCAGCTGAACCCACTGGAAGCCAGAGGACCAGGGAGCACCCATCTGACCAGCACCCTGAGCCAGGCAGAGGAGGGTGAAAGTGGATCTTGAAGGCCATATAGCAGGTTCTCAACCTTCCTAATGCCACGGCCCTTTAATACAGTTCCTCGTGCTGTGGTGACCCCCAACCATAAAATTATTTTCGTTGCTACTTCATAACGGTAATGTTGCTACTGTTGTGAATTGTAATGTAAATATCTGATATGCAGGATGTATTTTCATTGTTACAAATTGAACACAATGAAAGCATAGTGATTAATCACAGAAACAATATGTAATTATATATGTGTTTTCCGATGGTCTTAGGCGACCCCTGTGAAAGGGTCGTTCGACCCCCAAAAGGGTCGCGACCCACAGGTTGAGAACCGCTGCCACATAGAAACGATGTTGTCCCACCATCCTCACCTTAGCATTCAGATCCAGCCAGCTCTTCCACTGGTGGGGAGTATTCCACCTTCTGAGAAGTTTTCGTTCTGCACAAGATGGTACAGATGAGGACTTTAGCAACAATGAAATATTGGCCATAATCTAAGGTTTAGCCACAGGGAACAAGTTAAATGAATTATGCTTCATACCAGGGAAAACGAGACTTCCCCGCCTACCCCCCCCCCCCCCCCAAAAAAAAGGAAGAAAAGAAAAAAAAGTAGAAGTGGAAAAAGCACCAAAATCTATTGTGATTGTAGTAGGTTGAATTGTATCCCCCAAAAGGTATGTCTAAGCCCCAGCCCCTGGTACCTGTAAATGTGATGCTATTTGTAAATAGTCTTTGCAATATAATTAGTTAAGGAATCAAGACAAGATCATCCTGGATTTTAAGGTGGGGCCTGAATCCAGTGACCGGCATCCTTTTAAGAGAAAGGAGAATACGATTTGGATACACACGGAAGAAGGTCAAATGCCAGGAGCCGCCAGAAGCTGGAAGAGACAGGAAGGACCCTCCCCGAGAGCCTTTGGAAGGAGTGTGGCCCTGGATCTCAGACGTCTGGCCTCCAGAACTGTGAGAGAATGCATTTCTGTTGTTTTAAGACATCCAGTTTGTGGTCATTGGTTACAGCAGTCACAGAAACTAATATAGTGGTAAAAGCACTGGGCACTGGTGGGGACAAGTCAGAGATGCACAGTCCATACCCAGAGTCCCCCAGAGGTTCTGTAGGACTGAGCCCGCAGGAGTCACCTGCTCACTGTTCCACCCCCCACCCGCCCTTGGCTTCCTCCCTTCCCTGGTGTATTAATTATACAATCCTGCTCAACAAATCACCCCAAACACAGTGGCTTAAAACAATGGTCACATATTATCTCTCATGTTTCTGTGGATCAGGAATGCTGACAGGGCACAAGGGGAACCACTTGTCCTTACCCCCCCCCTCCCCGCCCAACCCCATGTCTGAGACCTCAGCTGGAAGACTTGGAAGACTTGAAGGCTGGGGCTGGAGTCACCCGAAGAGTGACTGCTGGCTGAAGCTGGCTGTTGGCTGAGGAGCTAGCTGGGGCTGTAGACTGGAAAACCCACATGCAGCTCCTTTTATGGTCTGGGTGTCCTTGGCTCTTACAATATAGTGGCTGGGTTTCAAGTGCAAGAATTAAGAGAAAGTGAGAAGGAGGGAGGGACGGAGGGAGGGACCAGGGGGAAGGTATCTCATTCTTTAGGACCCAGTGTCTAGAAATCTCTCAGAATCACTGCCTTTATACTCCATTGGCTGGGGCAGTCCCAGCCCTGCCTGGACTCAAGGGGCAGAGAGCGCAGACCCCGCCTCTTCTGGGAGGATCGTTAGCATATTGTAAGAAGTGCCTGTGTGGTGGGGTAAATTTGAGGGGTGGCATCTTTGAAAACCACAGCCTGCGGTTCCTCTTTCACTGCCTTACTCCCCACAGCTGTTTCCTGGGACCACCTCCCAGACCAGGGTCTTTGCCTTTGAGGAAACCCAAACTAAGATATCACACAAGGCAATACTATGTTTATACTAGAGTCCCGGTGCACAGTCTGGGAGCCCTCAGGGGATGTCCAACTGACGGCTTAGGGAGCGGGCCCAAGCAGAGGCGGGAGAGGCTCCTGCCACCACCACTGCGCTCGCCAACCATGAGCCCGGCTTCTGGCTGAGCAGTGCTCCCCCTGTGGGAGCGCACTGACCACCAGGGGCAGGTACTGCGCAAGCGTCTGCCCCCTGGTGGCCAGTGCACGTCATAGTGACCAGTCATTCCACCATTTGGTCAATTTGCATATTAGCCTTTTATTATATAGGACTAGAGGCCCGGTGCACAAAAATTTGTGCACTTGGGGGGGAAGGGGGGGTCCCTCAGCCCGGCCTGTGCCCTCTAGCAGTCTGGGACCCCTCGGGAGATAACGACCTGCTGGCTTAGGCCTGCTCCCGGGTGGCAGAGGGCAGGCCCAATCCCTAGGTGCAGCCCCTGGTCGGGCTCAGAGCAGGGCCGATTGGGGAGTTGGGGCACCGCCCCCTGTCACACACAGAGCAGGGCGGATCAGGGGGTTGGGGCGCCGCCCTCTATCACCCACAGAGCAGGGCCGATCAGGGGGTGGGGGCGCCGCCACTCTCACACTCAGGGCAGGGCCGATGGGGAGGTTATGGCTCTACCCTGTCACACACAGAGCAGGGCCCGGGGGGGGGGGGGGGTTGGGACACCGCATCCTGTCACACACAGAGCCGCAGGGCGATCAGGGGGTTTGAGCACTGCCCCCTGTCACGCTGATCCCGGTGCTGGCAGGCCTCGCGGCTCTGCTGATCCCGGTGCTGGGAGGCATATTACCCTTTTACTATATAGGATAGAGGCCTGGTGCATGGGTGGGGCTGGCTGGTTTGCCCTGAAGAGTGTCCTGGATCAGGGTGGGGGTCCCCACTGGGGTGCCTGGCCAGCCTGGGTGAGGGGATGATGGCTGTTTGCAGCTGGTCACACACCCTTCAGGGTGGGGGACCCCACTGGGGTGCCTGGCCAGTCTGGGTGAGGGGATGATGGCTGTTTGCAGCTGGTCACACACCCTTCAGGGTGGGGGACCCCACTGGGGTGCCTGGCCAGTCTGGGTGAGGGGCTGAGGGCTGTTTTCAGGCTGGCGGGTGACTGAAGCTCCCAACTGCTCCTTTTTTTCTTTTTCTTTTTTTATTCTGGGCCAGCTTTAGCTCTGGTTCCAGCTCTGAGGCCTCTGCTGCTGAAAGCAGGTATCTGGTTTGTTTGGGTTCTATAATCGAAACAATGTATAACTCCAGCTCTGAGATCCTGGTGGGCTGAAAGCAGGTTTCTGGGGTTTTGTTTAGCTTCTATATTTGTTACAATGTTTCAAACTGCAAGCTCAGAGGCCGGCAAGGCAGGCGGGGAACGTTGGAGTCCTCTGTCACTGAAGCAAGCAAGCCTCATGTTCGCTTCCAGCTGCCTGGCTGCCAGCCGCCATCTTGGCTGGCAGTTAATTTGCATATCGCCCTGATTAGCCAATGGGAAGGGTAGCGGTCATACGCTAATTACCATGTTTCTCTTTTATTAGATAGGATAGGTGGGTATAGGTGTATGTAAGTGTTCAGAAAAAGATCTGTAAAGATAAACTCCAAACAGACAACAGTGTGTCGGTTCTCTAGCAAGAAAGCTAGGATGGGGGCGGGGGGGGGGGGGAGTTGGAAAGATTTATCTGTAATGTATGGATTTTTATTTTTGTTTTTGGCCCCAAGGAGGGATTTCCTGCATCCCTTGTGGAAAGTAAAAGAGGGAGAGGCAGGATAAGGAAGCCATTGGACTTTTGGGGACACTAGCCCTGAAGCATCTGTGACTGTCTGTAAAAAAATATATTTTTTATTGATTTCAGAGAGGAAAAGAGAGGGAGAGAGATAGAAACATCAATGATGAGAGAGAATCATCAATCAGCTGCCTCCTACACACCCCCCACTGGGGATCGAGCCAGCAACCCCAGCATGTGCCCTGACCAGAATCAAACTGTGACCTCCTGGTTCATGGGTCAACCCTCAACCACTGAGCCACACCAGCTGGGCATCAGTGACTTTCTTTTTTTTTTTTTTTTTAATTTTTTATTGACTTCAGAAAGGAAGGGAGAGGGAGAGAGAGAAAGAGAAACATCCATAATGAGAGAGAATGATGGATCGGCTGCCTCCTGCATGCCCCCCACTAGGGATCGAGCCCACAACCCGGGCATGTGCCCTTGACGGGAATTGAACCTGGGACCCTTCAGTCCGCAGGCCGACGCTCTATCCACTGAGCCAAACCGGCCAGGGCCATCAGTGACTTTCTAAACACACACAGGAAGCAGGAAGAAAGGAGGCAGAGGGCAGCCCCAGGCAGCCCCTCTCTGCACGCAGGGAAAGCCGCCAGCCCATTTTACAGCTGAGTTGGGCTTGGGTAGTTCAAGGGTCCAGAATTTCTGGGAGACTGGAGAATACCCTCACCTAGGAGGGCACTCGAGTCTCACTTACTTAATCTATGAAATGGGTATGATCACGACTATCCCACAAAGTTGCTGTGAGGGTAACATACATTATCACACTTAATATATGTGTGATTGACAGGGGATCTGGCACATAAAAACAGGAATCGATGTACTGTGCATGCGGCAGCTACATGCCAGAAACTTTGTGTGTGTTAACCCATCTAACTCCTCACAATAACACTATGAATAGGAACTATTATTGCCTCGATTTTGTAAAAGCGGAAACAAAGGTTGGGCAATACGCCAAGGCCGCACAGCGAGGCTGCCAGGCTTCGTCCTTTCCTTCTGACTCCAAATGCAGTGCTCTCTCCACCCATCTCCCATTCCTCCCGTGGGAGAAATGAATGAATAAATGAGACAAGTTGGAGCTGGAGAAAGACTATGTTTCCTCGGTCTTTTCTGGGACCTAGACAGGCTGGTATAACCCTCCCCTCTCTCTCCTTAAGCACCTTCAGGGTTCCACTTTGACCCTCCTCTCTAAACCCAAGGGTTTGGAGCAAAGCTGGTAGGGGAAGCATCTCCTTCAAGATCCAGGGAAGGGGGTTCCTCTTTCTCCGACTCCCATTTCCCTTGCAAGGGGGGAAGGCTCCCCCACCCCCACCCCCACCCCTTGCAGAGAGCAGCAGCTTCCTGGGGGCCTTGCAGCCCTGTTGCTATGGCAACCAGACTCACTAGCAGTTTCTGGTAAAGAAGTTGGCTCTGCCCACAGCTTGGAGGGGGGCAGAGGGGGGGGGGAATGCTGGGGTAGGAAGGAGACCTCAAGAACACCCGTTTGCCCTCAAACTAGACAGCCCACACTCCATGGCCAGGTCACCCCAAGGACAGGGGGAGGAGCATTCCCACCTGGGGACCTCCCTTCTGAATCTGGGGCAGGTTTTTACATTTTCCAGCGTTGTCCCCCCTGACAGACTGCCTGGAAACCTCTGAGGAGGGAGGTGTCAGGATTCTCACAGAATAGGGTCACACACAGCTCTAGGGGACATTGCCTTTTCTCTGCTTTTTCCTTTTTTGAATGAGATATAATTTACATAAGATAAAGGGCACAGACTCAAGTTTTAGCTGGATGATTTTTTACATGTGTATATGCCTGCATATCGATCACCCAGGTTGAGAGAATTTATCCATCCCTCCAGAAGGTCCCCTCGTGCCTTTTCCTGGAAGACAATATCCCCCACTCTGACTTTGTCTTCATAGATTAGTTTTGCCTGTCCTTGAACTTCCTGTAAAAGGAACCAGACCTCATTTCCTCTTCTGTATCTGGTGTCCTTCACATTACAGTAAACCTGAGGGAATACTTGAAGTTGCAAGTGTCATTAGCCGGTCCTTTTTCTTCGTTATGTAATATTCCACTGTGGGGATATTTGGCTTTATTCTGTTGTGGATGGATATCTGAATTGTTTGCAGTGATTGGTTTTTGTGAATAAAGCTGCTGTGAACATTCTTGTGTCTTTGGGGAACATAAATTCATGTATCTGTTGGGTGAATACCCAGGAGAATTGCTTGGTCATAGGGCTGGCATATGTGTAGTTTTAGGAGATAGTTCAGGTTTTCCAAAGCAGTTGTACTATTTTACATGCCCACCTGCAGTATATGAACGTTCCAGTTGCCCCACATCCTTGCCAACACTTGAATCATAGGTCTTTTCATTTTAATTATTCTGGGGAATGTGTTGTGGTGTCTCCTTGTGGCTATATTTGCATTTCTCTGATGACTGATGATTTTGAGCATCTTTTCATGTGCTTATTGGTCATTTTGATTTTTTTTTTTGTTAATAGTTCCAGTTGTCTATCACTTTATGACTTTGGTTATATGTCTTTTCCTTACTGATTGCAGGAGCTCTTTATATGTTCTGGATGTGAGTCCTTTGTCAAGTATACATCTTGCAAATATCTCCCTTTTGGCGGAATATTTCTCACTCCACATTATCTCTCCAGGCTCTGGACTGGGAGAGGCCACAAAAGCAAATCGCCACAGATGATTCTTTTCCAGTTCCGTCTTCATAAAGAAGGCGGATGTCCTGGGTTATTGAATCCTGTGACATGCCAAGACTTTATATCATTGTATCCTTAAATAGTTACAACATTTTTATGTATTTAATTCACTTATTCAACACACATTTGAAAATCTAATAGATGCCAGATATTCTGGGACACACTGAGAACAAGAGTCAAGGTCTAAAAATAGATTGTAGCCCTCGCGGAATTGGCTCAGTGGATAGAGCGTCAGCATGTAGACTGAAGGGTCCCGAGTTCGATTCTGATCAAGGGCACATGCCTGGGTTTCGGGCTTAATCCCCAGTAGGGGGCGTGCAGGAGACAGCCCATCAATGATTCTCTCTCATCATTGACGTTTCTATCTCTCTCTCCCTCTCCCTTCCTCTCTGAAATCAATAACAGAATTTTTTAAAAATAGATTGTAACCTGGCCCTGTTGCTCAGTGGTTAGAACATCGGCCTGCGCATCGAAGGGGTTTGATTCCCTGTCAAGGGCATGTCCCTGGGTTGCAGGAGGCAACCAGCCAATGTGTCTCTTTCATATGGAGGTTTCTCTCTCTCCCTCTCGCCCTTCCTCCCTTGCACTATTTAAAAAAGCAATGGAAAAAGTATCCTCGGTTGAGGATTAACAAAATAAATAAAATTAAAATATAAAGAGATTGTCTTCCGGTTGAAAGTGGTGGATGGAGCCCTAACCAGTTTGGCTCAGTGGATAGAGCGTCGGCCTTCAGACGGAAGGGTCCCAGGTTTGATTCCGGTCAAGGGCATGTACCTTGGTTGCGGGCACATCCCCAGTGGGGAGTGTGCAGCTGAATTAATGTTTCTCTCTCATCTATGTTTCTAACTCTCTATCCCTCTTCTTCTCTGTAAAAAATCAATAAAATTAAAAAAAAAAAAGTGGTGGGTGGAGAGCAACTTGGTCAGGAGGGTCCGGTGGAGGAGGTGAGTGGAACTGGGGCTTGAAGGAGTTGCTGGAGCCAGCCATTCGCGGTCTAGGGGCGAGTGTTCGGGGAGGTGGCCACAGCCCGTGCAAAGGCTCCCTGTAGCTGGAGCGGAGTAAGCATGGGGAGAGGGAGCCAGAAGAATTTGAGTGAGGCATTTGGATCGACTCTAAAGTCATGTGGATGTACTGCAGCATTCTGAATAGAAGGACATAAATGCCGTGATGCGCCATGAGAGGGGCAGGCTTGGGGAGGGTGTGCGGGGGGCGGGGGGCGCCCAGAAGTGAGAAGACGTAAGCAAATTCAGGTTCTATCTGAAGAGGCATCTTCAGCAGAGGGAACTGAGTCTCAGGGAGGTTCGGTGACTTGCCCAAGGTCACACAGCTGACCTTTCAAACACACAGACACTGTCATGTTGTGGTGGCGTGACCTCAGAAACCCTAGAGGCGCCCTGACCGGTTTGGCTCAGTGGACAGAGCATCGGCCTGCGGACTCAAGGGTCCCGGGTTCGATTCCGGTCAAGGGCATGTACCTTGGTTTCGGGCACATCCCCAGTAGGGAGTGTGCAGGAGGCGGCTGATCGATGTTTCTCTCTCATCGATGTTTCTAACTATCCCTCTCCCTTCCTCTGTAAAAAAATCAATAAAATATAATTAAAAAAAAAAAAAAAAGAAACAAGAAACCCTAGAGGTGTGGGAATCCAGGGCGGTGGGGGAGTAATAGGAAGAGGGGGCTCCTGCAGACCTAGGAAATCCACCTGTCCTTCCGGGGTCATTACTGGTGGGCCACGGGCCAGGCAAGCAGCAAGGTGCACACCGAACGGAGTCCCGCCAAGATGCACGGGAGATCCCCCTCCACCTAGCAGGGCCCGTTCGAAGAGATGTCAGCGGCCTCGGGCCCTCAGGGGAGGCCGGGAGCCCTGGTTGGTCCTGGAACACGTGCACGGGGTGGAGGATGCTGGGGAGCCGCTGCCAGCCCCATTAGCACCACCTTCATTATCCCAGATTTATGTGTGTGTGATTCTCACCCCCTCTCGGAATCGCGCCAGCACCTCCCCTGGCTGCAAACTCGACTTCGCCGGAAACAGCCGCGAAGCCGCCTGCCACCGGGCCATTAACGCGCAGGGAGGAGGGTGTGGGAGGAGGGAGCAGTGGCAGGGAAGGGGGAAGGTGGGGGTGGGGAGAGAAGAGGGGCGGGAGGAGGCGGGAGCTGGGGAGGATGGAAGTGGGAAGGGAGAGACGGGGCGGGCGCGGCTGCGGGACGGACTCGGTCCCGGAAGGCTTGGCCTCGGGGGCGAGCGAGGGGCTGCCCGGGGTCTCCTGTCTCCTGCGCCCT
This sequence comes from Myotis myotis, assembly GCF_014108235.1. NCBI lineage: Eukaryota > Metazoa > Chordata > Mammalia > Chiroptera > Vespertilionidae > Myotis > Myotis myotis. Next base: position 1,655,869 of record NW_023416339.1, read on the forward strand.
TGCCGGCCATGGCCGAGGCGATGGGGAACTCCGCCGGGCGCCTTCGGTCCAGGAGTTACTAGAAAGCCACGCGCCGAACCCCCTCCTTCTGGGAACCGGCGCCTGGTGCCCGGCCCACCTGCGGGGCTGCCCCCGCCCGGGATGGGGGGGGGGATCTGGAGGTGTCGGCGGGGAGGGGTCCGGTCCTGGAGGCAGGACAACCCTCCCTCGGGGTGACTCCCTTCCCCACCCACTAGTCTTGTCCACCCTGCAGCTCCGGGGGTGGGGGGCGGGCGAGAGAGGCCCCTCGCGAGGGAAATCAATGCAGCGTTAATGTGCGACTTCTGGGCGAGGGCGGGGCCGCTTCATAAAAAATGCATTGTTTCGGGGCGCTCGCAGCTCCCTCCCCGGCATCCTGCAAGATGGCAGCCCCGGCGAGGGCGGGAGCCCAGCCCGCGGCCCGGAGAGGGTGCACGGGGGAAGGGGCCCCCTCTCTCCAGCTGGGGAAGGTGGGAAGAGAGGCCGGGAGGGAGGAAGGAAGGGGGGAGGGGCTGGGAGGATGATGGGGAGGCGGGATCCAGGCAGAGGGAGGAGGGCTGGAGGGGAAGGGGGAGAGAGGGTGGCTGGCTGGGAGCCGGGAGGAGGTGGCACCGAGGAGGGAGGAGAGCAGGCCGGGTGCTGGGGAAGGGGGGCTGGGGGAGGTGAGGAGGAGGGGAGGCAGGGGGCCAGGAGGGGAGGCAGTCTGGGGTGAGATGGGAGCGGGAAGGGGTGGGAAAAGGAGAAGGGGGAGAAAAGGCAGACTGGGCAGCGGGACCGGAGGGAAGGGAAGCCTCCCGCCCCCAGGTGTCCGCAGGCTCCACCCCTTCCAGCGGGCTCCCTGGCGGGCTCTCACCTCCCTGCCTGCACCCTCCCGGTGGAGAGGAGCCAGGAGCCCCAGCCCCTGACCTAGAGTCGGCTGCACCCAATGGCCTGGCTCCCGACCTTCTTTCCCAACCTGGCACCAACCCTCCCCCCTCCCTCAGTCTTTTGGGCAGCGTGGCAGCCTCCTCCTTCCTTCCGTTTGCTTCTCTGGCCTCTGACAGCCCTTCCCTGCCGCCCTCTCCCCCCACCTGGTGGCCCAGCTGCCCTGCCCAGGGCCTGGCAGGGGCGAGCCCCTCACTCCAGGCCTCCAGGGTTGGCCCCGAAGAGCCCCCTTTCCCCGAAGAGCAGGGACAACGTTTGGCTACATCTGCATCCTGTCCTACCTTCTGGAGAGGAATGTTGAGGTTCCAGTGAGGGGAAACTGAGGCAGAGGAGAGCTGAGAACACAATATGGGTCTCGGTACCCCACGAGTTTCCCACCCTGGGCCCCCCCTCCCCTTGCCTACTCCCTCATCCCCTCTCAAAAACCATGATGAAAGTTTCAAGACACACTCCCCCCAACTCCCAACCTCTCTGCTTCACCATAGGGGGGCTCCCAAATGCCTGAAATATCTTTAAATTAGGAAAAAGAGCTAAGCCGCCAGGGGCCTTTGGTCTGTGAAAGGAGGAGCAGAGGCCACCGGGCCCCCGCCCCCCTTCACTCTGGTTTTGCATTTGAAGTCGAGACATGCGAGGCTCCCGCTGGAACGCCGACGGGCCGGCCGCCAGCCCCCGCTGCTTCCCCTTCAGTGGCCCTGTGCCCCCTGCCAGGTGAGCCAAAATTAGGAAGCCTCCCATCTCCGACTCTTTTCATCCCCCCCGGGGCTGCCGGGGGCTCCGAGGCGCTAATGAAGCTCCCGCTGCGGCCTTCCCTTTGGGCAGAGCTGGCCTGAGGGAAGCCAGGCTGGAGGGGCGCGGGACCAGGCCTGGAAATCTGCCCTCGAAGAACTGTCCCCAGAAACGTGTTCAGGTGCCATGCTCAGGGAGGGTCTTCTTGCAGCACCGCCCTGCTCGACTCCAGTCTCCTCCAATCCCTCAGGGTTCTGGTGACATAACCGCCTCCAGGCAGCCCTCCCAGCTTGCCCACGTTTGCTTCCTATTGTTTCCCTTGGGTTTGGGCAATGAGGTCAGGCTGCTGGGGGGGGGGGGGGGTCACATGCCGGAACCACCTGTTTCTGGTTGTGCCTCTGGGGTAGTTCAGTTAACCCAGTGGTTCTCAGCCTTGGCTGCACATAAGAATCACCTGGGAGTCTTTTTAAAATCCTGATTTCTGGGCCTCATCCTCCGGAAATTCTGTTTCTTTGTTACTAATGTTGTGGCCCCACCCCATAACAAAGAAACAGAATTTCTGGAGGATGAGGCCCAGGAATCAGGATTTTAACAAGATCCCCAGGTGCTTCTCATGTGCAGCCAAGGTTGAGAACCACTGCCTCAGCCTCGGTTTCCCTATCTATCAATTATGAGGATGATTATGAAAACCTGTCATAAGACTTCAATGACGCACAAAGGAGGTCATACGTGCAAAGTGGGTACAACCACACCAGCCCCTCATTGAGCCCCACATGCTCTCGCCTCCAGGCTCCCCGCTGCCTGTTCCTTCTAGATGTCCTCAAAGCTCCAGCCTCCCTCCCTGCTCGTATGTCACCTCCTCAGAAGGGACTTCCTTGGTCACTTCGCCATCACCGCGTTGTTTACCCATCACCTGTTTTATCACCACCTGACATTGGATTACTTACCTGAGTTCCTGCTCTGGAACCTGAGGGCCTAGGTTCAAATCCTGACTTCACAGCTATTGGCTGTGTGACTGTGGGCATGTTCTTAAACTCTCTGAGCCTCAGTTCCCTCATTTATAAAACGGGGCTTGTAATACCTACCTCACAGCTGTTGGGATGAATAAGTGACTTAGTGACTGAAAAGCCCTCAGAACAGGGCCTGGACCACACCAGGTGTTACTTCCAGAACTAATATTATTGGTATTATTTTGGGCACCCTCTCTTCTCCTCCCCCTTAATTAGGATGTATGCCTTCCTGAGGGCTCATACTTCAGCGGCAGCATTCATTTTATTCACTGCTACATCTTCCATGCTCAAATGGCCTGGCACATAGTAGATGCTCAATAAATATTTGCTAAATGAATGACTAAATGAGGTTCTACTGGGCCTGTCTGAGCCTCAGTTTTCTCACCTGTAAAATGGGATAGTAGCATGTGCCTCACAGATGCTGAGGATTCCACGAGATACAAGCTTCTAGGGATGGCTGCGTGTCACACTTCTGACCAAAGCAGAAGCTAGCTGGGGGAGTTGAGGGAAGGTTGGGCACCAAGCTTCAGCTGCTTCCTCTATAAAGTGGTAGTAAGAACAGTGACATGCTGTGGTGAGGATCACATAAGTGACCTAGAGGGACATCGAGGTGACCAGGGTGTTAGGGTCGCCGAAGGAGGAATGCACGAGGCCAAAAGGGGTGAAAAGTTATAAATTTATTAGGTCATATGGAAACCCAGATGGGCTGAGCCCCAAAATGGCGCCAGCCCCCAAAGACAGGAAGTCAGAGTTTTTTAAAGGACTCTAGGCAGGCCTTTTCTGGGTGGAGAATTCTCTGTGCAGGTTCGGATTCTGGAAAGCTCCGGAGGGGAGAGATATGGTCTTAGCAAGTGGAATTTGGTCTAACCAATGGACATTCCATGTATCCATTCTGAAGTGGCCTAAAGATCAGTAACCAGGGGAGGGGGTATCGATTCAATTCTTTGATCAGATCTGACACAGGGGAATCTGGCTGGTGCTGGCCTGATGCCATCAAGCTCCTGACCTCCAGCAACCCCTGGTGCTGAACTGCTCATGCTTGCAGCCCAATGCAGTCCCAAATGGTGACATTACATTTCCCTGGATCGCTAAAAGCGAGCAGGACAGAGGGGCTACTCATTGATTTTAAAAAATTATTATTATTATTTATTTTACAGAATATGGATTGAGGCTCAGGCACCGCAACATAAAAAACTGGGAGAATCACCCTGATCCATTAGCTCAGTTGGTTAGAGCATAGTCCCAATACCCCAAGGTTATGGGTCCTATTCCCCAGTTAGGGTACACCCAAGAAGCAACCAATGAATGCATAAACAAGTGGATGTTTCTCTCTCCCTTAAAAAAAAAAATCAATGAAAAAATTTAAGAGAGAGAGAGAGAGAGAGAATAAAAAGGGAGTGTTGATCATTTGACCGGGCCCCGCATTGCCCAGGAAATGGCAACATAAGACTGTCCATCAAGGAGAAAGAGTGTTAAGGGTGAATTGTGTCCCTCTGAAAAAGATGTTGCAATCATAACTCCCAATACCCCAGAATGTGACCTTATTTGGAAATAGGGTCATTGCATGCGTATGTAGTTAAGATGAGATCATGTCAGAGTGGGTTGAGGCCCTAATCCAACATGACTGGATTATGCATTTATTCTAAGAGGCACAGATGCAGATACATGAGGGGAGAACGCCACGTGACAACGGAGACAGGTCGGAGTGATGCGACTCCAGGTCAAGGGACAACAAGGATGGCAGGCAGCCTCCAGAAACTGGAAGGAAGTGTGACCCTGCTGACACCTTGATTTCAGAATTCTGGCCTCCAGCTCTGGCTGGTTTGGCTCAGTGGATAGAGCGTTGGCCTGCAGACTGAAGGGTCCCAGGTTTGATTCCAGTCAGGGGCACAAGCCCGGGTTTCGGACTCGATCCCCAGTAGGGGGCGTGCAGGATTCTCTCTCATCATTGATGTTTCTACCTCTTTCTCCCCCTCCCTTTCTCTCTGAAATCAATAAACATATATATATTTTTTAAAAAGGCATTCTGGCCCCCAGAACTGTGAGAGTACGTTTCTGTTTTTGAAGCCCCCAGGTTGTGGTACTTTGTTACAGCAGCCACAGGAAACTCACACAGGAGGTTCAAGAGGCAGGGAGACACAGAGCAAATGACTCACACAGGCTTTGCTTTCTGCTGCATGGCTCCACGGCTTCATATGGGTAGCACCCCGGCAGGCCCAGGGCACAGAGGTGACAAGGAGGGTCCTGTTTTTGTGAGTCCCCTTTTCCACCTGCGGAAGCCTTCCAAGCCTTCCAGAAGCTCATCCCAGGCAGAATGAATGCATCCCAGGTGCCCACAGCGCAGGTTTAGGTGGCTGCTGGCATTAATGTAGATTTAAGGTCCTAGATGCCCTTGTCTTCGCAGGTGGACTGGAACCTCCCTGAAGGCAGGGAATAGCCACTTCACTGGTGCCAGACAGAACTACCTTATGGACAAAGCCAAGGGGTGTAAATCCACTTAGGTCTCTGAAATGCCCAGCTGGTCCAAAGCGAGAGAATTCACATATGGAACACATGAGCTGAATCTCAATGAAGGGCCCAGCGCTGGGGTTGAAACTGCCTGGGTTGAAATTTCAGCCCCACTTGGGACTGTCTGAGTCATCCTCAGGCAAGCAGCCTTATTGCCCTGTGCCTCAGTTTCCCTGATTGTAAAATGGGGACAATGGCAGTACTGCCTGATAAGATCATTTCAAGGATTAAGTCTTTAATCCATTTCAAGTTCATTTTTGTTGAGTGGTATAAGGCAGTGGTCCAGTTTTATTCTTTTGCATGTGAATATCCAATTTCCCAACACTATTTACTTATTTATTGTATTAGTCCCCTCTCCCCCTTCTTTTATTGATTTCAGAATGAGGGAGGGAGAGGGAGAGAGAGAAACATCCATGAGAGAGCTGCCTCCTGCACACCCCTTACTGGAGATCGAGCCTGCAACCCGAATATGTGCCTTGACCAGGAATCAAACCGTGACTTCCTGGTTTATAGGTTAACGCTTAACCAATGAGCCAGGCAATTATTTTTCCCTTTTAACCCTCACCCAAGTATATGTTTTATTGATTTTTAGAGACAGAGGAAGGGGGAGAGAGATAGAGAGAAATATCGGTCAACATCCCTCCCCACATGCCCCAAGCAGGGATTGAACCTGCAACCTAGCTATGTGCCCTGACTAGGAATCAAACCCTAAACCTTCTGGTGAATGGAATGACGCTCCAACCAGCTGAGCCAGCCTGCCCCAACACCATTTATTAAAGAGATTGCGTTTCCTCCATTGAATCTTCTTGGCTTCCTTGTCAAATATTAGTTGACCAGATATGCATGGGTTTATTACTGGGCTTTCATTGGTCTCCTATATATGTCTGTTTTAATGCCAGTACCATGCTGTTTTGGTTACTATAGCTTTGTAATATAGTTTGAAATCAGAGAATTTGTTCTTCTTTCTCAGGATTGCTCTGTCATTTTTTAAAAAATATATATTTTATTGATTTCTCATAGAGAGGAAGGGAGAGAGATAGAGTTAGGAACATCAATGAGAGAGAAAGACTGATCAGCTGCCTCCTGCACATCTCCTACTGGGGATGTGCCCGCAACCCAGGCACATGCCCCCGACCGGAATCGAACCCGGGACCCTTTAGTCCGCAGGCCGACGCTCTATCCACTGAGCCAAACCAGTTTTGGCTGCTCTGTCATTTTAAAGATTAAATGAGATCATGTCTGTCAGGTACTCAGAAGTCAGGAGCATACAGCAAATGCTTAATAGGTGTTGGCTCCATGAAAGGCGGACAGCACTGGCTGAGTATGAGGAAGACACGAGGCCAGGGCGCTGCCTCCAGAGGCCCAACCACCTTCCTTATATCATTCCTCTCCTTATGCAGGTGCTGGAAGGGAAAGGGGATGACCTAACAGTTATGGGAGAGACCTTGACACCTGAATTCGCTCTATCGTTATTGAGCACCTACTGTGTGCCAGGATCTGTTTTATGATTTGAAAGCCCTCCCTGGCTGTGGAGACCATCTGGCTGGAGTCTGGCAGGGAGGAGAGACCCTTGCTTTAACGAAAGTGAGAGACCAGGCTAGCTGGGCTGTGGCGTTGCTGGTGGGGTAGATTTGGAATTGGAGTTGACAGCTTTAATAATGGACTGGATGTGAGGAGTGAGAGAAAGAGGGAGTCTAGAGTGATTGAGTAGATGGTTCACCATCACTATCTGTGCGCCCTCCCTGCTGTGTTCCATGGCACTCAGCATTTCCAGTTACCTATTGCCCCGTAGCAAATTATCCCAAGACCCATTGGCTTAAAGCAACACACACTTATTATCTCACAGTGTCTGTGGGTCAGGAATCCAGGTGTGACCTCAGCTGGGGGCCGCCGGGTCTCTCCCAGGCTGCAACCAGGATGGTGGTTGGGGCCATCACGCTTCCAGTCTCTCCAGCTGTGGGCAGGATTCAGTTGTCGGCTGTTGGGCTGAGGCTTCCTTCACTCTTTGCCACGTGGGACTGTCCCCAGGGCAGCTCCCAACACAACAGGGCAGCTGGCTTCCCTCGGAGTGAGCAGTGAGCGAGAGAGATGGAACAAGAGGGCGATCAAGATGGAAGCCGGTCTTTTGTAAGCTAATCTCGGAGGTGCCATCCCATCACCTTTGCCACATTCTGTTGGCGAGAAGGAAGTTGTGAGTCCCACCCACGCCCAAGGGGAGCGGATCACACAAGGGTGGGATCACTGGGGGCCATTTAGAGGCTGCCACCTCCCTGCCACCTCACCATCCACTGCCAGTGCCTGCCACTCTTTGCCTGGTGAGTCTCTGGTTACAGAGGCAGCTCAGGCCTGTGCCGGGCCAGCCAGGTGTTCTGGAGAGTCCACTCCCCCTGCTAGCACGCCTCAACCAATGAAGGCTGGGAGCTGGTGGATAAATACCCAGCCCTCTCACTCCTGGCACGAGATGACTCTGAGGGTCGTGTCCCAGTGGTCTCCATGGGGATGACCCTGGATGCCCCAGGATAACCTCTCAGGATGAACACGCTCTTCACTGAGTGCCCTCCCTTCCCCGCCTCCCCTCCCCTCTCCCCTGCCAGTGCTTCCCGTCATTGCCTCCCAGGTAAACCATTCGTACTCCAATCAGAGTGTCTTCTGCAACTGTGTTGGTTTCTTAGGACCACTGCAATAAATTACCGCAGACCAGGTGGCTTAAAACCCCAGGAGTGTAGTGTCTCCGTCTGGAGGTTAGAAGTCCAAAATCAAGGTGTCAGCAGGGCCTCTCCCGCTGAAGGCTCTAGGTGAGAATCCTCCCTTGAGGCAGATCTTGGCATTCCTTGGCTTGTAGCTGCATCGCTCCAGTCTCTGCCTCCAGCTTCTTTTGTGTGTGTCCTCGTCTTAGAAGGTCACATGTCATTGAATTTAGGGCCTGCCCTAGAGCCAGTAGGCCAGCATCTCAAGACCCTTAGCTAATGACCTCCCTATTTCCTAATAAGGTTGCATCTGAGATTCCAAGTGAGCATGAATTTGCATGAGCATTTTCCCACCCACTACACCAATGGACAACGGTGGTGGTGCCGTTGACTGAGACGGGGGTGATGGGGGAGGTGCAGATCTAGGGCGTGTGGTGGGGTCAAGAGCTGTTTCAGTTGTGATACTTGGGCATGGCCACCTGGTTTCCCAGTGGAGACACCTGAAGGGCAGCGGAGAGGCTCGCACTGGAGATGTCATTGGTAGGTATAAGTGGCATTTAAATCCTGAAGACGGGTTGAGATCACCAGGGCGGATAGTGTAGACAGAGGAGAGAAGAGAGCAAGCTCATAGCTCTCTCTTCAACGTCAAGGTCGGGAGATAAGGAGGAATCAGCAGAAGAGACTGAGAAAGTGCAGCTGGGAGCGTAGGGTCGTGGAGGCTGAGAAAGGACCAGGGATTTGGCCGGATGGAGCCCTCTCCCGGGCTGGTCGGGGACAAGAGAGGAGCGACAGCTCAGGATGATTTTGCTGGGAAAGGAAATGTATTTGCTTCCTGCTGCTGCTGTAACAGCCACAAGCCGAGTGGCTTAAAACGAACAGAAAACAAAAGCAGAGCAAAAGGAAAAGCCACACAGAAACGTATTCTCTCGCAGCTCTGGAAGCCGGAAGTCCGAAATCAGCGTCCCTGGGCCAGGATCAATGTGGCCACCTGGACACTCGGGGAGGATCCTGCTTGCCTCTTCCAGCTTTTGGTGGTTCTTGGCTTCCACCTCCCTCCGCTCTCTGCCTCCATCTTCACGTGGCCTTTCCCCCCGTTGCTCTGTGCGTCTCCCGTTCTCTTCTAAGGACGCTTGTCAATGGATTTAGAGCTCATCCTAATCCGAGATGATCTTAAGGTTTTTAATTTACAGCCCTGGCTGGTGTGGCTCAGTCGACTGAGCATCGTCCATGTACCGAGAGATCGCCGGTTTGATTCCAGGTCAGGGCACATACCCAGGTTATGAGTTCCATCCCCAGTTGGGGTTGCGTGCGGGAGGCAGCCATCTCACATCAATGTCTCTCCCTCTCCCTCTCCATTCTGATCTCTAAAATCAATAAAAACATATTTTTAAAAACGATTTTAAATGTACTAATACCTACAATGATCCTTTTTTCAAATAAAGTAATATTCACAGGTTCCAGCAGCTAGGATGTAGATATATCTTTTTTTGGGGGGTTCACCATTCAGCCCCCTATAGGGAGGATAGGAACGAGGTTGGGTCTGGGGAGGGATGGGGGAGGTGACCTTGACAAACCACATGACCTCCCGGAGCTGCTGTGTCTGAATCAGGAAGAGGACTGCCACTGGCCTTGAGACTAAGGGCTGACTATGCCTGGGACAGTCATGTCCCTGTCCCAGTAGAGGAGAAACAGGGTGAGAGCTGCCTCCTGACCCCATGTCTGGCCGCTGACCAGGGTGCAAGATGTACCCCATTCCTCGTCACTCTAACTGGGCCTCATCTACATTGAACACATGACATTTCTTTCTTTTTTTAAAAAAAAAAATATTTTTATTAATTTCAGAGAAGAGAAAGGGATAGAGAGATAGAAACATCATTGATGAGAGAGAATCATTAATTGGCTGCCTCCTGCACACCCCACACTGGGAATTGAGCCCACAACCCAGGCATGTGCCCTGACCAGGGATTGAACCCGGGACCTCCTGGTTCATAGATCAATGTTCAACCACTGAGCCACACCGGCCTGGCGAACACATGACATTTCTTCAAGGTCTGAGGCTGTAGCTCATTCTTTCAAGCCTCCACATGTTAGCCTAGGAAGTTCCCTCCTCCAGATGGCCTCCCCTCCTGCAACTCTGTCCACCTGTCACTTACGTTTCATCTTGAGGGTCTCTTCCAGGGAGGGGGGCTCTATTACACCAACACCCCTGTTACCTGTTCCTGTCACCCCCCCCCACACACACCCTTCTGAACAGTTGCCATGATTGTAACTACATGGTTTTGCACAATTATTTTGTAATGTCACTCTCCCCCTTCTGGAATGTGGCCTGGGGAGGGCAGGGCCCGGGAGGCCACTGCATCCCCTTGCACCTAGCTCAGGGATGGCACATAGTAGGTCCTCAATAAACGTATCCAGGAGGTACCTGAATGAATTCCTTTGTCCAGGTGAGGGGGGTGCACTCGGCTTCTGAACAGCATTACCCAGCCAGACAGACCACTTGGCGTCTCAGCAGGATGTTCCAGAATCTTCTCTGAGATGAAAGGGAATAGCACACACGCGCACACACACACACACACACACACACACACTCACACACACAGGCACAGAGCAAGCCCCCTGTTCCTGATTTCTTGACAGAATATTTTCCTCCCCTCCCGGCAGAAAACAAGCCATTATTAAAACAACACAGTGACCAGCGGCGGGGAAAACCCATTTGCTGCCGCTTATATCCTGTCACTGTGAGGAAATGGGAGGAGAAGGTGGGGTGTGAGCACCGGGGGAAGAGTCACGATAATCCATCGGAGGGAGAACAGATGGGTGCTTTTTCTTCCCGCTCCTCCCTGTTCGGGCTCTGAGTCAGGAATCCGTGTCAGCCGTGGGCTTGTTCTGGATGGTGTGATGGGGGTGAGTCTGGGAGAAGGAGGCCGGGCCAAGAGGCTGGATCCCGGGGGAGGAGGGGCAGTCTGGGGCCACCTAGGACGGCCTATCCCACTGCCCACCGGCTCTGTCTCCTGGGCTGGTGGGCTGCCTGACTTGAGTCCATTGACCTTGTTTAATTTTACATTTTTAAAAACACCACCTGGGTTCTCCTCTCCCTTTATCTTCTCCCTCACCCACTGTCCCTTTCCCCGAAGGCAGGACTGTGTGCTGTCCCTGTACCTCTGCGTGGAGCACACAGCAGTTGCTCAAATGTTCACAAACATGGGCTCGCCACCACTGCCCGGGGCATCATGCCCTGACGTTACAAGCGCCGCCTGCCCTCCCTCCCAGGCTGTGAGCGCCCCAACAGGGGCTGTTTCTGTGTTTCACTCATGTATGGCCCTTCCGCCCCCGGCGAAAGCCTGATGCACAGCCAGCTTTGGGGTGGGGGAGAGACGAGCAGGACTGAGTCATTCGGCTGTTTCAAAGCCATCCTTGGCTTCTCTCCGTCAAGGTTGAAACCTGTTAGCGTAGCTCCAATGGGCCTTCCCAATCTAGGCTCAAAACTGTCCAGTTTCACCCCCGGAAACACGCCCCCCCCCCACCTGCCCTGGCCCAGGCACCTCCTAGTCAGACCCACTGACCCACTGGTGAGTGGTCCCCCTCTCACCCATGATGCTTTTCTCTGACATCCCCGTTCCCGCACCTGGATGCCCTGCCCCCTCCACGTCCACCTTCTGAGCCTGGGGACTCCACACCTGTGGCCCATCCCCTGCATCCGTCACAGGTCACAGGTCCTGCCACCCACACAGCCTGTATGTGTCCAGGTTCTGACAACTGCTTCCAGACCTGGGGGTGCTGACAGCCCTACATTTCCACTAGCCCACGGCGTGGCATTATTCCCCACATTTGTCTACACTTTGTAAACGTGTCCCTTCGCTGAACTGCTCAAATGGCTCATTTTGGATGCCCCGTCTGCTTCCTGTTAGGATGCCAACTGACAGCACCTCTGCCTCAGGGAGCCCACCTGGAGAGGGGACAGTGGTAGTACCTGCCTCTAGAACTGACGTGAGGATTAAGAGTTAATCATGTATAGAAAAGGGCTAGTGTCACAGTATGATTATCCCTGGCCACAGTCCTCCCCACGCCTTCTTGTATCTCTGACACAGGAGCTGAAGGCCCCTTGCGCCGTTGCAGACACAGTTGGTCTTTCTGACTTGGCTGTTCTGTGTTTATAGCACCTGCTGTCCCCGTAGGCGCTGGCGTGCTCAGGGCCCAGCTCTAAGCCATCACCTCTGCTGTAGAGTTCCCAGGCAGCCTTCCTCCCCCGCCTATCGCCACCCCCGGAGCGCGCGCTCCTCCATGAAGGGTGCTCCCAGCATATTGAAATGATCCACATGTGTTTGCTTCCCCGACACATGCCGAGCCCCTGCAGGGACTCCATAGGCGTGTGGAATTGAGTATCAGGGCCTGGATTAGGCTCCTAGGGCTGCTGGGAAAGGGGACCACAGACCGGGCTGCTTAATACAAGGACGTGACACTCGTAGTTCTGGAGGCGAGAAGTTGGTATCAAGGTGTCAGCAGGGCTGTGCTCCCTCCAAAGACTCTCGGGGGGTGGGGGGGAGTCTTTCCTGCCTCCCCAGCAGCTGGTGGAATTGGTTTGTGGCTGCATCGCCCCAAGCTCAGCCTCCATCCTCCCGTGACCCTCCCCTCGGCCCTCTCCCCTTCTTTCCTCCTCTAAGCACACCCGCCACTGGGTTTAGGGCCCACCCTCATCCAGGGCCATCTCATTGCAAGATCCTTAACTTAATTCCATCTGCCAAGACCCTTTTTCCAAATAAGGTCACAGTCCCAGGTTCCGGGTGGACCTATCGCGCGGGCATCCACCACTCAGCCCCCGCAGGCTCCACAGCTTTCCTGAGTCTTAGCTTTCTTTCCTTCTCTCTTCATTCACTCCATTTTTGAAGCCAGTGGAGCCCAGACCCAGGACACCCACCCCCGCCCCCTTCAGGGGGAGGTCTCCCTGCCAGGAGGGGAGGAGGCACAGGCCCCGGTGCCATCTGATGGTCTCTGTTCTAATGCAGGCCAAGCCCGCAGGAAGCCTGCTTCTTTGTGGGCTGCCAAGGAGCCGGGGCGAGCCCCCCACCTTCCCCAGGCGCGCAGAGAACCCCCGGCAGGCACCACTGGATCCGCCCTCTGTGCGGGGCTAGGCTGAGCGGTTGTCATTTCTCTCGCAGCCGTCAGAGCCCGGCAGCCCCTTCCACAGTCCGGAGGCTGGCCTCCGACCTGCCAGCCGATTTCTTTCCAGGGCTGACAGGTTGGGTTAAGAGGGAGCACTCCCCTGAGCCCAGGCATACTTCTTCTGTCTCCGCCGTGGCTTCAGCCCTTCCCTCACAGGGAAAGCTCCCAGCGCCTGCTTTCTCTGGAAGGTGACGCCTCCCGTTCCCACCGTCCCCCTGCCACTGTAAAATGGCCACGCTGGCCCAGGACGTATTTTGTTCAATCTTTAAAAAAAAAAATTTTTTTTCTTTAAGAGGTAAAATTCACCTAAAGGACACAATTCGCTGTGTTTTTGCATATCCAAGTGTTGTGAAACTATCACCTAATTCCAGAACGTCCTCATCACCCCAAAGGAAACCCATCCCCATTAGCAGTCACTCTCCATTACCCCCTCCATTACCGCCCCCCACCCCCACCCCCAGCCCCTGGCAACCACTGATGTGCTTTCTGTCTCTATGGAGTTGCCTGCTCTAGACATTTTGTATAAATGGAGTCATACAATCTGGGCCTTTGTGTCTGGCTTCTTTCACTCAGCATAATGTTTTCGAGGGCCATCCATGTTGCAGGGTTAACTCTTTCCTTGTACAGCACATACCTCTCAGGAATACAGGTCTGTGAATTTAAAAAATATGTTGCACCCTTGTCACCACCACCTCGCTTAAGATAGAGAAAATTCTAGTCTTTAGAAGCGCTTAGGTTCCTTTACACTGAGTTATGCCCCAAGTGTCTCATTCCCAGTGGTCCTCATCTGAAGGTCACAGTGCCACCCCCCCTCCCCACACACACACATCGGACATTTGTCATAACTGTAAAGACGCTACTGGCATCTAGTAAGAATAGTCCGGCCCTGGCTAGTGTGGCTCAGTGGCTAAAGTGTCAGCCTGCAAACTGAAGGGTCCCAGGTTTGATTCCTCTCAAGGGCACATGCCCAGGTTGGGGGCTTGATCCCCAGTAGGGGGATGTACAGGAGGCAGCCCATCAATGATTCTCTCTCATCATTAATGTTTCTAGCTCTCTCTCCCTCTCCCTTCCTCTCTGAAGTCAATAAACATATGCTTAAATATTCATTAAAAAATTTAAAAAGTCCAGGCATGCTATTCAACACCTCCAATGCACAGGATGCCACCTTCCCACACAAAGAAGCACCCAGCCCCAAAGTCAAAGGTGCCACCACTAGGAAACCTCAGGCTCCCCCGATTCACTCTGTAGATAACTCCTGCCCATCCCTGAATGCCACAGAAACATGTCATAGGACCCCATTGTTCGTTCTATTCTCTGTCTTACACCTTTGCTCTACATTGCCCCGAGAGTCATTCACACTGCATGTATTCGTTGTTTATTCTTTTTCATTGCTGCGTTGTATTCCACAGGATGGCTATATCCCAATTTATTTTCCTTTTGCCAGTTGATGGCCACTGGGTGGTGACCAACATCTGGCGACAATGAACCCAACTGCTATGAACATTGTGTCTGTGTGTTTTGGTGAATAAACAGGAATGGAATTGCTAGGTCGGAGCAACGGAACATTAGTAGATCAATTTTTGTGCTCAGGGAACTTTGCACAAAATCCCGACTTCCCTTGAAGAACCGTTCTGGCAGCTCCGAGCCTGACTTCCCACGCGGTGGCCCTCAGCTGGAGCTGAGTAGTAGCAAGCGGCTGCCAGCTTAAAAGGAGGCTGTGTCTCCAGCTCCTCACAGCTGCCGCCCTCCCTTCTCACAGCCTTACACCTGCCTTATTTCTGCATTTTGGCCCCCTGGTTGCCATCTGGCTTTGCAGCCTCTGTCCTGGGCCCATGCAAGGTCAGGAATCACTTTCTACCTTCCTGTGGCCATGGCCTTGACTTCCATGGGACTCTCTCCTTCCTTCTCAACAACCTTCCCAATCCCATTCCATTTCAGAGCCTTTAGGCCTGGCAGGCGCCTTCAGGTTGCCGCAGGCCCTGCCACTCCCTACTGCCTTGCTGTCTGGACCCTGCTGTCATTTTTCTGGGCGACAGACATCCTCAGAACTTCCTCTCTGCCCAGACCAAGGCCTTCCATCTTCAGCGGCAGGGTCCTGCTCTCTCTGACGGGTCACTCCCTCAGGGCAGGCTTCTCTGAGCCCCCCCCCCCCCCCACCACCACCACCACCACCAGGAAGGGCCTCCCAGCTATACTCCCCACAGCCCCACCTGTCGGCCAACCCTCACATTGTGTTGAGTCGTTGACCACCTCCTTTTGCCCCCACCCAGCTCAATGCACAGCAAATACTGGCCATGGGGCATGGGGCATGGAGGGGAGAGAGGGAGAGACCTCACGTCAGGCTGGATAAACCACTTACCTGGCCATCCCCTCCGCGGAAGCAGGCTGGGCTCCTAGGATGCGCTTGGCCTACACACCACACTCCTCGGCAGCTGGCCCAGAGGGGTGGGGCCTGAGAGGTCCGAGTGTGTCCCCCGCACCCTTACTGCCAAAGTCCACACCAGCCAGGCTGGCAAAGTGCAGGGCCCTTTCCCCGGGGTCCTTCACTCCCCACAGGCCAGGCCTACCCCTCACATCCCAGCTGTGCCCATGCTCTGTCCAAGTGTCTCCCAGGGACTCTCCCAGACGCCTCACCTGCGCACCTGTCTTACCTCCCCAGCCTCGCCCTGGGTGTTTCCCTCTGAACCCCGCTCTCTGCCCGCCTCCTCAGAGCCCCCTCCGCACCCCTCCTCTCTCCCACTCACTCAGCTGACCTTCTCCTCACCTTCTCAGACCTCTAACGTTTCCAGGGCTTTCTTTCCCCTCCCTTTCAGCAGCTCCCCCTTCAGACGCGCGCAGCGCTCTCCCTGCACCCCCAGTCCTCCCCCTCCCCCTCCCCCTACAGCGTCCTCTCCATCTCTGCGCTCTTCACCCTGCATCCCCGGTCCCACGGCCGGCCGCGCCGCCGCGCACCTGGGGGGAAGGGACCGGCCTCCGCACCTGGCGGCCGCAGAGCAGGGGGCAGCGGCCCCTAGCGGCCCGGGAGAGCAGCGCAGCCTGAATGCGCTCCCCTCTCGGCGCCTAACGGAACAGACCGCCAGGCCTGCCTGCGGCTCCGGCTGGACCAGGACTGCTTTCAGGATTCTCGCTCTCTTCCGCTCGCCTACGTGGTCCTGAGCACCTACGAGGTGCCAGGAGCAGTTCTAGGTGTGAGAATACAGCAGTGAGCAAGAAACAAAAAATCCGCCCTAGCCGGTTTGGCTCAGCGGATAGAGCGGCAGCCTGTGGACTGAAGGACTGAAGGGTCCCGGGTTCGATTCTGGTCAAGGGCACATGCCTGGGTTGCGGGCTCCATCCCCAGTAGGTGGCATGCAGGAGATAGCCGATCAATGATTCTCATCATTGATGTTTCTATCGCTCCCTTCCTCTCTGAAATCAATAAAAATGTATTTTTTAAAAAATCCTGGCCTGGGGGAGTTGATATTCCAGTGAGAGAGACAAACAAATAAAACAAAAATAGGTAAGGTGGGAAAATGCTACAGGAGGGAATAAAGGGGAGAGGGAGTCAAGGAGTGAGCCAGTGGTGTGTTTGCAGTTTTTTCCCCAGGTTTTTTAATTTTTATTTATTTACTTTTTTTGTAATATATTTTTATTGATTTCAGTGAGGGAGAGGGAGAGATAGAAACATCAATGATGAGAGAGAATCATGGATCGGCTGCCTCCTTCACATCCCAGACGGGATTGAGCCCACAACCTGGGCATGTGCCCTTGACTGGAATTGAACCCGGGACCCTTCAGTCCTCAGGCCAACGCTCTATCCATTGAGCCATACCAGCTAGGACTATTTGCAGTTTTTAATAGAGAGGTGAGGTTTGAGCAGTCCTGGTGAGGCGGGTGGGATGCAAAGCTTAAGGGGTCCTGTTGTATGTGCTTTAAATCTGAACACTTCTCCCCAGCATCCTGCTCCAGACCTCCCTCACGTCTCACCTGGATTGGCTATGGCAGCCACCTCCCCAGTCTCCTGTATCCCTCTCAAATTCCTTACAGTTTGGATTCAGTTGAGGTAAAATTCCCATAACATAAAATTAACCACTCACCGTTTTAAAGTGGCATGTAATACATTCACAGTGCTGTGCAACCACCACCTCTATCCAGTCCGCAGGCAGTCTCATCATCTCAAAAGGAAACTCCATACCCAGTGCGGTCACGCCCCATCCTCCCCCTGGCAGCCACCAATCTGCTTCCCTTCTCTGCGGATTCCAGGCATGTCACAGAAGTGGAATCATACAACATCTAGCCTTTTATGTCTGACTTTTTCCACTCAGCTTCATGTTTTCAAGGTTCATCGTGTTTTCTGTGTCAGAACTTCCTTCCCTTTTATGGCCGAATAATATTCCCTTGCATGGGTACACCGCCTTTTGTTTATCTGTTCATCCACTGATGGACACTGGGCTGTTCCCATCTCCTAGCTTTTGTAAATAACGTTGCTGTGAACATTAGTGGGCAAGTATCTATTTGAGTACCTGTTTTCAAACCCTTTGGGCATATAACTAAGAGTGGAATTGGTAGGTCCTATGGTAATTTTGTGTTGTACTTATTGAGGAACCTCTCCTATAATCTTTTAAACATGTAAATAAGATCATGTCACCACCTTCCCACCCTCTCAACACCCCCCCCCCCCCGCCTTGGATCTCCCATCACTGAAAATCTAGTCCAGACCCTCTCATGACATCTGAGGCTGTGCTTGGTGGTCCCACCTCACTAGCCCTTTGGCCCTTCAAATAGTTCTGCCTGTTCTGACCTCAGGGACTTTGCACTTACTGTTCCCTCTTCTTGTATCACACATGATGGTCGCTTCTGCTCAAATGCCTCCCCCTCAGGGAGGTGCCCCTCCACTCCTACCGCCACCCCCCCCCCCCTGTCACTTTAGCCTAAATCATACTCATCCACATCCTGCCTCATGACTCTTCATGGTCTTTTCCTTCATAACATCGATCACATTCTGAGATGCTCTTCTTGTTACTAATAAATCATATGTTTCCCAAATAAAGTGTGAGCTGCAGGAGGACAGTGACTTTGTGTCTCTCATTCAATGTCACACCCATGGCCTGAAACCAGGGTCAGAGTGAGGCCCAAAACTCAACCATTAAGATAAATCACGCTTTAATGCAATCTTTTTAAAAATAAAAATTCATGCAAAAAAATCCACAATGAACAAAATGTCGAAATCTTCAATAAAAAAGACAGCATCAGTATTCCTGCGTTTCCTTCCCAGCATGGCTGCGCACGGCACTCTTACTGATCCTGTGTTTATTTTAAAAGTTGGTTATTTTGGTCACCATGGATTTTTGGCACGATTTGGGATTTTTTAAATATTGCATGGCAATACTATTTCTCTTAATTACTGAAATACTGAAATTTTTTGGCATCCTCTTAAGTTTGTAGCCCAGAAAGTGCCTCACTCTAACGCCAGCCCTGGCTAGAGCCTGGCATCCATAGGTGTTTGAGGATGAATCGATGAGCAGGAGGGAAGCTGGGAGCCAGACAACCGCCAGTCCCATGGCCCCACTTCTTGCTCCCTGCACAGCTGGCAGTGGCTCCAACTGACCACGTCCCTGGGTCACACAGGCTTGGCTCAGAACCTGGCTGTATTTTCACGACTTGGGAGAGTTATGAAGCCTCAGTTTCTTCTCCTGGAACCTGAAGAGAAAGTACCCACCTCATAGGGTCATCATAAATGAGGCTGTCAGTGCTAACTCGAGCCATCTCTCAGCCACCTGGGCCTCTCCCAGTCACCACAGGCACCTCCACTTGAACATCTGCCAAACCAATGGAACTCCTGGATCTAACTAACCTCCAGCCCCCTCTTCCCTACCCCCTGCCCACATACTCCTCCCCCCCCCCCCCCACACACACACACTCTGTGGTCTCCATCCTTCCGGGTGCTCAGGGCTCAGCTTTGACTTGCCTCTTTCCCTTATATCCAACTTCCAATCTATCTGCTCCATCTTCAGAATCCACCCAGAATCCACCCACTGCTCGCCTGCGTTGCCACTACTCCCAGCTCTACCACCTGGGTCAGTGCCGTCACCTCTGCCCTGGTCTCCCAGCTCCTGCGCTTGACCTCCACACTCTGTTCCCCCACAGTGGCCAGAGGGTGCCTGTGAACACCTGAGCTGGGACATAACACTCCTCTGCTCGAGAACCCTCCCTGGCCGCCACCTCACTCAGAGCAAAAGCCCAAGTCCTCCCCATGGCACACCAGGCCCCACAGTCTGCCCCGACACCTCCCTCCGCTCACCTTCTCCAGCTGGGCAGGCTCTCACGGCACCTTTGAATACCCAGTGGGTCTCTGCCTCAGGACCTTTGCATGGGTTGTTCCCTCTGCCTGGAGTGCCCGTCCTCCAGGTCCCTGCCCCCCACCACACACACACACACACACACACTCACACTCCTTCCTCATCACCTCAGGCCTTTACCCAAGTACTACCTTCTCAGAGAGGCCTTCCCTGACCTCCCCTATCCAAAGTGCAGCCATCACCATGCCCTCCTGTCTTCCTTCTTTCATGTTCTCCCGTGGTACTCATCATCTGACATTCTGTATCTTTCATTTGTCTGATTTCTTACCTGCCTTCCTGATTAGAATGTCAGGCCCATGAACAAAGAATCGTTAGCTGCCATATTCACCACTGTGTCCCTGCACTTGGCGCACAGTAAGTGCTCAATAAATATTTGTTGACTGACTGTTCTCCCCCCTTCCCAAAGACAGCAGTTGGAATGAATCCTTTCCCCTATCCTCCCAGCCCAATGCTGAGGGTGTAGAACAGGATGGGGCTCAGGCATTGCCTAAGGCGGGGGTACAGGGAGCCTCCAAGAGAGCCAGTGACACACAGAACCACACTGGCCTCCCCCTCAAGATTCAGACAGGTCTGCCACCCATTCCCTAGCACCCTACTCACTTTCCAGAGCGAATTCCATCAATGCCTCTGTGTCTACCTCACCCACTAGAACGAGAATCCCTTGATAGGGCTCCCGGTCTTGTTTGTGGGGCCCGAGGTCATCAACACCCAGCACTGCACCATGTAAGGTGCACTCTGTGAGGAAGAAATGTAAGGAGTGAAATGAACACTTGAACTGGATGCTGAAATGACTGGGTGATACATCGTGTGTGTGTGTGTGTGTGTGTGTGTGTGTGTGTGTGTGTGTGTGTGTGTGTGTGTGTTGAGGAAAAAAACCCAAAACACAACAGGCTGGGATGGTGGAGGCCTGGGCGTTGTACTGGTTCTCCTGAGTCCGAAAGGTGTTTTTCCTATTTCCTCCCCCCAGCCCCAGGGCACCCTCACTCCCCACCCCCTGCAGAACATTAAGAGCCTGAGGTAGGACCGTGAGAACCAGGGAGCCCCGCCTGAGGCAAAGGATTCGGAGCAACGGGGAGGGGAGGGTGGAGCCCAGCAGCCGGGATGGTCCGTGTAGGGGATGGGATGGTCAGTGCAGGGGACGAGGCAGTGGGCGAACACAGCGACAGCCAGAAAGCACAGGTGAGCGGAGTGGTGTCTGAGGTGAGGGTGTCAGAGGTGCTAGGTGCACAGCATATAGGGGCCCCAAGACACGGGGGATCCGAACGCGGGGTGTCCTAGGCGCGGAACATCCTGGCTGTGGGGACACCGGGTGCACAGAAGGTGGACGGGACATGGGTATCCAAAGGCTCGAGGCGCTCTGGGCGGGAGAGTCCGGAGACACAAGGTAGGGTGCGCCCTGGAGTAGGGAACAGGGCGTCCGGGGCACGGTACCAACCCGCGCGGTGAGGGGCCCCGGGCGCCCGCGCGCGCGCAAGGACGCGGTAGTTCCAGGAGCCCAGCTGCTGGCGAGGCTTCCACTGCGGCTGCGCAGCCAAGGGTCTGGGCGCAGGGGTGCCGGCTCTTCCGCACCCCAGCTTCTCCCCATCCTTCGCCTCCTGAGCCCCTGGCCCACGAGGTCAGAGACCAGGCTGGCGAACAGATCCCAGTCGCGACCAGGGGTGCTCGGAGAAAGAGGCGGGGCTGGGAGGGGATTTTTCCAAATTGAGCCAGGGGTTCCTTAAAGCATGCCACCTCTTTCCCTCATATAAATAACAGCCATCCCTTCTCGCAGCCTCTGGAGAATGCAAGTTAGAACCACCTCCTAGGCAAGCTCATAGGTTCCTGGGGTCCGCAGGGGGAGGTGGACGGGCTGAGTAGGGATGGAGGGTGGGATGGTGGGGGGAGGCTTAGAGCCAGAGGATGCTGGAGGCGCCCAGTCCCCCACCCCGCCCCCTTTCAGTCCTGCTGGTTTATAGGAAGCTGGCTGTCTGGATGTGGGTGGGTGTCCTGGTTGCCCCTGAAGCACTGTACTCACTCCCCAGCATCCATGAGGCCTTTCATGGATCCTACCAGGTGCTGTTGATATATCTCCAAGTGCGGAATCAAGGCGCCCCAACCTACCCCATAATAGATAGATTTGCTGCCAAACATAGACGGATGGGATCATTTCTGCAAGCATCAACCTTTGTTTCATTCCCATCCGGTCCCTCAGATTCCGCTGTCTGGCCTGGCCACCCAGAATCCAGGCCGGAGCTTTGGAGCCACGGAGGGGGGCATGAAGGTGGCCCATCTACACCCTCCACCTCGAAGTTTGGGGCACAATTGTGACCCAGGTTCCAGGCTATGAGAATCCCTACCCAGTCCTGAAGTTGAAGGCTGTTCATAAAAGAGGGTGGAGGGTGGGGGTTTGCCACAGGGGTTACTCCTGGTCACCCAGCCAGCTTGCAAGTCTAGTGGCTCTGCCTTTCCCTAAGTTCAGCTACCAGGGCATGTTTCTCAGAAGCGATTCTTAGAGGCCATGTTAATACACTTCGGCTTTCTTAGACACTCATAGTTCCCAAGCAATTCTGCCCCAAATTGTGTGTATTTGCTATCCAACCCCTCCCACTGCCTTTTCCACACTCTCCCTATTCCTCCCCTATTATGCAGAACCAAGCTTGGTTGATAATGCATTCTCTTCTCTGGAGACAGACTGGGTTTGTCCTCCTCCCCATCCTTAGCTCACCCCCTTCCTCTGTCATTCAAATCTGGATTTGTCTGCCGGACTCCTCACACCCCACTAATGGCCACCCTGGGTCCGCCAGGATTCAGCCCTTGCTTTGGACTTCGCTTTACTATTTAGGCTTCACTTGGATGGGCTCCTTTCCCCAAGGATCAAAGCCAGGTGTTTGCTCCTCCCCATCCATCAGTCGTCTTTAGTTGCACCCATCTTTCATAAAATGGAGCCAGCAGCCAGACTTCCAGGTCTGTCTCCCCAGACCCTCACCGGATCTTATTGCTCAGGACTTTTGGCTACTCCCCTCTCCAGGACTCTTCTCCCTTCTAATTTCCTCCCAGCCCCCACCGTGCACTGAGTTGTCTATTCTGCTGAAGTGTCTATTTTTGGCCTGGGTCCCGGTTTTATAGCCCCCACTCTGAGTCTTGGCAGTCACTGCGATGGCTCCAGGGATCCAAGCCAGATCGGACTGGAAAGGGGGTGCGGGGCTCCCTCTGCAGCCTCAGCCCAAAACCTGCCCCTCGTCTCACTCAGCCAGATGCCTAGGACCTCGCCGGTTCCTCGCCTTACTTCTTCAAGTCGAGTTAGCTGCAGTGTAGTTGTTAGGCTGTGTAAATCCATACCGGGTTTTTGCTCTTGCCAAGAACCTAAAATTCCCTTTTTTTCCTCTCATCATTCGGCCCCCCACCCCCAAAGTGAGACGTTTGAGGCGTTTCTAGATACTAACCTCCCCCTAACACTTCCCTCTGCTCCAGGTGCTCGGTCAGCTCCAAGCCCTTGTCCCGTCGCCCGGGATCTTCTGCTGGGGTCTTGTCCCGTCCCGGTGACTCCAGTCCTGGCTTTGCGGTCTTTCCTCGCCTTTCACTGTAGGTCTATAGTCCCAGAGTGGCAGCCTCCTCAACGCACGCCGGCGCATTGCCCCTGGATCCTGAAACCGCTTTTACCTTCCCGCTCCGGTGCAGCCAGCGCTCCAGGTCCCTTCTTGCCGGGGTCCAGACTTCCTTTTGCCCCTCCCGCTTGCACGTCGCAGCCAAAAAGCTGGGGGTAGCTTACGCCTCCTCAGCAACCGAACGGCCCCCTCCTGGAGCCCCCTGCAAGCACAGGTCCGGGAACACAACACCAGGTCTTACTCGTTTCCACTGCATTAGGCATGACGCATTACTCCGTCTCCCCGAGGAAGGATCCGGCCCCAAATTTTCGTGCCCTGCGTGCATTTGGCCGTGTCGCAGCTCCCCATCTCCCTGTTCCTCCCGTCTCTGCCTAATCCGACCCGGGTTTTGCATACCCATTCCTGATCCCTCATCTCTCCCCGCGCTGGGCTCTTGGCCTCTCCTTTACTTCCCTGCCTGCATAATCCGCTCCGGGTCGTACTTGCGCCTTTCTCTCCCCAGCCCCCCGCCACCCTCCCCACACACTCCCCGTTCCAACGCTGGGATCCAGCGCCTCGCCTTTCCTCTCACCGCTTTCCCAGGGGGGGCCCGGGAAAGGCGAAGGGGAGAAAACTCCAGCCCGGGCTTTCCGGCCGGCCCTCGGTGCGCCCGGGGAGGTTGCAGAGGCTGGTCCCGGGCTGTGGCTCCGGGCCGGGTTTTGCTTGCTCCCGCCGTCCCCCTCCCCGAGCTGGTGCGCCGGGGAGCGGGGCGAACAGGCGGCTTGTCATTGCTGGTGCCCGGCGCCGGCTCGGTCCGCGCGTCCTGCGGTGCCCACGGGCCCGGCCCGGCGCCCCCCTTCCGGCCGCCCCGGGGGCGCGACGCCGCCGCGCCCGCTTCCAGCCGCGCCCCCGCCAGGCTCCGCGCCGCCCGCCCCCCACCTGAGCCCCCCACGGCCACTGCGGGGAGCCCGAGCCGTCGGCGCGGGAGCTGTTGGCGCTGCGGCGCCCCCGCCCCGCTGTCTGCCGAGGAGGCCCCGGCGGATGGGGCAGCGCGGGACCCGGAGCTGCGCCGCCGGGCGGCGGGGGGCTGCAGGGGCGCCCCTGCTGCCCCGTTAACCCCGCGGCGGCCGCCGCCGCCCCCGTCCGGGGGGGCTGGGAAGTCTCCTGGGCGCACACGTGCCACCTCCGTCGGAGCCGCGAAGCTGCGGGGGAGATGCAGGCCGCGGCCGGCACCGCCTCGGGGGGCTCCGCCTCGCCCCAGCCCCTGGAGCTCTGACGCCGCCCCCGCCCCGCCGCCTCCCTCCGCTGGAGGGGCGCGGACCCGTTCGCCCCCTACCTCGAGCCGCCACCGCCGCGCGGGGCCCGCCTTTGGAGCTCTGTGATCCTCATTTTTTAATTTTTTTTATTTGGTTGGTGGCGGCGGTGCTGGGCCAGAGGAAGGAGGGGACACGGAGGCCGCCCTCGCCCAGCCACCCCTCATCCGTTTCCCCCCCGCCCCGATTCCGGGAGATGTGCCGGGCGGGGGGTCCGGGTTCGCGGAGCCGCAGGAGAGACGCGCAGGGCCCAGCTCAGAGCGGCGCTGGACAGGTGAGTGTTTGCGGGCCCCGGGCAAGAGGGACGCCGCACCTGGGCCAGGTGTGCGGGCCAGGAGGGAGAGGATGGGAACCTGGGTCTGTCTGGGCCGCGAAGGGGGAGGGGATTCTGGAGCCGCTGGTCACCACACCGGCGCCGGAGGGAATCCGGAGCGGCCCGCACCTCACCCCCACCGGCGATGGGCCCGGGGGGAGCGGCCCCCACGGAGCGCCGGGCGCTCCGGGGTGCAGATGGCCGGCCGCGGGGACCCTGCGGGGGGAGGGGACGGCAAGTGTGCCCGCGCGTGGCTGCGTGTGCCCGCGCGCGCACCAGCCTTTGTGGGGAAGCGGCGCGGCGGTGCCTGCGTGTCCCCGGTGCGTGTGCGCGCGGGTGCCTGGCGCCCTGTTTGTGTAGGTGTCTGGGTGGGAGCCGGAGGGTGCGTGTGCGCGCCGCGCGCGGGCCCGGGCCCCGGAGGAGCCTGGCGGAGGGCTAGCACCGCAGGATTTCGGGCCGGGGGTTGTTTTTCTCGGGGAAGCGGAGGCGCGGGGTGTAGGGAGGGGTCTGTCTGGGCGCCGCTGTCGGGAGGAGCGGTGCAGCCGGCAGCGTCGTCTCTCCGTGGTGCTCCGTTGAGCGTGGGAAGCTGTCAGGATGGACCCACTAGGATTCGGGCTTCGAGGACGAGCCCACTCCCGACACCAGGTGTTGGGGTTTCCATCGCCATCCTCCCACCTGAGAGTCCTGGGACTGGAGTCTGGGCCGGAAGGGGGTGGGGAGCGCGGTGTGTGCCCCAGGTGGGGCCAGCAAATGCCTCCCAGCGCGCCCCCCCCCCCCGGCCCCCGCCTAAAGGCAGCACCCGCCTGTACGTGGCCCCGCCAGCATCCCGGTCCCGCTCTCCAGGCTCGGTCAGCACCCGGGCGCATCCTGCCCAGGCCTCGCTGCACCGCACTGGCCGCCTCTTGCCCCCAAGTCCTGGCCGCCGCCTGAGGCAGGGCCCCCTTTCTTCCCGGGTCTGCAGGACCCTGAGCCCGGGCTCGTCTGCCCACATCCAAACATGTGGTGCGAGGGGAGCGGGGGAGGGGCGCAAAATGGCTGCCAAGATGGCTGGTCGCCTCTGCCCGCCTCCCTCCCTCTCCCCTCTCCCTCCATCTCTCTCCCGCTCTCTCTACCTCCTGGCTTGCTCTGCTTCCTCGGCTGCTAAGGAGTCACCGTCCAGAGGGGGTTGGACGATGTGGGCTCAGGTGTGCGGGGCACCTGCGGGGATGTCTGCTCGGGGCCCGCTGACCTCAGATGCTGCTGGGAGAGGCTTCTGGTCTCCCCTCCTCGCTCCTCAGGGGCTGGCGGAGCCTGTAGCCTGACCAGGACCCAACCTCCTCACCCGGGCTGTCACCCGGGCTGTCACCCTGCCCTTCGCGGGTCTCCCAGGCTGGCACCCCGCATTGATCACTGGGTGTCAGGGCGCCCCACAGAGGGACCGGCTGTCACCCTGCCGGCCCAGGGCCAGGGGCTCAGGGCTCCCTCCGGGTGGGCCCGGGTCAGGCCCCAGCTGTGCGGCCAGTTGACTGCTCCTTCCTCCCTACTCCCTTCCTACTAATGTTGAATTTATTACTTAAAAGTGGGATGAAAAGGGGGAGAATAAGAGAAGGAATACAACCTTCATTATCATATCGAGAAAATTATCCGTGATTTTCCTAACTAGCAATTTGCCTGCCATGCTGTTCAGAACTGACTTGCCCATTAATTACAGAGATGAAAAATCATCTGGAAAGAGGAAAAGGGAACTAATTCGATCCCTGGCTGGCGATAATCTCACCCATGCACTGACCCACACGCATGCCTGTGCACATGGCAGTGCCAGCCCCCTTGCTGGCATCCACACCTTCCTCTTCCTCCATCTCAGTGACCTCCTGCAGGGTCTCAGCGCACCCCATGCTTGTCACTCCTGCTCTCCAGTGCCCTGCCAGGCCTGCCCTCCCTCCACTGGGCGCTGGTCCCAAACCCCACTCGTGGAGTGGGGAGTTGGCTTAGGGCTTGATCACTGATGGTGCACTGATGTCTGCCCTTGGGTGTGGATATGGTGCCCAGGATGGGGGGAGGGTGGGGAGCTGGGGACCAGCGCATCTGGGCTGTGGGCCCTGTAGGGAGGAGGTGGAAAGCAGGAGACTCAAAGCCCAGTTCTATTCCCAGCCTGCCCTGGGGAGCCCCTTCTCCTAGGGAGAATCCAAGGAGGACCCCGTGAGTATGTTGGGGAGGGGCTGGCAGGCGCCTGGGCTGCTCCTGAGACTGGTTGCATGAAGGCCTGGGCTTCAGGACAGAAGACCTGTGTGCAGGGCTGTGTGTCACCTGCGTCTTACGTGTCTGCCCTCCCTGCGCGCCCCCGGCTGATGGGAGATGGTGTGGCGCTTCAGCCCCAGCGTGGGCATCTGGAGTTGGGTTTCGGATCCCAGGAAGTTGCATTGCTATGCCCTCGAGTGAGTGCCCTTAATGGGGAATAGGAGTGGGATCCCTGTCCTCCCCCCGATTTGCTGGCCATTGGGAGCTCCATCGGGGTCTCTGCCCCCCTCCTACCTCTCCAGTCAGACGGGTGGCCAAGGACACGGAAGGCTCTGGTTTCTGTGTGGGCTCCTCTCGAGGATCCGATTTCCAGACGCCAGACACTTCCCTCCTCCAGGCCCCTCCGTGGGGAGGTGGAAGGAGTGGCTCCCGAGATGGGGGTTCCCTGGGTCTGGAACCAGACCTGACCGCAGTGACCCTGGAGGTGCGTGCTTGAGCCAGCATCCCTCCTGGGCGGGGTGTTGGCCACCCTAATGAAAGAGAAAAGTGGGGTCCCAGGGAGGGAGAAATCTAGTCCTGTCCGCCGTCCGTCTGTCTGCACCTGTGTACCTGTTCTGTGAGTGATCGGGTGGTGACCTGGCTGAACCAGCGTGGCCACGTGTCATCAAGCTGGTCTGTGTTCATAGGGGTCTCCTGTGTGCTGGTGTTGGGGAGCTTTGCAGAGGGGCTGGCCCTGTGTTTGTGTGTGTGGCTCCACGTGTGAGCAGCTATGTGTATCCTATGTGCACCTGCAGGTAGGTACCCAGGTGTGTGTATCCTGGGCTCCTGGGAATTAGGCCAGGCCGCCTCTTTAGGCAATCTGTGACCGTTTGCCAAGTGCCTCTCCACCAGGTGCCCTGCTGGGAATGCCATGGGGACAGTGGCCTGGTCCTGCCCCATGGAGCTCACAGTCCAGTGACACATAAAGGATTTCAGTCAGTGGCTCATATCATAGGAGTTGGGGAGAAGGCTTGTGTCTCCCCCTTCAGAGCAACCAGGGTCCCACCTGGGGAGGAAAAGCCCCAGACTCGGGCAGCAGCCCCTGCATTCGAGCACTACAGCAATCGCAGGCCTGGGCGTCCTGGGGTCCAACTCCCCAAAATCTTCCCCTTTGCCCCCTCTCTCCTTGCTGCTCCTCCAACGTGCAAAGTATGATTCTACCCCAGGACCTTTGCACTGGCTGTCCTTCCATCTGGGCCCTCACCCAGATATCTGCAAGGCTTTTGCTCCCTCACCTGCTTCAGCGGTCACCTCCCCAGTAAGTTTTACCCCATGCAGCCTGTTTAAAATTGCAGCCTTTCACTCACTCCCTTGACTTTCAATAGCACAGATGGCTTTTCCCACACTCTGTAATTTCCTGATTTGTCCCACCTCTTTGTTTATTGTTTGTCTCCCTGACCAGGATCCCAATGCTCAGGGAGTTTGTTACTTGGTTTTTGTTTCTGGGTCCCAGGTGCCTAGACTACCTGGCCCACAGTAGGTGTTCAAGAAATCTCACCTGAGTGAATGGGAGGTGGCCTCATAATGGACCAGAGACCTCTGGGCAACTCCCTTACTTGTGCATAGCGAGGGTTTCCCATGGCCCTGGACCCCTCAGGGGAATTGAAGGCTGCCTGTCATAGGCCAGGCTAGACCAGCTCTGCACCTGCCCCCTGGCACACCTGAGCAGACTGTCTCCGAGGTGGCTCCATGGTACATGCAGGCGAGGGTGTGTGAGTGGGCAGGTGCTTCCCTGTGGGACTGTGTGTGCTATGGAGTTTAGAGCCCAGAGGAGGATTTTTTTTGGGGGGGGGGGCCTGCCCTTGCCAGGTGTAGGAGCCCCAAGGTCAAAGCCTGAGCAGCCCCTCCCCCACCTCCGGGGGGGGGGCGGTACTGAGCCAGCCTCTCATGAAATGGGACCTGTTTTTTGGGTCTGCTCTGGCCCTGGGGACCTAGCCAAGTAGAGGCCCCTTCCCATCCCCCAACTCCAAAATTTGGGGAAAATAAAAATTTTAATAAATAGATATTGAGGCTAAAAATAACCCTGCCCCCAGCCCCCCAAAGCTAAAAATACCAAGGCCCCTTCCTCAGAGGCTAAGATACCCAGGGCTCCTGTCTGCTGATGGGGAGGTGGTCCAGGCAGGTGAGGGGCCCAAGGCAGTCTCTCAGCCATGGCAGTCCTGACATTGGGGTCACATCATTCTTTGTTGGGGGCTGTCCTGTGCATCATAGGACGTTTAACAGTATCCCTGGCCTCCTCCCATTAAATACCAG
Organism: Myotis myotis; assembly: GCF_014108235.1. Lineage (NCBI taxonomy): Eukaryota > Metazoa > Chordata > Mammalia > Chiroptera > Vespertilionidae > Myotis > Myotis myotis. Next base: position 1,684,938 of record NW_023416339.1, read on the forward strand.
TAGCACCCCCCTCCTCCCACACACATGCCCACACCTAACACCCTAAAGACGTCTCCAGACATTGCCAAGTGGCTGAGGGTGGGAGCAAAATTGGTCCCCCTTTCCCCATCACCTCTCCCCCCACCGGGTTGAGAGGCACTGCTCTAGATCAGGGATTCGCAGACTTTCTCTGTGAAGAGCCGAATGTAAGTATTGGAGGCTTTTGTGGGACACTTACCAACTCTTGCCTGTTCTCCTTCTGCCTCTTCTCAACCCTTTAAAAGTGGCAGAACCATTCTTAATTCTCTGGCTGTTCAAAACAGGTTGAAACCGAGCCCTAGGTGGTCAACTCCTGCCATAGATCACCCCCAAACTGCTCTTGGTAATGGAGGTTGGGGCTCCCGGGGGTGCACCCTCAGCAGCAGAGGGGCAGCCTCATTTGGGGTGAGTGCAGTCTCCCTGCCCTCCCCCCTCCCTCCTCTCCTGTGCTCAGTCCCCACTGTCACACGGGTTCCCTCACCAGGACACACACACACACACACACACACACACACACACACACACGGGCTGCTGGCACCCTGGTCCCACCCTTCGTGGTGGGGCCCACAGAGGAGCCTCGCCTGGCCAGCCTGCAGGAAGGATAAAGTGGAGGGAAGGAGAGTGGGAGGGAGGGGCCCACCTTGAGGTCAGAAAGAAGGGGGGTGTCGCAAAGGCAGCAGTTCTCAACCTTTGGGTCGCGACCCCTTTGGGGGTCGAACAACCGTTTCACAGGGGTCGCCTAAGACCATCGGAAAACACATGTATAATTACATATTGTTTTTGTGATTAATCACTATGCTTTAATTATGTTCCATTTGTAACAATGAAATTGGGGGTCACCACAACATGAGGAACTGAATTAAAGGGTCGCGGCATTAGGAAGGTTGAGAACCACTGCTCAAAAGGGAAAAGGAAAGATGTTTCAAGGCTGGGCATGCAAAGAGGAGGCTGGAGGCTGGTCACTGGTGTAAGGGGCCAAAGGACCGAGTGTGTGAGGTTATGCTTCTGTTTGTTCCTGGGGATGAGACCTGTGGAAGGGTTAAGGCCCACGGGACAGGGTCTGAATGCCCAGCATAAGCTACCTTTGGCTGCTGTGTGGAGCACTGCAGAGGGCAGGAAGGGAGGCCAGGAGGCCAGCAGGAAGAGGAGGCAGCCGTCAAGGCAAGGGCTGCAGTGAGGGCCTGGAGACATTAGAGATGGGCTGGTATGAGGTTTTGAAATCTGAGTTGACATGAGTTGGTGGATGCTTGGCCGGAGGGCAGACAAATGGGGGATGGGAGAAACTGCAGGTTTCTGGTTTTGACAGTGGGTAGACTGGAAAGAAGAGGGTGGGAGTGGGGAGCACCCACCACTCTCAGGCCTCCCACCAGCCCCCCCTCCTCCCCCCAGTCTAATCACCCCTCACCGTCAGGAGTCTGTGAACACCTGAGTCAGATGCCATCTCTCTCTACTCAAAACCTCCCTGGCTCCCATCTCACTCAGAAAAAAAACAACACAAAAAAACAAGTCAAGGCCCTGCATGGTCTGCCCTGTAACCTCCCACCCCGCTTTCTTTCCCCTCTTCCCCTCTCACCAGGCGAAGCTACATTCCACATCCTGCCTCAGGGCCTTTGCACATACCATCGCTGCCACTTGGTGGGATGGCTCACCTCCCTGAGACCTCTGCCAAAATGTCACCACCTCAGAGAGGCATTTCCTGTCTATAACCTCCACCTCCATGTCTCCCCTTCAGGCTTATTTTCCCCCAAAGCAATTGTGACTCTGGGTAACTAGTCCCTGAATGGATGACCTGTTCTCTGGGTTTGTTTTGTCTTGGTTCATTAAACAAGTACACCCTCCTGGCCCAGGGCTAGGCATGCAACAGAGCACCAAGCAACCATGATGGTAGTTTCCCTGGAGCAAAAGGTGGAGGCCCAGTGGACTGCAAATGGGGATATAGGGAGAGACCTATGCAGACCCTGTAGGCAGAGCCTGGGGAGGAAAGAGAGTGGGAGGCCCAGCACTGTGTGTGTGTGTGTGTGTGTGTGTGTGTGTGTGTGTGTGTGTGTGAGAGAGAGAGAGAGAGAGAGAGAGAGAGAGAGAGAGAGAGAGAGAGAGATGGGGGTGGGGGTGGGGGGCTGAGAACAGGCACCTTGGGAGGACAGAGTGGAGTAGGTGATGACAAAGTGGCAGGAGATGAGGGCCTGAGACTCTACATTAGGACTGCGAGGCAATGGGGAGCCATGGAGGATTGCAGGCAGGAAGGGACGTGCTTGGGCTTTCATTTTGCAATAGGGTGGAGATTGAATAGAGTGGGAGTGGCAAATAGAGGGGGAGCCCCTGGGGAAAGGGGATACTTTGAACAGTCCCATTCCTTTGCAGCGCAGTGCCACTCAGCAGCCAAAGTTATCTTTTAAAACTTACAAGACAGGCAGACCCCACCCAGTGGTGTTTGCACATAAATAAGATGCATGGCTGGAGTGCGGTGGGATTTTAAAGAGCCAGAACGGGCCCTGGCTGGTTTGGCTCAGTAGATAGAGTATCAGCCTGCGGACTAAAGGGTCCCAGATTCGATTCCGGTCAAGGGCACATGCCCAGGTTGCGGGCTCGATCCCCAGTAGGGGGCGTGCAGGAGGCAGCCAATCAATGATTCTCTCTCATAATTTTTTTTTTTTTAATATATTTTTTATTGATTTTTTACAGAGAGGAAGAGAGAGAGATAGAGAGTTAGAAACATCGATGAGAGAGAAACATCGATCAGCTGCCTCCTGCACATCTCCCACTGGGGATATGCCCGCAACCCAGGTACATGCCCTTGACCGGAATCGAACCCGGGACCTCTCAGTCCGCAGGCCGACGCTCTATCCACTGAGCCAAACCGGTTTCGGCCTCTCTCATAATTGATGTTTCTCTCTTCCCCTCTTCCTTCCTCCCTAAAATCAATAAAAATAATAATAAATAAATAAATAAATAAATAAATAAAAGCCAGAACGGGACGTAGGAGTGCTGGGGCCAGCAGGGCCTCCCTGACCTGGGAGAGGGCCACCAGGCTGGTGCAGGGGGAGAAATGATGGGACTGGACCAGGGAGGTGGCGAAGGGGTGAGGAGAAGTGAACAGACGCTGAAGGGGAGGCCACAGGAGCTGCTGGGGTTGGATGCAGGGGTAAGAGAAGAGGGTTCCGGGATGACTGTACAGTTACTGAGCGCCTGGGAGGATCAGCTGCCTGCTGCTGAAATGTGGGAGGATGGGAAGATGAATGTTCAGCAGGGATCCTGCCTTCCCTGAGCCCACAGTTCCCTTCTGGAAGGAGGGCATGTTCTGGGCACTCTCAGGGCAGTGGTTCTGTCTGTGCGAGGTAGATCTGTTAGCCTGGAATAGGGATGGGGAAATGGTCTCAGAGAGGCCACGAGCCCTGCCCAAGGCAGCACAGCAGATTCAGACCCAGGGCCTGCCCCTTCCCCACTCTATCATGCCTGAAGACTTCCTGGAGGAGGAGGGCCTGTGAGCTGGGCTCTCAGGCGGCTGAGTTTGGGGAGGGCTTAATCTGCCAAGGATGGAACAGGGGATGCTGTGTGGAGCAGGGCACTAAGGGCTGAACACCCCATTGTCATATCCCCCCTCAGGCACTCAGACTCCCACCCACTTGAGCACAGAGGGTTGCTATGGCACCTGCACTCCAGGGCAAGCTGGAGGCGCCCCCTCTGCTCCAGCGTCCCATTCTCCTGTCACCTGACTACCCCATCCCAGGGCACCCGAGGACAGAGCCTGGGCTGCAACACCCACCACTGGGTAGCCCGCTGTACCCCCACTCTTTGATTTGAGACCGATGGGATCAGGTGCTCAGGCACCAGCACTGAGGCAGGTGAGAGGCAGGTGGGCCACCTGCCTGACCTGGTAGCCGGACACGCCTGAGGCCCATTCCCTCCCTCAGCATGAGGGCAGTGAGCCCCATTTCGCTTGGGTTCAGCTGGGGCCACTCAGTCACTGAGGTTCAGGTTGGCGACAGATGCAGATCCAGGCTCACCTGGCCCTGAAGAGAGTGGAACCTCCAGGACTGTCCAGCTCTGAGGACTCTCAGTCACACAAATGCAGTGGGAGCCTGGAGGGGGACTCCTGGCCCCCAGGGTCTCCCCAGTTCTCAGCGCCCAGCCAGCAGGGCCAGCCTGACTTGTTCAAAGCCCCCTTAGCAGTTGGGTCTCCCTGGGACCTCACCTTCCTCATCTGTAAAATGTGGGTTACCCCCCTTTACTCAGTCCTTAGGACGATTAGGTGAGGTACGTGGGCGCGGTGCTCGCACGGCACAGTGCCGGCTGCTATGCCTGGCATCTCGGGTGGCTCAAGCACTGGAGATCCCAGCAGCCCCACCGCCCTGCAGTTTATGAAAGGTTCCCCGAAGTTGCACAGTCCAGGGTCCTGCCCCTGTCTGCCTCCCGCCTCCATGTGTCCTGACCCCTGTGTGACTTTCCTAGGCCGATAGGACAGAGTACCCTAGACTAGGCGGCTTTAATGGCAGAAATGTGTGGTCTGACAGTTCTGGAGGCTGGGAGTCCAAGATCAGGGTGTTGTCAGAGATGGTTCCTTCTGGGCTCTGAGGCTGGAATCGATCCCGGGCCTCTCCCCAGCTTCTGGTGGCTGCCGCAGTCCTTGGTGTCCCTTAGCTTGTAGAACCATCACCCCGACTCTGCCTCCATCTTCACGTGGGCTACTCCCCAGGGACATGTCTGTTTCCTCACCAGCCCTACTGGTTAGGGCCAACCTTAAGGACCTCATTGTAACTTGATTACTTTAAAAAAAATTGATTTCAGAGAGGAAGGGAGAAGGAGAAAGAGAAACATCAATGATGAGAGAGAATCATTGATCGGCTGCCTCCTGCCTACCCCCTAATGGGGATGGAGCCGGCAACTCAGGCCTGTGCCCTGACTGGGAATCCGAACCAGGACCTCCTGGTTCACAGGTCGATATTTAACCACTGAGCCACACCAGCTAGGCTTGATTACTTCTTTTAAATAAGGTCCCATCCTGAGTCCTGGGGGATAGGACTCGAGCATATCTTTCTTTGGGGGGGGGGGGAGGATAAAATTCAATCCAAAATAACCCCCTCTGAAGGTCCCAGGGATGGTCAGGCCTGGGTCTCCAAGGTGGCTCCCACATACCCACGCCTGGCCTCCCACCTAGGTGGGCACAAGGTGTCAGGTGAAAGGTGGGCACAAAGTCAGGCCAGGAAGGGAGGGAACGGGAGCCGCAGTGCCGAGCTCCTGAGCTGGGGCCGGTTCTGGGTGTGCATGGGGCTTCCTGGGCTTCCAGGGAGGAGCCCTCAGGAGCAGCAGGGCAGCCCTTGGGGAACACTTTGTCCCCCTGAAGCATTGGTGCCTCGCCAGTGTGGGCCAGACTTGGCCCAGGTTGCAGGGCACATGCCCCGTCTCCAGCTGCCCCCACTACCATCCTTTGTCACTCATCTTAGTTGATTTGGTAAATATTTGTTTGAGGACCTACTGCATGTCTAGGCGCCAGGAGACGGTCTCAGGAACTTCCATTCTCCTGGGGGTACAAACGCAATCCACGGCTACACAGGTAAAGTCACCTGGGAGAGACGTGCTGCAGGGACACGGCACTCACCATGTGCCAGGTGCGGCCCTAAGCGTTTCACATGAATGAAATCACCTTATCGCTTGGCTATCCTGTGAGGTGTCCCCGTTTTACCAAGAGGGAAACAGGACCTAGGAGGTTACAGGATGCCGGGGACCAGGTGGGCAGGCACAGACTCGGGGTGCTGTGATACAGGGCGCTGGAGGCCCGTCTGCGCCTCTGAGGGGTGCACATCTGAGCTGAGACCTGAGGGGTGTGGAGCTGGAGACACAGGCAAGGCCTTGTGGTGGGAACCGGTGGCGGGAGCATGCGGGGAGGGGGCAGGAGTCAGAGCACGTGTGGCCTCTGGGCCGTGGAACCGGAGCTGGTGCAGGGGTTTAAGCTGGGGAGCGATCTGTCCAGATTGCCTTTGACAAGACCCCTCTGTGGAGACAGCCCAGTGTCCGTCTTTGGATGATGGATAAACAGAAGGTGGTCCATCCAGCGGATATTACTCCGACATAAAGAGGAAGCTGACACGCTGCGACTTGGGTGAACTCGAAAACACAGCGCTGAGTGAGAGAAGTCAGCACAGGGCTGTGTGGTCCTATCGCTATGAAAAGGCCAGAACCGGCAGTACATAGAGACGGAGGGCGGGCTAGTGGTTGTTGGGCTGCGGGGAGGGGGAGACGAAGATTTTGCATAAGAGGCACAGAGTTTCTGTTCGGGGTGATGAAAAAGTTTTGGAAATAGATAATGATGTTGGTGGCACAGCATTGAGAATATAATTAATGTCACTGAATTGTGTGGTTAAAAGAGTGATTTTATGTTATGTGTGTGTGTGTGTGTATGTATGTGTGTGTATATATACATATATATATATCTCCATAATTTTTTTTAAAGTCCCCTCTGTCTGCTGGGGGAGCCTGGAGTGTGGGAGTAAGAGAGGCTGGGGTGCAGGAGGACAGAGGTCAGGGCCATCGGGGCAGACGGCGAGTGCAGGTCTGGAGGGGGCTGCCGAGGATGGATGGGCCTGCAATGTTCTGGAGGCGCAGACCCAGGACTTGCTCCTGAACTGCATGTGGGGAATGAAAGACAGAGGAGCCAAAGGACTTTGACGGAGGTTTTGGCCGAAGGACTGGAGAGGACGGTGGGACGGACCATGCACTGATTGATTTGGGGGCTCTGTTTTGGTCTGGTCAGGCTGAGGGTGTGGTGGAGACTCATGGAGGTGTAGTCCGTGAGGAGGGAGGCAGGGCTGGAGCTCGAATGTGGCAGTGGCCACAGTATAAACGGCTAAAGCCGTGAGGCTGGTTGGGATCCCTGAGAGCGGGTTAAGGACAAGGAAGAGGCCTGAGGACTCCCGCTGGGGCCCCAGAGTCCTGGGGTGCAGCCTAGAGGAGGGAGAGGAGCCACCCCCCTCAGGGATGCTCCCTGGGCCTGACTCATGCCATGCTGTGGACAGCACCCTCAGACGGGTCCCAGCTGAATAAAAATAAATAAATAAATGAATATTCTGTCAGCATTTATTTGCTCTTCCGCCCTGGCCCTGCCCCTGGACCCAGCCCCGCCCCCGGCCCGCCCCCGCTTAATCGGCAGTCCCTTGTCTTCAATCTCTCATCTCCACAGACAGCTGGTCCACCTGATCACTCTGACCCGCGGCCGGAGACAAAGTCCGGCCTTGTTTACGCAGACTGTTGTCCTTACCAGAACCCTGCAGACTCAGACTGCTTAGGGAACTGGGGTCAGGGAGGGGAAAGGTCAAGGTCAAGGTCACACAGCATGTAAATGGCCGTCAGGATCCAGACCCACATGGGTTAGCTGTCCTCAGTCCGGCCTCCCCAGCATTAACCAGCCGCTCACCAGTTCAACTGCTTCAGGGAGGGAGTGTCCATCAGCCTGGGTCAGTGCCCCTCCTGAGGCTGGGAGGTGGGGTGGGGTGAGAAATGAGGTGGTTAGGAATGCCCTTTCCCCAGGGTAACATTGTGAAATGAACAGAAAGTGTCACAGGCCAAGTCTGGTCAGGGTTGTGGGAGGAGACAGTTTTGGGCAGCAGAGGGGAGGTTTCCTGCTACGGGGCAGGGAGGGGGCAGAGAAAGAGCCGCTGTAGGCACGGGCACCGGGACTCAGGGCTGTTCCTGGGAAGTTGCTGTCCCATTTCACAGGAGAGGAGACTGAGGCCTGCCGGGGAAAAGCTGCAGCAGGTATGCGGGATCCTGGGCAGCGTTTCAGGCAGAGGAAACAGCCCAGCCAGGGCTGGGAGGGTTGCGGGGAGAAGCGGCTGGAGCACCGTAGGAACGGAAGGTTGGAGAACCTGGTGGCCCAGATCACCCCCAGCCTCGACCCTGGTGAGGAATGGAGACCCCAGCGGAGAGCAGAGGGATCTGCGTCATTAAATGATCCCTCAGCACTGAGTGGAGGGCAGGGGGAGGCCAGGACAAGGTCCGGTGCGTCAGGGTAGTGGCTTGTTTCCGGTGGTGGCCTCGAGGGCCAGAAGTGGGCGGATTGGTGAGACCCTTGGCAGGCAGAGCCCACAGGATTGCTGACGGAGTTCATGAAGGGGAGGGGAGAGGCAGATTCTTAGGTTTGGGTCTGAGATTCAAACAGATATTTGCCACTGTGTCGGGCCTGTGCTAGAAGCTGGGGGTGGGGATGAGCGAAACAACACACGGATCCCTGCCTGTGCAGGGGCCATTCCGTGCGAGCTTGGAGATCATTACTTGTGAACAAAGGCCCACAGGAGGTGAGGGAGGGGAGGGAGTGGCCATGTGGATAACGGGCGGGCAGAAGGTGGACGCCGAGGAAGGGAGGCCCTGGGCAGGGCTTGGTGAGGTGGAGGAATCGCAGGAGGCAGGGGTGGCGGCACAGAGAAGGGGTCCGAGACCCAGCCGGGTCAGTCAGCAGGCTTTCGTTTGGGGGAAACAGGAGCTGGGCTCTGCTGAGAGAGCCCAGACTGGAAGTAAGAGCCTGGGGAAGTACTGGGTGGTTGATGGTGTTGAGACCGTGGGGCAGGCTGGGATGACAGCGGGAGACGGAGCGGGGGTTCCTACGTCACAGGGCTGGTGAAAACATGGGTGCTGGCCCTCCCCAGAGAACGTGTTTCCAGCAAGTTCCTGGCCAGGCTGGCGCTGCTGGGCCCGGGCCACACGTGGCAAACTGGGTGTAGATACAGCAAAGGGCCGAGGGGGATGTGGGCAGGCAACCTGAAGAGCATCCACGGGAAACCAAGGCAGCCGGAGTGGGAAGGAGTGACTGCAAGGAGGAAATAAAGGGTCAGAACCGAACGCTGTGGGGGGGCCGCTATAGGGCCGGGCACACGACCCTCAACCCTTCCTGACCCTCCGGGCCCTGAAGGGGCTGCACTCCCCTCTCCCCACCTGTCTGTCTCCAACTAACCCTCCCCCCGCCCCCCGAGTCCCCTGGAAATAGTTGTCCCTGGCCCCCAATTTGTGGTCCCAGCAGCTACCAGAGTGAGAGAGACAGGAAGTAGGGGGCTGGGGGCGGGCCTGGATTCCTGCCCGTGATCCTGAGGGGGAGGCTGCACGTGGAGCCGGGATGCCTGGTCCCCAACCTGGATGCTCTGCTGGCTGAGGAAGCTTGGCTGGGGGACCGATGGGCAGGGTGGGATTTCAGAACGGGGAGGAGGCCTCCAGAGGGCCCCTTTCCCCAGGAAGTAGGGTCTGAGGCCTGTCTGGTGCCATCCCAACACCTGTCACCAAGGGGGCTGTTCTGTCTGCTGGGGTCAGGGTGAAAGCAGTGTGAGCCCCGGCAGCTTCTGGCCGGAGGATGCGGCTTCTGTCGGTGGAAGTGCTGGACGCGGACGGGCCCCTCACGGGCCTGCAAGCCCCTTCTCCACGGCCTGCGGAGGGATGGCCCCCCCTCACTCTCCCTGTCCTCCCCAGGCTGGTGGGCCAGGCTGTGGTGCCCGCCCGGTGATGCAGGGCAGGGACCCCTGCACAAGCCACTGAGAGCTCCGAAGACGTCCCCGGCCGCTGCCATGGCCCGCCTGGCCGCCGTGCTGTGGAGCCTCTGCATCACCGCCGTCCTGGTCACCTCGGCCACCCAAGGTAGGTGCTGCTGGGCCGCGCCTCCGCCGCACAGCCGGGAGAGCGGGTGGAGCACTGAAATACCTCCGGACGACTTGGTACAGCCCCTACCCCACCCGCACCTCAGGAACCAGGCCAGAGTGAGGCTTGGTGGTGACACACCGGCAGCAACACCGAGGGGGCCCTGGCCCCTCACCTCCAACACCCAGGGGTCCCAGAGCCTGGGAGACAGCCGGTGGCACCCTGGGACCGGGACCGGCCTTCCTGGTGATCTGAGGCTCGTGTGTGTGGTACCTGTGATTACATCTGGAAGAGGCTTCATTAAAGCATGCCCATTGACATGTATTTAAAAACAACTAATGACTCAGCTCGGCCCTGTGCCGGCCACGGGATCCTGTGCATGTCACCATTAGTGCCCCGAGCGTGCCCGTCCACCTCACCAGTTACTCAGCTCTGGTCCCCATGGCGGGCAAGGGCAGAGCAAGGAGGGAGGCAGGGAGAAGGGGCCTGCTGCCCTTGGCCTTGCTCTTGCCTGGGGCACACCCCCTGCCCACCCCTCCCAGCCCTGTCTGGAGGGCACTGGCAGGGGACACTGCCTCCCAGTGCCCCATCACATAGCCCCACCTTTAGAGAGCCATACACGGAGGGGCTTCGTTCAGCCATGCCCAGGGCCTTGGCATTGCTCTGGCCAGCTGGTAGCCTCTGCTTGCCCAGTGCCCATGTTCTCTGCCCATCTGGGTCCTGCCCCGTGGTCCCAGCTGGTACAGGAGGGGCTGCTTCCACCCCCTGGACCCATCTGAGCCAACCCTCCACCCCCGGCCTGCCTCCCAGACCCAAGAAGGGCTAAAATTAGCCATGGAAGCAGATGGTACTAGAGGAACACATGTAAAACTTCCCCCCAAGTGGGACAACTCCCCCCAGAAAACCCCAGGGCCTGGCTGCCATTCTCCATGGGTCCCCAGCCAACAGTGGAAGGACCCGATCTTTGGAAGGAGGCCTGCTTAGCTCTGCTGCCATTGTGCACTGGTGCCTTCTCTTCATCTGCAAATGACAGTGGCCCCCACACTGCAGCCTCTGGGCCACTCTGTGCATCCCCGCGTCCCTCCGGCACCAGCAAGACCTGGCTGGGACGTGTCTGGGAAGGTGGCTGCCTCAGCAGGCGTGGGCCCTGCCAAGCCCACTCTGTCCCGCAGAGACGGGCTGCCTTAATCATCCTAGTAGCAACAGTAATTAGCACCCTGTTGCCTCACTGCTGCATCCACTGCGCCCCTCCCTCAGCCTGGCTGTGTGAGGTGGGAGCTGTCAGCTCCCGAGGGAGGGGAACAGGCACAGAGGTGGTCAGTGACTGGACGAAGCCACCGGCCAGGGAGTGGTGGTGCTGGGATTGAAACCCATCAGCCCAAGCTCTCAGTCCCCACACGGCACAGGATGGGGACTGACATGTGACGATGCTGGGCCTGCTCACGGTGTGCTCTTTCGTTTTCACACACCTGGGAGGGTTTCCCAGGTGATAAAGAGGAGGACCCTTCTGGTGGCGCCCTCACCATTGACAGTACCGTGCTCAGCACTTCCTTCACAAACATTCCTAGCACAGAATCCTCACCGCGCAGCCCTGGGCTATGGTGCCCATTTTACAGATTGGGAAACTGAGGCCTGGGGAGGCTCTAGGGGTGGCTGTCCAAAGGAGCGTGCATCAGAATTGCTGGTGGATGCGTAGTTCCAAAGGCTCCTGGCTTTCCCCCGAGATCCTGATTCAGCAGGCCTGGGGGGAGGTGGCCATAGTTTGCATTCGGAACGACCAGCTGCCCTGTGGTTCTGGTGCTGCTGATCCCTGGGCTGCAGCACGAGAAGACCTGGGGCTCGGGACACGCCTGGCCTGTCTTCTGGGAGGTGCCGAAGTCAGACTCTATGGTTTCTTCCAGAATATGAGTTTCTACCCCGCCCCCATGCCTCTTCTCCTTGTGTGGGGTGGTGTGAATTTAGGGCAGCACCCAAGATCACCCTCACTTTGGACACTAACTGCAATCAGGGGTCCCTTAGACCAGCGGTCGCCAACCAGTGGTCCGCGGACCACTGGTGGTCTGTGAGGTCCGAAAGGTTGGTGACCGCTGCCTTAGACCATCCTCAAGTTTGATGGTTTGCCAGAAGAACTCAGAATTCAGAAATGCTGTTAAACTTCAGTTACAGTTTATCACGGTGAATTGATGCAGATTAAAATCACCCAGGAGAAGGGGGGCGTGGGGCAGCAGCCCTCAGGCAAGCTTCATGCACGGAGCTTGCAGTTGTCCCCTCTCCCTCTCGGAGTCGTGGGCAGTGTTAACTCTCCTGGCAATGCTGGGCGGCAGCACACCTGTGCATTGCCAGCCTGGGGAGTCCCCCGAGCCTTGGTATTCACCATCTTTACTGGGGCTCTGATCACCCACCTGGCTGACCTTAATCTCCAGTCCCTCCAGAGGTCAACTGATACTTCATGACCCAAAGCTCCCACCCAAACCACATTGTTAGGTTACTAGGTTGTTAGTGCTGCTGTAACAAAGTACCACAGATGGGCGCTTACACAACAGAAATTTATTTCCTCACAGTACTAGGGGCTGGAAGTCCAAAAATTAAGGCGTTGGCAGGGTTAGTTCCTTCTAAGGGCTGCAAGGGAAGGATTTGTTCCAGGCCCCTGTCCTTGGCTTGTAGATGGCCATCTCCTCCCTCTGTCCCCACATGGACCTCCCTCTGGTGTGTCTGTGTCCAAATTCCTTCTATTTTTATTGGATGAAATTCATGCACAGGTAGGGTCCCTAGGCCTGGCCTTCCTTCGTTCCTGTGCCGCCCCCTGGTGGTCAGCGCATGTCATAGCAAGCAATGGAACTCCCGTAGTGGTCTGCAAACTGCGGCTCACGAGCCACATGCGTGAGCCACTTGCGGCTCTTTGGCCTCTTGAGTGTGGCTCTTCCTAAGCCTTAGGAGGACCCTAATTAAGTTAATAACAATGTACCTACCTGTATAGTTTAAGTTTAAAAAAATTGGCTTTCAAAAGAAATTTCAATCGTTGTACTGTTGATATTTGGCTGCCGACCACTGCCCTAGGGGACACTTGGCATAGTAGGCTTTTATATATATAGATTAGTGCCCATCTTATTGCCTCCTTTTAACTTGGTTATCTCTGTAAAGACCCTGTCTCCAAATTTGGTTACATTCTGAGGTCCTATGGGTTAGGACTTCAGCATAGGAATTTGGGGGAGGGGGCACAATTCAACCCCTAACAGTTAGCACAGACGATCTGGCATGGCCCAAGGCCCCCAGGTGAACAGACACTCTTATCAGGCTGAACATTCAAAAGGCTTGGAGGGCCCTCCCAGGTCCTGAGGCAAAGGCCAAATTCTTTTTGAGCAGGTTAATGACTTGCAAAGCCCATTTTACAGATGAATAAAGCTGTGCCTGTGTCCCAGGTCCAGCTAAGCTGGAGATGGCACCTCCTCTGCGGGTCTTCACTGCCTTCCCTGTGCCCTGAGCATGATGTGCCCCCTCCCACAGGCCTGAGCCGGGCTGGACTCCCATTCGGGCTGATGCGCCGGGAGCTGGCATGCGAAGGCTACCCCATCGAGCTGCGGTGCCCAGGCAGTGATGTCATCATGGTGGAAAACGCCAATTACGGACGCACAGATGACAAGATCTGCGACGCTGACCCTTTCCAGATGGAGAACGTGCAGTGCTACCTGCCGGATGCCTTCAAGATCATGTCGCAGAGGTGAGGGCCCCACCGGGCTCTCAGAGGCAGGGTGGCGGCAGTTCCCGGAGTCCCTGAATCCAGTGCCTGTCCTCCGTGCACCCCGGGACAGTGCACCCTGTTCACCCTCCGTCTTCCTTTATGATTTCCACACACGTTTACCGAGCACCTTCCGGGTGCCATGTGAACAGCCCCCCCCCCCCCCCTCAGCTTGTCTCCCCTACACTCATGAGCCTGATGCCTCCAGAAGCTCACACCAAGATTATAGGGAGGCGGTGAGGGCTTGCAATGTAAAAGCAATGGCAGGACAGGGTGAAGGTGTTCTGGGAGCTGAGGCAGAACCCAGAGCCTGGTCCGGCTTCCCTGAGGAGGTGGCATCTGAATACAGATAAGTGCATGTGAGAGAGAGAATGTGAGTGCCCGTGTGCAACTGTGAGAGGGGGGTATGCCAGGCAGAGCACTGAGTGTTCAAAGCTGCAGAAACCTCTCACACCCATAGCCAGTGCACCTCCAGCTGCTCAGTGCTTCTTTCAAATTAGACTGATTTGACCACTGTTTCCAGGTCCATGCCCCGCCCCTTACCTGCTCCCTCCACAGCAGCCAGAGGGCGTCTGTGAGCACCTGAATCTGGAAACATCCCTGTTCTGCTCATAATCCTACCTCATTCCCGGCTCACAAAAGCCCAAGCCTTCCCTCTGCCTGCAAGGCCCTGCTCACTCTGCCCTTTCCTCTCCAGCCCTCACCTCCTGCGCGCTCCCCCTCTCACCCACCTGCTCCTCACACCTCGGGCATCTTCCCCGAGGGCTCCTGTGGGCCTCCTCATCGGCTGTTCGCCGCTGGGCTCCTCCTCCCTCCTCCCGCTCACTCAGGGGATTTCCACCTACCTATCCTCCTCCAGGGCTGCCCGACCACCCTCTGAAACCACAGCTCCCACTTCTCTGCTTTGTTTCTCTCCCACCCGGACTTCCATCTGCAGTCCCATCAGATATTTTGCCTCTTTATGTGGTTTCTGTCTTCCCTCACTGGGCTGTCAGCCCCACAGGGACAGGGAACTGTATCACTGCTGTGTCCGCAGCAGCAGGCACTCACTGAATTTTTTCCGAATGCCTGTGAGAATGCAGGATTCACTCCGAGCCCAGGGCATAGAACTGGAAAAGGGAAGGAGGGCTAGGGCCAGCAGCTCCTTGAATGCTGGCAGAGGGTTCTAGAATATGTCATTGGGCAGGGGCCCTGAGAGTTTGGGGCACACAGGACAGGTGTGGGCAGATGGTTCAGCCTGGTTGGCCAGGCTGGAGCTGCCTCATCCCCTCCCTCGCACCTTTTCTCTCCCCAGCACCCACCCCCCTCTAATAATCTTGCCTCCTTTTCCCCTCCCAGTCTCCCCTGCATGGGTGGTGACGGTCCAGCCTCCCAGTCTTCGCTTGGGCAGTGCCCCCTTCTCCTTGGAACCTTTCTCCCTCCCTCCTGCTCTCCAGATTCTGCCTGAGGGTTCATTCAGCACTGGCACCGGGGTTGGTGGCGTCTCCCAGCACCCAGCACAGCGACTGGCCCAGTGCCAATGGGTTGTCAGGTCCAGAGGGGGGAACACCGAGCAGGATGGCCACCGGGGCTGCGAGTGTCCTGAGGCCGCTGCTCCACTGTCTTAAAACCTGGAGGTGTGCCCTAGCCGGTTTGGCTCAGTGGATAGAGTATCGGCCTGCGGACTGAAAGGTCCCGGGTTCGATTCAGGTCCAGGGCACATGCCCAGGTTTCAGGCTCGATCCCCAGTAGGGGGCGTCCGGGAAGCAGCCAATCAATGATTCTCTCGTCATTGATGTTTCTATCTCTCTTTCCCTCTCCTTCCCTCTCTGAAATCAATAAAAATATATATATATTTTAAAAATCTGGAGGTGCTTTTTAAAAATTTTTATTTTATTTTATTTTAATCCTCACCCAAGGATATCTTTCCATTGATTTTTAGAGAGAGTGGGGGAGAGAGGCAGACAGAAGTATCGATGTGAGAGAAACACATGGATTGGTTGCCTCCTGCACATGCCCCAACCAGGGCTCAGGCTGGGGAGGAGCCTGCAACCTATGTACATGCCCTTGACCAAAATCGAATCTGGGACCCTTCAGTCTACAGGCCAATGCTCTGTCCACTGACCCAGACTGGCTAGGGCAACCTGGAGGTGCTTTGTATCAGTTAGGGTACAGCTCACTGCTCTGACAGAGACACCCCAGAATAAACACAGTGAGGAGCTGACGAGACCATCAGCACCCGCTTCCCTGTTTGGTGCCTCCTGCATCCATCTCATCCCCCCTCGCTGGAAGGCCAGCGGCTTTCCCTTTTCTTCTCTATATGGAAGTGAAATTCACATAACATAAAAATCACTATTGAAGTGAAATATTCAGTGGCATTTAGTATGTTTACAAGTTGTGCAACCACCATCCCTACCTAGTTCCAGAACATTTTCATCACCCCAGGAGGAAACCCCGTACCCATTAGCGGCCACTCTCCATCCCCCTCCTCCTGGCAGCTGATCTCCTCTCTGTCTCTGGATCTGCCAATTCCGGACGTTTCGTGCATGTGGAGTCGTGAGGCGTGGCCTTTTGTGCCGGGCTTCTCTCATGCAGCATCTTCTGAAGTTCATACACATTGTGGCCTGTCAGCGCTTCAGTCCTTTTTATGGCTGAGGACTATTTTGTTGTAAAGATGGACCACATTTTGTTCATCCATTCGGGTATGATATTTGGGTTGTTTAAGCACTTGCTTTCGGTTCTTTTGGGAATATAACAAGGGATGGAGTTTCTGGGCCATAGGTAACTCTCCTTAACCTTCTGAGGCCAATGTGCTGTTTTTATTTATTGTGGAAAGTGTTTCAGATGTCCCCCTTTTATCCATTGACCCTCCCCCCAGGCCTTCACTACACTATTGTCTAAAAATATGGAACGCCTCGTGAATTTGCATGTCAGCCTTGCACAGGGGCCGTGCTCATCTCTGTACCGTACAATTTTAGTATATGTGCTGCTAAAGCGAGCACCAGTGTCTGTTTTTCTTGTTGTTGTTGTTTTTAATATATTTTTATTGATTTCAGAGAGGGAGGGAGAAAGAAACATCATTGATGAAGAGAATCATGGATCGGCTGCCTCCTGCACGCCCCCTAGTGGGGATCGAGCCTGCGACCCAGGCATGTGCCCTCGACTGGAATCGAACCCGGGACCCCTCTGTCCCCAGGCCGACGCTCTATCCACAGAGCCAAACCGGCCAGGGCACCAGTGTCTGTTTTTATTTATTTATTTATTAATATATTTTTATTGATTTCAGAGAGGAAGGGTGAGGGAAAGAGAGACAGACAGAAACATCAATGATGAGAGAGAAGGATTGATTGGCTGCCTCCTGCATGCCCCACACTAGCGATCAAGCCTTCAACCTGGGCATGTGCCTCGACCGGGAATAGAACCGTGACCTCCTGGTTCATAGGTCAATGTTCTACCACTGAGCCACGCTGGCCAGGCCAATGTTCTGTGTGTTTTTTCTTCTTTTTCTTTTTTTACTCCACCCCACCCCCTGCCGCTCAAGGCCCGCTACCACTGTGCGCCTGGCCCCAATGTTCTATTTTTAAAGAAGGGTTTTGAGGGGGTGGGTATGAGCAGATCCTCATTAGTTAAGGGCAGGACTGAAGAGAGAAGACACAGGCGCCCCCCTGCCCCATATCTGTCAGGGAGTCCCCCAAAACTGCTTCCTGTGCACCCACGATCAGGTCAATGTCCTGCGGGCTGAGACCTGGGCTGCTCCAGGACACAGAGACCCTGACTGGGGACAGACAGCAGAGAAACATCTTTCATTATTACTTTTTAATATGTTTTTATTAATTTCAGAGAGGAAGGTGAGAGGGAGAGAGAGAGAAACATCAGTGATGAGAGAGAATCACTGAACTCTTCCGTGAACAAAGGAGGGGCTTCACAGTCAACTGAGGGAAAATGCCAAGGATGCCATAGCACCAGTGCTGGATGGAAGCCATGAGGGGTGGCTCGGCAAGCAGTTTATAGGGCCCTGCCCCGGTCCCAGCCCTGCGCTTCCTGCCATGCTGGGGTGGAGAGTAGAAGAAACCCTATCTAGTGGAAGAGAGAGCTGGCAGGAAGCGGAAAACAATATCCACGAAAGGCTTTGGTCTCCATGGTTCCTTCCAAATTTGGGGGTACCCATTCTTCTCCTTGCCCTGGAGCCCCCAGTTCTAGGCCTGTCTTCCCATCTCCGTCTTTCCTCCACAGGTGTAATAACCGCACCCAGTGCGTGGTGGTTGCCGGCTCCGACGCCTTTCCTGACCCCTGTCCTGGGACCTACAAGTACCTGGAGGTGCAGTACGACTGTGTCCCCTACAGTGAGTCCTCTTGTTCCTCATGCGAACCGGGCCCTTCCCCTACCCAGAGTGAGCGAGGAGGAGACACCTTGACTCGCCACACACACGCACATGCACGCGCACGCACGCACGCACGCACGCACGCACAAGGGGCCAAGTTGGGGCCAGGTGCGTGGGGGACAGTTGGGCCTGTTCCCTCCCTCCCACACTCCCTTTTTCTAGTCACCCTTGTCCACGCCCTAGCTCCCCCGCCCCCGCCTTTTCCCCAGCCACCACCAAAAACTGTCCTTTCCTCAGGGCCCCTTCTCCAGCCCTTGTCACCCTGGCCCCCTGGCCCTGCTGCTTCAGGTGCCCGGGCTCCTTTACACATTCCTAGGCCACACCCCACTCTGCTTGGCACACTTACATCTCTCCCTCAACCCCACTGCCTTGTCATCCCTCTGCCCCCCTCTTCTCTCATCCCTCCCCTTCCTGGCCCCCCCTTCCCCCACCACACACACACCTGCCCTTCCCTCTCACTCACCACACTTCTCTCTGAGCTCCCTCTCCTTCCTCTTCACCCCTCGCTGCCCCCTCCTGCCCTTTCCCCGTCCTGGAAGCTGGACTTTATGTCCACGGAGAGACAGACCACTGCTGAGGCCTCGTGTTGGGTTCGGTGTGAAGGGCTGGGGCGTCTTGTCTTCCACGGAGTCCCATCTCCTGGTCGGTTTGCCCATCACCAGAATAGCACTTCCTGTTTGCCAGGGAAGTGCCGCCATGGTGCACGGAGGGAGGCTCCCAGGCGGACCTGGGGAGCCAGAGGCCTGGCTTTCTTACACCTGGTGAAGGGCAGCTGACAAAGACAGGGTCTCTCCTCCTCAGCACCCACCTTAGCATCCTCCTCCTCACTCCCTCCACCTCCCCTTTCCTTCCCCAACCCCCAGCTTCACTGAGCCAGGAGGTAGGCTCCAGGCAGAGGGGGGCGGAGGCAGGGCCACCAGAGTGTGTGCGTGTGGGGGGCAGGGGTGTGTGGGGGGCAGGGATGGGGAACGGGGGGCCCTGTGACTCTCCCGCCTCTCCCCCTCCCACTCCAGCCTTCTCCCCAACCTTTGATTTCTCCTCGCAGGTGATGATCTACACTGGGAACAGCATCGCTTATGTGCTTCCATCACTTTCTGCTTTTACTCCTCACCCTTTCCTTTCAGCGACCAGGCCTCCAGCCACCGCCCGAGGGGGACGCCTGACTGATCCCTGAAGCGTTCCCACAGCACTGGGGACACTGCCCGCCCCGGGGCTGGGGGCAGGGAAGGAAGGCAGGAGGTGGGGAGCTTAGCACACAGGAAATCGGGCTGGTCCGAAGCTTGGCCAGGCTCTTGAATTTTTCTGGCTCTGAAACTTGAGCAAGTGACTTCGTTTCTCTGGGCCGCCATCAGGGGCGGGGAGAGCGAAGCAGCCGGCCCAGGGCCCGCCTCAGAGCCTGCTCCCAGGGGCAGAGGCGAATCCTCACCGCCCAGTGCCCAGGCCCACGCCTGGCTCAGGATGTGCTCAGTAGTGGTCCGAGTGCCCTTTCCAGCCGGCTGACCCTGAATACTCATCTGTGATGGGGGAAGGGACCAAACCCCTCCTGAGACACTGCAGGAAGAGGGAACATGGACAAAGCTCGGGCCCTGAGTCACAGATGTGCAGGAAGTGATACCCGCTTTTGCCAGCGTGTGGCCTCATCCTTGTTGCTTCCCCTCACCGAGCCTCAGTTTCCCCATCTATAGACCGGGTTCTCAAAAGACTGCCCAGGAAGTGCCTAGCACAGTCCCTGGCACCAAGTGAGTGCTGGGCACTTGGTAGTCATTGTTTCCGCTGTAACTACCAGTTATTGTTATTGCTGTTGGTGATCAGAATGAACCCAACAACTGATGATGCACCCAGCTCCTCCTGAGGCAGATGGGATGCAGGGCAGAGAAAAACCCCTTGGTCCAAGTGGAGTCCAAAGTGGATGCCACACAGGTAGAGAAGCAGGAGGAAAGCTTAGAGGGCCTTGGGAGGAAAGGGGTGGGGAGACCTCCTGGAGCAGACCCCCAGGTGGGCAGGAGCATGACCCACAAAGGCCAGGAGGTAGGCAGGTCAGCCCAGGGGATGGGCGGCCCCCAGGCTGATGGGAGAGAGCTAGCCTGAACTCGGGGGGAGATAGGACACACACAGTGGTTGTGGGGGGGGGGCGGGGGGGCCACCTGTGTCCTAGGCATGCAGACTCGTTAGCTCCTGGTCCCAGAGGAAGGGGGCTGGGTTAACAGGAGGATTGAAGCCAGACAGGGAGGCCGGACACTCGTCCCCAAACGTTTGCTGAGCACCTCCTGTGTTCCAGGCCCTGGGTGAGGCGCTGGGTGAGGGATGCAGCCATCCCTCCCCTGTGGAACTCCCTGCTTCTCCAGAGAGGAGCTAGGAGAGCCAGGCCCTGGCAGAGGTTCCTGAGGGGCCAGGGCACCGAGCCTGAGGCTTCAGAGGCTGGGGTGATCCCAGTGCTGGTGCAGGCCGGCGGGGGGTGGGAGGGGAGTGTGGGGGCTACCGTGGGGCTGGGGCAGTGGGTGTGTGGGGTCCCCGCCAGACACACATTGGACAGGCACGACTAACACTGGATTTGCCTTGCAGCTGTGCACAGTCTAACCATGCCCCTTCCTCCCCCAGGTACCGCCGGCCCACCAGGCAGCGGGTGGCGTGGAGCTCCTGGCTCCGGGGCCCCCAGGGGGGTTGTTGGGCAGAGAAACTGAGTCTCGGGGGAGCGTGTCTGTGCCACCTGCTGTCCTGCCCTGTGTGATGTCTCCCCACCCCAGCCTCTTCCCTCTCTACCTCTGTCTCCCACCCCAGCTCTCTGAGGCCCAAGGGGGCTCTGCTTGTCTGCCTCTCCGTCATTCTGTGTCCAACTCTGCCACCCTCTCTGTGTTGGCTCTTTCTGGGTGGTGAGGGTTGGGGGGGACCCAGCTGCTCCCAGGTGGGGCCAGCACAGACTGGAAGGAGTTTAGCCTGTTCTCTCAGTTCCGGGCACCCAGGCCCGGGAGGAACCGGGCTTCCTTCCCTGGGCCCCTGGTTCTGGCAGGAGGGCAGCAGACAGGGCGAGGGGGGACCAGAGTGTCCCCCCACTCCCTCCCCGGTGCCCCCCTAACCAGAGCCTGCCTCCCAGCTGGACTCCCCCCTCCCATGAGGGTGCCCACGCACATCTGAAGGCATGGTCCTCCTGCCTACCTGTCTTCCCCTCCCCCGTGTCTCTCTCGTTCTCTGTCCTGCGTGTTTTCCCCTCCCTGTGGTTGTCTCCCTCATGACCTCTTGCCCCAACCCTACCCCAGAGGAAGGGACTTGGGGGGTGGGGGCTGAGCTGATGCAACATTTGGGGTTGGGGAACCAGGAGTAAGGAAAGAAAGGAAAAGGGGACATGTTGCCAAAAAAGAAACAAAAGCAATTTAATCTCTTTTTTTTTCTCTTTTTTCTTGCACATTTTTTTTTCAATTTGTTTTCTCTCTCTCTTCCGATGCTTAAAGTAGAAGTGGAGCAGAAAGGTAAACGCACTGTTACCAATGCTAACCCCTAACTCACACTTTGTTTTACCTGTACCATACTTATGTGACCGCCCTCCCCTCCTGGCCCCTTCTTCTCCCACCCCCACTGGGTCCAGTTGATAGCTCCCGCCCCAGGTGTCCTCCCAGTGGGGCCAGCCCTGGCCCAGCCATGGGTGACTCCACCCTCCAGACACCCGAGGAAGCTCCTCTGAGTACGCGGGCAGGACCTTCCTCTCTCTCTCTCTCTCTCTCTCTCTCTCTCTCTCTCTCTCTCTCTCTCTCCCTCTTTGCCTCTCTGTCTTTCCCTGTCCCTCCTTCCTAGTTCCTGGCCCTTGCTAGGGGACCTGGCCTTCTCTCATACTTCTTTTGCTCCTTCAGGAGAAGTTTGTAAGCATCCTGGGTGGGTGGGGACTCCCTTTCCTGGTTCCAGACTGGGGGCGGGGTAGGGGGGCACCAGGTGAACCGTCTCTTCTCTTCCTGCCCCAACTTTGGTAACTTATGCCCTGTTGGGGGAGGCGGGATGGAGGGGACACCTTTGTTTTCCTTTTGGAGAGCAGATTCATCCTGTCCCTCAGGCTCCTGGTGGCTTAAGTTCCTTCTGGTTTGGTGTTTCCAAGGCCCAGAGCTGTTTTGGAGCACAGAGCACAAGTCTCCCCCACCCCTATCCCCCAACCTCGGCCAGTTGGGGGCCCACCCCTGGGGAGGGGTATGAACTGTCCTCAACCCTGGGAGGGCAGCCTGTCAAATGTGGGGGTAAGGGGGTGGGGGTGGGCCTGGTGGGGGGGGGATCGAGGGATGGGGGAGCATTTTTCTCTGGTTCTGAAACACTTGCGAAGCTGCAGTCAGGGTTTCTTCTGGGCTGTTGTGGTTAGAGGACCAGGGAGAGGGGGCGGGGACAGGATAGGCCAGGGACTTCCAGGAGCACCGTAATTTCTTGCCGGGGTTTAACCTCAGCTGGGGGAGCAGGAGAACTCTGTGGTGGAGAGGGCTGTCTGTCACGGAGGGGAGGGCAGGAGTTGGGGATGGTTGCTTTCTCCCCTGAAAGTTTTGGGGAACTGACAGCTCTGAGGCTGGCAGCAGGGGAGGGGCTGGGTGAGATGCCTTTCCGTAGAGCTTTTGTCGTGAAATTACGGTGGTCTGTGGAGCCTCCCATTCGAGGCGGGTGGAGTGGGTCCCTCCAAGCTGCTCCACTTCCCGCTGTCTCCCTCCCCCATCTCAGAGAGGCCCGGGCAGCCAGCCCATGGTCTGCCCCAAACACCCTGCCACTCCGAGTCTCTTTCCGGGAGTCTCTCCCACCCAGCACCAGACACTCTTCTTGCAGGTCCGGTGGTGGTTTGGATATGCAGCCCTGGATCTTTTCTCTTCAAGAGGCGGGGAGGGAAAAGGAGGTGTTGGGAGCTTGGTGCTAGGGAGGGGTCCTTGCTGGCAAAGGCCCCAGGCCCTTTCTCATCTTCTCCCCCTTCCCCAGGGTAACCTCTAACCACACTTTCCTCCTCCACACCCTTCTGACCAGGTCATGTTCTGAGACCTCCCACCGCCCCCCTCACACACACAGCTGGCAGGAGCCCCCCTGGCTTGGGGAGAGGGGAGACCTTGGCACAGAGGAAACTGGTGGAGGGACAGGCCCACACCTCAGGGCACCAGGGACAGGGAGATAGTGAAGCCCCAGGGCCCAAGCCAGGATCCTCTGGTCCCTGCCCACCTCTGTGCCCTGGGTGCCCCTTCTCCTAAAACAGGGCATGCTCCTGGCTGCTTTGTGCCTGGGGAGCCTTGGGCTGCCTCCCAAGCCAGGACCAGGTCCCAGCCCTTCCTGTCTCCCTTGGGGCCATCTGCTTTGGTGACAAGCCAAGCAGAAGCAGAGAATTCACTGCAAGCCCTCACTCTGGCCAGTCTGTGGGTTCTGCTAGCAGGGAGTTGAGAGGGAGGCCCAGCCATCCTGGATGGAGGGGCCTCTGACTGTCATCACGCTGGGAGGAGGAGGGGAGTCTGGCCATGCTGACCATGAGAGTCCAGATCGCCACTGGGTCAGCAGGGGAGCCTAGGAGTAGGTAGCCCTGGGACATGATGGGGTAGGGTGGGCAGGCCAGTGGGGGCCAACGAGATGCAGTTGAGGTTTTCCTCCTTTTCAGGGAATGGGGGGGTGGGGCGGGGCCCCCCACCTTTCTGACATCAACGCTGCCTTGGTCCCTCCTCCCGAGCCGGGGATGGTTGCAGGTAAATCTGGGTCCGGGGCAGGGGAGGTGGGGGGGGGGGGCCTGGCTGGGGTGGGCTGGGTCTTTATCCTAGCACTTGGTTCCCTCCCTTGCCCACTCTGAGCTGGACCTGGGAGTGCCCCCCTGAGGGACCCTCAGTCGGGCCTGGGCCTTGGAGTGAATTCTCTGCTCACCCCCTCTCTCCTCTGCCAGCACTAACCTTTCTTCCCAGGTGGTCTCCAGCGTGCCTCCCTTGGAGCCAGGACCTCTGCTGAGGGCCCTACCTTGTCTCTCTTCCCTCCACACAGCTTTCCTTCCCCCCTCCCCAACTCTCCTGGGGAGTCCCCTCCCTCCCCATGTCCCACCCCCATCCCTGTGCACCAGTGTCAGTGTCTGCTGCTGAACAAACCCCATGAGAGACCCTGCCGGCTGGGGGCAGGGCTGGGCATCGTAGGGGAGCGGCTGGACTTTTCCAAAAACCCTTCCTGATTGTGTGGGTCCTGGGGGAGGGCACAGGCTGCATCAGGAACCTTGGGTGCTTCCCCTTCCCTGGAATGGGGGGATGCTCCTGACACCCACAGTGGGTACAGAAACATCACTACCTTGCAATTTTTGCAGGAGGAAGAAAGGGGAGTAAAAAAAAAAATCTTTCCTTGTATGGGTGAAGGATGGGACCCTC
Source organism: Myotis myotis (assembly GCF_014108235.1). NCBI lineage: Eukaryota > Metazoa > Chordata > Mammalia > Chiroptera > Vespertilionidae > Myotis > Myotis myotis. Next base: position 1,709,000 of record NW_023416339.1, read on the forward strand.
CACTCTAGCTCTTCCTTGGGAGGTGGAGATGATGGCCAAGAGGCAGGGCACTGAGTCCCTGGAACTTGAAAGCTGCCAGGCAGCAGCTGCAGTGAGGTCTTTCCGCCATGCTTAAGGCACACGAGAAAGTCTCTGGGAGGGCTCTTGCCAAACCCCTTATCCCCAGCCTGTGGGGTCTCTAGCAGCCAGAAAAAGAAAGAGGGGTACCACCTTCTCCCACTAACCCTGCTCTTAATGGCCTCCAGGGTTGACATCTCCAGGGAGAGGGGCAGCTGGGCGGGCAGGGATCCCAGCCCGGAAACCCCCTTCCCATCACCAGCCCTACCAAGCAACCGTGACTGCAGCAGCAGGAGGGGACAGTCTGGCTTCCCCCTGGCCTTGTGACCAACTGCCTCTCTTTCCCCTTTCTCTCTCCTCCCCTCCCTCATCCCTGCACCTCCTCTCCTGTGTCCTCTCCTCCCACCCACCCTGCCCAGTCTTCGTGTGCCCAGGGACCCTGCAGAAGGTGCTGGAGCCCACCTCCACGCACGAGTCGGAGCACCAGTCTGGTGCGTGGTGCAAGGATCCACTGCAGGCGGGGGACCGCATCTACGTCATGCCCTGGATCCCCTACCGCACGGACACGTTGACCGAGTATGCCTCCTGGGAGGACTACGTGGCAGCGCGCCACACCACCACCTACCGCCTGCCCAACCGCGTAGATGGCACCGGCTTTGTGGTCTACGACGGCGCTGTCTTCTACAACAAGGAGCGCACACGCAACATTGTCAAATACGACCTGCGCACACGCATCAAGAGCGGGGAGACAGTCATCAACACTGCCAACTACCATGACACCTCGCCCTACCGCTGGGGAGGCAAGACTGACATCGATCTGGCCGTGGACGAGAATGGGCTGTGGGTCATCTATGCCACTGAGGGCAACAACGGGCGGCTGGTGGTGAGCCAGCTCAACCCCTATACGCTGCGCTTCGAGGGCACGTGGGAAACAGGATACGACAAGCGCTCGGCGTCCAACGCCTTCATGGTGTGCGGTGTCCTCTACGTGCTGCGCTCGGTCTATGTGGATGACGACAGTGAGGCAGCTGGCAACCGCGTGGACTATGCCTTCAACACCAACGCTAACCGCGAGGAGCCGGTCAGCCTGGCCTTCCCCAACCCCTACCAGTTCGTCTCCTCTGTGGACTACAACCCGCGTGACAACCAGCTCTACGTCTGGAACAACTACTTCGTGGTGCGCTATAGCCTGGAGTTTGGGCCTCCGGACCCCAGTGCCGGTGAGGATGGCTCCCGTTCACTGCCCCAGGCCTCACCCCCAGTCCCAGGGTGGGGGGCACACTTGGAGTTCTTAGGGACCTGGAGGTGGGTTGGGGGAGACCTTGAATGGAGTTACACAGCTCATGTTCTAAGCATTTAATTCATCTAATAACCCTCGTAGTCACAGGGATTGTCACTACCCCGTTTACAGATGAGGAAACTAAGCCCTGGGGGTTGGGGGTTAGTTTATGTACTTCGAGGATTTGGACTCAGAACTCTGGGCACCTAACCCCCGAATGCACTGCTTCTCCCAGTGGCCTGTGCACTTTTAGCCATGGAACCCTTATCAACCAAAATCTTGAGTGGAAGCCCAGAGACAGAACGAGGCTGAGCTGCTGCTGCTGTTGATGGGGTGGGGCCTCTCTGTAGTCTCATTTGCCCCCTCAGCTGCCCTGAGCCATCTCTGAGCAGCCCCAGGGGTCCAGGAAGCCTAATCTCATCCAGCTCCCTTTGCATAATGGGAAACTGAGGGCCTCCCACCCGAGGGGAGGGACCTGGCCAGGTTACAGGCCAGAGTGAGAGTAACCGAGGATGGGAGGTGGCCATGTTCCCTGCCTTCATGGCCTGTCCTCTCCAGTTGTTCTTTCAGACCTCAGGGTGCACAGGAGTGAATTCTTAACCCCTTTGGCTGCTTTACATGGTCCTACAGAAGTGAGGGATCTCTGTGGGCAGAGAGAATGCCAGGGGAGAGCCCCTTCCAGACCCAGTGGGGACCAGGACACCTTTCTACTTCATTGGCAAGAAAAACACTAAGATGCCAGGGATCCAAGTACCCAGGCATGCTGTGGCAAGGCCCCGAACATGGGGGTGACTCTGTCTCCTGTCTCCTCTCCATTCCAGGCCCAGCCACTTCCCCGCCCCTCAGCACGACCACCACAGTCCGGCCCACACCCCTCACCAGCACGGCCTCACCTGCAGCCACCACCCCACTCCGCCGGGCACCTCTCACCACACACCCGGTGGGTGCCATCAACCAGCTGGGACCTGACCTGCCTCCAGCCACAGCCCCAGCCCCCAGTACCCGGCGGCCCCCAGCCCCTAATCTGCACGTGTCTCCAGAGCTCTTCTGTGAACCGCGAGAGGTGCGGCGGGTCCAGTGGCCGGCCACCCAGCAGGGCATGCTGGTGGAGAGGCCCTGCCCCAAGGGGACGCGAGGTGAGTGCAGAGGCCTCGGTCACTTCCACTGTGGCTGGTTTGTGGGGTGGCTATTGCTGGTCTGGGCAGGGAAGAGACAGGACATGCCCACCACTCAGCACAGGTGCACTTACCTGTCCATCTCCCCTGCCAGAGCCTGGGTTTTATATGGCAGGGGTACCTGATATCTGCCACTGTGTCCCCAGACTCCAACAGAGCTCCCAGGGCATAGTAGTAGCTCAGTACCCTCCCCCACCCCAAACCCTGTCCCCTCCTGCAGTACTGAGCACCCGCCGCATGAAAAGCACTAGGTAGACCCTGCAGGGAGCCCACAGAGGTGACTTGGGTGTGTCCCAGTCTCAGGCTAAGGCGGACCAGCCCTGGCAACAGCTGATGGCAGGGTAGACGGCAGTTGAAGTGCCAGAGGGGTGAGCCATGACCATGTGCTCCAGGGATCCGAGGGAAGGGTCAGAAGAGGCTTTGTGGAGAGGAGGCTTCCAAGACGGGCTTTGTAAAAGGTTCTATTCCTGTAGGCAAAGATGGAAGGGGAGCCAAGAGGGAGAGCTTGGGAAGTCAGGGGTGACTTATGTCACCTCAGAGTGACACCTCTCTTGACTGTCTGGCCTGCTTCATGTCTGGTCTTCCATGTTCCCCTCACCTACTTGCCCTCTCTGTCATCTCCTTTCCCCCTGCTTTGGCCCCTTTTCTCCTTCCTTGTGGCTCCCTTCTCTGTCCTGTCTGTCTGTCCCTGCAGGAATTGCCTCCTTCCAGTGTCTACCAGCCCTGGGGCTTTGGAACCCCCGGGGCCCTGACCTCAGCAACTGCACCTCCCCCTGGGTCAACCAGGTGGCCCAGAAGGTACCAGTAGCAGCTGCTCCTCTCAGGCACCTGTGCACACTGGGCTCTGGGTGGCTGGGTGCAGGGTGCAGTGGAGCAATGGGACACAGAGGGAGACAAATGGGCGGCAGGTCTGGGAGGCAGGAATGTGGGTCCACTCTCTAGCGTACAGAGTAGGGGAGAGGGCAACCTGGGAGAAGGGGCCGCAGAGAGCAATGAGAAGGGCTGAGCAGGCCGGGCATGTGCAAAGGGACCATGGGGAAGCAAGATGATCCTTGACAGAGCTGGGTCCCCCACTTCTGCCTCATTCAGATCAAGAGCGGGGAGAATGCAGCCAACATTGCCAGTGAGCTGGCCCGCCACACCCGGGGCTCCATTTATGCGGGAGACGTGTCTTCCTCCGTGAAGCTGATGGAACAGCTGCTGGACATCCTGGATGCCCAGCTGCAGGCTCTGCGGCCCATTGAGCGCGAGTCGGCCGGCAAGAACTATAACAAGGTGGGGCCTGGCAGCAGGGCCAATGGGGGGCTCTGTCCTGGAGCCTCAGGAAGGTTCTGGCCTAGTACCTAAGAGCTGGGCTGCCATCCATGATGGTCAGAGGAAGGAAGGACAGAATCCAGGCCTGTTGATCTCCCTCCTGGGATACCTTGGAGGGTCCTGGGGGTTGGGGGATCCCTTAGGAACAACTCTTACTCATGGCCCAGCACCAGGTTGGTGGCAGACACAGAAGAGTGAGAGTGTTGGAATGAGTAGGGCAGGAGGCCAGGCCTGACAGTGCCTCCATCCCTTTCCTTAGATGCACAAGCGGGAGAGAACCTGCAAGGACTACATTAAGGTGAGGCCCAGAGGGCTTCTACTGTCTGAGGCGGGTGGGGCAGGCCCCAGGAGGCACTGGGGGGTGGAGATTGAGTGGAGGGGATACAGAGGCCATCCTGAGGAACTGGAGGATGTGGGGCGACTCATGGCGCCACCCCCAACCTTTCCCCCTCCCCCCAACCCCTCTCCCTGCTCATTTAGGCTGTGGTGGAGACGGTGGACAACCTGCTGCGGCCAGAGGCTCTTGAGTCCTGGAAGGACATGAATGCCACAGAGCAGGTGCATACAGCCACCATGCTCCTGGACGTACTGGAGGAGGGTGCCTTCCTGCTGGCCGACAATGTCAGGGAGCCGGCCCGATTTCTGGCTGCCAAACAGAATGTGGGTGAGTGCTATAGTCTCACCGAGGCAAGTTCAAGTGCAAACCTTGAACTGTGGGGCCCACCTGTTCCAGAGACCACCCTGGCCCTTGACCTTTGGCCCCTGGACTGGGCACAGATTCCAATCCCGTATGCCCTGCCATCCTCTGTCCCACAGTCCTGGAGGTCACGGTTCTGAACACAGAGGGCCAAGTGCAGGAGCTGGTGTTCCCCCAGGAGTACCCGAGCGAAAACTCCATCCAGCTGTCAGCCAACACCATCAAGCAGAACAGCCGCAATGGTCAGTGCCCCTTCTCTTCTCCTTCCTTGTGGCTCCCTGAAGTCCTCTGCTCAAGCTGGGGGAATATAACTCATGGGGTCTCCCAAAGCCCCGGAGGGCCAGGACACTTCAGTCTGCAGGGCTCACTTTGGTGCAGCAGCAGTTGATACTCAGAGCTCAGGGAGGACTGTCCCATTTGAGACTAAGGCACAGGAAGGTTAGGGATTTGCTCAAGATCACACCACAAGTGAGAGGTGCCCAGGGACCCAGCTGCTGTGTGTTCCGGCCTGCTGCCCTGTTGTTTGGCACTGCCTGCAACCGAGCAGTTGTCCCAGGGCAGGGTTCTCTGAGCCCCACTCGCGTGGGCTTCGGCCTGGTAAAGACAGGTCCCAGTGGCCGGAGCTGCACCAGCCAAGGGCTGATGGCAAACCCCACTACACCTGTCCTCCCCAGGGGTGGTCAAAGTTGTCTTCATCCTCTACAACAACCTGGGTCTTTTCCTGTCCACTGAGAACGCCACAGTGAAGCTGGCGAGCGAAACGGGCACGGGCAGCCCAGGGGGCACCTCCCTGGTGGTGAACTCACAGGTCATTGCAGCCTCCATCAATAAGGAGTCCAGTCGTGTCTTCCTCATGGACCCTGTCATCTTTACTGTGGCCCACCTGGAGGTGAGCTGAGGCATCCCCTACCCTCCATGAGGGTCCCAGCATCTTTTGTGTTCCCATGCTGCATATCCTCCCACTGCCTGCTCATCCACCCAGGAGCAAGTCTGCACCCCTCCCTAGGCCATGCACCCCCTCGCAGCCCCCACCTCAACCGCTTAGGTCATTTGTCCCCAGAGATACCAAACTGCCACCTGGAGCTCCAAGCACTTCTCCATGCTTGCTGCTATCCCTGTGGCTGGGTGTGAGGGCTGGAGAGGGACTCCCCAGATCTGACTCCCCGGCCACCACCACACAACAGGCCAAGAACCACTTCAATGCTAACTGCTCCTTCTGGAACTACTCGGAGCGCTCCATGCTGGGCTACTGGTCGACCCAGGGCTGCCGCCTGGTGGAGTCCAACAAGACCCACACCACATGTGCCTGCAGCCACCTCACCAACTTTGCCGTGCTCATGGCTCACCGTGAGATCGTAAGCTGGCTGGCGCTCCGCTGCGCTCTCCTGGCGGGCCCACTCTCTGGCCCAGCTTTGCATGGCATCATAGAGTGAAGCATGGGCAGTGCCAGGGAAGACCAGCTTCATGGGCAGGGGGGCTACCAGTCTTGCCCAGGGGATGAGGCTACACATCTGGTTCTCTCTGGTCATAGTCCCACCTTCTCCCAAGGCCCACTTGAGAAGCAAGTTGGTGTCACCTTTGTCATCTCTCCACATGCCTTCCAGGGCATGAGGAAGTGAGCACGCCACCTGCAGAGCGGTGGGGCCAGCAAGTTGGCCGGGGTAGCGGGGGCAGTAGGCCAGGGGGGTGGGGGCTGCACCAGCAGTACTTGTGGCCTGCAGCCTTGCCCCCAGCTGGCACTTAGCTGAGCCCAGGGTGAGCCCGGCTGTGGGCAGGGGTGCTGAGTGTACCCTCTGCTGTCCCCCAGTACCAGGGCCGCATCAACGAGCTGCTGCTGTCAGTCATCACCTGGGTAGGCATCGTGATCTCCCTGGTCTGCTTGGCCATCTGCATCTCCACCTTCTGCTTCCTGCGGGGACTGCAGACTGACCGCAATACCATCCACAAGAACCTGTGCATCAACCTCTTCTTGGCTGAGCTGCTCTTCCTGGTTGGCATAGACAAGACTCAGTATGAGGTGGGCCAGGCACAAGGTAGGGGGTGGGGGAAGGCAGGAGAGGCCACCTTGGCTGGCAGCCCCTCATTTGTGGTGCCCTCGCCCCCCAGATTGCCTGCCCCATCTTCGCTGGCCTGCTGCACTACTTTTTCCTGGCTGCCTTCTCCTGGCTGTGCCTGGAGGGTGTGCACCTTTATCTGCTGCTGGTAGAGGTGTTTGAGAGCGAGTACTCCCGCACCAAGTACTACTACCTAGGTGGCTACTGCTTCCCAGCCCTGGTGGTAGGCATCGCAGCTGCCATTGACTACCGCAGCTATGGCACCGAGAAGGCGTGAGTGCCTCCCCCTACCCCCATCTCTCCTCTTGCCTGGTTCCCTGCTCAACAGCAGGACCCTTGGGGCACTGGGCTCCTGGGGTCAGAGGGAGGGGCCCCCCTCTGCCTCTATCTACCTGGCCCTGCTTCCTTTATAGTTGCTGGCTCCGAGTGGATAATTATTTCATCTGGAGCTTCATTGGGCCCGTCTCCTTTGTTATTGTGGTAAGCTGGAAGGTGGTACCCCAGTACTGCGTCTCCATCCTTTATCCAGGCTAGCCTTGTCCCCGTGCAATCCCAGTCTCCCCAAGCCCTTGAAAACCATGGGAACTGAACAGCCAACTAAGAGGATGAGAGCACAGCGGGTCTGTAGAGCTCCAGCATTGAGGTTCACCCATCTAGGAGCTGGAATTTGAGCCCCTGCTCTATGGCAGGCTGTGGGCCCCGTCTTTCCAGTAGTGGGAACCCTGTTAACCGACAGTTACACCAGTCAGTGAGCACCTGGGGCAGGTATACCTGTAGAAGAGGCCCGGAAGAAGGAGGTCCAGGCTGAGACTTGGCCAGAAATTCACACCACAGGCAAAGCAACCCCAGCACAGCCCCTCCCCTTGTCCTGCCCCCAGGTGAACCTGGTGTTCCTCATGGTGACCCTGCACAAGATGATCCGGAGCTCATCTGTGCTCAAGCCTGACTCGAGTCGCCTAGACAACATTAAGTGAGCACCCCCTCCCTGCACCCCTGCCACAAAAACTCCACACTGGCCCGGCCTCTCCCAGGACTTTGTAAAATGTAGTGCTGTCACTCTGTTGTCACACAATGTGATTTAAGGACAAAGATGGTGTTTTATTGTGCTCGTTATATATCTACCTAATGTGTATTAAAAAACCTGGCACTAGCACATTCAACCTGTGGTTTGGGGGACATAACTGAATAACTGCTTAGGGCAAGACTGAATTCAAAAGTGAGTCTATTTCAGGGCAAGTTAAAGAGAAATAGGCAGCAAAAGATAATTTAAGGGTCTAGAAATAGGGCCAAAAGGATGAAAGATGCAGGGAATGACTGACCATTCACAAACCCCAACCCCCGACTTCTGCTTGCCCCTCAGGCCCAGGGTAGGTGGAAGTGTCGCTGGGCAGGCCATTATCCTGAGGCCTACTCACTTAGGTGGGTCTTTGCAGAGAGCGTCCAGGCCCAAGGAGGCCAACAGGGGAAGCATCACCACTAGCGGGTCTTTGATGTCCCTGTCTTCCCTCCCCACCCACCCCAGATCCTGGGCCCTGGGGGCCATCGCGCTGCTCTTCCTGCTGGGCCTCACCTGGGCTTTCGGCCTCCTCTTCATCAATAAGGAGTCGGTAGTCATGGCCTATCTCTTTACCACCTTCAACGCCTTCCAGGGGGTCTTCATCTTCGTCTTTCACTGCGCCTTACAGAAGAAGGTGAGGTCAGGGAGGAGGCCCAGGTAGCCTGACTTCTGTAGGGACCCGTGTCTGCTGCAAGGGGAGCATGGGCTCAGCGTCCGGGAGGATTTAGCCAGGGGTGAAGAAGGATCTGGAAAAGAGCAGGATAGAGGACTGGAAGAGCAAGAAAGCAGGGTGGATTTGGGACATGGTGATGGCCTCTTCCCAGGGTGTGGGGCACCAAGCAGGCATGCAAAATGGAGATGATCCTGGGCCCCATCCAGACAAATGTTTCCTACTTAAATAGTTATGAGATGAACTATGAGTTTTGTGGTGATAGAAAGTTTCCTTTTTAAATAAAACATGTTAAAATCTAAATCAGGGGTCCTCAAACTTTTTAAACAGGGGGCCAGTTCACTGTCCCTCGGACCGTTGGAGGGCCGGACTATAGTTTAAAAAAAAACTATGAACAAATTCTTATGCACACTGCACATATCTTATTTTGAAGTAAAAAAACAAAACGGGAACAAATACAATATTTGTATTTGCAGGTGGCCCGCGGGCCGTAGTTTGAGGGCCCCTGATCTAAATCTTAAGAAAGTAAATGAAGGTGATAACAGAAGCAGAGGAATGTGGAGAGGGCATACAGGACTCAAGCCATGGAAACTGAGCCAAGGCATTTGTGTACTTGGTCCTGAAGGCAGTGTGGGGCCCTGTCAGTGTTAGTCTCGGGAGACAGTGAGGTGGGTAAGGCTAAGGTTGGGGATGGAGATACCAATCAGAGTCCTGCAAGTTTGACTGTATCCTTCCTCCTCTTAAAACTGGCAGCCCCCATTGGACACACAGGGACAGTGACATCCTTATAGGAACCTCCAGGCACGCAAGGTCCAACCAGAGCCCCCTCTGTTCCCTTTCTTCCAGCAGTGCCCTCTGCCCTCTCAGACACCTAGACATGGACCGTCCTCATGGCTTGTTCCCTGCTCCTCCCCAGATATCACAGGGCCTGCTGTCTGTTTCTCTCAAGTCTTTGCCGAAATGTCTGCTTCTCAGTGAGGCCTCTCCTGATGATTTGAAATCTGCAAACCACCACCACCCCCCCACACCCCCCAGCACTGCCTAACCCCTCCCCAGCCATAGGTCCTTCGCAGCACCTAACACCATAGACATCCTACATTATGTACTGATGTTTGCATCTATGTTATGTCTCTGTCTACTAAAATAGCAGCTCTGAAAGGTAGGGCTTTATGTCTCATTTGTTCTGATTATCCCCGGAGCCTAAACAGTGCCTGACACATAGAGGATATGCATTAAAGAGCTGTTGAGTCATTGAATGGATAAGAAACTGGTGGAGGTGAAGAACGGAAGATGGGCCTGAGCAAGGAAAGAGAGTCTACCTGGCTGGCTGCTGGGGGACAGAACAGGTTTCTGGTGCCTGCTTGTAGCTTGGTCTCTGGACTCCTCTGAGTGGGGGCGCCTGCGACCAGCTGCCTGTTCTCCTCGCCCCCCAGGTGCACAAGGAGTACAGCAAGTGCCTGCGACACTCCTACTGCTGCATCCGCTCCCCGCCCGGGGGGGCTCATGGCTCGCTTAAGACCTCAGCCATGCGGAGCAACACCCGCTACTACACAGGGACCCAGGTATCTGAGCTGGGGCGGGCACTAGGCAGGCTCCCTGGGCTGAGTGTTAGACCCAGGAGCCCAGAGGCAGGGCAGTGCTTTGCCCAGGTCCTTGGTGGTGTTCATCAGGCGAGTGGTCTCAGAAAGTTTCTGGAGGGTGGGCAGCTTGAGGGTCCCCTTATGTCTGGGCTGTGTCCCCAGAGCCGAATCCGGAGGATGTGGAATGACACCGTGAGGAAACAGACAGAATCTTCCTTCATGGCGGGTGACATCAACAGTACCCCTACCCTGAACCGAGGTGAGACAGCATCCCTCGCCCCTGGCTCCAGTCCCTTGAGATTCCTGGCCTGTGTCTCCAAGCCGCCCTGTTACTTCTGACCTCCTGGGCAGGTACCATGGGGAACCACCTGCTGACCAACCCCGTGCTTCAGCCTCGTGGCGGCACCAGCCCCTACAACACCCTCATCGCCGAGTCAGTGGGCTTCAATCCCTCCTCACCCCCTGTCTTCAACTCCCCAGGTAAGAATACTCTAGTTCTGGGAGAGGGCAACAGCCCAGGTCAGGGAGTGTGGGGTCTGCATCCTGAGGGGTTTTCACTTGGGGTGCCCTCATGCCTCCTGAACTGAGCCTGGACTCAGCATTCCAAGCCCATTCACCTTCTTTCTTTTCCCTCCTGGCCTGGCACCTGCAGGGAGCTACCGGGAACCCAGTAAGTGAGACTTTCCTGGTAACATTTCCGAGGCTGGGAGGGGAACGAGACAGTGGCCTCCTTGGATGGCCTCACTTATTTAGGGAGGAGAACTCATAGAGTGCGTCCCCGTCTCGCCCCAACACACACGCACAAGCATATGCATGCAGTCTCTGGTTTGGCAGCTGGTTGGTGGTGTATTTGGGCTTCAGGTGGGGAATGAAGATGAGGGTCAAGCACAAGTTTCCCTCCCAGCCAGGGGCTCAGAATCTTAGCAGTGTGAGACTTCCTCATCCCAGTCTTCTCACACCACTAAGATTCTGAGTCCCTGGCTGGGAGGGAAACCTGGGAAAACTGGTCTCCACCCCCTCTTCCACCAACCTGCATGATGGGTGGCCCCACTGCCAATGAGGAAAAGAGGGAATGGAAGACCCCAGTCCCCAGGGGCAGGGGTAAAACCAGGCAGCCCCACCTCACATGGCCTGGATCCTTCCCAATGCCTGCCCCTCCCCCTGAGCAGCCCCCTTCTGCCTGCAGAGCACCCCTTGGGAGGCCGGGAAGCCTGCGGCATGGACACACTGCCCCTCAACGGCAACTTCAACAACAGTTACTCCTTGCGAAGTGGGGATTTCCCTCCCGGGGATGGGGCACCTGAGCCACCCCGAGGCCGGAACCTGGCAGATGCTGCCGCCTTTGAGAAGATGATCATCTCAGAGCTGGTGCACAACAACCTGCGGGGTGGCAGCAGCGGGGCCAAAGGCCCTCCACCACCTGAGCCCCCGGTGCCACCTGTGCCGGGGGGTGGCAGTGAGGAAGAGGCTGGTGGGCCCGGGGGTGCTGACCGGGCGGAGATTGAACTTCTCTACAAGGCCCTGGAGGAGCCACTGCTGCTGCCCCGGGCCCAGTCGGTGCTGTACCAGAGCGATCTGGACGAGTCAGAGAGCTGCACAGCAGAGGACGGGGCCACCAGCCGGCCCCTCTCCTCCCCTCCGGGCCGGGACTCCCTCTATGCCAGTGGGGCCAACCTTCGGGACTCGCCCTCCTACCCGGACAGCAGCCCTGAGGGGCCCAGTGAGGCCCTGCCCCCACCCCCGCCCGCGCCCCCTGTCCCCCCTGAAATCTATTACACCTCGCGCCCACCAGCCTTGGTGGCCCGAAACCCCCTGCAGGGCTACTACCAGGTGCGGCGGCCCAGCCACGAAGGCTATTTGGCAGCCCCAGGCCTTGAGGGGCCAGGGCCTGATGGGGATGGGCAGATGCAGCTGGTCACCAGCCTCTGAGGGACCTCATGGACCGGGGGCTGGTAGCCCAGGCCAGGGAGGGAACCCTGAGTAGGGCTCTGAGGGGATAGGGAGACTGAAGGAGGCAGTGGCTGGTGGGCCACTCTCCAGGCATCCCTGGTCTGAGGGCCCTCGAGGCCTCTTGGGGGCCCTGCTGTGGGGACCTGAGGTGCAGGGTTCACAGATAGGGTTTCCCACCAGCCACACGCACCAGCTTACTTTGGGGGAAGTGCCATGAGGAGGAACCCAGAGGTCCCAAGGGGAATAAGGAAGGAGAAATTGGAAGGGTACATCTCACTCTTGACTTCCCCCTCCCCGCTGCTCTTCCTATCTGCTGGAGAGAAATGAGGGCTTTGGTGTCCCTGGACCAAAGGCCTTGCTAGATGGAACTTATCAATCTGCACCTCTTTCTGTAGTCAGAAATGCTGGGCTGCACCAGGAGGGAGCAATGGGGGCAGAAGGACAGATGGACAGGTTCCTCCTGCACTACAGTTCCCTGCTCCCTAGAGACTGGGGCCTCTGGCCCAGGAGATAAGCCCCAGGGCAAGAGGAATGGGCATTTGTGGCTGGTGGTGTAAAGGTTGAATTTTCTCTGAAGCTCCTTCCCTCTGCTCTTAGTCCCTGCCTCCCCAGCAAACCTGTCCCCTTTGCCCTCCTCAAGTGCACCCACTGACCCCCTCCCTTGGGGTGACTCCTGATGAAGCACAACTCCCTGAAGGGCCCCCAGCCCACAGGGGTGGCCATATTTGGGCAGTTCCAATCCTGTGGGCTTGGCTATCTGGGGAGCAGATTTTGGGTCTGGATCTCCCTGGGGAGTGGGTCCTGGGTTTGGATCTTTCCCTAGGGGCCCTCTTTCCCTTCCTCTTTCCTCCTCTCCCACTGCTGTAAATATTTCAAAGAAATGGAAAAGACAAAAAAAAAAGAAAGAAAATCTCATCACTTGAAGCCACCAGGAGCCTGCGGCCCAGCCGGCCCGGGCTTTCTCCGGAGCAGAGCTATACCGCTGGGCCTTGCAGCCTGGACTTCTCCGTGTACGTGTGCATCCCCAGCCAGGTGGGCGGCCACCAGAGCAGCTTTTTACAATCCAGAGACAGAAAAAAATCTAGAAGCAACAGCGAAACAAAGAACCTGTTTCCTTCCAGGCACCTATTTCTGTTGCCTCCCTCCCTGCTCCGCCTGACCCTGGCATCAGTCAGCCCTCCTGGGGCGTGTACCTCACTGCCTGCCCCAGGACCGGGGACCTGTCTACCCCTTCCCTCCCCACTGGCCCAGGGGAGGCACCCCTCACACCCAAAGATGCTTTTGCCAAGATGGCTGTGCTGTCCCTTTGAGTTCCTGCCTCTTGTACATTGCTTCTGGAACTCTGGGCTGGGGATGAGCGGCTGATTTCCTGCCTAGAGAGGTTGATGGGGGAGGAAAATGAGGACAGCAGGGTTTGATGTGACTGAGGAGGGAGGACCAGGAATGATGAGGTGGTCTTGTTTGGGTGGGAGTGGGGGTGGTATAGGGTGCAAAGGTGAAATATCACCTTCCCTACCCTACACCCTCCAACAGAGGAGGCAAAGCAAGATACCAGGGCCTCCAGTCAGGACACCCATGTTCTGGGGGCTCAACCCTAAACCTGTAGGCCCTAAAGAAGTGTCAGGCTTGGAATGTCTCCTGAGTACCTCTTCTGGTCCCCTCTCTAGCCTGTCACCCTGGCCCTCCAGAACACACACATACACACACACTCTGGGGGTAGCATAGTCCCATTGCCACACTAACACAGCCCCATAATTGCCATTTCCTCAGGGGTGGCTCTCCACCTCTGCTCTGACCCCCTCCTTGTCTTTTTTGCCCCTTCCTCTTTTCTCACAAGTGCCATGAGTTTTCAAACATCTTTGGGTCTCAGTCTGCTGCTACCATGAACTTTTTGGGTTAAAGGGGAAGGGCTCTAGGGAGAAACTAGAGAAAAGGGACAGGTAGGTGGCTGGAGGGGCCCTTTTTGCTGCTAGAAAGCCCCTCCCTTCTGGGGAGCTGAGGCTGGCTTGTCCCCGTCAGGGGAGAAGGGGTCAGACCAAAGATGGTGGTTTGTCCTGTGTGGGAGTACATGTGTGGGGAGAAGGCAGTGTTGGGTTCCATCTCTAGCTTCTCCTGGCAGGGAGGCTTAACCCTGTTCACCAGAAGACCATGGGTGAGTCTGGACCCAGAGAAGTAAGAGTGGGGATGATCTCGTCCAGATGGCTCTGTGAGGAGGATGGGAACCAGCTATGTGACCTGCCTTGGTTTCAAGAGGGGCAATTAGAGGTCTGCAAAGAGCTGGCAGGAGACACAGGTAAATGGAGGAGTTGGCCTGACACCAAGAGGACTTGAAAAGTTAGCAGGGTGGGAGAGTTTCCAGGGGAACTGGAGGCATGCAAGGAGTCCTCCATCCTCTCCCTGCCCAGCCCTCCTTTTATCTCCAGACACGGACAATCAAGGGGAGAGAGGGTAAGTGGGTCCCTTGGTTCCCATTCCAGCCAGGTTCACCAAGGTGAATTCCTAGGCCTCAAAGCTGTGTGGCAGGGCCCCCTGGTGGGGCTGAACACCACTGCAGCACAGTGCAAAACACCACCCAGAGCCCAGGTGTCCATCCCCGCACCCCAACCAGACCTGGTGCCTTGACTCCCCCCACCCCAGCTGGGACAGTATAGAGAAGAAAGGGTCTTGGTTTCCTCTCCTATTTCCTTCCTTGATTCATTTGCTTCTCAATCTTGTTAATTTTTATCTGGGGTGGTTTTGTTTTGTGGGTGTGTTTTTTTTGTTTCCCTTGCCTTCCTTACTGTGTTTCCACCTCTTTGCATTTTTTTTTTGCTGTCTCTATGTTCCTCTTCTCTCAATTTCTCTGTCCATTCGGGCCTCCCCTCCTCCATGCCCCCAGTCCCTCCTTGGTCTCCTTTTCGATATGCCAAACCAATTTTGGGTCGAGTGCATTTAACGAGAACAAAACAAAAGGCTCATAACAACAAGAACGTTTCAGAAAAAAAGTTTTAAAAAATTGTTGAGTCAAAAAAACAATAAAGAAAATAAGAATTTCTTGGAATGATGAGTGGTGTGACTCATTGAGGGGTGAAAACTGGTGAGTGAATCTGCACTGAGCACCCACCTGAGGCTCTGACACTGAAGAGCCTGCACTGTAACATTTAGAACCCATGGCAGAGGCCTGGAGTCACAGAACCAGAACCTACTCAAAACTTGGTAGGTTCTTGGGCCTGGCTGAGCAGCAATTCGGGTACAGTTTTTCGTTGAACACTCTAGGGTGGGTAAAGGTTATTAAAACTCCACTTTAAAGACAGGGAAACTGAGGCTTACAATATCTGCGTGCACACCCTAGTCTCTGGGCCAGGCAACTGTGCCATGTGTCTAGAGAAGCCCTTCCTGGCCCGGACATACTAATATGTCCACAGGCTTTATTAGAGCAAAACGGAATTTTACACTGTGCCTGTCTGATTCCTAGACCTCCCCCTCCCACACACTACTGAAATGGCGCTTTTTCTAAAATGACAACACAATGGATTTGCAGCATGTGTATTCTCAAATAGAAATGCCAGTGCATAGAGAAAGGACCACTCAAACAGTGAAAGTATCTCCATGCTCCTCTGCCCTCAACACCACACTTCCCCGTTTCTCCTCCCATCTCCCCAGCCACTCCTTCCCAGTCCTGGTGGCTGGTGCCTTCTCATCTCTTGACCGCTTAATGTTGGCAAGGCCAGGAGCTCAGCCTTAGACCTTTTCCCTACCTACCTTGGGAGAGCTTGTCCCATCTCATGGTTTTAAATGCTATCTATATGCTGAGGAGTCCTGAACATAGAGCTCTAGTCTAAACTACCTCGAGCTCCAGATTTACATTCATCCAACATCCCAATCCACATCTACCCCTGGGTGTCTGTTAGGATCTCAAACTTAATCTGTCCTAAACCAGATTAAGTTCCTGACCACCACTCCCCAGCTCCTCCCAAATGCTTTCCCACTTCAATGGCAAGTCCATCCCAAGACTCAAGCTAAAACTCTTGCAGCTTCTCTTGAACTCATCTCTTTGTTTCATACTCCACATCTATTCTGACAGTAAATGCATCAGCAGCTCTAACATTAAAATATCCAGCATTAACTAGTTCTCACCACTTTGGTTCAAGCCAACCCTGTCTTTCACTAGGACTACTGCAGCAGGCTCCTTACTAGCTCTCTTGTCCCCCTTCAGGCTTTTCTCAACACAGAAACCACAGAGATCTTGGTAAGCATATTTTGTCCTTCCTTGGTTCAAAACTATTCAATGGCCTCTTCTCTCACCCAGACGAAAGACCAACAGCACAATTGCTGACAAGGCCCTACAGAGCTCATTCCCATGGCTCCCCTCCTTCCTTCCACGCCAGCCACACTTGGCTTCTCATCTGCAAACATGCAGGCACTCCTGCCTGCCTCAGGGCCTTTGCACTGGCTGTTCTAGCAGAGCTTTTGCAAATCAGAGCTTCCCAGCAGGCTTTTCCATTTAAACTGCTATTGGCCATTCCAGAATTTCCTAAACCTGGTCTTGCTTTATCTCTCATAGTTCTCCCATCTCACAAAACTATCCTTCTTGCTTGTTTACTCTCTGCCTCCCCAATTAGAAGGTAATATGGAATGGTGTTTTTTTAATGCTGTTCCAGTTTCTAGCATAGCATCTGGCACACAGGTGATCAATACATATTTGTTAAATAATAAAAAGCTGACTTGAACATAAGAACCAGAGTGAACCTGAGATGAGAGCTAAGAATGATGGGAGTTGTGAATGGGAGTTTCTATCTCTCAGTTCCCACACCTCTCTCACCATGTGATACTAAGTTTTTAATTCAACATGGCCCTGAAACCTAACTTCAATATTTTAGCGGTGTCCAACCCAAGAAAAGGCAAAATCTGTTCCTATGCTGGAAAAGGAACTGATTCTACTGGATCTACTGAGAGAGTCCCTGTGAGCCAATTCAGGAGCTTTATGGGTAATTAATAAACTATATATGGTTTTGACCTCATGGTCTGATTTTGAAATAAAATCCTGGCCTAAGATAACAACACGGCCTGTTCTTCTGCCATTGTGTCCTTTACTTTCTCCAGCCCTACACATGCTTACCCACTACATAAACAGAAGAAATCTGCTGGGCTGGACAACTGATGACCCTCAGGTAGTTGTTAGTGGCATGGATTTGCACATACATAGGAATAACTTTTATATTGAGATTTATCATTTCAAAGCTCTTTTCTACATTTCACCTTACTTATTACAAGGTATATATTATTATCCTTATTGATCAGATGAGAAAACTGAGGTTAAAGTGATTACATGACTTACTTAAATAAGATTACTAAGCAAGTTTACAGTGCACCCTCTAGACCAGCGGTTCTCAACCTTGGCTGCACATTAGAATCACCTGGGAATCTTTTTAAAATCCTGATTTCTGGGCCTCATCCTCAGGAAATTCTGTTTCTTTGTTACTAATGTTGTGGCCCCACTCTATAACAAAGAAACAGAATTTCTGGAGGATGAGGCCCAGAAATCAGGATTTTAAAAAGATTCCCAGGTGATTCTAATGTGCAGCCAAGGTTGAGAACGACTGCTCTAGATACTTTACATATGCTATCCAATTTAATGTTTTCAATGCCCCAGTGAGGCAGGTGTTACTTAGCCCCATTTATAGCTGCAGAAACTGAAGCCCAGAAAAGTTAGAGAATATCCCCACAATAGTTAGAGAATATACCCACACTCACTCAGCTAATAAACAGTGCTGCACCAGGCCTCCATCTTGGTCTTCAGATCCCAGGGCTGCCTCTAGGGCTATGTGCATGCAGCTGCAGTTGCCCACTTCTCATCACTGCCCACCAACCCCACTTGGCACACAATAAAGGAGGCTGACAATCTGGCTCCCAGAGTCAGAGGAAATGCCCACTGACTACACCTGATGGTCTCTATGTAGCTAGTAGTAGGACTGTCCAGGGTGGACCCCCGGGAATCAAGCCAAAGGGAAGGCCTTAATTCAGAGCAACAGAAGAGTCTTTTCAGATCCCCAAAGGACTGAGAGCACTGGAGCCTCTGGCCTTGAGAAACCTCCTCTCTCACACAAACTCTTGGGAAAGCCTTGGGGAGCTGGGCTGAGGATGGACCTCTATCCCCACAACATTTCAAGCTTAGTCGGGTCCTCTCTTACCCTTTCAAACATGGCAGTCATGGAAACCAGCAGTGATGACAGGCACCTGCTGGCTTTTCCCTTCCTATTTATATCAATCACTTTTCACTTAATCTGGACTCTCCTTGACCAAAACCCTAATAACTGCTAGTCTTTTCTATCTGTCCTGTCCTACTGTCTTCCACCAGCCTCTGCCTCTGACCAAACAATCCCCGTTTCTCACAACTGAAGTCCTCACTTTAAGCCAGTAGTTCTCAACCTTCTGGCCATTTAAATATAGTTCCTCATGTTGTGACCCAACCATAAAATTATTTTCGTTGCTACTTCATAACTGTAATGTTGCTACTGTTATGAATCGTAATATAAATATCTGATACACAGGATGGTCTTAGGCAACCCCTGTGAAAGGGTCATTTGACCGCCAAAGGGGTCACAACCCACAGGTTGAGAACCGCTGCTTAAGCCAACCAGTCCTCTCCTGGGAATCAATCCTAAGGAATCACACATGGGCATGAAGACTCAGCAGCAAGAAGATTCACTGGAGTCAGGCTTTTAAGAGTGAAACATAAGGAATAATCTAAAATTTCAGTATAAAAATAGTTACATAAATGATGTACATCAATACAAACAGAATAAATAAATAAATAATACAAACAGAATACCATGTAACAATTAAAAATGAGGATGTAGCCCTACCCAGTTTGGCTCAGTGGTAAGACTGTTGGCCTGCAGACTAAAGGGTCTCGGGTCCAATTCTGGTCAAGGGCATGTAACCTCAGTTGCAGGCTCGATCCCCGGCCCTGGAAAGGTGCATGTTCAGGAGGCAGCCAAGTGTCTCTCTCATGTCTCTCCCCTCCTTTCTATTCTCTCTAGAAATCAATGGAAAGATACCCTCGGGTGAGGGTTAACAAAACAAAACAAAAGATGTAAAAGAACATTAAATGACATGGAAATATATTCATAATACTAAGTGTAAAAAGGATATAAAAGACTGCCCCAGTTTAAAAAACATATATGCAAAAAGTGTGTATACATATATAAAATTGTGTGTGCACAATATATGCAGAATATAAAGTTATACAATGAGAGATTAACAGTTTACCAGTAGTGGATAAATTTTTAAAATACATTTTTATTGATTTTTATAATGTATTTTTATTGATTTCAGAGAGGAAAAGAGAAGGAGAGGGAGAGGGAGAGGGAGAGAGAGAATCATTGATCAGCTGCCTCCTGCACAGCCCACACACTGGAGATGAAGCCGGCAACCTGGGCATATGCCCTGACCAGGGATGGAACTGTGACCAGCCAGGCGTGACTTTTAGAGACAGAGGAAAGGAGAGGGAGAGAGAGAGAGAGATAGAAACATCAATGTGAGCCCAACTGGTCTGGCTCAGCAGTTGAGTACTGACCCAGGTTGCAGACTCAATCACCAAGAGGGGGCGTGCAGGAGGCAGCCAGCCGATCGATGATGCTCCTCTCTCATCAATGTTTCTATCTCTCTAACCCTCTCCTTTCCTCTCTCTAAAAATCATTAAAAAAAAAAAGAAAGAAAGAAAGTGGTGAACCCTAGTTGGTTTGGCTCAATGGATAGAGCATCAGCTTGTGGACTGAACAATCCCAGGTTTAATTCTGGTCAAGAGCTTGGTTGTAGGCTCCTCCCCTGCCCAGGCCCCAGTTGGGCTCGTGCAGGAGGCAACCAACTGATGTGTTTCTCTCACATGGATGTTTCTCTCTGTCTTTCCCTTTCTCTTCCACTCTCTCTAAAAATCAATGGAGAATTAAAAAAAAAAAAAAAGTGGTGAGTACTTAAAAAAAAATCAATGAGAAACATCAACAGGGATCAGCTGCATATGTCGACCTCCTGCATAGGTCAACGCTCAACCACTGACCACTGAGCCACACTGGCATGGCAGTGCTGTAATGGGTAATTTTTACTTTCTTGCAACTCTGTTGTTTTTGCTTTAAACATATATTACTTTTGTAATAGGAAAAAGTATTTGAAGACCAAGAATAACCAATATAAATGGAAGAAGAAAAGAACAAGGTGGGGAACTAGCCCTGCCAAGATTGGTTATGGTATGATAATACTTAAGATGTGTTGGCACAGGAAGAGAAAAACAGGCCAATGAAGAGACTTGTGACTAGATGGAAACTTGCTCTAGACAGAGGTTATTAAGTCACTAAGAAAAGAATAGATTAGTCTAGAGGAGCTCAAATTTTGTAGTATAGGGATTCCATTATCCTCTTAAAAATTAACAAGGATGGGGTGGAGGGGATGACTAGGCAAAGCCCCAAAGATTTCAGGTCTGTGAAAGAAACTCTGTATGAGACTATATACATGTCATACATTTGTCCAAACCCACAGAATGTACAAAACAAGAGTGAACCCTAATGTAAACTATGGACCTCATACTCTGAATATGATGTGTCCACACAATTTATCAATTGTAACAAATGTACCACCCTGCTGGGGAAGTTAAAGGAGGAGGCTATGCATGGGGGGTTAGGAGGTGGGCTGTGGATATAGGGGAAATCTCTGTAACTTACTCTTAACTTTGCTGTGAACCTAAAGCTGCTCTTAAAAAATTAAGTTTTTTAAAAAAATTAATGAGAAACCTAAAGAGTTATTGTTTATAGGCACAGGGTTTATTTCTATTTATATTGACTGATCTGGAAATTAAAACTGATTTAAAAATTAAATACTTAACTAACTTAAATTAGTTAATAAGTTTATTAAATGTTAACATAACCTACAATTAAAATATATTTATTTATTTACTTATAAACAAAGCAGTGAAAAGAATGGCATTATTTTACATTTTTGTAAAGCTCCTACTAGCTTAATGGAAGACAGCTGGGTTCTCACATAGGCTACTGCAATCTGTTACAATATGCTGTTTTGGTTGAAGAATATGAAGAAAATCCAGCCTTACATTGATAAATAGTTGTAAATGGGAGAAGTATTATAGCCTTTTCAGCTAATTGAGGGTATTCTACCCTGTTACTACACCAAAACTCAAGTGGCGGTGTATTAAAGTTAGTTACAATGTGGAACAGGAAACTGTATCAATTTAGTGCATTACATTGAAACATATTTGTCATGCAGTTTTAATTGAGCTTTCCCCTATCATGCTTTTGTAACATCATACATTGGTCTTTGAGAAAATACTGATCTACTGAGTTATTATATTTCACTACATAATATTTTTAAAGTCATTATTTGCAAATATCATCATTGGTTTCATCAAAAAGCTTTTAAATACTGAAAAGTTGCCAGATTCATGGTAGTGAATAAAATATTCCCAAATATCTAAGTTTTGCTTGAAAGCTTGAATTTTATCATGGGCAACCATAAGTTGTCCTTGCAGTGACCAGCTCACTTCATTCATTTCTGAGAAAATATCTGCCAAATATCCTAATCTGAGTAACCATAGTCTGTCATTCTTTCAAGTAAAAATGATGCTCCATGAAAAAAGTTGCCAGTTTTTCTCCACTCAAACAACTGTAAAAGTGTATTACCTAAACTGCCATCATTCTTCCATGCACTAGAAGTGCTCTACGCAAACTTCCTATGCCACCATACTGAATATTAAAAAGACCTGCTGCAGAGCTAAAGCTTTAACACAATTACTACTTTTCACTGCTTCTTCAAAGGTATTCTTAAGTGAAAGTATTTTGTTTAACATTGAATGTGTGGGGGTGAGGAATACAATAACAAGTACTGCTAGCGTTTGGTGACATTGCATTGATTCCTGCTAAGGTGCCAGCAGCTTTTACCCACCATTGCTTTTATACCAATAATGCACATAACACAGCACAAATGACAAAGGCAAATAACTCCTTTAAATTATTATGAAAAGAGTTTATATTCTGGACCCCCTAAAAGACTCTTGGGGATCCACAGAAGGTCACATTTTGAGAACCACTGGATTAGTCAATAAATGGAACTGGGACAACTGGTTATCCATGTGAAAAAAATAAAAACAAAGTCCAGGCAGATTTTTTTTAAAAGCTAAATATGAAAAGTAAAACTTCCAGAAGAAAACACAGTAGGATACCTTATTAATCTCAAGGTAAGATTTCTTAAGCAAGGCACAAAACCCCCCACAAAATATATGTTGATAATTCTGATGACATTAAAATCTACACTGCCAAAACTGGTTTGGCTCAGTGGATAGAGCGTCGGCCTGCGGACTGAAAGGTCCCAGGTTCGATTCCGGTCAAGGGCATGTACCTGGGTTGCGGGCATATCCCCAGTGGGAGATGTGCAGGAGGCAGCTGATCGATGTTTCTCTCTCATCGATGTTTCTAACTCTCCATCTCTCTCCCTTCCTCTCTGTAAAAAATCAATAAAATATATTAAAAAAAAAAAACTACACTAATAAAAGAGAAACATGCAAATTGGTGTCACTCTGCTATGCCCACCAGCCAATCAGGATGTGTATGCAAATTAACCCAACAAAGATGGTGGTTAATTTGCATATGCAGGCATGGAGCGAAGACTGAAGACGACTAAACACTGAAGATGACTGAACACTGAAGAGGCTTGGCTTCTCTGCTGCAGTTGGAGTGGAGACGCCTCGAGGCTTGGCTTCTCCGCTGCAGCCAGAGCAAAGGCCTGGGTCCCGGGTGCCGGAGGAAAACTGGTGCCGGCAGCCAGGGAAAGGAAGGCCTATTGCATGAATCAATTCATGCATCGGGCCTCTAGTAATAATAATAAATTCTGAACATCAAAAGTAACCTGAAATTTGCCTTTTCATAAAAATCTCAGATGTGAGAAGAACTCCTGAACTGAGTAAGATGATGACAACCCAGTAGGAAAATGGGCAAAGATATGAACAGGCAATTAACAGAAGGCAATCAATCAATAAGCATATGAAAATAGCTCAACCTCACAATAATCAAGGTAATGCAAACTGAAACCACTACTTCACATCCATCAAAAGACAAAAATGTAAAAATCTGATAAAATCAAGTGCTGATGAGGACACTGAGCAATAACAACACTGGTGAGGGGGAGTGAAAACTGGGATGGTCATCTTGAAGAGCAAATTGTCAACTTTTAGTAAAGGTGAATACTCCCATAACCCATAAGCCAGCAATTTAACTCCTAGGTAAGTACCCTAGAGAAACTCCTGCATGTGTACACAAGGAGACATACATAACTATGAACACTGTAACACTGTGCAATAGAAATCTGAAACACCTAAATATCAAGGGGTGACTGTCCAACAAAACTTTCTATGATCATGAAAGTGTTCTCTATCCATGCTGTCCAATGCAGTAGCCACTAGCCACAGGTGACTATTAAACGTATGAAATTTGGTTAGTGTGAATGGGAAAATAAATGTTTCAGCTGCAGGTAGCTAGTGGCTACATCAGAAAGCACAGATTTCTAGCAGTAAAAATAAATGAATTAGAGCTACATACATGTGTCAACATAGATAAATCTCAAAGCATTATATTGGACGAAAAAAGCAAGTTTGTAAGTTAGGGCAGGGACTAGAATGAAGCAAGTGATGTGTCTAGGGTGAAAATTTTAGGAGGCACTCACCCTCAAGATCATGTAAGTACATGTTGGACACGTAAGTGACCCTGGGAGTGAGCATGTCAAATTTGGTACCCTATGTGCCTTGCTTGCCTTACCCTAGATCCAGCGCTGTCAGGATATACATCCAGTATGATATTGTGTCAAGGTTCCCCAAGATCACCTCCAGGTTCAATGATTCTTTAGGAAGACTCACAGAATTTAGCATGAAAGAATACAAAGCAAAATTAGCCAAGGGAAAAGACACATGGGGTGAAGTCTGGAAGAAACCGGGGCAAGCTTCCTCAAGTCCTCTCCTAGTGGAGTCACATGGGACACACTTAGTTCCTGCAGTAGAGCTGTGGCAACTTGTGTGAAATGTTGTCGACCAGGGAAGCTCATTAGAAACTCAGTGCTAAAATATTTATTGGGGTCTGATCAAGTACCAACATTTCAAGCTCCAGAAAGAAAGCAGGTGTTTAACGTAAACCACAATGTAAAACCACAATGTACAATGTAAGGCACCACAAGCCACTCTTATTATTTAAGGACTAGAGGTTCAGTCCACGGATTCGTGCAGCAGTGGGGTCCCTCAGCCTGGCCTGTACCCTCTTGCAATCTGGGACCCCTTGGGGGATATCGGAGAGCCGGTTTGGGCCCAATCCCCACAGGCCAGGCAGAGGGACCCCACCCGGTGCATGTATCCGTGCACCAGGCCTCTAGTATGCATATAAGATCTTTGGTTAATCTCTTCCTGCCCTCCCCTCTCCTCCCTCCCTTCTGAGATTCATCAGTCTGTTCCATGTTTCCATGCCTGTGGTTTCCGCTCTTGCGTTGTTTGCCCCCTGGTGGTCAATGCACGTCATAGCTACTGGTCAGCCAGTCAAACGGTTGGATGGTTGCTTAGGCTTTTATATATATAGACTAGTGGGAACCCTCCTAAAATCCAAGTTCCTAGACACCAGCCAAGGACCAACACTGCCCATAGGCCTTTCCAAGAATAGTAGTGTTAGGTCTGTTAGGTTAACTTTTTTTTTTTAATGTATTTTTATTGATTTCAGAGAGGAAGGGAGAGGGAGAGAGAGAGAGAGAAACATCAATGATGAGAGATTCATGGATCAGCTGCCTCCTGCACACCCCCTACTGGGGATCAAGTCCACAACCCAGGAATGTGCCCCAACAGGGAATCAAACCATGACCTCCTGGTTCATAGGTCAACCCTCAACCACTGAGCTACACCAGCTGGACAGGTTAACTCTTTTTTGTACTTATATCATTTATATAAAACTAGAGGCTTGGTGCACGAATTTGTGCACAGGCAGGGTCCTTGGCCTGGTCAGTGATTGGAGCCAATCGGGGCCACCTCACCCAGTCCCAAACAGGGCCGACTGGGGCCAGCCAGCAGGGGGAGGGACCATGGAGGTTGACTGGCCGTGGGAGGTTGGCTGTGGGAGTGCATTGACCACCAGGGGGCAGCTCCTGCATTGAGCGTCTGCTCCCTGGTGGTCAGTGCACATCATAGCAACCAGTCAACTGGTCATAACGGTCACTTAGGCTTTTATGTATACAGATTATAGAACATGATATACAATACTATATATTGTTTAAAGATACATGCATATAAAGATATACAACATGCACAGAAAAATAAACACCAAATCTAGGGTTGTAGTTACATTGGAGGGAAAGGAGTAGGTTTGAGGCAGGGGCCTTTCATTGCATCCCTAATGTTTTACTTCTTAATCTGGGCAATGAGTAAAAGTGTATTTTGTTTGAGCACTTCTTATAGTTTTTCAAGTGTGTGCACCTGAAATATTACATAAGAATGAAGACTTAACTACTTATTACTATGTAGTACTAACAGCTCATGTTTTTTGTTTTTGTTTTTAGCTCATGTTTATTGTTTTTCACATTCCAGGTATTATGCTAAGCCTTTTATCTGGATTTATTCTTTTTTTAAAAATCTACTGAAGATTTTGTGTGAGGCCCTATCCTAATCTCCAAAAATACATTGAGAGGTCAATGTGAGGCAGGTTAAGATCTCTGTCCACAGCCAGTTTTTAATCTATTAAGGGATGACGAACGATAACAAGCACAACTCAAAACCAACATTAAGTACAGATTCTGAGATAATAAAGCAGGGTGATGTGATTAAGGAAGAGCTACTTTAACTAGGGTGGTCCAGGAAGGCTTGAGAGGGACATTTGAGTTGAACCATAAATGATGAGAATGAGACAACCATACAATTATCTGAAGGAAGCAGATTCCAGACAGAGGGAACAGCAAGTGCAAAGCCCTGCAGCAGGAATAAGCTTGTGCTGAAAGACAAGCCAGCAGGGCTTGAAAGTGGTGACAAGAGGGAGTCTGTTAGATGAGGCCTGCAGAGGTCAACTGAGGTCACCCTGCAGGGCCTCCTAAGCCACAGTAAAGATCTTAGGTTTCATTCTAAGTATGATAAGCCTTTGAAGGTTTTAAGCAGAGTAATGACATGATCTGGTTTACAAATGAGTATTATTCAGCCAGCTATATGCAGCCATTTTCTTTATTAGCACCACCCAGTTGAGCTTTCCCGGGGGCTATGAAAAGGGTGAGACTGGGGATAAAGGAAAACAGTTCCACAATGAAAAATGAAAACTACAAAGTTGGAATGAATAGATGTTTAATTAAATATCTAGAAAATGTAACATTATGGCAACTTCATTCATCATTAAATTTAGTATTCATAAACAATCAAATTACATTTGGAAATAATTTGAAAATTAGATTTTCCTGAGTCACAAAAATTTCCAAATAGGCTCAATGATTGCCAAGAAATCACAGCCATCACAAATGTGAATTTTCTTGCAGCCAAGTAATCTCAAAGGCAAAAAATTTTTTTCATTTTTTAATGCAAAAAAACACTGTTTTAAATTAATGTGAAATGTATGCCATAGCCCATGTGGCTCAATGGTCACAGGTTCCATTCCCACATACCTGGGTTGCAGGTTCAATCCCTGGTTCCAGTTGCCATGCCTGTGGGAAGCAACCAGTCGATGTGTCTCTCACATCCACTACTTACTTTCTTTCACCCTCGCTAAAAATCAATGGAAAAATATCCTCAGGTGAGGATTAACAACAACAAAAAAAAATTGATGTGACATGTAGATACAAAAATATATGTAGCCTTAAGACTCTAGGGGGGGCCCAGAGGTGGCTGGATAAGATATGCTAGTAAGGTGGATCAGTGCTATTCAGGTCTATACTCTGTGTATGAACACTGTCCAGGGCAGCGGACCACGGGTCAGCGACCACTGGTCCAGGGGACCGTGGAAAGGCTTCTCTGAGAAGAGGATATTTAAACAGCAAGACATAAATGACAAGAAGGCACCAACCATCCCAAGAACTAGGAGAAGAGAATCTAGTTAGAAGTTCTGAGGTGGGAGTGCTATGTCAGATTTTTTTTTTTTAATATATTTTATTGATTTTTTACAGAGAGGAAGGGAGAGAGATAGAGAGTTAGAAACATCGATGAGAGAGAAACATCGATCAGCTGCCTCCTGCACATTTCCCACTGGGGATGTGCCCGCAACCCAGGTACATGCCCTTGACCGGAATCGAACCTGGGACCTTTCAGTCCGCAGGCCGACGCTCTATCCACTGAGCCAAACCGGTTTCGGTGCTATGTCAGATTTTTAAGGAACAAAGAGAGGGTCAATTTGGCTGGCCTGAAGTTGGGGCTTGTGGGTTGTAGGAAATAAAGCATGTAGAGTCTTAAAGACAATACAGTAGTGCCCCTTTAGCAGAGGCAGACAGTTCCAAGATCCCCAGAGGATGCCTAAAACTATGAATATATATCCCTAAATATACTGTTATTTCCTATACACACATGCCATTGATAGTTTAATTTCTAAATCAGGCACAGTCAGAAATTAACAATAACTAATAATAAAACAGAATAATTATAACGATTACTTTAATAAATGTTATGTGATTGGGGGGGTCTCTCTGATACGCTAGATCAGTGATTTTCAACATTTTTCATCTCATGGCACACAAACTAAAATTCTGCAGTAGACCAAAAAATATATGTTTTGTTGATCTGACAAAAAAAATATATAGGTATAATTTTGATTCATTTGCATCAGATGACTATTGTTGTGTTGGCTGTTGTCATTTTTTTATTTGACAATCTAAGGGAAAAGCAGTCAGTGCCCCCTGACTAAATAGTCAGGTATTACGTGTTTATTTTTTACATTTTTATTGATTTTAGAGAGAGAGAGTAAAAGAGGAACATCAACGTGAGAATGAAACATTGATCAGTTGGTTGCCTTCCGCACACTCTGA
This sequence comes from Myotis myotis, assembly GCF_014108235.1. Classification (NCBI taxonomy): domain Eukaryota; kingdom Metazoa; phylum Chordata; class Mammalia; order Chiroptera; family Vespertilionidae; genus Myotis; species Myotis myotis. The sequence goes on from NW_023416339.1 coordinate 1,736,832, forward strand.
CCAGGGATTGAACCTGCAACCTGAGTATGTGCCCTGACAGGCAATCGAACCTATGACCCTTCAGTGCATGGGACGATGCCCAACCAACAGAGCCACACCATCCAGGGGGAGATTTCACTTTTCATCATGATAATCAGAACAGTGCACTATTTAAAACATGAATTGTTTATTTCTGGAATTTTCCATTTCATATTTTCGTACCAAGATTGAGGCAGGTAACTGAAAAGCAAAGCTGTGCATGGGGGCAGTGGAGCCAAAGGGGTGATTGTGTTCTCATCCTGAGAAAAATAGAAAATCACTCGAATTATAAGCAGGAGAGTGATTAATCCAATTTGATCTTTGCTGTCCAATAATACAATAGCCACTTGCCATAAGGGCTCATGAGCAGCTGAATATAGCTACTTCCATTGTTAAACAGAACTTTCCATGTCACTTAATTTTAGTTAACTAACATTTCAATTTAAAAACCAATATGCAATTGAGCTCATGGAACACTTTTCATGGGAAGGCTTGGCATGAGAATTTACATTTTCAACTGTAAATGTTATAAAACTTAAAGCCAGACCAACTATTTCTGATGAAAATGTAGCTGTAGCCCTAACCGGTTTGGCTCAGTGGATAGAGCGTCGGCCTGCGGACTGAAGGGTCCCAGGTTCGATTCCGGTCAAGGGCATGTACCTTGGCTGTGGGCACATCCCCAGTAGGGAGTGTGCAGGAGGCAGCTGATCGATGTTTCTAACACTCTATCCCTCTCCCTTCCTCTCTGTAAAAAAACAATAAAATATATTTTTAAAAAGAAAAGAAAATGTAGCTGTAAAAAGAATGGGAGTTCACAGACCTTGTGCAGAGTAAAATAACGTAAGTTACCTCATTTGTATTTTTTATACCCACCACCTCTGAAATATTTTGGTTATTCTGGATTAAATACAACATTTTTTTAAGTCCTCGGGAGCAATGACCTCTTTTCCCTTAAATTGTCAGGATATTTTTTCCATTGAGTTTTAGAGAGAGTGGAGGGGAAGAGGGAGTGAGAGAGACACATCCATTGATTGTTGCCTCCCGCACAGGCCCCAACCGGGTCGGGGATCCAATCTGCAACGGGGGTACATGCCTCGGACCAGGAATCGAATCCAGGGCCCTTCAGGTGCGCCGACCTACGCTCTAACCACTCATCCACCCACCCACCCACCATGTGTTTTGATGTTTTTTAAACTTTTTAAAAACGTAATTACTAAACAAATTAAGATTAAGTATGTGGCATGAGTTATTTCCATTGGTCGCGTGTGGGAGCAGAGAGCGCGGGTGCGGAGGCGCCAGGAGTCTTCCTGGCAGGGGCAACGGTGGCCCGCATGGCATGGAAATGGAGAGAAGTTTATAGATGTATTATGAAGTCACAAATCAGTGACTTCATAATTGTTTTTGTGATTAATCACTATGCTTAAACATCAATGATGAGACCCTTCACTCCAGCAGAGGCTGGACTCGAACTCCTACTTACAGCGGTGTGCACCTGACACGACTCCCAGCGGCCCACGAGGAGGCGAGGGAGGGATTCGAACTGGGCTGACAGCCAGGTCCCGGGCCCCAGCGCCGCAGTACCGCTGCTCCATGTGCTTTCAGGGGTGAGTCACAACGTTCACAACGGACTCCGCCGCCGCTGGGCCTACGGGGCCAGGAGCCCCTCAGAGAAGCTCCTGGTTAACGCTCACCTGTTGACAGGCGCCGAGGCTGCAAACACCCCTTCTTTCTCTTCACACCCGGCTCCACCGCGCCGGCGGGACGACTTCCGCTCCTTTCTCACGAATCCCAAGCCAAGTCTTCCTCTCCTCCCGCCCCGCGAGACTTCTCAGCCAATAACCTCTCAAAAATTCTGCTTTATCACCGCCCATTCTCACCTGCCAATCCCCGCGGACTCGAGCACCGCCCTTCCCGCCCTCTTAAGCGAGCGCCGCGCGCCACCGCTCGGCAGTTGGCGGCGCTGCTCCCCTTGAGATGCGTCTCCCGGAAGGGTTATGCGAAGGGCGGGCCACGCTGGTGCGGGAACCCTCAGGATTGGCCGACAAGAGCCTGGTGCTCTGACTCCGCCTACCCCCGCCTTCGTTCTCTGAGTCTTGAGACGCTGGGGATTGGTTCCCGGCGGATATCCAAAGAAGCCAAGAGGTGATCCCGCCTCCCTCGCACAGCCCGGAGAGGGAGCTCCGCGGATTGGTCCAGAGAGTCTCGACGCACGCCTCCGGCGCTCCAGGATTGGCTAAGAGGGTGCTCACGCCGCCGGGGAGCGTTTACGGTGATTGGTCGGAGGGTGCGGCCAGCTATTTGAAGGAGGCGCGCGGAGAGTATACGCACTTCAGTCTACGGACCGAGTCGGCGGGAGGCTCTGTGGGCAACGCTGTCCCGCTGATTCTACAGGATCCAGGCGTGGGCTCGGACCCAGCCTCGGCTTCAGTCGCGGCCCGGCGAGGCGATGGCCAAGGTATCGGTGCTGAACGTGGCGGTGCTGGAGAATCCGAGCCCTTTCCACAGCCCTTTCCGGTTCGAGATCAGCTTCGAGTGCAATGAGGCTCTGGCGGACGGTGAGGCTGGGCCTGTGTGGACACTGCCCCCTCCCCCCGGGTCCCGTGGCCTACCCGACTTTCCCGTAGAGACCCTCGCGGCCAACCTCGACCTCCTCTGTGAAATAACCCCCCAATTCCGATCTTACCCCCCTCTTTCCTCTCCAGCTCTAACCTCTGCGTGGAGGCTACCTCTTACCCCCACCCCACCCCACCCCCGACCACGGATACGCACGTTTCCCACGGGGGAGACCTCATCCTCCCATCCTCCCAAACCACACTTTTTCCTGCGGAGCTTCTGGGTTCCCGTTTTCTATATGGAAGCTTCAGCCGCCATTCTTTAACCTGCGGAGACCCTCAGCCACCCCGTCTTCTATTTCTGTATAGAAGATTTTTATATTAACGTTACAGGCACTCAGACTTCTCCACCTAGCTCTTCTTTGGCGAGACACTCCCACCGCACTTTTTTCCTAGGGAGACTCCAGCCCCCAGCCCCCTCCCATTGCCTGTGGAAACCTTAACCTCCTCCCCCAGTTTCCCTGTAAGAGGCCTCTCTCCCAGGCACCTTCCCAACTTTCCCAGTGGAACCCCTCCTATCACCCTTTATCCCTGTGTAGAAAGACCCTCGCCCTGTGACACGACCTCACTCACCCCATCTCCCCGTTTGTCACACAATAATCCCCTCCCCAACCTCTGATACTTAAAATACCCCACCAATTTCTCCGTGTTTTCTATCCCAACACACATGCCCTAGAACAGTGATGGTGAACCTATGACACGCGTGTCAGAGGTGACATGCGGACTCATTTTTTGGGTTGATTTTTCTTTGTTAAATGGCATTTAAATATATAAAATAGATATCAAAAACATAAATGTTTAAAAAAAAAAACAAAAAAAAAAACATAAATCTTTGTTTTACTGCGGTTGCAAATATCAAAAAATTTCTTTATGTGACACAGCACCAGAGTTAAGTTAGGGTTTTTCAAAATGCTGACACGCTGAGCTCAAAAGGTTCACCATCACTGCCCTAGAACCTGGCTTCCCTCCTCCTCCGCCTGGCCCCAATCCTCTCCTTGAGCTCCAACCGGCCTAGGTTCCAGCTCCGGTCTTTGAGGATAACTTAGTCTCCCAGCTCCCATTCTTCACTCTTCCCTGACAGTGGGCTTTAATGAGCACACTCAAATTTGAAGAGTGGGCTAGCCAGGCAAGCATCCAAGCATGTCAAACATATAAAGGAGGCATGTGGTCCGTTGGCCGCGCGTTTGACATGCTTGCACAGTTCCCACTGCGCGCACCAGGTTCCAGCTGACCTACAGCCGCAATTCTTTTAGCACTTTTGTTGGTCTGACCCCAAATCTGGAGGTTAGGTCGGGTAGGGTGGGCCGAACCATGTTGGTATCCAGCTTCAAACAGTCAGCTAGGAGGTCACAGCCCTTTGGGCATCTTTTCCAAGGTACCTTCATAGATGTACTTATTCATCTGTGTGACATAAAGGTAGACATGGCTCTCATCTCACAGATGAGAAGATGGAAGCCACAGAAAATGAAAGACCTTTCAAGGAAAGGTCTATAAAAATCTAAAAATTTAAGGTCACCCAGGAAGTCTTGCCACCACTTTCAGGAGGAAGTACAGGCTTACCTCTGTTTTATTGCACTTCACAGATGTTGCATTTTTTACAAATTGAAGATAAGACTCACCAGCAAAAAGATCACTACTCATTTTATTATGGTGGGGCAGAACTGAACCCACAGTATCTCTGAGGTACGGCTGTACTCCATCCAACCACATCATCACTTGGTGGTTAAAACGCGAAGAGGCAGCAGCTGAAGAGTGGAGACCTGGGAGGCCAGGGTGTACTAATCAGCACCTCTAGGTGGTAGTTGGGCAGTTTGCTTGCAAAGCCAGCCACTTGGGTTAGTTTAGGGTTGGAGATGTTTGTGTGCTGGGCCAATGGATCAGTCTCTCCCTAGTTTCTCTTCTTTTTAAATTATGTCGTTTACTTGTGGCTAACTATAGAATAAGTCCAGTTAAATCCTTTCTGTAACAAGGCAGGGTGTAAATAAATTAAGTGTAGAATGTCACTGTGTAATAAGATTTTGTTTTAAAGCCAAGAGGAGATATAAGGAGCTAATAGGTTAAGGGATTCACAGTTCCCAAATGGCAGGAGATCAGGTTTCAGTTAGCCTGCTTGTCTCCTTGCATTTAAAAGTAACTGTGTGGTCATTATCTAGTATTTGTATTCTTAGGAAGCCCCTGCCTGTTATTTAATAATCTGTTTATAGAATCCGAGTTGAGGTCCAAAGTCAACCTGCTGGTCATTATATTTTACTAGAGAGAAGCAGACTGACTTCTCCAAGGTCACATAGCTGGTTGGTAGAATAATTGACATTTTAGGGCTTGTTCTGAGTCCAGGGTTCTTTTTTTTTTTCTTTTTTTAATTGATTTCATAGAGCAGTGGTTCTCAACCTGTGGGTCGCGACCCCTTTGGGGGTCGAACGACCCTTTCACAGGGGTCGCCTAAGACCATCAGAAAACACATATATAATTACATATTGTTTTTGTGATTAATCACTATGCTTTAATTATGTTCAATTTGTAACAATGAAATTGGGGGTCACTACAACATGAGGAACTGTATTAAAGGGTTTCGGCATTAGGAAGGTTGAGAACCATTGCCATAAAGGAAGGGAGAGGGAAAGAGAAACATCAGTGATGAGAGAGAATCATCGATTTGCTGCCTCCTGCACACCCCCTACTGGGGATCGAGCCCTCAACCCAGGCATGTGCCTTTGACCAGAACTGAACCTAGGACCCTTCACTCCACAGGCTGATGCTCCATCCACTGAGCTAAACCAGCCAAAGCCTGAGTCCAGGGTTCTTTATCTTTACTAAAACCTGGGAGAGAATGCATCCTCTATTTTAGAAGTGAAACATAAATAGAACTGATCATAGAACTTTTTCTACCATCAGGACTCTCAAAAGAGAGCAAAGCAGGTACTATTATTAATTACACCAAGACAATAAAACTTTTGCCCAGAGAAACTCAAGTTGGGAAGTAACTCTGGCCTGAAAATCCAGGCTGTGGTTCTTACCCTTAGGGCTCTAACCTATCAAACTTGATTTCTGCCTCTTCCCACAGAGCAAAAGGAATTTGATTTCTGCCTGCCTCCCCCCAAAATAGAGTGGACCTGCCTTAGAAGCCTCAGATACTGAGGAAATCTCAGTCTTGTTATGTTGACACTAGCAACTACAGATCTGACAAGACACCTTTTGCTCTCTTTCGTCCTCAGCGTGTGGAAATAGATGCTTCCAAAACACGGGTCCACGTTAAACACATTAGGTTTGTCCTTCTGCCCCCTTCAATTGAGAAATTCAACAGGCACTGCTGGAATAAGTCATGGGGCCAGATGATCTGACCCACAGCTATGGTCAGGCCAAAGTTCATCTTTATTATGAATAAAAATAAAATGACAAACAGAAAAAGACCTACTGGATACATTTTTTTTAAGGCAGGAAACAGGTTCCTCAGCTATTTCAACTACACGTCTTTTATCATGCCTTTGGTTTTGGTTTCGTTTTCATAGATAGTGGAGGAGCATCTTGTGCAGTGGTTAGATCATAAAGTTAGAGTGTAAAGACAAAATGAAATGTAGTCAAATTATCTTTGAAATTGCACCTTCGGCGTGGCTCAGATGTTGAGCATCGACCCATGAATTAAAAGGTCACCAGTTCAAGTCCCCATCAGGGCACATGCCAGGTTTCGTGCTCCATCCCCAGTGGGTGGCACACAGGAGGCAGCCGCTTGATGATGTCTTTCTCTCACTGATGTTCTAGCTCTCTATCCTTCTCCCTTCCTCTCTCTAAAAAAAATTCAATAAAAACATATTTAAAAGTAAAAAATTGCCCTGAAGGTTAAGTACGCATGTTACATGTATATAATGGTGTCCTGTGTTTTATAGGAGTGAGTTTGTGCTGTATTGGTGACTGATATTCCATATCTAATTCTAAAGAACGGTTATATTAAAAAATGATGCCACTTAAGTATGGCACTTAAAACACTTCAACTTTAAGATGATTCCAATGTATAGGTTCTCTTCTTGTCCTGTAGATGATTTTATCGGCTCCTCCAACTTTTGAGTTAATATTTTTCTCATCACCCATTAATTATTTGGTTAATTTCTGCGGTATTGAGGGATCTATTGTGGCCTGCTTGCCTGGCCACCCATTCAGTGTGTTTTCTCTTCCAGTCAGCACCCACACAGTCTTTGTTCAGATTTGCCTAACAGTATTGAACATCAAGTGCCTTTGGTGTGCCCTGAGCCTGCTCTCTCTCCGTCTTCTTTTTATCTCTCCTCCCCAGCACATTAGTTAAATGCACACACATGTGATTCCAACTGGTGATGGGGGAGAGACCAGAAGGAAAGATAGGAAAGATACCAAAATCTAGACCTGTGTGAGAAAGGTGAGAACAGCTAGCTGATTTTCTCTTGGTTCCAAACATGTCTAGTTATGTCACCACTTGTAACAAAAATAGATCAATAAACTTAATCCTCCCTGCAAATAATAATAGATACTAGAGTTTGAACCCCAGTGAGTCTGGAGTGGGCGGGTGTCATTGTATCTCAAATCTGAGAGAGTCCCTGAGTAGGCCCGGGTGAAACTGCAAAGGGACAGGAAGCCAGTGTATCGAGGAAGAGCTTGGGGCTCAGATGACCAGCCTCCGTAGTTGTGGCCCGGCATCAGTGTGCTTCCGAAGTTGGATGCACTTGCAGGACACTGGACCAGGGAACAGGGCAGCTTCCAAGAGCATTTGCTTCCTGTGAAAATCACAGCTTGTGAAACTTCCCCCAGTTGCTGGAGTGGTAGGTTGTGTAATTTCAGAGAACCTAAAATAAGTTCCAGGTCTCCTGCCAAGCTTCCCTGTACTAACGTGACCTTGCCCCTGGTACACTTGGATCTCTTGCAAGAGGCAGTGGTCACTGGGAATTTCCTGTGATTGATGGGCAAGGTCTCCTTAAGCACTTTTCCTTTAATCTTGCCGGAACAGACTGAGGGATGGGGTCCCCTCTACTGGATCGGATACAAGAGAGTTGGAGTTAAGAGGATCACCTATGATGCCGTATTTGTTGATTGAGTCATGGGTCACCCAGTGGCCAATAAACAGGCATGACTTGGTGCTGGATCTAAAAGACCTGGGGGCCTGGCTGACTCCCACAGCAGCCTTGTCTTCTCCCTCCTGCCGGCTGGCTGTCCTGCTGTATTGGAATCTGCCGCCCTGCCCCAGTTGTCGAGGGATCTACTTAGTTTTGTGGCACCGGTCCCTGTGTGTGAAAGAGGATGCTGCTTCCTATCCCAGTACCCAGTGGGCAGGGCCCTGAAATGGCCCAACTCCCTGCTGTTCCCTCCTCAGCACGCCTCTGTCACGTGGGTCTTAATTCAGCCTCTGCCATACGGTTTGCCCTCAGGCTCTGAGAGGCCTGAGTTTCCCTGGAGGTGCAGAGTCAAGGTCGCCTGGCAAAGCTCAGCCCATAGGAGAAATTTCCCACTCCCACTGGAAGTCAGTTTCCTGCCTGCCCAAGTGTTCAGGACTGCAGTGCCTGGCACATAGTGCCCAGGGATGTCAGGTGTTGTTGAGAATATGAATCTTGCACCATATTTTAAGGGTCTCTCCAAAACTGACATGAGAAGACCCTTTCTCTGCCTTCTTGCTGTCACGTTATTTCAATTCCCTAACACCCTATGTCCTTGCAGACCTAGAGTGGAAGATAATTTATGTTGGCTCAGCTGAGAGTGAGGAGTTTGATCAAATCCTAGACTCAGTGCTGGTCGGCCCTATCCCAGCAGGGAGACACATGTTCGTCTTTCAGGTAAGAAAGGAGGCCTTAGGCTTTGACACCTAGAAACATCCGCTTCTACCCAAAAGCACACAGTGTGGTTTAGTGGCCTAAAGATCAGGTTCAAATTCTCGCTCTGTTCTCAAGAGCTGTCTGACTTCTCAACGGTACTTCAAACACCTCTCTTTCCTCCATCTCTGTGTCATGACTGTTACCATGAACCACGGATTCGCAGTTGATCCTCATTATTCACAGGAGTTACATTCTGTAAACCTGCTGTGAACAGTGTATTAGTGAATACTGAACCATGGCCCCATAGGACATACAGGGCTAGGTTCCTATATCTCACATTTTTGTCAACCAGTCAACACATAACCTTGTTTTAGGTGTGTTTAAATACCTCATTTGGTATTATTGTTGATTCATTGACATTGAATTCAGAGCTGACCGTTCTAAGCTCAGGATGTGTTTTCCCTAGGCCGATGCTCCCAACCCATCCCTCATCCCTGAGAGCGACGCCATTGGTGTGACCGTGGTCCTCATCACCTGCACCTATCATGGGCAGGAGTTCATCCGTGTGGGCTACTACGTCAACAATGAGTACCCCGACCCAGAGTTGCGGGAGAACCCACCCCCAAAGCCAGACTTCTCTCAGGTGGGGTCGCTCTCCACTCCCTGCTCTAGATCATCTGGCTCCTTTGTATTTGGGGGGAGTTGAGTCATTGGATTGATTCAGGAGCCAAGGTCACTTAAAGTTTTCAAGTAGTGCTCAGAGAGAGAGGTCTTTGTTTCTCAGAAGCATTCCTTGCAGAATTAAGATTAGATAGGTCCTGGCCCTAAATCGTGGTGCACAGGCATTCCCTGGAGTGCCACACATATTGTTGGTGATGGAATAAGCAAGGTCTGCTCTTCATGGGTCTGGGATGGGAGACTAGGGGTGCCCTGGCTTTGTGGGAGTAATGAGAGGGCATGCTGACAGTTGACATTTCTCTTCCTGCCCCAGCTCCAACGGAACATCTTGGCCTCGAATCCCCGAGTGACCCGTTTCCACATCAACTGGGACAACAACACGGACAGGCTGGAGGCCATAGAGAACCAGGACCCTGCCCTAAGCTGCAGCCTCCCCATCAGCTGTACCCCTGTCAAGGGCTTGGGGCTCCCTGGCTGCATCCCTGGCCTCCTCCCCGAGAACTCCATGGACTGCATCTAACTGAGGTCTTAACTGGGGGACTCCAGGCCCTACCTGGGGCTTGCTAGGACTATGGCCAGTCTCCCAACACATCTGGAGTGGGCAGTTAGGCCTCCCAGAGAGTCCTCTGGGGGCCACCTGGAAGACTTTGGGGCCATCAACTATATTCAGCCCTATCACATTGATCTCTGAGGAAAGAATGGGCCTCAGGTCTCTCCCAACCTCAGCCCAGAAAGATTCTCTCACCTTTACTGCCCTGGCCTATAAAAAGCAGGTGCTTTAGTTCTTAATTCTCTCTAACTTGTGTCCTTTCTCTCTTTCACACATAAGCCATTGTGTCACCAGACTCCCATGTAAGTACCATTGACCCAGACCTCTTCCCACAGACCTCCCTGGCCTTCCTTGAGGCTTTCTTGGTCAATGGTTCCAGCCCTGTTGGACCAAAGGCTCTGTCATTTCCCTTCCCAAACATTTGAGTAGATCCACCCAGCTTTCTGGAGTCAAGGAATCTGAGTTAGAAGGTAGACTTGGACACAATTTCTGTCCTTTTCCCAGAAAAATTTTTAGGTCTTTTCAATCCAGCAGCCCCTGGAAAACTCTGTTCGCAAAAGTGTGATCAGCTGGATGCTGAGGAATAATGGTTGATTCTCCTCTCAGTCGCAACCACCTTCTTGTTACCTCCTAACTGGACCTGGATTTCCCTGGAGGCTGCCACTGTTGGAGCAGCCGCTGACCAGGCTTTGTTTTGGCATCAGGACCTCTGGCTGCCTTTGCCCTCTGCTAAGACCTTATGCTCTCACAGGCTACGGAGTGATTGCAGGCATGGGAAACAGTAGGGACCCTGAAAACCACCTTCCTTAGCCATGTTCCCCATCTCTTCGCTGCTACGTGGATGCTGTTGATTACAGTTTGTATATTAAAAGGTTTTTGTATTAAATATTTTTGGTTGATCTAAAAATGCATTTCCTCTAGACTGATTGTTTCTGCTTTTGTCTTAGTTGAACTGAGGCAGCTTTGTCCATCTTTCCTTGGAACATGGGGTGGGGGTCCTCTTGCCCTGGCCAGTGGGTTGACTGCCTCTTATCTCCTTGCTCTAATCCTAATTGGTTGTATATTTGTAATCCAGACTGAGATTTGGAAAGGGGTTTTTATTTGTTGAAGCTTAAGCAATGCAACTGTTGTAGAGCATAACCAGTGGTGTGTTTTTTCAGACGTTGACCTTGACCCACAAGAAGAAGTTAACATTGTACTCCAAGGACACAGCAACACTTTTATTAACTTTTACTTAACCTTTCTTTGTAAACCCACAGCCAGAGCTGGAGTGGTTTGGCTGGTGAGCCATTTCCCCATAATTCACATAAAAGCCCAACTCTTACCCTCCTGAGACTGTAGTTGAGCTAGGAACATGGGTGTAGACAGCAGCCGGGTAGAGTGCAGGTTGTACAAACTTACAGGCAGAGCAGTGAGTTGACTGGCTGGTAGACTTAGGACCTCCTAAACCCCTCCAAGTTAGGGAGGGCTGGCTCATCCAGTCCCCTGCCCCTCTGACCGACTCCTTTTTGGGCTTTGCCTTGCTTTAGTGGCTCTCAACTGGGGGCAGTTTTGCCCCCCAGGGCACATTTAGCAATGTTGAGATGGTTTTGATTGTCACATCTGGTGGAGGATAAAGAGGTTCTACAGGCATCCAGTGGGTAGAGAAAGTGGGAATGCAGCTAAACCGGGTTGCGGGTGGGGGTTTGCTATACTGTACAAGAATCCTCCCAGCAAAGAACGATCAGGCCCCAAATGTCAGTGGTGTGGCAGTGGAAAACACTGACGGTAAACGTATGAAAAGGGCATCTTGCTAATTCCTGGAAGGCAGGTTCCCTCTGCGTTGCCCAGACAAAATCCTCAGGCTGTCGCTGCCCCGGATACCTCATCTGTAAAATGGGAGTGATAATACTACCTGCGTGACAGGGCTTGTTGAGAAGTAATGTATTTAACGAGTGGCACGAGCCCAGTGTGGGCGCCCGGCAACGGGACGGACACTGAGGGCTCCCTCCCAATCGCCCCTTGCTCCCCAGGACCACCCTCCTCCAGGAGCCCCAGCCCCACCCCCGGGCCTGCGGCAGCTAGCCTTCGCCGGGCCTTATGAATGACGAAGGCCGGAGGCCCGGCGACCTCTGACCCGCGGCGCCACTCCCCTCCCCCGCTGGCAGGTGGACAGCGACTGCGCCGGGGGAGGGGAGACTGTGGAGCCAACCTTGGCTGGCCCGCGGCCGCGGCCGCTGCCGCACTGAGCGGAGGCGGGGGACTGCGGCGTGCACGGGGCCGGGCAGGCGCCCGCCTGGACCGCCTCCTGATTTTCCAAGCGCGGAGCAGCCATCCGCCAGCCTCGGCCGCCCCGCCCCGGTCCGCCCCGCCTCGCCTCGCCGCCCCGACTGCAAGCTGCGCCTCCGCCCCGCCCTCTCACCCCGGGATTGACACTGAACGTTCTGTGGGGGGACTGGCCGAACGGCACGCCCGGCCAATTGGCGGCCTCACTGGGCGAACCTGGGGCCTTGTCGCCAACTGCAGCCAATAGGCGCCTCGCGAGCGCGCCAGTGGCCGGGCATCCGCGGCGCGCGTCACGGGGCTGGAACCTATAGCGGCGCTGGTGGGTCGCAGAGGGCCAATAGGCGGCAGCGTGGCGCCGTCAATCAGGGCAGCCTGGACCAATGAGTTTAGGCTGCGGGAGCGTCACAGACAGACAGCAGCAGCGGACTTGGGCTGAGGTTCCCGGGCGGGCGGGCGCGGGGAGACGCGGGAAGCAGGGGCTTGGCGGGGGTCGCGGCGCCGCAGCCAGAGCAGCAACCCGAGGGGCCGCTGCCCAGCGCGCTCCGGGGCCGCCGGCCGCCGCCAGCACCCGCCGCGCCGCAGCTCCGGGACCGGCCCCGGCCGCCGCCGCCGCCGCGATGGGCAACGCCGCCGCCGCCAAGAAGGGCAGCGAGCAGGAGAGTGGTGAGTGCTCAGGCCATGACCTCAATACCGGACCCACGCTGTCAGCCCCCGCCCTGTGCATCACCGCCTGGCCCCTCCCTCTCCACCCCCCCCCATTTCTTTTTGCTTACCCCCAGCGCCCCCTCCCCCTGCCTGTCCAAGGTTAGGGCCCAGGGCCCGCAGAACTCTCGTAGGGGCCCCCTTGCCAAAGGCCACCCCCCACTGCAGAAACTGTGCCCCCCCACCCAGCTGTCACTGCCAGCCATGGCACGTATGACCGCTGGGGCCCCACATGGGGCCCTGTCACTACCCTATTCCCTACTTTCCTGGACCCTCTCCCATATACTAATACCCTCACTTCCTCACTCACCTCTCCCATTGACGGGCCTCACGGCCAGACCCTGACCCAGGCTTCTGCCGGTCTTGGGAGTGCTGCGGGGTCTGCCTCCATCCCATAGGGACCTTGGCCACTTGGTGACCACACCCCTCCCTCCTCCAGCCCCCGCCATCTTTCTCTTGCCCTTTCCTTCTTCACCTTACCAGAGCCCCCCTCCAGACACCCTGTGCCCACTTGAGCTTTTCCCAGAGCCACCTCCAGCATTGCTTTTCCCTTCTGTGTTACTTGGCATGGGGGACAGGATCATTCTGGGTCCCTCTGCCCCTCTCCCATCCTGTCACTCTGCTGCTCTGCTTGTGCCCTCTCCTCCCAAGTGTCTGTCCCTAGCTGGGGTAGCAGACTGTTTATGAACCTAGAGAACTGCTTCAGTGTGTTCAAAGCCAAGTTTGAGCTGGTCTTGCTGGGTTTGTTTCTTCCTCCTTCCCTGGTTGGGGTTAGGGGATGGCAGCAGAGCCTTTATCCATCTCCTGCTGTGCAGCGAGCTCTAGGCTCCTTAGAGGTCCCCTCAGTAATAAATGGTCGTTTCACAACTGAGGCTCCGTCATTCACCCAGTCCCCTGGGCTTCTTCACCCGCTCCTGGCTCAGGATGAAAAGTGGGGGATGAAGAGTGTCTGAGTTTAACAGGCTCATTCAGCTTGAGCTGGAATGGTGAGAAAGGGGACTCAGGGGATGGCGGTCAGAGAGAGTAATGGGTGACATCTAATGACTTGCTTTGCCAAGGGACACAGATTCTGATCATTGCCAGGGCTCAGCCAGAAAGAGGCTTGTTCCCCCCTCACCTTACAAAATGTGTTGGCCTTTTATAGCCAACCAGAGAAAGAAATTCTGTATCTGCTTTCAGAAATGGCTCTCAATCCCCTTCCTCAATTCCTCCAGTTCTTAGATTGTCATCACTCCAGGCCTAAAGCTGGACCTCAGCTAGGATCCACTTCCCATTACCCAGAAATAGTCAGAGCTGAAAAGGGAGGCCACGTCCAAATATGCCTTTCCTAGTTATTGGTCTCAAATCCCAGTGTCTGGTTCCCCTGACTTCCCCTCCCAGAAAGACCCTGATATGAAAACCAAGGAACTTTATTTTCACATGGCAGAACTCAGAGTTGCTGAGCAGCCATGGGGAGGGCTGACATGTCACCGATGGGCGGGGGATATGGAGGCAAGTGCCTGTAGCTGAGTACTTGATGACAGAGGAGCAGGTGGGTAGTGACCAAAAAAAGTCTGGGCATGAGCTTGGAGGGGGGACTAGGCACACAGGGAGGGGCTGGGCCCCCAGCAGGTGAGGCCTGGGAGGTAGAAGGTGGAGGCAGGCAGCTATATATTGCAGTGGCTCAGTTGAAAGTTGGGGAGATGACCCAGTCCTGGAAAACTTTCAAGGGATATCAAACACATGCAGTGTGTGTGAGGGGGGAGGAGGGAGCTGTACAGGGAAGATCAGTGGCTCCGGAAGGAACCACTAATTCTCTTAGAGCGCAGGGCGGACATCCAGGAATGGACCATCACGGTGGAATAGGGCCACTATTTATTGGGTATCTAGGATATGCCCAGCTAAATGGTTTCCATAGATCTGTCCACTCGAGTGATTTTCATAACGGGCTATTTTCCGAATTTTCTAAATGACCCTGAGTTTGACATAGATGATGTCACAGAAGCAGGATTAACATTCCGATCTGTCTACCAGCCAACTTCCAGGACCCCAGAATTTCCTAACCGGGACATTCGCAAGTTACCTCCCTGATTTTTACTCTATTCATTTATATTTTCTTAATTTAAAATAGTAAAAATTTTGACTTACTTTTAAGTTCAGACATAAACTTTGATCCATCCTAAGCAGTAATATAAATGATCATGGGATTACTGTGCCAGTTATATTCTTTCCTGCTACACATTGAAATGCAATGTGACTAGAATAGTGAAACATCCCTAAAATCATTTCATTTCCTGCCAGTGGGACCCATGTCATACATTGGGAAATGTTCTCAGCTGTACTTCCTTCCAGAGACTTGCAAGGATTCTCAGAGAAAGAAATAGGATAAGGAAGGAAGCCCCACTTTGCTTGGAACTCTGATTCTGAAAGGATGGAGCTAGTCAAAATTTGCCCTTATAACTAGGATGGGGTAGGGTGGGAGTTAGGGGCAGTAGCCAGGCCAGCCTGCAGGGGGCACCTGAATTTCATCTGCCAGACACCAGCCATACTGGGGTAAGGAGAATGCCCAAGCCTTAGTAGGCACTATTTAGGCATCCTGCAGCCCCCTGTGCTACCCCTGGTGCCAGGGCATGATAATGTCAGCCTGCTCCCAAGAGAGTGGGGGATCTACCTGGAGTTGGGTCAGGTGGGGTAGGGGCAATCTGTACCCAAAGATGCCAAAGCCATTGTTAGGGGCCTGGACAAGATGGTAAAAGGGCAGAGAAAAAACCTAGCACCCGGCTCTGAGCAAGCTGGAGAAATTGAGAGAGAGCAGTGGCCCCAAGAGGCTCCCAGGATAGGCAGCCAAGTGGGGCTCAGGCCTTGGCTGGCACTGGCCAAAAGCACCCCTGGGAGCTGGCCCATGGGGGAAGGGATAGGGCTGGTGAGAGGGAGCCCATACACACACATTCTAGACCCTGGGGACAAGCAGATCCAGGCTCTGGGCATGAAAAGTGCCCCCAAGAAGTCCCTGAATGGGAAGAATTGCTGCCTTCTAACATCCTATGGAAGTACAAGAGGGTCAAACACCTGTGTATTGGCAGTTGTATGGGTGCCTAAGAAGGTCTTTCCAAGGTAGCTTTTTGCCTTAACCCAATCAGGCCGACAGAAACTTGAGGGTCCTGTCTGCCCCTCCCCTGCCCCTACTGGCCCAGGTTTGGCTCCTCCTCCTACCCTCCCCCCCCCCCCCCCCAACGCACACACACAACTCCCTGGCTCCCCCTATAGGCAGGTATCTGGGGATGGGCAGCCAAGCTGGTGCAGCAGGTCTCTTGAGCCTTCTCAGCCACCATAGTTCTGGTGCCTTGAGAGGAAGACTGAGTGATGGCTTCCAACTTCAACGATGGTGAGACTAAACCCTGTTGCCATAGCAACTCTCCGAGCACTCTGCCCCTGGAGTCAGAGAGGGGCTGCAGTAGGGTTTGGGGAGCAGGCAGAGAGGAGAAGGCTGTGGACGTCTGGTTGGCCCTGGGAACCCCTCCCTTACAATCCTGGGCTGGGGGCCTGAAGAAGAGCAGGGGGGATTGGTAGCCCTGTTAGACAAGGGGTATGGTCCACCCAGAGCAGGGGTTCAGCTCAGAGCAGGGCAATGGGATAGACTCGCCCAGTATTGGGCTTCAGCTCAGAATGGCGGTTGGTCCAGCTCAGTGATGGAGTCCAGGTCAGAATGGGGGGATGTTAAGATGGAGTCCAGGCCAGATGGCCCAGTACAGAATGGGGAGCCATCAGACTCTGCAGTGGTCCTGCCCAGTGTTGGGGTCCAGCTCAGACTAGGGGATCACCCAATCCAGAATAGAGGTCCATTTCAGAATGGGGGTGGGGGTAGTCAGTGTTGGGGTCCAGCTCAGACTGGGGGATGTTCCAGCTCAGAGCAGGGGATCCAAGCTAGACTGGAGGAATCAGCCAGCCCAGAGTCGGGGGTCCCAGCCCTGACTTGGCATCCCTGCCCCAGAATTCCTGGGACAACCAGGTTTTGGTGGACAGAGTACTGAGATTTGTCTGGGAAGTCTGAGACTGAGCTCCTGCTTCCTGTGGTAGTCCTGGATTTTGGAAGGGGTGTCTGGGGTCCTCTTTATGAGCCCAGATCGAATCCAGACCAGGATGGAGGCTGGAACACGCACCCTACCCCTCCACCCCCCTACTCCCGTGGAAGACATGGGCAGGGCAGCAGGTTTCACAAGTCAGCAGCTGGCTGGGTTTCCCTTCCCTGCCACTTCCAGTTGTCTGAAGGGCCACGGGTGCTAGGCACACTGGGAGAAGCTGCCACTCACCATCCACTTCTTTTGAGATCTGGAAAGGAGGAAGATGGTCAAGGCAGCCTCCCCCTCCCCCACCGCTGGGTTTAGCCTTTGTTTCCGGTTTGGACTTTCATGGCCTAGAGCAGAGCCAAGCACAGGGCAAGGTTTGACAGAGGCCAAGGACATCCCAGGATGCGTTCCACTCTCCGCCCCTGCATAGGAACAAGAGAAAGCCTGATGTACCCATTTCTCTTGGGGCTACAGGATTTGGAGAGGTGATAGGGTGGCTCTTACACCACCACCACCCCCCCCCACACACACACACACACATCCAACCCAACTCTCTGCTAATTAATGGAGCCCTGGGGCCTCTCTAGCCCCCCAAGGAGTCCCTGGCTGCTGCCTGGGCCTGAACCCTTAACTCCTTCTCCTCTGCCCAGTGAGCACTGCCCTGGGCACATCAGGTACCATCCTCTGGGTAGTCCACCCACCTGGGGAAGGCAGGGTCTGGCATCCTGGGAGCAGTGAAGTCCCTGGAATAAGTTAGCATTAGCACCCCACCCCCCGGACAGGAAGGCCAGCCAGGAGGGACATCCTAGGGAGAATCTTCCCACTGCCTCCTGCCAAGGAGGGCCTTTGCAAACCTTAGCCAGGAGCAGGCACCTTTAAATGCTTCCCTAGCAACCAGCTCCTCCCTCAGGGTTCCCCAAGGCCCTCCCGAGGAAACCAGCTCAGAAGCTCTGCATATTCCTGGTTTCCCTGGTTCCCAGGGTAGCCTAGCATGAATCTGGGTTCAGGCAATGGCCAGGGTGGAGACTCAGAGACCACCTTCCAGCTATGGCTGCAGCTATTCCTCTGGGCCCACCTGACTATTCGTTTCCTGAGCTACCTGCACCACGCCCTCTGGGCACCTAAGCCACAGCCAGCACCCTGAGTCTCCATGGTCAGGGGCAGACGGGCCCCAGATCACCCCATCCCACTCCGCCCCCATTGTACCCTCTGCTGGAGGAGGCAGGAAGCAGAGGTGAGTATAGGGGCTCCTGGCTGGGGTTACCCCATCATTATTCCTCTGTATCTGCCTGTTCCTCCTGGCTCTGCCCCTCCCTTGTGCCCCATCCCCAAATCTGCGAGCCAGTGGCACCAGAGGGGACAGAGAAGGGCTATGCTAGGACCAAGGCACCCTGTGGAGCCTCTCAGTGGGGTACTCAAGTCAGAAAAGCAGGATATGGCAATTTCAGGGATGGCTGAGAACGAAAGGAGAAGTGGGACCAGGCATTCTGGATTCCTCACAAGCCCGCTTCTCCCTACCTTCCTGGGCTGGTGAAGGTAGAATTACAAAAGGGTACCATCTCCCCCACCTTCGTTCAGAAATTAGTGTATACATTGGAGGTGTCCAAGGCAGATAGTGTGTGTCAGGAAAGATTCTGCTAGTGTAAGCATTGGATGTGGTGCTGTCCCCGGATTCAGAGAGGTCTCTCAGTCAGTTGGTGGCCCAGCCAGGCGCCAGCCTGGGACTCCTGACCACTCTGCCCGGTCACTCTTTGTAAGGCTTTCCTGGCCAGTGCTCTCTTCTCCATCTGCTGCCCTTGTAGCCCCATGGGAGGTTCTTTTATCCGAATGCTGAGGGAGAGCCTTGGGGATCATGGGGGTGGTGGCTACCCAGAGGCTGTGTGGGACTCCTGGTGCACATGGGTGGGACACACAAATGACAGGCAAGGCCAGAGTCCAAGTGTGCAGGACCCCTCAGGGTGGCACCTGTCCAGGAACATCAGAGGGTCGAGGACAGGTCTGTCGGGTGGGCCACCCTAGTTCACTACGACCTTTCGGGAGGGAAGCAGTTAATTTCGTGAGCAGTGGGGTCTGGCAGGCAACCTAAGGCCTGGTCAGTCTTTTCTTCTGTACAATGAGGTAATAGCAACTCTGAGCCATCAGGGTAGGACTTAAGCATAGAAAGCATTTAGCTCAGGGCTGGCACATGGCATGCTTGACCCCAGGGGTTGTCCCTAGGACAGGTCCGTAATGTACACATCTGTCAGGCCACACATTTAAGATTTGAGCGTTCAATACATCCCCTGTATTTTATACCTCAATTATAAAAAATACTTGAAAGCAAAATTAATAATCAACAGTTATATGGAATGACTCTCATACAGGTCACTGTCCAACTCCATTTCCCTAGATCAGTGGTCAGCAAACTCATTAGTCAACAGAGCCAAATATCAACAGTACTTCTTCAAAATAGACTTGCCCAGGCCGAAAACCGACTTCTGCGCATGGGCCACGAAGTTTCAGTCGCACTGTATGTGTGCGCCCGCACGTGGTATTTTGTGGAAGAGCCACGTTCAAGGGGCCAAAGAGCCGCATGTGGCTCGCAAGCCGCAGTTTGCCGACCACTGCCCTAGATTAACTCATTCAGTCCTCAAAACTACTTTGCCAGGTCATTACTATTATTCTCCCCATTTTACAGATGAGGAAAACTGAGGCCCAGAGAGGTAAGGTCAGTTGCCTAAGGTCACACAGTTTAGCAGAACCAGGCTGGGGTCTGAACTTAATCTCAGTTCCAGAGTCCTGGCCCTTAACGATTTGCAGGGTGCTGGCAAGTATGACTCTGTCGAAGCCTCAGTTTCCTAGTGTTAAATGGGGAGAAGAATAAAAGGAAACTTGGTGAGTTAACCAAATTTGATGGTGGAGACAAAACAGCAGGCCCAGGGTCAGCCCGCTGGGAAGTCTTCAGTATTAGCTGAATGGTGATATTCTTGGGGTACTAAGGGGCCTCTGGGGAGCAGGCATAGAGCGAGGCCTCCCTTGAACCAGCTCTGGAACCAGGGCCCCTGAATTGGCAAAGGCAGGAACAGGGCAACAGCTGAGCCCCCCCAAGGGCGCTTGCTACCCGAGCCCCAGAGGCTTCCACCCCCCGACCGGCCTCCCCAGAGAAGGGGCCTGAGGAACAGCCAAATCCTGAGGCTATAAATACCTCGGCTGGCGTCCTCCCTGGCCCTCCCTGGCCGTGGAATGCCGGTCAGAACTGGGACAAGTGGGGGTGGGCTGGCCTGGGTACTGCCCTCTGTCCCCCTGAGAGTGACCCCCGAGTTGCTCTGTACCCCATTTTGGAAGAGCTGAGGCTGGATCCCACCTCCCTGTAGTAAAGGGGACCCAGGCCCTAGCCCAGATCAGGCCCCTCCCAAGCTGCCCTCAGACTCAGCCAGGGCACCCAAAAGCCCTAGTGGGAAAAAAGATCAGACTATGGTTGAAACAGCTGCACCCCACTTTCTACAAATGAGCATCTCCCCAGGAACACCCTGGGCCTGCCCCAGTGAGATGGGGATGTCTAGCTAACTCTCCCTTCTCTTCCTTCCAGTGAAAGAGTTCTTAGCCAAAGCCAAAGAAGATTTTCTTAAAAAATGGGAAAATCCTGATCAGGTAAGCCCGCCCCCCGCCACCCGCCCTATGTGCGGAACCCTTGAAGGGGTGAGCTAATGGCCTCCGTCTTCCAGCGTAACCCCTACGTCATGGCTGGGATTTAGAGCCCTGTGGAGGATGCCTGGACACCCTTGGAGGCTCCTAGACAGAGGCACCTGATTGCCCACTGCCAGGCTCCCCCATCCTACCACCCCCTACAACTGGTGGCCCCTGCCCCCCACACAGCTGCCAGCAGCTCCTGGGCCCCAGGCCAGGGCCAGATCTGGCCTCTGCCACTCGCCTCAAGGAATGTGCCCTCCGCCATCTTGCTTTTCTGCCCCCTGTTCTCACCCCATCACTCTCCCTGCTCCCCAGGGCCCCCTCTGCTGGTGACAGATATGATGCCCCAGACGTTCGCCCAGCAGGCCACAGGGAAGAGGGTCCCTGACTCTCTCAACCTCTCCATCCACAGAATACAGCCAATTTGGATAACTTTGATCGAATCAAGACCCTCGGCACAGGCTCCTTCGGGCGGGTGATGCTGGTGAAACACAAGGAGACTGGGAACCACTTCGCCATGAAGATCCTGGACAAACAAAAGGTGAGCTCAGCTCTGCCCTGCGGCCAGATCCCACCTGCTGCCTGGAGTGCTCTTCCCATCCATCCACTCACCAATTGCTTCTCAAGCCCCCATCACGTGCCAGACCTGAGGGCCAGAAGGGCACCACGAACTTCCCCTCCAGGCCGAATACCAAGGGAAATCAGGCACTGGAAACAGTGTCAGACACCTAACCTGCATTCCAGGTGGCCGGAGGGCTTCCTGGAGGAGGTGACATTTACACAGACCTGTTTTCTGTGAATATTTTTGACACCCTACTCTAAAGCACTGCTGCACAGTAGAAGTGTCATATAAGCCACGTATGATTTTAAGTTTTCTAGAAGCCCCATTAAATAAAAGAAACAGGTGGAATGCATTTTAACAATATGTTGTAATTAAATCAGTATATTTATATTATAATTTCAATGTATGTAACCAATGTAAAATATCATTAATGAGGCTTATTTTTTTTTTTCATACCAAGTCTTTGAAATCCAGTGTGCATTTTACACTTTACAACATATCTCTGTTCTGATGTTAAATTTTTAAAGGAAAGAGAAGAAAAAGTAGAGAAGTTGAAAAGGCAGATTGGCATAGCCCAAGTCGTTCCAGACAGACTTAAAAGATGTCTAGTAACTGTGTCAAGTGTCAGTTTTTAAATTTTCACTTTAGATATTTATCATTTTAAACTCAGTTCCCCCGTCTCCTGGCCGCATTAAAGCTCTCAGCAGCCACATATGGCTAGTGTGGATGGCATTGGGCAGTGCAGGTAGAGACAAAGGATACAGCTGTGAGCAAAGCAAAAAAGGCCCCAGACAGGGGTTCAGAGCTGGCTGAACAGCCAGGCTGCCTGTGTGTGACACACCAGCTGACCTGTGACCTTAGGCCAGTGGTTGGCAAACTCATTAGTCAACAGAGCCAAATATCAACAGGACAACGATTGAAATTTCTTTTGAGAGCCACATTTTTTAAACTTAAACTATATAGGTAGGCACACTGTTATGAACACACTTCGTACTGCTCAGGAGTTTTCCCGTGGTTCGCGCGCCATCCGTTAAGGACCGCTCACGAGTGTTCTCGTTTTTCACGCCCGTGGAAAAAGGAGCGAATCTAGATACTTATGTAAATTTTGTTTGGTCCCTCTTCGTAGAGGAAAATGTTTTAGGCAGTACCATACGTTAAAAAAGTACTAGGAACTTTGTTTAATTGTTTTTGTAAATAAAAATGTTATAATTATTGAAAAACAACACCTAAAGTGCATTATGATGATTTAAATAACGTGCAGTTTGCCCAAAAACATGCGGTCCCTGGCGTATGTCTTAGAGATTTCTATGTGGTACGCAATGTGTTAACTTAATTAGGGTGCTCCTAAGGCTTAGGAAGAGCCACACTCAAGGGGCCAAAGAACCGCATGTGGCTCTGAACCGCAGTTTGCCAACCACAGCCTTAGGCAAGTCATTGCCCCTCTCTGGGCTTCCAAGCTTGTGTGTTCACAGTACATGCCCCTCAGGGCTTCAGTCACTGTGCATGAAGGGCCTGCTGGAGATAGCTGAGGGCTGAGGAGAAATTAGCTTGGGGTTTGGGTATGTAATGTGTGTGTGAGTGCTCTAGATGCAGAGTTTTTTGTAAAACCCCTACTCCTTTGGCACTACTCTTGCTTGTCTTTCCGCGGCTGCCCCTTCCTCCAAGAAGCCTTCTCTGACTACCCCTGCCCCAGACTTTACCTCGCACCTCATCTGGGCATCCGCAAGCCCCGAACTTCCCCCATCACAGCTCAGATCCCTCTGCACTGAAAAGCCTGGTGACTCGTGTTCTTGCCACGTGGGGACAAGGCAGCCTCAGCCTTCTTATTGTGTCCTCAGCACCCCACCTGGGCTCCACAGGCCACAAACCCTCACAGAAACCAGCCTGGGGGACGAGGGCCCTCTCATACCTCCTCCTCTCCACACCCCTCCTGCTCCTAGGTGGTGAAGCTGAAACAGATCGAGCACACCCTGAATGAGAAGCGCATCCTGCAGGCTGTCAACTTTCCGTTCCTTGTCAAACTTGAGTTTTCCTTCAAGGTGGGTCCCAGCCATCAGGGAATAGAGGGGGCAGAGAGGGAAACCATGCCGGGGGGCGGAGGACAATCAGTGGCTCCGCTGGAAGGGGAGCCCCCCCACGGATGAGGAAAGGAGGATCAGCCTGGGATTCTGATACACCCACTTCAACTCCTAGGTCTGTCTACCTGATAACCTTGTGTGGTCATGTCACTCAACCTGGATGACATCCCTCAAAATCACCACTCTGTTTACAAAAACCTGACATGTGGCCTGCGTTCAAATCCTAGCTCAGCGCCCCCTGCCCATGTGACCCTGGCGAAGGACTTCACTTGAGTCTCAGTTTCCTCATCTGTAAACTGGGGATCAAAAGGTTTCCATGACACATCATGAACACCCTATGTGAGCTGTTTTGGGTGCCATCCTAAGCTGGACTTTGAGAGTTGGGGAAGTCCACTTGGGGCCTGCCACCCAGGCAGTCACAAGGGCCTGTGCTTGGTGTCATGCTCTACTGCTGCCGCCTTAAAATTCATAATCATTGTTTTAGTAAGGAGACACTTTTTGGCAGGGGGTGGGGCACAAATTCTGTAGCCTCTCCTGGTTCCATTTTGTGATAAAATAAAAAAACATGGTGGCCCAAGAGCCTTGCTCAGGACAGTCACAGATTGTGAAGTCCCCCCTCCAGCCCAGGCACCTGTAGCCAGCCCTCCCTTTCACCACCCACCCCCACAAGCAGGATAATAGTTGTCCCTTTGTCCTCAGGCGCAGAGGGAAGTGAGATAGGGAGCTCAGTGAGTACAGTGTCTGGTCCTTGGCATGTGCCTCATATTGGAGCCTAGATCGGTGGTGTCACCGGTTTCCAAACCCCTGCTGGTCAAGGGCATCGGACTTTCGGGTGGGGCCCAGGGCTTGGGGAGCAGGGCCCTGACCAGCTGCTGCTCTCCACAGGATAACTCAAATTTATACATGGTCATGGAGTATGTACCCGGCGGGGAAATGTTCTCACATCTGCGGCGGATCGGAAGGTTCAGGTGAGCGGACTGCCCCAGCCCACCAGGCCTGGGGGTGTCCACAGGGCGATGTCACATACCAAGCCATCTGGGGACTTGGACGTAGCCTCTCCAGGTCCCTGTGGGTTCTCCTTCCCGCTGAGCTGAGGAACCTGCAATGTCTCAACCACCCAACCACCATGAAACAAAACAAACTTAGTAACAAGTATCACCATTTAAGTTTTTATGCAGGTTTTTTTGTTTTTTATGTGTCTTTATTGACTTTAGAGAGATAGGAACATCAATGAGACAGAAACATCTATAGGCTGCCTCTTGCATGCCCCCCACCTGGGATGGAGCCTGCAACCCAGGCATGTGCCCTGACCAGGAATCAAACCGGGGATCCCGTGGTTCATGGGTTGATGCTCAGTCACTGAGCAGTGGGGTGATTTTATGCAGTTTTTAAATGTATGCTATTGTTTTATTTTGTTTATTCAGATAGCTGTTCACTTTACATACAATAAAATGCACAGGTCAATGTTCTGTTCCATGAGTTTTGACAGTTGCATACATTTGTTTAACCACAACCCAAAACACCATATTGAGTATTTCATCACCCCAGAAAAATCCCTCTAATGCAGCAGTTCTCTACCTGTGGGTCGCGACCCCTTTGGCGGTCAAACGACCCTTTCACAGGGGTCACCTAAATACATCCTGCCTAAATACATCCTGCACATCAGATATTTACATTATGATTCATAACAGTAGCAACATTACAGTTACGAAGTAGCAACAAAAATAATTTTATGGTTGGGTCATAACATGAGGAACTGTATTTAAAGGGCCAGAAGGTTGAGAACCACTGCTCTAATGCCTTTCTTGGCAGATCACCACCCTGAAAAAGGCAATTGTCCCTTCTGGCATTAAACACCATAGAATTTGTTTGGTCTAGGTTTGGACTTGATATAAATGGCATCACACAGTTCATATTCTTTTGTCCTTTTCTTCTCTTCACATCATTGTTTTGAGATCTAGCCGCGGTTTTGAGCATATCCGTGTGTCCTGATGGTGGTGCTGGGTAGCATTTTATTGAATCTGTCACCATTTGTGACACCATGGCTCTGTTGATGGAGAGCCGGGCTCATTCCTGCTTGGAGCTCTATATGAATAAGGCTTCTGCTCTTACACATTTTGGATAGCTGGGCTGTAGGCCCACCCGATAGACCATTTGGGGGCGGGTGAGTCCTGCTGGGTGAGTGTGGCCACCACACTCACTCATCCCCTCTCCACTTGTCCCTGCCAGCGAGCCCCATGCCCGCTTCTACGCCGCCCAGATCGTCCTGACCTTCGAGTATCTGCACTCGCTTGATCTCATCTACCGGGACCTGAAGCCAGAGAACCTTCTCATCGACCAGCAGGGCTACATTCAGGTACCCTCTGGGCCAGGCAAGGGACAGCCCCAGGTGTCCATGCCTGGACCTCTCCCTCGCTCTCGACCAACCCCACTCCTGTGCCCACAGGTGACAGACTTTGGTTTCGCCAAGCGTGTGAAAGGCCGCACCTGGACCTTGTGTGGGACCCCCGAGTACCTGGCCCCTGAGATCATCCTGAGCAAAGTAGGCTCCTCCCCACCCCTCCCCCTGTCCCTGAGGCCCACTCCGCCTGTGCCCCTTCTTCACCCTTCTTCCCTCATCCTGCACCCCCTTTCCACCCCAGGGCTACAACAAGGCTGTGGACTGGTGGGCCCTGGGGGTTCTCATCTACGAGATGGCTGCTGGCTACCCCCCCTTCTTCGCTGACCAGCCCATTCAGATCTACGAGAAGATTGTTTCTGGGAAGGTGAGGCCTGGACACAGGGATTCTGCCCAGGACAAACCCTTCTCCCCCGCTCCCCCCACCGTCATTGTAAGAACAATCTAGAAGTTCATTAAGTCAGGCCAGGCAGTGACATTGGGTGTATCAGCCATGCTAACTGAGGTCAACACCCCACACAACCTCACTGGCTACTCCTGGACCCACAGTGCCAACCTCCCAAGGGCTTCTAAAACCCCGAGCCTCATCCGCACCCCCACCCTGCCCTATGTGAGGCTCTGCTTGTTCCTAATTATCCCCCTTCTGTGATTTTTCACAAGTTTCACAGCAGGAAAGCTAATGTATTTGGTTCCCAGACCCCACTGGGCAGTCATTTGGGGTGTATGGCCCATGCCTCCCTTCTCAAATACAGAACTCCTACCTCAGAGGGTGCAGGTAAGGGCACTGTTAGAATTAACATCTACCGAGTGCATTAAGCACCCACTGTCCCAGTGCACCCACGCCATCCTACCCAGCACTCCGGGGACTGAGGACGCTGAGGCATGGAGAGGAGGGGATATGTCTGGTCTGAGATCCAAGGGCTCCAGAGAGGCTGGGAACCTCACTTTTGTCTTTAGCTCACTCACCTTTCTGGGAGGACCAACCATCCCTCCACCCAGACCAGGAATTGGTGGAAGCAACTCCCAGCTCAGCCCGGGTGGGTTGACCCGTCTCCAGGTCCCAGTTCTGCCACCCCTTGGCTTTGAAACCTCAGGCAAGTGGCTTTCCTCCTCTGAGCCTCATCTTACCCACCTGAGAACTGAGGAACCAGCCAGCTGCCTCTCAGGGAGGTTGAGAGAAATCACCAGCTGCAAAGTGGGGTCCCAGAATAGGGAAAGATGAGGTGTCTGCCACCAGGCACAGTGGAAAGTGCCAAGAGAATGACCCAAAGTGGGAAACAGAAGAAGCCATAGAATGTGCCACGGGGGAAGAGGAGAAGAGCATAACTCCCTTCTTTGTAGCATTTCACAGTTCCCACGCACCCTCAGCAGTATTATCTCCCTCATGCAACCCTGGGATATCTGCCCCGTGCCGGAAAGGCAGGCACAGGCCCAGAGAGGTTAAAGGCCATGGCCAAGGTCACAGCCTGTAAGAGGGAGAGCAGTGCTGGAAATCTGTTCTTGTAGCTGTAAATCCAATGAATAGTTGCACACGAGGCCGTGGGTTCTGAGCATTTAGGGAAAGCTTCTCGAAGATTTGAACTGAGCCTTAAAGAATAGAAGAGCCTTAGCTATGCACAGAAAGAAATAGAAAAACAATTGTTTCTCTCAAATGTGGATATTTCTGAAGTCCCAAGACTTAAGCAGAGCCACCTGAGGAAGTAATGGCTAAAACTGCAAGGTCTGGAGTCTGTCAGCCCCGAGATGGAGCCAACCTGCCCCACTCTTCTGTGTGACCTTGGGCAGGCTGTTTAACCCTTTCGGGCCTCCATTTCTTCTCTAACATGGGACCATCATAACATTTACCTTGGAGCACCAGATCTCAGAGTGGTCCCCTCTCCAGCACCATCAGGGAACTAGCTAGAAATGCAGGCTCTCGTGCCCCAACCCAGACCTTCTGAATCAGAAACTCCAACAGGCCTGGTTAACTGTTTTAATGGGATTCCAGCACACACTCAAGTGCCCCAAAGGACTGTTGGGTGGTGAAGGCAGTGTTTTGGGGTCCCCAAGCCCCAGGCCAGTTTCCCACCCTGTCTGTGCCCCCCCCCCCCCACTTCTACCCCAGGTGCGGTTCCCATCCCACTTCAGCTCCGACCTGAAGGATCTGCTGCGGAACCTCCTTCAGGTAGACCTTACCAAGCGCTATGGGAACCTCAAGAATGGGGTCAATGACATCAAGAACCACAAGTGGTTTGCCACGACTGACTGGATTGCCATCTACCAGAGGAAGGTGGGTGTCCCGTCCTCTCCCAGGATATGCTGAAGGCTTTGGGGGCAGGCCAAGAGCCAGGGTGGGCTGCCAGTGGAGAGATGGAAAGGGAAGAATTTGAAAATAGGCCATGGCCCTAGGTCATTCTAGCTGGGGCAGTTTAGTGCAATGGAGGTCTAAAAATGGGATTATAGGGTCACTTGGCCACTGTGACCTTGAGCAAGAGACACCCCTGTCTGGAAAGTCATTTCCCCATTGGTGAGTTGGCTATACAGTGGAACCTCGTTTCTCGAACTTTGTCCGTTCTGGAAGGCTGTTCGAAAACTGAATAATTTTTTTCACATTAGAAATAATGTAAATTGAATCAATCCATCCAGACCCCCAAATGATTCCTTGTTTTAACTTTTCTTATATACAGTACTGTTTAATCTATAACTAAACATTTTAAGAATAAAAATGACAGTAAAAAATGAAAATTTAACAATCATAAGCAACAAAAGCAAAAAATAACGAGAATATTCACAGCACAGTATCCTGAGATTTTAACAGTAGTAAACTGACTCATATTCGCACATTCTCTCCTTTGTCACCTGAGAGATGCGTGATTGATCATACAGGTATCAGCATGAAAGGGTTGTCAGGTTGAGGAGCGAATTGTTCGAGATGGGAGACTTTGGAGAAACTGAGGGTCCACTGTAATAAGATTCTTGGGTTGTTAAGGTGAGTTCACACCCTAATGCTAAGCTCTGGCCTGAGTCTCAGTAAGTTTTCATAAATGTTAGGCCATTCGTATTTATTGTTTTAACAAGGATTATGCTGACTGCTGAGGTCTGGGTGATTCTTGACCCCTCTCCAGGTGGAAGCTCCCTTCATACCAAAGTTTAAAGGCCCTGGGGACACGAGTAATTTTGATGACTATGAAGAGGAAGAGATCCGAGTCTCCATCAATGAGAAGTGTGGCAAGGAGTTTTCTGAGTTTTAGGGGTGTGCCTGTGCCCCCAAGGGTTTTCTTTCTTTTTTTTTGTGGGGAGGGTGGGTGGGAGGGTTGGATTGAACAGCCAGAGGGCCCCAGAGTTCCTTACATCTAATTTCACCCCCACCCCACCCTCCAGGGTCGGGGAACAGGAAGCCCAGATATTCAGAGAGACAGGAATACCAGCTGCTCTCCCTCATCCCCTTCACCCTCCTGCCCTCCTTAATGCTTTTGCCTTCTTCCACCCCAGCCCACTTCTGCTTTTTTTAAAGGAGTATCTCAGTTCTAGTCAGACCAGTGTATCCAGGGATAGGGTGTGGAAAGAGGGGCCCAAACTTAGCTCCAGCCCCCTTCCCTCCCCACCTCCCTCACCAGACCACCAGCAAACTTGCTAAGGGAGAATAAAAGAATGGCCAGCCTTCCCTTCAAAGCAATCTTGCCTGGGAAGGAGAGGTTTTAGTGACATGTGCAGTGGGCTACTTGCTAGAATTTTTTAAACAATTTACAAACTTATTTAAGTTCCACCAGTGCCTCCCATCCCCCCCTCTCCAAATCCATTTTAACAAGGCTGGGAAGCAGATTGACTTGTAAAGGAAAGGGCTGGGGTTCCACCCTCTCCCCCAAGCTGCTAATCCCCTCCTCCCCTGCCAAGCCTGGAAAGGTCTCAGCCCCTTTAGGAAGCCCCTAAAGCCCCTACCCCTTCTGCCCCAACAGACCTTTCTTCACCCTTGGGCTTTGGGACCCAGACAAAGCAGCCGCCCCTCTCCCTGACAAAGAGGAGTTGTCCCCCTAAAAGATAGAGGGGGAGCCCCAAGCCCAGGGTCTTTCCTCCCCACAGCACTCCCCCAAACTCCTAAATTTTATTCTTAGCTAGATTTTAATGCCCGGCCTCTTCTCAGCTCAGTTGGGAAGGCAACCCTGGCAAAAGGAGGCAGAGCCCCCCTGCCCCCCTGTGGACCCCCGTTCAAGCCCAGGGTTGCTAGGGAGGGGCTCTGTTTTATTCACCCAACAGCCGTGTCCCCCTCCCCCCATCCTGGGCGCTCCTCTGCTTAGCTGTCAGCTGTTTATCACCTCTTAGCCCATTTGTGCTTTTTTTCTCTCTTAATAGAAAAGTTGGGAGCCCCTATTCAACCTCAAATCTGCCCCTCTCAGAACTTCTCCCCATCCCAGGAGGAGCTCTCAGGCTTGGGATGGGGCCCCGGGTGGGCGCAGGGGTGAATCAATCTGTGTGCTGGGAAGGATGAGACTTCCTCTTGAACAGTGTGCTGTTGTAAACATATTTGAAAACTATTACCAATAAAGTTTTGTTTAAAAAAAAGTGTCCCTGGTATTCCCGAATTTGGTCCGCCCCCGCCCCCCTCCCCCGGCCGGGAGGATGGGAAGGGAATTTTGCACCCTAGGGTCGAGGCTGATTAGGACCTGGCCTGGAGTCCTGGTAAAAATGGGTTTAGCTGACTTCCGTCACTCACCCCCAGGAAAAGGGGGCGGCAAGTTGCGTTATAACCCTGAATTCGGGGTTCCCCAAGTCTGCGTCGCGCACCCCTCGGCATACAGCCCTGGGCCGAAAGGGAGTTCCAAGGAGACTCCGGGGCCGGCGCGCTGGAAAGCCGAGCTATGGGGTGGGCAAGAGAAGTGGGGGCCTGGCTGGGGGCGGTCAAGGGTAGGGGTGACGGAGCGCGTCCCCCTCCCCGCCTTCTCAGCGCGAGGCCAAGCGCGCCCTAGGGCCACTGGAGTGGCGGCGGCTCAAGGGTTGCTGCGGCGCCCAGCAAGCGCGGCAGCCCGGCCCGCGAGCCGCGAGTTCCCGGTAAGTGCGGTCCCGAGAGCGGAGCGCGCCTCGGAGGCGTGGAGATGGGGGCTGGGCGCCGGGGACGTCTGGGTCCTGCGCCCAATGGCTGGAGGGCGGCCGAGCGCCGCCCGTCCGCCCCGCCCGCCCCCTCTCCCCTCCCCCCCGGCCCTCCCTTTCCCCCGCCCCCGCCCCGGCGCCAACTCCGCGGCGCCTCCTTAAAAAGCGCGCGGGAGTTGTAAGGGGGGGGTCGGAGTGAGCGAGAGCGCAGGGTAAAGGGGGCGGGCAGGGGGCCCGGGCTCCACCTTAAAAGCGGGCGCGTGGGGGTGGGAGGGAGGAAGGCGGGCGGCGGGGTGGAGGGAGGGAGGGAAGGAAGGGGGGCCGGAGTGTCCCGGGCGCAGGGCGCGCGTGCGGCGGCGGCGGCGGCGGCGGCAGCGGCGGGGAGGGGCCGGCCGCGCTCCCCTCCTCCCTCGCATCCCCGGCCCCGCGCGCGCCCAGCAGAAGCGGGTCTGTGTGTGCGTGCGTGCGAGTGAGTGTGTGCATATATTTTTTTTCTCTCTTTTCTTTCTCACTGTTTTCTCTCTCTCTCTTTCTCTCTCTCGCTTTCTCTCTCTTTTTTTTTTGCAAAGAAACAGCAGCGCCGCCGCCGCTCCGCCGAGGCGCTGCGCCCCCCGGGCGGGGGGGGAGGAGGAGGCGGGCAGCGGCGGAGGGAGGGGAGCCCGGGAGGGGGGCGCCGCGCTGGGAGGGAGGCAGCGCGCACGGTGCAGCCGGGCCGGGCGGGAGGCATGGCGGGGCCCCCGGCCCTACCCCCGCCGGAGACGGCGGCGGCCGCCACCACAGCGGCCGCTACCTCGTCGTCCGCTGCTTCCCCGCACTACCAAGAGTGGATCCTGGACACCATCGACTCGCTGCGCTCGCGCAAGGCGCGGCCGGACCTGGAGCGCATCTGCCGGATGGTGCGGCGGCGGCACGGCCCGGAGCCGGAGCGCACGCGCGCCGAGCTCGAGAAACTGATCCAGCAGCGCGCCGTTCTCCGGGTCAGCTACAAGGGGAGCATTTCGTACCGCAACGCGGCGCGCGTCCAGCCGCCCCGGCGCGGAGCTACCCCGCCGGCCCCGCCGCGCGCCCCCCGCGGGGGCCCGGCCGCC
The DNA here is from genome assembly GCF_014108235.1 of Myotis myotis. Lineage (NCBI taxonomy): Eukaryota > Metazoa > Chordata > Mammalia > Chiroptera > Vespertilionidae > Myotis > Myotis myotis. Next base: position 1,768,330 of record NW_023416339.1, read on the forward strand.
GCGCCGCCGCCCACGCCCGCCCCGCCGCCGCCGCCGCCGCCCGCGCCCGTCGCTGCCGCCGCCCCAGCCCGGGCGCCCCGCGCGGCTGCCGCGGCCGCCGCCACTACAGCGCCCCCCTCGCCCGGCCCCGCGCAGCCGGGCCCCCGCGCGCAGCGGGCCGCGCCCCTGGCCGCGCCGCCGCCTGCGACCGCCGCTCCTCTGGCAGTGGCGCCTCCGACCGGCCCGCGTCGCGCCCCCCCGCCCGCCGTCGCCGCCCGGGAGCCGCCGCTGCCGCCACCGCCACAGCCGCCGGCGCCGCCACAGCAGCAGCAGCCGCCGCCGCAGCAGCCACAGCAGCCGCCTGAGGGGGGCGCGGCGCGGGCCAGCGGCCCTGCGCGGCCCGTGAGCCTGCGGGAAGTCGTGCGCTACCTCGGGGGCAGCGGCGGTGCCGGTGGCCGCCTGACCCGTGGCCGTGCGCAGGGGCTACTGGAGGAGGAGGCGGCGGCGCGAGGCCGCCTAGAGCGCACCCGTCTCGGAGCGCTCGCGCTGCCCCGCGGGGATAGGCCTGGACGAGCGCCGACGGCTGCCAGCGCCCGCGCGTCTCGGAGCAAGGTGAGCGCGCTGGGTAGGGACGGCGCCGCGCACTGGGCAGGTGCGGGTGAACTTGGTGTTGGGGGTGCAAGTCTCGGGAGGAACGGGCAGCTTGGGCTTTGTGCGGCTTCCCTACAGATTCAGCGTGTAGCAACCTTGGTAAGTGACTTAATCTTTCCGAGCCTCAGTTTCCTCCGGTGTAAAACTTAACAACAGTAGCGACCTCTTGGGGTTGAGCGAGTTTAGTGAGATTTGGCTACTGGGGGCTTTCTTAACACAGAGCTTGGCACGGAGCAAATGTGTAGAAGTTAGGCCGTGTTGATATTAAAAGTGGCCGTTAGGTACACCGCTCAGTCCTGGATCCCAGGGACTGGGCCCACGGCCAGAACAGCTGCTAACTTTGCGTGCCTCCCTCCTTGGCACCAGAGAGGTGGAGAAGAGCGACTGCTTGAGAAGGAAGAGGAGGAAGAGGAGGAAGAAGATGAAGATGATGAAGACAATGTGTCTGAAGGCTCTGAGGTACCCGAGGGTGACCGTCCTGCAGGTGCCCAGCATCACCAGCTTAATGGTGAGAGGGGCCCTCAGAGTGCCAAGGAGAGGGTCAAGGAGTGGACACCTTGTGGACCTCACCAGGGCCAGGATGAAGGACGGGGGCCAGCACCAGGCAGTGGCACCCGCCAGGTGTTCTCCATGGCAGCCATGAATAAGGAAGGGGGATCAGGTAAGGACCCCTCTGGGTGGGGGAGGGAGCCTGGTCGGGAGGAATCAAGCCCCAAGACAAAGTCACAGGCAGATGCTTTTTCTTTCCCAGCCTCTGCTGCCGCTGGGCCAGACTCCCCATCCCCCGTGCCTTTGCCCCCAGGAAAACCAGCCCTGCCTGGGGCCGATGGAACCCCCTTTGGCTGTCCGTAAGTTGGGATGTTTGAGACAAGAGGGTGGTGCCCAGGGTTGTGTAACAACCCGGGTAACATCACTGTTCACCGGTTCCCTCTTTTCCAATGCAGTTCTGGGCGCAAAGAGAAGCCAGCTGACCCTGTAGAATGGACAGTGATGGACGTGGTAGAATATTTCACAGAGGCTGGCTTCCCGGAGCAGGCAACAGCTTTCCAAGAACAGGTGAGTTTCCAACCCTCAGCTTCCCTCCTCTATCCCAGGGCAGTGGGGGTCTGCTCTGACCCTGCTCTCTCTGTCTCTCTCTGTCCCACCCAGGAAATAGATGGCAAGTCTCTCCTGCTCATGCAGCGGACAGATGTGCTAACCGGCCTGTCCATCCGCCTTGGCCCAGCCCTGAAAATCTACGAGCACCACATCAAGGTGCTCCAGCAAGGCCACTTTGAGGATGATGACCCTGATGGCCTCCTAGGCTGAACGTCCAGCCTCACCCCTGCCCCTACCCCTTCCAGACCCATCTTACCCAAGTCCCCTGGAGTCCAGGGGTTGGACTAGGGACACTCGCAGCCCTCTTAACAGATTCCAGTGAGGGGCACCCTTCCCTACTCATCTCTTCCCAGTGTCTCCCCAACACACACATCTGGCATTGAGCACATCCCAGACTTCCTGATGGAGGAGTGTGGGATGGGACAGGGTCTGCTCATTTCACCCCAGGAGGCCTACCCCCACCCCCAACCTAGGACATTTTTAAAAAAAAAAGAAATGGGGGTTTCCTATCTCCCATAGATCTTTAGTTCAGCCAGATGTTTCCTATATAAATGATTTGTTCTGCCTGTTCATTTTGATGGGTGGCCTTTCTTCCCTCCCCCATCAACCAGGCCCCTCCTTGGTCTGCCCTCAGCCTCCATCCCCTGGGTGGGGTGAGATCAGTGGGTCTTCCCTACTCTTTCTGTTGGTTGTCGCTCCAGCTGGCTGTATTGCTTTTTAATATTGCACCGAAGATTTTTTAAATAAAGTTTTAAAAAAAAGAAAAGAAAAGAAAAAAAGGCCAGGAGTCCCATTTGATCAATGGAGTTGGGGAAGCGGGGTATTGAAGAGCCGCACCAGCCTCCTGGGAGAGCCGGGATAGTACTGAATTGTTCTCAGAGGGAGACAGGTAGTGAATGGGGCTGCCTCACAGCCAGCTATAATAGTGATTCTCCGGGAGGACAGGAATGTTTGCGCAGTTCTACCATCTCCCCATGCCCAGAACAGGACCTGTAACGGTAGGTGCTTAAATGTTTGTTGAGTGACTAGCAGTTAACCTCGGGTTTAGTTTTTTATGTGTTTTTTAAGGAATTTATTTTTTTTTAATGTGTTTTTATTGATTTAAGGGAGAGAGAGAGAGAGAAACAATGATGAGAATCACCTATTGGCTGCCTCTTGCATGACCCCTACTGAGGATCAGTTGTAACCCAGGCATGTGCCCTGACTGGGAATCCAACCGTGAACTCCCGGTTCATGGGTTGAAGCTCAATCACTGAGCCACACCAGCTAGGCAGCTTTACATTTTCTTGGTGGTTCTCTCTGCAGCCCCAAGAAGCAGAGCTTGTAAAAATCACTTTACAGATAGGCAACTGATTCCCTATGGCAAAGATACTTGCTCAGGGTCACACAGGGTGGGATCCAACACCTGTGAGCACTTTACCCAGAGTTTAAGTATAATTAAAGTATTTGGCTTCATATGTATACGTCTGACAGTCTTGCAAGCTACAAAAACTGTTGGAGCAGGGTCCGTGGCAGGACCTCCAAGCTACAAGGTCCTCTCTCCATAAAAGGAACAAGGGATTGGGTTATCAAATGAGATAGTCCCTATTAAGTTCTAATGCAGTTTCTCAACTGCATTACTTTTATAATTTATTTTGTTAACCGTCACTGGTGGCTATTTTTTTCCATTGTTTTTTGAGAGTGGAAAGGAGGGAGGTGGGGCAGAGATTGAGAAACATAGATGTGAGAGACATTGATTGGTTGTCTCTCCCAAGTGCCCCAACCAGGGCTGGATGGACCCCTTTTGAGGGCTGAGGCTCTAACCACTAAGCAACCGGTCAGGAAAACTCCCATTAGTTTTTTTTGTTTTGTTTTAAATATACTTTATTGATTTTTCACAGAGAGGAAGGGAGAGGGATAGAGAGTTAGAAACATCGATCAGCTGCCTCCTGCACACCCCCTACTGGGGATGTGCCCGCAATCAAGGTATATGCCCATCGAATTTGGGACCCTTGAGTCTGCAGGCCGAGGCTCTATCCACTGAGCCAAACCCGTTAGAGCTGTGTTTTTTGTGTGTGTTTTTTTTTAATATGCTTTTATTGATTTTAGAAGGAAGAGGGATAGTAGAAACATGGATGAGAGAAACATGGGTCAGCTGCCTCATGCACACCCCTACTGGGGATCAAACTGGAAAGCTGGGCATGTGCCCTGAATCAGTGACCTTTTGCTTCAGAGGTCCGTGCTCAGCCACCCGCCGGGCACTCCCTTAGTTTTTAAAATACAGATTCCGTCCTGGAGTCGGAGGCTCTGGGGGTGGGAGCAGGTGTCTACCTTTATATTCCTGCGCCCCAGGGCTTGAACGCGCTGCAGAGACCGCCTCCTCCCTAGGAAACTGCCTCCAAGAGAAAGGCGGTGGCCCCCAGACCGCACCCCAAAGACATAACCTCCCCAGTGCCGGCCCAGGTCGCCCCCACCCCACCTCCGTTGGATTGCTGGAGCGCGCGCTCAAGCGGACCCCAGCGGCGCGCCCCTCCTACGTGTTGAAATTCAAACGAGGTGAACTCCGCGCGGTGCTCCGCCGCTGGCAGAGCGGTCGAGGCAGGAGGTGGACGGTGCTGCGCTCCCCTCCAGGGCGAATCGGAGGTTCCCAGGCGGGGTCGAACCCGTGGCCAACCGGGGTGGTGTAGACTTAAAGGTCTCAGATCCCTTCCTCCAGCCCCACAATGGCTTCGGAGCAGTGGTTCGTGGAGCCAATCCTCCCCGGCGGCACTGGGGAAAAGCTGCCCCAGGGCGACATGGAACCTGGGGCTCAGCCCTGCGGAGACCCCTCGTGGTCAGCGCCCTCTAGCCGATCTGGGGACCCAGCCCAAGTGGAACCGGAGGATGACCAGGGGCAACTGCCCAAGACCTCCCCTTCCACGCCTTCCCCAGAGCCTCTGGCCCCGGGCCCGGGCCCCACACCTCCTCGCCTACCCTTGGACACCCTGTTCAGTCCCATCACGGAACAACTCCGCTACCTGCTCAAGAAGGCGGATGATTTCCAAAGCTACTTGCTCTACAGGTAGTGCTGGACAGAGTCCCAGGGTCCCTGTACATAAGGAAACAGGAGAGGGGTGACTGGATTCCGGCAGGTGGCACACACCAGAGTTGCAAACTTAAAAGCATTAGGAGCTAGAGGCAATGAATGAAGCTAGCTGATTAGGAATCTAATTTGGAAGAGTGATGAGGGCTGTGTACTATTTGGGGTGCAGCCGTGGGCAACTACGGCCCGCTTGAAATGAATAAAACTAAAAAAAAAAAAAAAAGACCGTACCCTTTTATGTAATGATGTTTACTTTGAATTTATATTAGTTCACACAAACACTCCATCCATGCTTTTGTTCCGGCCCTCCGGTCCACCAGTTTAAGAACCCATTGTGGCCCTCGAGTCAAAAAGTTTGCCCATCCCTGATTAGGGAGTACCTGCTATTGGGCCCCAGTTTGCCAAATCTCTAGGACTTTTTTTGGTTTTTTAACAGAAGGCTTAGGTTTTGGATCCTGGGCAGGCTAAACAAAACCCATCTGATCCAGATTTGGTCCACTGGTTACCAGTTTGAGACCAAAAAGGAGAATGTGATTGCAGCCCAAAGAGACTGATTCTGGGGGGCTGTTTAAACCCTAGGTTTCCCGGTCCCACCTGCAAAAATAAGCCATGGGACTCAGGTGTCAGCATTTTACCAGGTGTTCCAAATAGCTGTGATGCAGGTTGTCCTGGAAGATGCTCTGACAAAGAAAGATCTGGAGTGGGGGTGGGGGGGTGGGGGTGGAGAGGGTGTACCCAAGGTCCAGACCAGGGATAAAAGTGGGAGGCTGAGTAGAATGGGAGAAATGAGGGGTGATAAGAGATCCTAAGCAAAGGTCTTCTTCACCTTCAGCAGGGACCGAGTTCAGAAGGAACAGTTGGCAAAGGCCATGCCCACCTTCTTAAAAATGTGTGAGCCCTACTTCCTGTACCTGGAGGCAGCTGCAAGGAGTGTGCCTCCCATCTATGGAGCTCTGCAGGAGCTGGTTCGAAAGGGGGTGTGTGGGGGCAGTTCCCTAAACCCCATGCCCCTTTCGTCATCCCTCAGGCCTCGGGGAGGGAGGTAGAGGGGCAGGTGCTCCTGGTAGGCCAGCTAATACTATGATGCCTCCTCTTCCGTGCAGCTGTTGGAGATCTCCCAACAGCTGACCCTGCGACTGGAACAGCTGGTGCTCATGTATGCATCGTTTGGGTTTGTGGAACTGGAAGAGACAGACCCCCTAAGGTAATAGGGTGGGAGACTGGGATTGGTAGAGAGTAGAAGGGTCTGGGGCACAACCTCCTTCCCCACTCTCCCATCTCTTCCCAGCATCTCCTGTTTCTTCTGTGGGAGGTTCTCCATCAGTCCTTCCCACGAGGTGTCCATCTTCAGATACTGTGCCCCTGCTGCCTACACCACCAGCCGCTTCCCCCGGTACCTCTATAAGAAGATGCGCTGGAACCTGGAAACTACCCCAGACCCCAGCAGCCGGGGGCAAGATTCCCATGTGGATTAGTGAGTCCCCTTACCAGAATCAAAGTCCCTACCCCCTCTATGGAGAATGACAGTATGGGCCTCTGAACCACCACTACCACCACCACCACTAAGGTGTGGAAAGTCAAACAGGAAACCAAGGACCTTTGAAAGGCCATCCTTGCCTTTTAAAAAATTCATCCCCCAATCAAAATAAAAGTCCTCATCTTAAAAGTAGTCTGGCAGAGAGAAAAGGCCTCAGTATTGTGTCACATCCCTAGCTGAGAACTTGAAGGCAACTTCTGATGAGTTTCTACCTCACCTTCAAAATTAAAGCCCTTAACAGAAGAAGCTAGAAAACTGCTCACTCGTAATTGCTGCCTCTTCCCCTCCCAGCTACTTCCTGTGCTATCGAGATACATGGGAAGACACAGGCAAGAGTCCGGCCAATTCTTGTCCCCAGATTCAGAAGCTGTGGTCCATCGGCCGATGGGTGCCCCTAGGACCAGCCGAGGATGACCTTTATTCCTGGTAGGAGCTAGGGCCATGGCAAGGCGGGCGTGGGCTCTGGAGGGAGGGGCAGAACCATACCAAAGACCATCTATCCGCCCCCACAACATTGTTCCCCTTGGTAACAACCATAACATTTTATTATGTTCTGAAAACTGCTTTATGTAAAACCCATTTAGGTCTATACTAAGTAACTAGCCCATTTTTACAAAGAAGGAAACAGGTGCCCAGAGAGGTTGCCTGCCCAAGGGCACACAGCAGCTAGATGATTGGTCAAATGAGGGATGCCTAGTTCAGCCTCCCAGAACCAGTACCCTAGGCTTCTCATCAACAAGGAAACCACTTTCCCCCACCAGCTGAAACAAAGCCTCTTTCAGTCCCAGCCCCTCACCCGAGGGGAGAGGCTCCCGAGAAGCAGAGGGCGCTCACGTCCAGCCCTGTCTGTCCTGGGCCCGCAGGATTTTGTGCCCGCAGCCGTCCGGAGATTACCAGCAGCTGCTGACCATCGGTTTCGAGGAGCCATCTCACATGCTAGCCACCGACCTGCTGGTGCAAATCCTCACAGGCCAGGCAGGCCCGGCCCGGTCCCCGAGCGCGGCCGGGCCCACAACGTGGGACACACAGGGGCCTTGAACCTGGGAGCGGGTAGGAGCTGAAGCTTGACAGTTCCAAACTCCAGGAGAGGGGCAGGGCAGGGAGGGGCTCACTCGTTCTCCAAGGGCAGCTCGGCCTCACCTTCTAAGGGGCCAGGCCACGCTGGTCCATCCGCACTGGGTCTGCCCCGGCCGCGGGGCCCTGCGTGCGGATACACCATTTTTGTGTTAAATAAAAGAAAGAGGTCACAAACTCAGAGTCCACTCGAGCGCCGCTCCCCTCCTCTCGGGCGACGAAGCCCCGCCTACTCGCGCAGTCTTCTGGGAAATGTAGTTTTTTGTAATAAAACCGTGTTCCGTGGACCGGCGGACCAGAGCTCTGGGCATGTGCAAAGGCGTACGTGCAGCAAAAAGGGAAGTAGCGGTGCTTGTCAACAACCGGAACCCAGGAAACCGCAACTTTCGGGTAGCCGGGTAGCCGGGAGACTCAACGCCCGTTGGGGGCGGGGAGGGGGGATGTATGGGTGAGAAGGGACCCCCCAGGGTCACGCCCACTTGCCTACTTTGACCCGGAAGTGATTTCTTTGTAGCGTAAAACACCTTGTTTCCAGATGTGCCCCCGGATAAGAGCTCTTGATTAGTTTCCCAAGAGCCAAGATCAGATCTTCTAGCTTTTGGGTCCCGGACCGGGTAGGTCGCAGAACGCCACGGTGTGTCCTGGGCGCAGGTGCGGTGGGAGAGCCGCCAAGAACTACCACTTTGCACCTCCAAAGCCTCACCCAACCTTGGACTGGAGGGGAAACCCGGGCTCAGACCGTTGGACTCACCTGTTCAAAGCTTCGGCGAGCAAGTAGCGGAGCCTGGGCCTGAGCTGGGTTCTTGTCATCGCAACTGGTCCCTTGCGAGGTGAGGGGTGCCGTTCCTGGCCATGTGTCACTCAGCTGCCAGTTACCCCCTTTAAACTAAGAAATGCCTTTTGGTCCCCTCCAACCCTGCATTTTCAGAGTCGGAGGAGAGACTAGAGTCCTGCTTTAATGCTTTGAGCAAGCCACTCGCTTACCTAATCATCCCTGGCGCATTGTATTTATAAGCCCCACTTTACAGATGACACAAACGGATGAGGGGTTAAGTGAATCAGAATTGGAGGATGGGGCTCTTTTTTTTGGTGACAATTTCTGATTGTATCAAGGATTTTTTAATCCACAGCCCAGGTCCGAATGAATTCAAAGGGGTTCTGAAGCACTCAGCTGTAGAACTCTATAGACTAGCCTGGTTCAATAGAAATATAAAGTGTGAGTCATGTGTAATTTCAAAATTTCTAGTAGCCACGTTTTTTTTAAAGGCCAGACTAATTTTAGTGAAATTTTAATTAACTCAACATCTCCAAAATATTATTTCAACATATAATCAATGTAAGAAATTATTAATGAGCCCGGCCAGCTTGGCTCAGTATTTGTTTCGAACTATGAACCAGAAGGTTACTGTTTGATTCCCAGTCAGGGCACATACCTGGGTTGTGGGTCTCTCTCTCTCTCTCTCTCTCTCTCTCTCTCTCTCTCTCTCTCCTCTCTTCTCTCTTTCTCTTTCTCTCTCTCTCCTTCCTCTCTGAAATCAATAAAAATATATTTTTTTAAATATATTTTATTGATTTTTTACAGAGAGGAAGGGAGAGAGATAGAGAGTTAGAAACATCGATGAGAGAGAAACATCGATCAGCTGCCTCCTGCACATCTCCTCCTGGGGATGTGCCCGCAACCCAGGTACATGCCCTTGACCGGAATCGAACCTGGGACCTTTCAGTCCGCAGGCCGACGCTCTATCCACTGAGCCAAACCGGTTTCGGCTAATAAAAATATTTTTAAAAATAAAGTATTAATGAGACATCCCCCCCTTTTTTGGTACTAAGCCTTTGAAATCTGGTATTTTATACTTACAGTACATCTCAATTCTGATTAGCCACATGCAGCTTTAGACTGTCTCTCATAAGGCAAGTACACAGGCCACTTCAGACTAAAGGTTTCCAGTGGGTGATGGCAGCACTGGGAGAGGAAGGAAACATTTCCTGGGTCCTGTTCCTGGAGAACTGTCTACACCCATGATTCTCCAACTTTAGCATCCCTGAGAATTACATGGAAGTTTTGATCAAGTTTGGGATAGGGCCCAAGCATGTGTGTGTGTTTTTTATAAATTATTTATTTTTATTGACTTCAGAGAGAAAGGGAGAGGGAGAGAGAGAGAGAAAACATCAATGATGAGTGAGAATCATTCATCAGCTGCTTCCTGCACACTCCCCACTGGGGATCAAGCCGGTAACCTGGACATGTGCCCTTGACTGGAATCGAACCTGGGACCCTTCAGTCTGCAGGCCAACGCTCTATCCACTGAGCCAAACCGGTTAGGGCAAGCGTGTGTGTTTTTAACAAGTTCCCAAGCAGTGCCAGCTTACTTTGAGAACTTGTGGCCTATATCTACATCATGGCTCTCAAACTTGGCTCCATGTTGGAAGCACCTGGGGAGCTTTACTGATGCCACGGCCTCCCTCAGATTCTGATTTGCTTGGCATAGGGTGCCTCTGGTGATTTTAACTTGCAGGAACATTTAAGAAACAAGGTCCATTCTTAAGCCACCCTGTCAACTCTTTACATGCTTAGTTCTTAGCTGCCCTTCTGGGAATTAAGAACTGGCTCTGGGTGTTTCCATTTCCACCTTGGCATTGCTGCCCTTCCTGCCTTTCTCTCTCGACCTCCCAGAGTGACTGTCAAGTACGAGGTCAGTGTGCTGATGATGGGGTCAGGTGGTGGGCTGAGCTGCTGTTGGCGTGCAATGCTGTGTGAGCAAGCATTCTCCCATCCTCCGTTAACCATTTGTTGTCCCTATGCAGGTTCCAGCCTGTTGCTAGACTCAGAGTATACAGAGTTGGACAAATCCAGTTTAAACAATGATTCTAAAAATGTTCCCTGAGTCTCAACCGTTTCTGAGTCTCACTGCACCCTAAGAAGCTGGGACACTACAACCACAGAATGTAACTGCAGAGACTTGGGGTGTTCACAGAACTTCAGGTCCATTCAAGGGAAACAGAGAGAATGAACCACAAGCCCTATTGCAGACAGGTGTTGCTTGCTGTCCACACACACACACACACACACACACACACACTATTTAAAAAGTTTTCTAAATAGTCACAATTATTTAAAGTTTGGTAGGTTCTCTTTTAAAGTCCCAGTTTCCATTGCTTTTGGGAAGCAGAAGCTCTGGCACCACTTAACCCACTCACTGGTAGCACTGCTGTGTTGGAGGAACACTTACCAGCCCGTTGAACCTAGGCATTTGTTTTCAAGCACCCCTCCTCTCTCTCCTTCACATTTGCCTGGGGCCACAGGCATGTGAGGTTTGGTATCACTGGCCTTGTGTGCCCTGCGAAGGAGATTGTACCCTCATTTTTTTTCTTTTTCTCCTCCTTTTGTAGTTATTGTTTACACCCCAAGGGCAGGAACAACCTCTTATCACTTCTGTCTAGCCAGCGCCCAGCGCAGAGCATGCTGCTGGCACCAATAAATGTTGACGAAGTCTGGAAAAGGAGGGCGTGAGGTCATTGATCCGAATGCCGCAGTCTGCGCCCGCGCCGCCAGGGGGCAGAAGGACCCGGGCAGGGCCGTGTGGGACCAGCAGCCCAGGAACCGGGCGTTAAGGGCACATTCCGCCTTACCGTCGGCATCGGCGCCGCCGCCGCCGGCGCCTCCTGCTGCTTTCTGCTCCGCTCGCCACGCCCCGCCTCACCCAGACCTAGAGGACCCAGAATAAAATAGCCTGCACTGCCCAGCAAGAAGGGACTTTATTGGGGAATGGGGAAGCCGAGACGGTGACCCCGGTCAAGACCGGAGGGAGAGGCTCGCTCGGTTTCCAGTTGGGTGGAGAAGGGCTGGACCGTTTCATTGGTTAGGTTGTTGTAGTGGTATTTGCCAATGGAAAATAACAGTTTTGTAGCAGAAACGAATCAATTTCACAAAATGAAGTTCAAGGACGGGCTGGTGGGCTTCATCTTCCCTAGCGCAGACCGCGGGTCCCTCTTCGGGACGCCTGCTTATCCCGAGAGCACGCGTGGGCCCCTCTTGTCCGGTCCTCTGACGGGCACGTTACTTTCGGCCGGGGATCCCAGCCTGCTCTAACCTCAAGGCTTCCGCTCCTCCTGGAAGAAGGGCCAGTCAGAACACCCAGGAGTGGGGTGGGGCGGTTTGGGCCCCAGGACCACCTCCTCCTCGGCCTGGAGCCGCTCCCGGAACTTTGTGTCCTCCCCAGAGGGACGTCCCCGGGGGCGCAGGGATGCGCTTTCCTCGGCCCGGCGTCCTGGTGCCGCGGGGGCGTGTGGTGGGGGAAAGACGGTGATAAAGGGGAACCCACCTGCTCCAGGCCGTTCTCGGAAGCCTTTCTGCGGGGAGGCCAGATCACCGCCAGCTTTCCATCGCCCCTGATCGCTGCGGGGAAAGGGGCACTCAGCCGGGGTCGCTCCTCCTCTCACCAGCTGGAGGCGCCGGGACAAAGGAGGCAGGCCGCACCCCTTAAATACACACAGGTGTTCACACACACACACACACACACACACACACACCCCGTCTCCTGGAAGCCTCTATTCTGAGGGAGGAGGGACGCAAACCCAGAGTGGGGAGAGGCAGGGACGCGAAAATTCAGGACGATCCGGGAGTGGTGGAACCCAGGCAGGGTTCCCTGGGACCCCCCAAAATCGGGAAGACATCTGGAATCTTCCCTTCCCCCACCACGATCCTAGGTGAGGTGTACCTGGAATGACCACTCCCATTAGGGAGTGAAGCACAGAGAGTGGGCAGCCCAGAAGGGGTGAACAGGGAACGGAAAGTTGAGAGGGGGCTCCAGGTATCTGGGAACCAGGGGAAAACTCCCAGAGAGCCAGAAAAGGGGCCACTGGAGTTGGGCAGTCAGTGAGAGCGGCTGGAGCCCTGGGGAGCCCCGGCGTCCCGGCGCGGGTGGCTTACCCATTAGGCTCGGCGCGGGCTCCTTGACCTCGGCGGTGCCATAGACGCTAAGCCTCTGGCGCTGCAGCTCCCGCTCGCGCTCCTGCGCCTCGCGCACCTCCTGCTCCAGCAGCGACGGCGCGATGGGCGGCGGTGCGCGGGCCAGCACCGGGCACCGGCTCTGCACCGCCAAATGCGACAGGCTTCCTGGCTCCCGCAGCCGCTGCGGGCCCGCGCCGTCCTCCGCTGCGGGCGAGGAGTCGCACCCACCCGCGGCCTCGAAGAAGCGTTTGAGCTCGCCCAGCGGCTGCGGAGGCGGCCGGGGGCGCGGTTCCGGGGGCGCGGGGCGCGCTAGCGCCGCCTGCCGGTGAGCCTCCCGCTCGATGTCTCGCTGCATCTGCGCGCCCGCCCGCGCGCGCTCCAAGGCACGCGGGAGCGCGGGGCCCGGGCCTGGCAGGCTGAGCACCGGCCGCAAGCGCAGCTCCACGAGTTCGCGGCCCGCGCGGCCTGGGCTCAGTCCCCGCCTCCGGCGCAGGCTTTCCTCACGTTCGCAGCTGCGGCGGATTTCGCGCTCGATGGGCGTCTCCATGAGCAGCTGATCTGGGCGCTGTTAGGGGGAGTCTCCGGGCGCAGTAGAAAACGCTGCTGGGGAGCTTCCGAGTCTAACCCGGAGGAAGAGGTCCCGGGACCCTGACTCGTACACTGCCCCCGGACCCGCGGCGCTTCGCTGGCTCCGAGTCGTCGCTGCCTGGCCCAGGAGTCTCACAGCTCCCAGGTGGGCATGGCCCGGGAGCTCCGCGCCCTGCCCCGCCGATGGCTGGAGGACTTCGCTAGCTGGCTCGGGGGTCTCCGCGTCCTGCTCTGCAGAGGGCACCGGGTCCTCGCCGCCTGGCCCGGGCACCGCGGTGACCTATCCTGCCACAGGCCCAGGGACTTCGCTGTCTGACCCCGGGGGCTCTCGGCCCCGCTCTTCGGGCGACCCCAGGGCGCCACTCTCCGGCCTGGGAGCCTTGGTGTCGGGAATTGAGAGTTGAAAGCAGCCCAGAAGCCTGAGTTGCCAGCGCGAGAGTTTTGATACCCACGGCTGGGACACAGTGCCCTGCGCGGCACCTGTGGCCGAAGTCTCCGCCCGCGGGTTCCAGGGCGTCGCCCGCACCGGCCGTTTCTCTGACCCGCCTCTGGCCTCCAAGAACGGCCCCTCGGGGCAGGGCAGGGCCCGGCACCTCCCCCTGCACCTGCCCGGAGGGCTCGGGCTCCGCCCTGGCCCCGCCCTCGGGCCAGAGCGCCTCGGCGGGGCACCGGGTTTTGTCCAAAGACGCGTTTCGGGTCAGCTCAGGGCACTGGACTTCCCTAGACTCCATCCACTACCTGGGGGAAGGGGGCAGTTTGGGTGCCGTTTCACACACTGGGCGCCACCCTGGCACCTTTTCATCCCCATGTCCCTGGAGGCGTGGCCCCAGCCATACGCCGAGCTGGGCCTCTGAGCCACTGGCCCTCTGGTAGGGGTATCCCCGGAAGACATCGTTCTGGGGCCTTGCCAGCCCCCGCCCAGCCCGTGCCAGAGAGCAGCGACGCCCCTGGCCTCCGGGCTGTCCATCACGTTCCACCCCTGCGGCGCACAGCTCAGGCTGGAGGGGGCGCCAGGAGCATGGGCGACAAGTTCCTGGGCTCAGCTAGGCTCCCAGCGGTGGCCACTCGCGCGGAGCTAAGAGGCTTCTTCCCTTCACCTTCTCCCGGAAAAGTCCTCAAAGCGTCCTTGGCCAGCTGCATTCCCAGACCGAGGGAGGAAGGAGGGACAGGCCCAGTGCGCCCGTGGTTCAGCAGAGTGACTGCGTTTGAAAGGCAGTCATCTTGGGCTCAGGCAGCTGGGGAGGTCCAGAGAGGGATCCAGGCTTGCAGGAGGTAGCAACTCCCTGAAGCTAGGGCCAGATCCTGGCCCTCCCCCTGGGAGATCTACTTCCAGGGACATTGTCTATTCTTTTCCCCAGGCTCTCTCCAAATCCTCCCTCCTGCCCTGACCATTCTAGGGTGACCAGGAAGAAAGCTATAATTACCTAGAGAAAGTGGTAGGGCTACCCAGCCTCAGAAACTCCCAATAATCTGTCCAACTCTGATCATTCCTTCCCCCAACTCTGCCTTCCTTGGCCACTCCCCTCTCTTTCCACTCTCTCATTGCAACCTGGGTTGCAATCTCAAACTACTGCTCTCCTCCCTCTGACCATCTGACCTCCTTCTTCCCTCTGACCCCGTTGGCCTAATTGGAATTGGGCTCACCTGGGTTCCATCTCACTCATAACCTGAGCAAGGTACCCGCCTTCTCCAAGGCTCAGCTTTCCTGAGAGGTGATGAGGATTAAAGCTGTGCTTCTGAAAAAATAAATAAAAATAAAGCTGTGCTTCCGGGAAGAGTTGTCTCTATAGCGGCCTCTCGGTTGTATCACCTCTGGCCCTCCTCCTGCCATGCTAATTCTGCTCTTGGTCCCCCATCCCACTGAGCTTTCTCCATCCAAGGACGCTGATGATATTCACTTGTCAGACCCAGCCACTGGCTCCCCTCTGACTTCCTCTCTAGCTCCTTGATCTCCAGGAACACCACCTCTCCTGGTTTTCCTCCTACCTCCAGAGCACCCCTTTTCAGACTTCTGTTCACCTACAGCCACAGGTTCTTTCCCCTCCGGCTGCCATTGGGGTTGGCTAATGGGGAGAGGAGAGTGAGGTCAGCATGTTAATTCCATGTGCCCTCAGATGGACAACGTTGGCTGTGTCCCTCCACTGTAGGTAGCAGCTCTGCACAGCTTGATATCTCTCTCTCTCTCTCTCTCTCTCTCTCTTTTTCTCTCTCTTCTCCCTTTCCCCCTCTCTCCAAGGCCAAGGCGTGGTATGAGCTCCTGGCTTCTAACCCAGGGTGTGAACAATGCTTTGATTGTCTCCCTGCACCTCTGTAAACCGACTCTATTAATTTCTCATCCATTACTCAGTTTGAGCGCACAATCTCTTTCCTGCTAGCACCGGGACCCTCACAAATCCCAATCTCATGCTTTAAACACCATCTCTCTGCTGTTGTATCCCAAGTTTACAACTCTAGCTTTGACGTTTCCCCAGGGTTTGGGATTTACAGCCAACAGTTTCCAGTCTAATAGACATGTCAAACTGAACACTTTCAAACTGAACTCTTGGTTTCTTCTAACTCTACTCCTCCCTATGCATGGCAACGCACCCATTCCGATTCTCATGCCCCAAACCTAGGTGTCGGCCTCAATTTCTCTCTTTCCCTCAGCCACCCTTCCCCCTTCAATTCATCTGGATTGGATTGCTGTTGGATCTGTTGGCTCTGCCTTCAAAACATTCTGCATTTGTCCACTTCACTCTCATCCCAGCCACTTCACCTTCCTCCAGTGGCTCTCCACCAAACTTAGAAGAAAAATTCAAGCTCCCTACCCCAGGCCAAAGGCTCTGCCCACTTCTCAGGTCTTATAACATTCTCTACCTTGATCATGCATTTGTTCTGGCCTTGTGCTTCCCTGTATTGCCACCTCAGGGCCTTTACACTTGCCTTTCCTTCTTCCTGGAATGACTCATTACATGGTTGGCTTCTACTATTTAAGCCTGGGCTCAAATGCCCCTTCTTCAGACAAGTGGTCCCTGGTTATCTAGCCTATATCATAAACAGCCCTTCTCCATAACTCTACCCTGTTGTTTTCTGTAACTCACCCTGTATTGCAGTTATCAGCAATTGCCTTTACAGTGGGGCATTGACTTACGAGTGTCCCGACTAACGAGTTTTTTGAGATACGAGCCGTCTCTCGGCCGATTTTTTGCTTTGAGTTTCGAGCTAAAATTCGGGTTACGAGCCAGCTTCAGATACCCCACCGCTAGTTGGCGCAGCGAACGTCACAGTGAGCGCCACAACAGCAGCCCAGCATCACGTGTCTCCTTCACTTTATGATTTGAAATACGAGTAATTTGAGTTATGAGCTCCGTCGTGGAACGAATTAAACTCGTAAGTCAAGGCCCCACTGTATTTATTTTTTAACTAGAGGCCCAGTGCACAAATTTGTGCATGGGTGGGGTCCCTCGGCCTGGCTGGTGATTGGCCGATCAGGGCAGTGGGAGGTTGGCCGGGGGGAGGGGCTGCAGGAGGTTGGCAGTGGGAGCGCACTGACCATGATGGGGCAGCTACTGCTTTAAGCATCTACCCCCTGGTGGTCAGTGCGCATTATAGCGACCAGCTGACCAGTCATTCAGTCGTTCAGTCATTCGGTCACTTACGCTTTTATATATATAGATTGTATATTATCTATCTCCCCCCAATAGAAGGTGAGCCATGTTACTTTTTGGTTTGTCTTGCTCACCTCTATACCCAACACCCCATGCCTAGAACAGTGCTTAACACACAGCAGTTGCTTAAGAATTATTATTGCATGATACTTACTAGACCTACATCAATGTTGGGAATAAGGAAATAAAGCAGACTTGCACATTCGCCGTTGAGTTTGAAATTCAGAGACAGACACAATTATAAACAGTCTTGCCTCAATGTGGAATCCAGGACAAGAGTACAAAGGAAAGCCTATATACTATACATCTAAATTATAACATTGTTAACCTGGAAATAAAGGCCAAAGTGAGAGGCAACAAGCATTTATTTGAGATCCAAAAGAATAGGTATTTGGGAAGCACTGATTCAGACAGAAACCCAACCAGTGTTCTGATTAGGAGACAAAGGCAAGGGAAATTTATGAGAAAGGGAAGGTGAACAATTCTAGCAACAAAAGGAATGCATTTCTATTGGTGCAGATGAGCTGACATAGTGATACTAATTCCAAACTGTGTTTTTTTGTTTGTTTTTTTAATATATTTTATTGATTTTTTACAGAGAGGAAGGGAGAGGGATAGAGAGTTAGAAACATCGATGAGAGAGACACATCAATCAGCTGCCTCCTGCACACCTCCTACTGGGGATGTGTCCACAACCAAGGTACATGCCCTTGACCGGAATCGAACCTGGGACCTTTCAGTCCACAGGCCGACGCTCTGTCCACTGAGCCAAACCGGTTAGGGCTCCAAACTATGTTTTAAATTTTCAGTCCTGTAGTCATTTGTTCAGTAGTCATATATCTGCTTTCTTGTTATCTTTGCAAACAGTTCCTTGAGGCACAATGTTGCTTTAGGCCCTGTCTGAAGGTTATTTTGTCCTGTTGGTTTTTTTCTTTTAATATATCTTTATTGATTTCAGAGAGGAAGGGAGAGCTAGAGACAGAAACATCAATGATGAGAGAGAATCATTGATCGGCTGCCTTCTGCTCTCCCCCTACTGGGGATTGAGCCGCAACCCAGGCATGTGCCCTTGACCAAAATCAAACCTGGGACCCTTCAGACCACAGGCTGACACTCTATCCCTGTGGTTCTCAACCTCCCTAATGCCGCGACCCTTTAATACAGTTCCTCATGTTGTGGTGACCCCCAACCATAAAATTATTTTCGTTGCTACTTCATAACTGTAATTTTGCTACTGTTATGAATCGTAATGTAAATATCTGATATGCAGGATGTATTTTCATTGTTACAAATTGAACACAATTAAAGCATAGTGATTAATCACAAAAACAATATGTAATAATATATGTGTTTTCCGATGGTCTTAGGCGACCCCTGTGAAAGGGTCGTTCGACCCCCAAAGGGTCGCGACCCACAGGTTGAGAAACCGCTGCTCAATCTGCTGAACCAAATCAGCCAAGGCTTTTGCTCTGTTTTAACATTCCAAAGGTTTGAGGAGGAAAGACATGAAAGGCAGTTCCTTTAGGGTGGCAGCTCTGGCTCCATTTTAAAGTGGCTCCTTTTAGATGATTATTATTGTTGTTATTACATTTATAAAATCAAACTACAAGCACTTAAATGAAATATATTCTTGCCTCTGAAAGGTGAGAACAACCCATATCTCCATTAACACTGAATTGATAAATAAAATGTGGTCCATCCATACAGTGGAATATTATTCAGCCATAAAAAGGAATAAAGCACTTATTTATACTACAACATTGTGCTGAGTGAAAGAAGCCGGACGCAAAAGGCCACATGTTATATGATTCCACTGATATAAAATTTCCAGGACAGGCAAATCCGTAGAAACAGAAAGCAGATTGGTGGTTGCCAGAGGCTGGGGAGAGAGAATGGGGAGTGCTGCTCAGGGGGCAGGATTTCCTCTGGGGTGATGAAAAAGCCCTGGAATTTAGATAGTGGTAAAGCTACACAATATTGTGAATGGACTAAATGTCACTAATGAGAAATTTTATGTGTATTTTACCACAATTAAAAACCAATTTTAAAAATATGTTCTCTCTTCATATCATGGCAAATATACTTTTAGAATGACCTAGAAGGCCAGGTTTAACGGACATTTTTAAAAATGAGTTATTCATTATGATAATCTACAAATAACTTTTTTTAAAAATATATATATTTTATTGATTTTTTACAGAGAGGAAGGGAGAGAGATAGAGTTAGAAACATCGATGAGAGAGAAACATCGATCAGCTGCCTCCTGCACACTCCCTACTGGGGATGTGCCCGCAACCAAAGTACATGCCCTTGACCGGAATTGAACCTGGGACCCTTGGTCTGCAGGCCGACGCTCTATCCACTGAGCCAAACCAGTCAGGGCATCTACAAATAACTCTTAATAAAACTATTCCCTAAGTCTCTTTTGGATAAGGAATGCATGGTAATTATTTTTTACTCTTTGAAATGGTTGTATACAATACAAAATCATACTTTTAAATTTTCAGATAAAAATAAAGCACTGACAATATTGAAGTAACTGAAAATATCCCTTCTTTGCCTTTAACAGATTAGGAATCTATTTCTTTTCTTTTTTTAAAATTTTTTTTATTGATTAAGGTATTATATATGTGTCCTTATCCCCCCATTGCCCTCCCCCCCCCCACTTTAATGGATATTTTGAATCCCTAGGAGTTTTGTACTAGAATATGGGGTACAGGGAAACCCCAGTCCTCAGTCTGGCCCCCTTTGCTTCCCACCTCCAACTCTGCCCTGCGTAGCAAGGAATCTTGTGCATGTGCCTTGGGACCCTGACCTACATGCCCAAGCTCTTTCCTCACGCTTATCCCCACAGCTGTTCTTGGCCACTTCTGAGGTCAGGGTACAGTGAAGTGGCAGGGTGAGGCCACCCTGGCTGCGTGGTCCGCCTTCGGGAAACGGAAAGCTTTCTCAGTGAGCTCACGACCACTGCGGCAGCCCTGGCTGGGTGGCTCAGTGTTGTCCCATACACCAAAGGTTTTGGATTTGGTTCCCAGTCAGGGAACATACCTAGGTGTGGGTTCAAGCCCCGACTGGAGCGCATATGGGAGGCAACCGATCGCTGTTTCTCTTCCTCTCACTTCCTCTCTCTCTAAAAATGAAGAAAAGAGTATCCTCGCCTAATTGGTTTGGCTCAGTGGATAGAGCGTCGGCCTGCGAATTGAAGGGTCCTGGGGTCGATTCCGGTCAAGGGCACATGCCCGGGTTGCGGGCTCAATCCCCAGTAGGGGGCATGCAGGAGGCAGCCGATCAATGATTCTCTCATCATTGATGTTTCTCTCTCTCTTCCTCTCTAAAATCAATAAAGATATATTTTCTTTAAAAAAGAAAAAGAATATCCTCAGGTGAGGATTTAAAAAACACACCAAAAACCAAAAAGTCCAGCCAGCATGGCTCAGTGGTTGAGCATCTACCTGTGAACCGGAAGGTCGTGGGTTCAATACCCATTGGGCCACATGCCTCGGTTGCGGGCTCAATCCCCAGTCGGGGATCCTGTGCAGGAGGCAGAGGCAGCTGATCAATGATTCCCTCTCATCACTGTTGTTTTTTTTTCTCTCTCTCTCTCTCCCTTCCTCTTTGAAATCAATAAAAAATATATTTTAAAAAAAACCCTTCCTTCTTATTTAAAAAGAAGAACAACACTGGGGCAAGGAGTTTGGACGGCCCAAGTACCCCGAACAGGAACCAGGAGAGGGAGGTGAGGATGCGGGGCACCTTCTCTTTGCCCCATGGGAGGGTCTTCGCTGAAGTGTGCGCTCCAGAGCAGGGAGGTCAGGCAAGGGCCTTTCTCCTTGAGGCTCATGTCTTGGACTTGCACAGTGTGACCAAGGCTCTGCAATTAGGGGAAGCGCTGGAGACTATGGGAGACCAGCCAGGAGAGTAGAAAGGGGCTGCTGGCACTTTAAGAATGGCATGGGGGTGCCAAATAGAGACCCTCAAGATTTAGGTGGAAAGTTCGCTGGAACGTCCTTTCCTCATCACGAACCCACCCCTAATTGTTACAGCATCTAAGGGTCCAGTGCCCTCGAGGCCACTTAATCTAATTCTCACATTTCACAAAAGGGGAAACTGAGGCCTAGAAACCTGAGGCGAGTTGCCTAGCGTTACCCAGAGCCCAGGTTTCCCGATTCCCACAGACCTCAGAATCCTCTAGCTGGATTAGTCCCTCCCTCCCCACCCCAGAGCCAGGGTCCAAGAAGGGAGGGCAGTACGTAGCGTGCAAGAATAGCCAGCATGGATGGTGTGCAATGATGCTCACATGGGAGGGACCCATAGTGGGCAGACTGGAGTTGAGTCGTCTGGCACGCCAAGTGGGGGCACCATTCTCCAAGGAGGGTCTGCAACTCCCCACTCTGGCCCACATGCCCCACCAGGCATGTGAGAGCATGTTTGCCGGGAGGCAGCCCAGTGCAGCAAGGAGGCCAGTAGCTGGTAAATAATTTATCAGGACAGCTGATAGTACCTCCCCAGAACTGCCCGCCAGCCCCCAGCCCCCCTCGCCCCATGCACCTCCCGCCTCCCAGCCCAAACCAGCTGGACCAGCTCTCCCGGTGCCTGACCGCAGCCCCCCCACTCCTGCCAGCCAAGTCACAGCCTCCATCCAGGGCACCTTCAGGCAGGCAAGCAGGTAGTGAGTCCTGATCTTGGACATCTGAGACCAGAACGTGGGCTTCTGGGCAGAGATGGCCCTGCAGAGCCAGGTGTGGTCTCCGGCCACACCCATGTAAGTGTCCAGGGTCAGGGGGGCAGGTGGGCAGGGCCTGGGAGGGGCTCACTGGGGACGCTGACCTTTCCCCTGGGGTGAGAGCCCCAGATGGCCTCTCCTACAGCCAGGGGAAGTGGAGGGAGGCCAGCAGCCAACCTCGAAGGCTCTCCGATGACCCCCTCCCCAGAGAGCTGGGTGGGAGAAGTGAACCTCCACCCCCGTTTTGGGGGATTTTCTGCTCCGAGGCTTCAAGCCCAAAGTCCAGCCTGGGGGTGGGGCTACGACTGGGGTGGGGGTGGGGTGGGAATGACAGGGCTCCTCAGTGCTCCCTTTTGCCTCTAGGAACACCCCTCAGCGACTATGGTGGGAGGAAATGTTTGAAATCCAACAGAAAAAGTTACTAGTTCCTAAACTGGGAAAGATGATGGCAAAATTGGAATGATCACCTGCTTAATGAAATGGCTACCAACTATTCCTGGTGGCAACAGGCCATAGCTATGAACGCTGTTCTTGTAGAGTTAGAGATAAACAATATCAAATGCATGTACACAGTATGTTAATATTAGAAGTGTGAGGGCCTTTTAAAGGAGGAGGGTGAAGGGGCTTCAGAGGTTTGTAAAAAATTCTGGAAAATGGGCTCCCCCCGGGACCCCAATTTGGTTTCCTCACTCTTTTGGGTCTCCCATTGCATTATTCACCAACTACAAACCTGGTTGCCTAGCAACGGGAACCTGATCCCCCCCAGCAAGGAAGAGGCCAGGAGATTACATCTTGGGGGTGGGACAGCAGAGGGGGGACTTCAGCCCTCCCTCAGGGGCAAACCTATTTAGCAGAGGGTCTGGCCTTCCTGCAAACCATGACTTCAACCCCCTGCCCCAACTGAAATCACAGACCCCCAGGCTGATCTCTGGTCTCCTGCCTGCCAAGACAGGGTGCCTGGACCCTCCTCTCTCCCCCAGGGTTCCTAGTTAGGGGCCTGAGAGCTTCCAGTTCCAATCCTGACTCAGTGAGTGACCTTGGGCAAGTCTTTTTGCCACTTCTTAGAGCCTCAGTTTCCCCATCCATAAAATGGGGACAAGAATCCTACTTACCTCCTAGGATCTTCGGAAAGGCCCAATGAATTATATAGGCAAAGCATTTCACAGCACCTGGCACATGGTAGGCACTGGGTAATGGTTGGGTGATTTTATTCTCAGTTGGAATATCACCTCAGCAGAGTCGACTACAGTGTCTCAAGATCAGGGCAGAGAGCGGGAGGGGGAGGTGGCTGTGGTAGCCGATTGGAAGCCCCACAGAGCACTTAGAGCACTATATATAGTAAGTGCTAAATATGTGCCGAGATTATAGCTGCATGGTGTGACCAGAGAAGATCTGGAAGGCCCTGCTTGAGTTTGGGCAATGAGGCTAACACTCACCCAACAGTGCTAGCGCTCAAATTAATAAATGTTGGAGGGCTTGCCCTGTGTGTGCCCTGGGCTAAGTGTAGAGAACAACAGGCAGATGTAGCCTTCTAGATGCTGGCCTGTGAAGCACCTGCACATAGTTAGCGCTCAATGTATGTCCATGATGATAGGTGGGTACAGCGAAGACTGTCTCCTAAGTGCCCTGCAGGACCACAGTCAGTTCCCAGTTTCCAGATGGGGCCAGGGGCGGTCCGGGAGGCTGTGAATCAGGATCCTGCAAGGAGGACAACGATGACAGTATCTCAGGTTAAACCTTAAATAGCAAATCCTCCTCCCCTCCTTTCAGCTCAGAGTCCAGGGCTAAGCAGCATGACTTGCTGACCCTTGCCCCCTGGGGGTGGGGGTTGGCAGGTGGAGAAGGCAGCTCTGGAGTTACCATGGCAATGGTGAGTGTCCACAGTGGTGGGATGGACACTTCTCTCCCCAGACTCCCTCCCCCCGCCGTCTCCCCCAGAGCTTAAGGGATCCTGGGTAGGAGCCAAAGTCCAGAGAGGGTATGGAATCTGAAAGAGACACAGCATGTTGGAGGTCTGGAGGGATTCGAGAATTTCTGTAGGATGGACTGGAAATGGTTATTATAATTCATCATAAGTGTTATCAATCATGGGAATTATTAAAGGTATTATGAATAATAAACTATGCTACTGTTTTTGGAGTACTACATTTTCCCCCGCATGGATACTTCCTTGTTAGGGCATCTCTCTGCAAGGTCAGGGTCAAGCTATCCAGGCCCATTTTACAGATGAGGAAACTGAGGCTCCGAGAGGTGAGGAAAGGCTTTAGCTCAACCTGTCATGGTCTCTGCTCCTGCCTCCTCACAGGACTCCTACCTATCCTTTGCCCCAACTCCTCCCACGTGCAAAGGGGAAAGAGAGGAAATGCTGGGCTCTAGTTGTTTTCCAAGCAGCGCAGGGATCTTGGCTTAGAGAGGGTCATTCAAGAGGTCAGCTTGCTGATGGTGGGGCCCTGGGAGACCCCCTCCGAAGCCCCTGCCCTCTCCCCACAGACCCATGGCCGAGAGCTCCCTCTACCGGCAGCGACTAGAGGTCATCGCGGTAAGTGTCGCCCTCCGGGTGAGCCTGGCCCAGCGCCCTGGATAACTCCAGTCTTAGGCTTCTTTCTTGCCTCCCTTCTATCCCGGGGAGCTGGCCTAGCACTGTGAAGTTGGGGAGCAGCACCCTCTGCTCCAGCCCTGCCTGGGACGCCCCATCTAAATCCCCAGGCCTCCACTCCCTAGTTCCCCTGTCTGGTCACCAACACCCTCAAATTGGTGAGGCTACAACCCTGCACTTCCAGAATCTGCATCACCTGATGCTCCATTTTTGAACCCCGATCTCCCAAACATCCCATGTGTAAACCCCATTTCTCAGACCCTCATCTCTCTGATACCTCATTTCTGGATTTTCATCTCTGAACCCCCATATGGAAATTTTCATATCTCTGGACCCCAGCTCTCTGAGCCCCCATCATTCTGACCCCCATGTCTGTACCTCATCTCTCAGACCTGCACCTCACTAACCGCCATCTCTCTCATCCCTCATCTCTGGATCCTCATCTCTCTGCACCCCCATATCTAAATGTTCATTTCTTTCCCATCTCTCTGTCCCCCTCTTCTGCACCTCCATCTCTCTGGACACCGTCTCCACAGCCCAGTCTCGCTGAACCCCCATGACTATGCCTCCCTCCCACCCCGGGAAGTTGGACTAGAGCGGTGAAGTGGGGAAGCAGCTTTTGCCCTGCTTGGGGTGCCCCACCTAGATCCTCAGGCCCCTCCGCTCCCCAGTTCCTCTGTCTCGTCACGACTCCTCCGGACCCTCATCTCATTAGCCCCCTTCCTTTGATCCCCTTATCTGGATCCCCACCCCTGAACCCCGCCTCTCTTAATTCCATATCCCGGAACCCCAGAGCTCTGTCTCCCCTCTAGGTTTCCATTCCAAGGTTCGCCCCGCCCCCATCACAGACCCCCATCCTGGGGGGCGGGGCTTCCGCAGAATCCGGGCGCGGCGGCCCCGCCCCCGCCCCGCCCTCCCGCTGCTGAGTCAGCGCCTCCGCAGCCCCCTCCCCGCCCCGGCCCGCGTGTGCCCCGCCGCCCTGCCGCCCCGGGAGCCCCCGCGAGTCCCGCGGAGGAGGGAGGGCCAAAGGGGCGGAGGTGGTCCCACCCGGCCGGCGGGCAGCTCCATCCCCTGTGCGCAGGAGAAGCGGCGGCTGCAGGAAGAGATCCGTGCGGCGCGCGGGGAGCTGGAGGAGGAGAAACTCCGCGTGGAGCGGCTCAAGGTTGGTGGGTGGCGAGGGGGGACGCCTGCCCAGCCTCGGCCAGGAAGCGTGTGTGTGTGTGTGGGGGTACCTGTGAGAGTCGGTTCTCGGGACCATAGGAGCCTCTGTCTAATTTTGGGGGTGCAGTAGGGGGAACTGGTTCCAGCTTTGGGGGCGGCTGTCTTTCCCTATGTGTGAGGATAGGTGATGGTGGTGAAGGGGACACTCGTGCCATCTTCGGGAAGAGAATGGGGACAGTGAAAGTGCTTGTCCAACTTTGCGGTAGGGAGGGGCCAGAAGAGACTGATTTCACCGTTGGGGAAGTTTGTCCTATTCTGGAAGGGTTCGGGAGGATGATGGGTGCTTTTTGCAGCCTGGAGAAGCGATGGGCTGGTAACGGAGTGTCTCACCCACTAGTAGTGTTGAGGCGGCAATGAGGGCATGTATCCAGTCTGAGGAGAAATGTCTGTCCCATCTGAGTCATTGTGGGGCTATGAGAAATCTGCCCAGCCTGGGGGGGAGGGGTGCCGGGGGGGGGGGGAGGACCCTGCACAGGGCAGGGAAGTCCATATGGCCAGCTGGAGCCCTTTTCCATGCCCAGAGGAAGTCTCTTCGGGAGCGGTGGCTAATGGACGGGGCCGAGGGACCCGAGGGACCGGAGGAAGCCACCTTGCAGGACCCCCAGACCCCCGAGGGCCAAGCGCAGGACCGCATCCGGAACCTGGAAGACAGCTTGTTCACGTGAGTGGGATCCCTGCCTGCCGCCTTGGCCCCAGACTGGCTAGGCCAGGACCCTGGGTCCACTCCCAGGAGGTGGCAAATTGAGACTGGGGGTGAGAGGGATCCATTGAACCTGGGGACTCGCCTCCCAGCAGCCCCCTTTCTTCCAGACTCCAATCTCAGCTGCAGCTGTTGCAAAGTGCGTCCACAGGTGCCCAGCACAAGCCCTCTGGCAGGCCCATCTGGCGCCGACAGGTGAGGAAGAGCAAATGGTTGGGGAGGGGGTGTGGCCACAGGGCCCCAAGCAAAACCGTTGCAGGTACAGTTTAGATGCTGGGTCCTCTACTTCTTTGTTCTTGGACAAGCCATTTTCCTATCCAAGCCTCAGTTTCCCTGTCTCTGAAAAGAGAATATCAGCACACACCGGAAGAGGTATGAGGGAGGGTCCACAATATCTCAGCTTAACACTGTGAACAGGCACCACAGAATGTTTTGATATATAGTTTGTCTTCTGGTCCGAATGAGGAAGGAGGCAGAAAATGTGGAGGAGTGCTCATGGAATCCAGTCTCAAAGGTGGGAACAGGTCACCATGAGATGCGCTTAGAATTTGAGGCATCTACACAGGTTTGGGGGGTTTTTTTTGTTTGTTTTCATCTTGGTAATGCCTTTATTAAGATAGAATCCACATGCTCTACACAGAATTTTGAAAGCCAGGATACTTTACAGTAAAATCTGGCGGTCTGGGTTACCCTGAAGTCCAAAGATCCTGCCACATTAGTGCCGGGTCACTGTGAGGTGTGGGTTTTCTATAGTCTCCACCTCTCCCTGATGTCTTCCCTTAGCTCCCAAGTGCCTGTCATAAGACAGAGGAGAAGATCTGTTAATCAGCATGGGAAGCACTTGTTAGGTTTTGTTGTTGTTTTTTTTTTTGGTTTGTGTGTGTGTGTTTATATATAAGCCAGAACTTCCTTGCCAGAGATGCACAAGGCATGCTTCCTCGCTCAAGGGAGCTCACAGTCCAGATGAGGAGATGGGGTGCAAAGAGTCTGTGAGTAGGGAGCCCTGGCACGAGGGAGCTCAGAGGAAGCACCTTAGTGAGGTTGAGGATTCAGGGAAGGCTTCCTGGAGGCAATGACATTTATGCTGAATCTGGGTGAGGGCCAGACAGGAGGGGAAGGGAATTCCAGGCAGAGGACAGACGCTGTAAAGGCATGGAGGCTGGAAAGAGATTAGGATCAGAGAACTGTGAGGAGATCCACGGAGCTTGGCCCAGGCTTTCTGTATGGCTGTCCCCAGCTCCCCTCCTGAGCCCATCTTCCTCTCTCTTCCTTCGTCACTCCATTCCAGCCATACTGACCCTCTTTTCTGTTCCTTGAACTTGCCTAGCTTATTGCAGCATCAGGGCCTTTGCTGTTCCCTCTGCCTGGAATGCCCTTCCCCACCTCTTGACTCAAGGCTAGCTCTTCTCATCTTTCAAGTTTCTGTTTAATGTCATGTCTTCCCAGAAGCCCTCCTGCATCTTATACCTACAGTAAAGGAGGCACCCCATCACCTCCCAGGGACTCCTTAACCTCTCATCCTGCTTTTCTTTTTCCTGCCAAAGTCCTCACTCCCTGGCATTGTATGTTTATTTATTTGTATTTATGACCTGCCTACTCCCATGGGAATGTATTTTTATTGATTTCAGAGAGGAAGGGAGAGGGAAATAGAGATAGAAACATCAAAGATGGGAGAGAATCATTGATTAGCTGCCTTATGCATGCGTCCACTGGGGATTCAGCCTGCAATCCAGGCATGTGCCCTGACCAGGAATCGAACCGTGACCTTCTGGTTCATAGGTCGATGCTCAACCACTGAGCTGCGCTGGCCAGGCTGGAATGTATTATTTTTGCCTCTTGAAGTCACTGTCTCGCCAACAGTGACATCACTGGCAAGCCAGACTGCTCCGGGCCACACAATGAAGGAACAGCATGCTGGGGCAGGGCCATGTGGGCAGCTGGAAATTTGTCGCCAGCAGCCAAAGCCTCTGGAAGATGACTGGCTCCCTCAGGTGCCTTGGAAACCAGAGGAAAGGTCATCAAAGTGCCCATCATCTCTTGCTCAAGTGCCTTATTTTACGGACAGGAAAACAGAGGCCCAGAGGTGACAGCGTCTCTTCCAAGGTTACGTAGCAAGTGAGGGGCAGATTCAGGGAGGGACTCAGCCCTCCAGGGTCCCAGCACAGTGGGCTGCCCTCCAAACGTGTTTGGAATGTATGTTCTAATAGCAAAAGGCTTACGTGTCCCTTATGGCAATCTCAGTAGCTGTCAATACAGTAGATGCCCGATATAGAATACTAGCTGCATGACACAGTATTAAGCACCTACTGTGCACAAGGCACTGGAGCAGAGGGCAATAAGATGGATGAGGAAGGCTGAGATGCAGTAGACGGTTTGGTACTGAAGGTAATGGGGAGCCATTGAGGGTGTTTGAGCAGGGGAGGGGTACTGGCATGCAGAAGGCCAGAAGTGAAGACATGGGCTGGCCTGACCTTGTCTCTGTTATTCCTGCAGGGTCCTCGTCCACTCTCCCAGCCCACTGTGGAGGCAGGTACTGAAGGTGGGTATTTTTGCCCCTAGGTCTGGGGGTCCCAAGAGGAGGGACCTGCATCTGGGTGACCTGAATCTCACCCTGTCACCTTCCCTCTCTTCTGCCTTCCCCTGACTTCCCCAGGTCAGACTGATCTGAACAAGAGAGCCTCTTTGCCAGCAGAACCAGTGGGCACATCCTTGGAGTCCCTGGCTGAGCCCAGAGATGAGGCTGTTGGGGTTCTGCCAGCCCTGAGGCAGGTCCCTGGAGCAGCAGGGGACTCCTCAGAAGCCAATGGCCCCTGCCCCAGACCCAGCCCCCCTCTGGAGCAGGAGCACAATCAGGGGGTGACAGCAGTGTATGGGGGCGTGGGTGAGGCCAAAGGAGGGGGTGTGGTACAGGTGGTATGGGAAGGGCTGAGGGCTACAGAGGACTGTGCCAGGGGGGCCACGGGCCCAGAGCTGGAGGCTAAGGTAGAGGAGATGGTGCTGGAGGCCATTGGGGACAGGCTGGAAGCCAGCCGTCCCGAGCTCCCGTCCTGGGTGAAGGAGGACAGGGGTGTCATGGAGGTGGTCTGGGAAGGGGTGGGAGGCACAGAGGCCAGCGACTCAGAGGCGTCAGGGGAGGCCGGCAGGGGCCCACAGACGGCGCAGACCAGCTCCCCGAGGCTCCAGGAGGGACTAGAGGGAGCAGCGTCTGGAAAAGGGGAAGGGCCCCCCAGGGGCAGCCCTGATGGCTTCAGGCAGCGGGGCTCTGGGGGAGAGGAGGGATCCTTTATTTGGGTGGAGAGAGTGACCCTCAGCGAGGACTGGGAGGAACTGCTGGTCGAAGGGTTGGAAGGGCCGAGGGCACTAGGGAAGGAGGGAGGAGAGGAGAGTCCTCTGGGGGTGGGGAGGTTGGGAGGCGAGGAAACCTGGGACATGGAGAGGAGACAGGCAGAGGAGTCACTGGGCACATGGAAGCAAGGAAGTGAGGAAAAGGCAGAGGAAAAGGCAGGGGCAGAGTGGGAAGGAATAGAGGTGTCGCTGGTGGCGGAGAAGAAAGGAAGGGAGGAGCCCTTGAAGCCAGAGAGGAGAGGAGGGGAGGGGAAGGCGGAGACAGAGAGGGAAGGCAGTGAGGAAGCACTGTCAGCAGAAAGTGAGGAAACGAAGGAACCTTTGAGGGCAGAGAGGGAAAGAGGTGAGGAGCCATTGGGAACAGAACAGCGTGGAGGTGAGGAAAAGCTGGAGGCAGAGAAGGAAGTTGAGGAACCACTGGGAGTAGAAAGCAAGGCAGTTGAGGGGCCACTGAGGCCTGAGAAGGAACGAGGTGAGGAGACGCTCGGGGCGGAGGAGAAGGGCGTTGAGGAAGCACAGGTTGCAGAGAAGAAGGGAGAGGAAGGAAAGCTAGAGGCGACTGAAGAACCATTGACGACAGAGAGGACGGAGGGTGAGGGATCACTCACAGTAGAGAGAACAGCAGGTGAGGAGCCTTTGGAGGCAGAGAGAACAGCAGGTGAGGAGTCACTGGAGGCAGATAGAACAGCAGGTGAGGAGCCACTGGAGGCAGAGAAGAGCCAAGAGGTCAAGGAAGATGTGAGTCCAGAAGAGCAGAGAAAGCCTGGAATTGGAGAAGACTGTCAGGCAGAGGAGGTGAGTGAGGCAGGGGCTGCCCTGGGGGCCAAGGAAGAGCTAAGGCTGGAGGAGGAAGGACCACAGCAGTCCCAGGAGAAGCAGGAAGGCCCGCTGGAGGAGGAAGCAGTGAAGCCTCAAACCCCTGCTGAGGGCCAGGACCCCTCAGGGGATGCCACACCCCTCCTGGCAGAGACCCCAGCTCCTGAGCAGCCCACCGAGTGCCAGCCACTGCTTCCGGTGGAGGAGCCGAAGGCCAACCCCAGTGCCCACCCCGTGCCCACCTATGCACCTGCCCAGCAGCCCGAGCCCTCTGCTCCGCCTGAGGGTGAAGAGGCAAGTGGCCCTAAGCAAAAGACGTGCCAGTGTTGTGCGGTGATGTGAGTCCATGCCCTCCACCCCTCGCCTCGCTCTTCTCACAGCTACCTCGGCCTCTTGGCATCCAGCAGAGGGTTCCCAGGCACAGACAGGGCATATGGGACTGGCCATGGCATCTGGGAGCCTGCTGGCCCACACCTCCACCGCCACCTGGGCTTCTGGACCCCTTGCCCACTGCCTGTGACCCTGGCTCCCTTCTCCAGCTAAACCTTTATACTTGAAAATAAAATATTAAAGCATTGGGACAGCTCGAATGTGTGTGTTTTTGGCACAGAACCACCTTATCATCTCCTGGTGGGAAATTGAGGGCTTCGTTTGGCTAGAATCAAAAGATTATGAGTCAGTGAATGTATAGGTGCAGCTGCTGTGACAAAAGACCTCAAGCTACAGTAACTATAAAAACGTAAGTTTATTTCTGATCCATGCAGTCACTTGGGGACTCAAGTTCCTTTCATTTTCTTGTCCTCACCTTTCTCTTGGATCTGGCTGAAGCTAAATTATGGGCATGTTGATGTTTTTCCAGCTCATGGAAAAGGAAAGAGAATATGGAGGAGCTCCATCCAGTCCCAGCTTTGGCACAAGTCATTTCTGCTCACATTCCAAGGGTGAGAACTCCGTGCGTGGCCACACCTAGCAGCAAGGGAGGCTGCGAGTGCACTTGGTTACAGTTCTGTTACAGCAGCAGGACAGATTTGGGGAGGTGGCTGCCACTCTGGATTTCGTATATTCTCCTTTGTTCCCTCAGCCATCCGTACATTCCCTCTAGGGCCAGGCCTTCTCTGTAGGAGTCCTTCGGTCTCACTCAGCTCTTTCTGCCTGGGTATCCTTAGGCAAGTGGCTCAGCCTCTCTGAGCCTCAGTGTCTTCAGCTGTCAAAGGAGCACCCCGTCTCCTGGCTTGGGGTCATTTCAGGCCAGAACCTGGGGCCTGGGCGCCGTGAGCCCAGAAGGCCCAGCTCCTCAGGTGTGGGCAGGAAGTGTTTCTCATACCCAGAATCAAGCTGGGAGGAGGCCTGGGGGGACTCTATAACTGGTAGCGGCTTCATCTCTTCCACTTCCAGGGTGGGCAAGTCCCCAGGGGGCGGGGCCTGGGGTACCTCCTGGCAAGAGAGGAGGCTGAGATTATGAGCCCCATTTTCCCTCAGTGCTCCCACCCACTCCCCACTGTCCCAGCATCTCCCAACCTCCTGGAGATTCCTGACAAGCCAGTCTTTTTTGCTCACCTCTATGTGGGGCCGGCTGGAATTGCTGTTGGCAGGATCGGGGATGTCCTCCCAGACCCAACGGGGGAGTATCTTGTGCCACAGGTGGAGGCACCTGGCAAGCAGGTAAGAGTCAGGGAAGGGAATCCAGAGAATACCCATGCCCAGGTTTCAGGGTCTAGGAATGTGGGGTGTCCCCTCACCCTGGAAGTTCAGCTGTTGCCCAGCTGCCCTACCGACTGGGCAGAGACCCACATGTCTGACTGCCTCACCTTCCAGAGTTAGCTAGGCTCACGCCACAGCCCATCAGGAGCAAGCCCCACAGGAAAAGGACACCTGGCAGAACTTTCAACTTTAGGGTGTTATCTGGGGGAGAGGGGCAGAAGAACAGTTAGACACCAGGAGCAGGGAGAGGTCAGTTAAGGCTCATTGATGTGCCAGGCTTGCGTGAGGGAGGCAGAAAATAAGCAGGGGCAAGGGGTGAGGG
Organism: Myotis myotis; assembly: GCF_014108235.1. Lineage (NCBI taxonomy): Eukaryota > Metazoa > Chordata > Mammalia > Chiroptera > Vespertilionidae > Myotis > Myotis myotis. The sequence continues at coordinate 1,800,340 of NW_023416339.1, forward strand.
AAATCTTGGGGTGGGAGCGGGCTTGTGAACAGAGCAATAATCGGTCAGAGGTCAAGTTGAGGGGTGGGTGACATGGTCAGAGATACACATTGCCTGATAACCCACAGCAGTATTTAGCAGAATCAAAATGCATCATCAATAGCGACCCCCACCCCCCAAGTCAAAAGGTTGTCCAGTCATGAAATCCCAGAGAATCATTCCATATCCCCTTCAAATGAAGCAGGCCCCCTACTACAGCAGTGCCACCCCAGCCCCTACCTGGTAGGTGAAGCCGGAGGCTGGGGCCAGGTGGGCCCTGTCCTGCGATGGTGGAGACCATCATCCACAGCTCACAGGGCCCCGAGGGAAGGTCAGACAGGGTGATTTTCTGGGTGCTGCCACTCACTGAAGGACAAACCCAGAAAGGGTGGGAAGGCAGTCAAGTCCTACCCCAGGACCTTTGTATGTGCTTTTTCGCCTGCAACATTCTCCCCCACAACACAGCTCCCACCTTCAGGTCTTTGCACAAATGTTGCCTCCTCAGGGAGGCCTTCCCTCACTCCATCACATGTGAAATTGCACCTCCTTCACAGCCCATCGTCCCTGCTTCATACTGAACCCAGCACTTCTCACCATCTGACAGAATGGTTAGATGCTATTTACTTTGTCTATGATTGTGAGTCCTCCATTAGAAAGTTAGAGTCCCACAAGAGCCATAATCCCAGTACATGGATCAGCCTGACACATAGCAAGCACTAAGAAAATAATATAGGCCCTGACTGGTTTACCTCAGTGGATAGAGCATCGGCCTGCGAACTCAAGGGTCCCAGGTTCGATTCCAGTCAAGGGCATGTACCTTGGTTGCGGGCACGTCCCCAGTGGGGAGTGTGCAGGAGGCAGCTGATCGATGTTTCTCTCTCATCGATGTTTCTAACTCTATCCCTCTCCCTTCCTCTCTGTAAAAAATCAATAAAATATTTTTTTTAAAAAGAAAATAATATAGATTTGAATAAACAAAAGAATAAACGAGTATCATATCCCTTACCTACACAGAACCCAGTGGAGGAAGTCTCCTTAGAACCAGGGTAGACATTTGGACCTCCCTTAGCTATTTCTGTTTACTTTTTTACTGAATTGCTCTTTTTTTGTTTTTAAGCTGAAAGGGGAAGTAGCTTTCTTGTTTGTTATAGAATTATAGGAGACATGAACAGGGACCAAGATATACTGCCAAAGAAAGACATCCAAACAAAGCCATCAGGTGGAAAAAAGAAAGTTGCAAAACATCAGTCATAAGATTCATGGGCCAAACTATCTATACTAATGAAAGGGTAATATGCTAATAAGACCAGACATCTTCTGGGAGTCCTTCTGGACAAAGCCATGGTGGCGGGGGCTGAGGCAGAGGTGGTTAGGGGTGATAAGGCCAGCAGGGGAGGGCAGTTAGGGGCCATCAGGCAAGCAGGCAGGCAGAGTGGTTAGGGGTGATCAGGCAGGCAGGCAATCAGACATCCCCCGAGGGGTCCCGGATTGGAAAGGGTGCAGGCTGGGCTGAGGGGCCTCTACACTCAGTGCACAAATTTCATGCACCGGGCCTCTAGTCCTATATAATAAAAGCCTAATATGCAAATCAACTGAACAGTGGAATGACTGGTCACTATGATGCGCATTGACCACCAGGGGACAGATGCTCAAAGCAGGAGCTGCCCCCAGCCTGTAGGCCCCAGGCCAGCCAAGGCAGGTGCCAGCGGGGGGGCCCCCAATCGCCCGGCCAGTCACCCCACAGAGGGAGGCAACCAGCAGTGGCAGTGGGGGATGGGGCTGGCAAACAGGTGGTGTCAGACTGGTCAAGGTGGGTGCCAGTGGGGGGCCCCCCTGATTGCCCCACCGGTCACCCCACAGATCGGCCCTGATCGCTGGCCAGGCCTAGGGACCCTACCCATGCACAAATTTCATGCACTGGGCCTCTAGTAGCCTATAACATGGTCCTCTTTTAATAATAATGACAATATACATGTATGTATATTTAATAATATATATAATTTTTAACCTAAAGCTCTATATATCTATATCTATATATCTATATCTATATCTATATCTATCTATATCTATATCATCTATATATCTATATCTATATCTATATCTATATCTATATCTATATCTATATCTATATCTATATCTATATGTTTGCAAGATACAATTGTGGCAAAGTAATTATGTTAAAAAATAGGCATTATCATTTAGGAACAAATGTGAAGTACTAATGTGTTTAGGAGTGAAATGATACCAAAGACTCTAGGAAAAAAAGTGTGTCTGTGTGTGGGAGAGGGGTTGTAAATTGAAACAAGATTGGCAAAATGGAGGTAATTACTAAAGCTGGGCGGTGGATACACGAGGATTTGTTATCTTTTCCCTACTTTTGTATGTGCTTCAAATTTTCTATAATAAAATGGTAAAAATCTTCAAAACACCAACTCCTATGTATGTTAACATACGCATAAAAAACCTGGAAGCTGTGTTGTCAGTATCAGTGAAATGATGAAATGCTGATATTCTTGATGATGTGTGTCAGCTTTTGTAACAAGCACAGATAGTTTTTGTAATTAGAAAAAAAGGGTAATATATTTTTAAGAAGGAATTGGTGCACAGAGTAAAAATTTAGCCTATACCCAAAAGTATGAAAAAGAAATAAAAATCATATGTAATCCTACAATACTGTTGGCACTGAGGGAAATTTATCTTCTCATTTCTGCCTCAGCTTTGCTCAATGCTGGTTTATTTTACAAAAATGGAACCATCCCAGAGTTTTGAATCCTTTTATCTTTTTCACTTAATAAAATATGACAGGCATCTTTCAATATCAATAAATATAGATTGGAGTCTTTATTTTTAATGGCCAAATGACAGTCCATTACTTAGAGAGCCACCAGGGTTATTGTCCACTAGGGAACAGATGACATCATGTGTTCTCCCAGGGACTGAGAGGGAACCAAAGGGGCCCATCTGAGGACAAGGGGTGAGGTAAACGGATGGGTGGGCCTTGTGGGGTCTGGGAGCAGGGGGCAGGAGGCAGAAAAGCTCACCATTCATGCAGACGGAAGGCCTGGTCCCACTCTGTGCACACAAGGTGTAGTGGGTGAGATGACCCCGAAGTTGGTGCCTTGGGACCTGTCCCCACGCTAAGGTGAGGGTCCCTGGGGGAGCATCCTGGAGTCTCCAAAGCGCTGGTCCCACTAAAGGTGCTGGGGACAAAGCCAGTGGGTCAAGGTCTGCCAGGGTTCCAGACCCTCCATCTTCCAGCCCCATTGCTTACCTAGTTCCTCTCTGAACGTCCAGACTGAGGGGGCAGGGTACAAGCCCCCAGGAGAGACTGCTGTCACTGTGATCCGGTAGGGGACCCCTTTTTCGAAATTCCCTGTGGAAAAGTGGGGAGGAGCAAAGTCCAGTTTGGATTGGCTTGTCCTCCCCTATGTATTTCCTTCATTTGGGTCTCCGGAAGGACACGCAGAGAACAAGATCTGAGTATAAGTCATTTCTCTGGGAAGTAACCCCAGAGAACACCCAGAGGGCCAGCGGGGAAGAGAAATAGGGAAAGAAAAGCAGCTGGTAAACTGTGCGTCTGCAAACAAGTTCCTGCTGTGGGTAACGGGGGTTCACTCCCGCTGGTGATCTCTGGGAGGCAGCAGAGAGCACGCACCTGAGACCCATCTCCTTGGAGGAGGGAGCTGGGTATTTATCCACCAACCCTTTATTTGTCAACTAGAGGCCTGGTGCACAAAAATTTGTGCACTGGGCGGGGCGGGGGGGGGGGGTCCCTCAGCCCGGCCTGAGCCCATTTGCAGTCCAGGACCCCTTGGGGGATGTCCACCTGTTGACTTAGGCCCACTCCCCGGGGAATCAGGCCTAAGCTTGCAGTCAGACATCCTTCTGGCAGCCAGGGAGCCCTCGGGGGATGTCCGACTAAAGGCTTAGGCCCCCAAGGGAGCTGTGATGAGGAAGCTGGGGTGACAGAGGAGCCACGCTGTCCCGCCCTGCCGCCCTGGGTCGGGTTGCACATGGGACACCCGGACGGTGGCAGGGTGGGCCGGTAGATCGCTGCTGCCCCGCCCGGCCGCCCCGGGTCGGGTCGCACTTGGGACGCCCGCCACCCCGGGTCGCAGATAGCAGGCCTGGATGGCGGCGGGGCAGGCAGGATGGCGCTGACCCGCCCTGCCTGCAGTGTGCAAATTAGCCGCCATCTTTGTTGACGGTTAATTTACATACCGCACTGATTAGCCAATGGGAGGTGTAGCAAAGGTACGGTCAGTTACCATGTCTATTATTAGATAGGATGGTCAGGGCTGCACCTGAAGTGGCTTACCTCCCTGCACTTCCAGCCTTCTACCAGCAGGAAAAAGGTTTCAGGGACCAGAAACTGGCCTCAGGCCAGGAAATGCTGGAGGCTGGGAGATGGTCAAACACTGGGCTAGGATGGGGGCCCTGATACCACCCATCACGGGTAAGTGAGGTTCCTGAAGTCCCTCCTCAAAACCACTGCTGCTGCATGGCCTTTCCAAACTGGGAATGTTCCAGAATTGAGGCTCCTCTTCTTTCGGCCATATATGCTTATGGGCCTCAGGACTCTCTCCTACATTTCTCATTCAACACCTTCTCAAGCTCTCCCAAGCTCTCAACCTGAAGGAAGGCCTCCCCAGTATCAAGCCCCGGCTCAGAGCTCATTGCTGGCCCAAGACTGGAGCATTTGACAGTCTTCTGGACAACTCCACGTGGATAAGCCTCAGATGCAAATATGTCAAATGGGTCCCCAAGATTCTGCTCCAAGACTTCCCCAACTAGAACCTGCCTGCTTCTCTCCCCACCTCAGTCCCCACCTGGTCCAGCCATCTTCATCTCTGGCCTGGACTAGTATAGTTCCTTCTCTCAACTTCCGCCTCCCCACCCCTCAACCCTGTATGTTCCTCCCAGCACATCAGCCAGAGGGTGCCTGTGAGCACCTGAGTCAGGGCACCTCCTTTCTCTGTTCAAAATCCTCTGTGTCTCACCTCACTGAGACAAAAAAGGTAAAATCCTCCCTGTGGCCCATATGTCCCTGCACACTCGGCCGATTACCTCCTACTGTCTCCCATGGCCTCCCTGCCTTCACCTCCTCCCACTCTCCCGCTCACTCGTTCCGCTCCTGCCACACCGCCCTCCTTACTGACTCTAACACGTCAGATACATCCCTGCCTCACGGCCTTTACACTGTCTACTCCCTCTTGCCTTCTCCTCAGCCATCCTCATGGCTCCCTTTCTCACCTCCTTTAGGCCTTAGCTCAAACGCCACTTTCCCAGAGAGGCCTTTCCTAACCTTTCTTTCTAAAACGGCGATTCTCCCTCCTTCCCCTGACACTGATTTATTTTGCTCCAATGACATTATAAGCACTTGCTCTTGTTTCATTGTCTGCCTGACCCACAAGAATGTTGCTGAGAGTGATGGCTCAGGGTTTGGCTTCAGGAGCCTGACTATGTCATTTAAATCCTTGTTCTACCACCTACTTGCTGTGAGACCTCAGGCAAGTTGCTTAACCACCCTGGGCCTTTCTTGGCATCTGTAAATCCATCATGGGAATAGCAAAAACCTATTTTATAAGGAATTTTGAATGATTTAATGCTTATGGTAAATGCCAATAGATGTCAGCTGCCACCACTGTGTACCAGTGTCTAGAATAGATGCCGGCACACAGTGGGTGGTCGATGAATTAATGATACTTAGGCATCACACTCTTTCCTGCATACCCATCCATCAGTCTGCTCTCCAGCAGCTGGGATGGGAGACCAGGTGTAGCGGGGCCTCACCTGGCAACAGAGCGCTGAGGTTCCCAGGGGGAAGCCGGACCCAGTTGAGGTTCTCCAGGGGTGTCCCATCTTGAGTCCAGTCCACCACATGCTCCTGTGGCTCCCCGGACCCCTGCTGCCAAGTCACCAGCAGGTCTGTGCTCCCAGCAATGCTGCTGACCACCACACCACGGGGGGCAGAGTCTGACCCTAAAGGGCAGGGGGAAGAAGTCTCAGCTGCCCATTCAGGAGGCCCCCTCCTGGCACTTCCAGGGCACTGAGTGGAGGACATTCACAGCCTCTTACCCAAGCAGACCAGAGAAAGGTTGGTGAGATGCTCCCAGCTTGTGGCATTGACCACGGACACTGCAACCCACTCTGCTTGGGTTGGGATGGAGGAGCTACAGCAGGGCGTCTCCTGGAGGATCAGGTCCTGACCTTTAGCCTGGAACCAGACTCTATAGCTCACCGGCACACAGTGCCCGGGGGCCTGTGGGATACGGGAAAGAAGGGGTTAATATTTCCCATTTAGCAGACACCTACTGGGTGTCTCAGTGCAGGTCACCTGACACACACTTAGTGAAAGATTTCTGTTTGCTCCACTTTACAGATGAGGAACCGGAGTCTCAGAGGGGCTTAACAGTAGAGGTGGGATTCGAATACAGTTCCAGCCCGGCTGGCAAGGCTCAGTGGTTGAGCACTGACCTATGAACCAGGAGGTCATGGTTAGATTTCCGGTCAGGGCACATGCCCAATTGCAGACTCCACCCCCAGTAGGGTGCATGCACGAGGCAGCTAATCAATGATTCTCTCTCATCATTGATGTTTCTATCTCTCTAGCCCTTTCCCTTCCTCTCTCTCTAAAAAAGTAAATAAAAACATATTTGGGGGCCCTAACCGGTTTGGCTCAGTGGATAGAGCGTCGGCCTGCGGACTGAAGGGTCCCAGGTTCGATTCCGGTCAAGGGCATGTACCTTGGTTGCGGGCACATACCAGTAGAGAGTGTGCAGCAGGTGTTTCTCTCTCATCTCATCGATGTTTCTAACTCTCTATCCCTCTCCCTTCTTCTCTGTAAAAAGTCAATAAAATATACTTAAAAAAAAAAACATATTTGGAGGAAAAAGAAGAGTAAATGCTCAATAAATTTTTGTTGTTGTTGTTAATCCTCTCCCAAGGATATTTTTCCATTGATTTTTTTCATAGACAGTAGAAGGGAGCGGAGAGGGAAGGAGAAAGAAATATCTATGTGAGAGAGACACATCCATTGGTTGCTTCTGGCACATGCTGACACTCTAACCACTGAGCACCGCTGGCCAGAATTCAATACATATTTTTTAAAAAGAAGATAGGACCTTGTTGTTTTGTGCTTTGCTATATTTACTGTGAGTCAGGGCCTAGCAATACCTGGAAAACAGTAGGCACTGAGCAGATTTGGATCAATGAGGACTGTTGTACCCATGTGTGTTACCTCATAATGTCCTTTTGACATTAGCATCCGAGCCCTTAGCACACTGCTATATTTTGTGGAGCTAAGCCTAGTCTTGCTTCCAAACCTTTGTTCTGTCTCCCTGTCTAGAACACATGCTCCCATTTTCAAGTCTCAGCTCAGAGGTCCCAGGTGATGGAGGCATGTTCTGGGCCCAACCTGTGCCAGGACGTCTCTGATCATCACCTTCCTTTAAGCCTTGAAGCAAACTCATGAGGGCAGGAACCTCTGTCTTGTTTACATCATTGTTATTTGGGGGTTTCCTGACACATGCTGAGAAATACAACGGGTCCCCACAACTCACCTTCCACAGAAGCAGGGATTTCTGTCCATCTTGTGTCCCACAGAGGTTGCCCGATATCCAGACATCTTTTGGATGAGGAAGGGGCACAAATGAAAGGGACATGAATAGACAGACTTCCAGGAGGGGGGACAAAGGTGCTGGGGGGTAAGCCAGGAGACTCTCACCAGAGGGCAGTGTCTGGAAGGGCAGAATAGGGCTCCACTCGCCCCACAGGTCCTCTTCTGTCTCCATTCGGCAGCGGCCAGACACCTCGTAGCCAGTGGCTAGTTCTAGGTCCTGGATCTCAATGGGGGTCAGAGGTATGGATTTCAGTTCTGGTTCCAACTGGGGAGAGAAGGACAGAGCAATGAGGCTGAGGGCTGAGTAGACAGTAATTGATCTTATATATTATCAGGGTGGCCAACGATCCTGCTTTGCCTGGGACCGAGTGGGTTCCCAAGACGTTGGACTTTTGTTTGAAACTTCGGTCCTTCCCGGGCTGGTGTGGCTCCGTTGGCTGGGCACTGTCCTGTGTACGGAAAGGTTGCAGGCTTGATTCTGGTCAGGGCACAGGCCCTGGTTGCAGGGGCTCGATCCTTGGTAGGGGCCATGCAGGAGGTAACTAACTGATAGATGTTATACTCTCACATCGATCTCTTTCTCCTTCTCCCTTCATCTCTCTCTCCAAATCAGTAAACTATTCTTTAAAAAAAATTGGGCCCCATGTGCCAGGTATAGCAATAGGTGGTAAATTCTATTATTACCCCCATCTTACAGGTTAGGAAAAGTGAGGTTCGGAGAGAGGGAGCGACTTGTCCGAGGTCACAGAGCTGGCACGTGCTGGAGCTGAGCCTCGTACCCAGGCAGTCAGATTCCAAAGTCTGCATTGCCCTGAATTGTATGAATAATCAAAGTGACAGCTCTGCTCTACACTGTGTTTTGCATCAAAAGCTGAGGCTGAGACAGTTGTTTACCCCTAATATCCATTCTCCCTCGCTTCCTTTGGAAATACAGCCTCCTAGTAGTAGTTGGGAGCATGGCTATGAAGAATAAAGACTACATTTCCCAGCCTCCTTTTCAGTGAAGTGAGACCACATGACTATGTTCTGGCCAATGAGATATGAACAGAAATGACATGCATCTTCTGGGGTGTGCTCTTATAGTGCATGGATGGGTCCCCCAACTCCTTCTGGACTCCATGGTCCTGGGGTTGTTTTCCACTTTCTTCCCGTGTGGGTTTGGGAAAATTGCTTAAGTTCTCTGAGGTTCAGCTTCCCCAACTATAAAATAAAGATCTTAAAAGTATCTGCTATGTAGGAAGGTTGGAAGTTCTTATCAATATAATCTATGCTGGCCCAGCCGGCGTGGCAGTGTGGCTCTGTGGTTGAATGTCAACCTATGAACCAGGAGGTCACAGTTCAATAAAAATATTTTTAAAATTAAAAAAAAAATAACCCATGCTACTTGCTTAGCCTTGGACCTGATGCTCAGCATGTCGGCTGCTTTTATTAATTTTTTCAAAAAATATATATATATTTTCTTATTTCAGAGAGGAAGGGAGAGGGAGAGAGAGATAGAAACATCAATGATGAGAGAGAATCATTGATCAGCTGCCTCCTGCACACCCGCTACTGGGGATTGAGCCCACAACCTGGGCATGTGTCCTGACTGGGAATTGAACTGAACCTCCTGGTTCATAGGTCAACGCTCAACTCCTGAGCCATGTTCAACCACTGAGCCATGCCAGCTGGGCTATTAATTCTTTTTGAGTGATTACTGAGAACCAGGCACTGCTCTTCATCTGTAAAATGATGCTAAGTGCCCTTGTTCTTATTTTAAGGTTAACATAGGCTACTTGAGTACTTTTATTCATTCATAAAGATGCTACAAGAAGTTTATTTTTTCTCAGAAATTCCAAGTGGAATTTGGATTGAGACTGCATGGAATTTATAGATCGGGGGGGGGGGTGTAATTTTTTTAGTTGAAGAAAATACATGTACAGGTCTTTTGTGGGATGCAGACAGACTCAGGAGCAGGTGAGAAATGTGCTCTCGGCTTGGTCTCTGATTTGGGGCTAACGCCCTGAATAGGGTTGGGGGAAAGCACTTAGACACTCACCAGGGTCCAGGCCGTCTGCTGGCATCTTCGGTAGTGAAACTGGCAGACCAGTACCTTATGGGGTGGCCATGCAGGTGGGGACCATTGGACAGTGGCCTCCAGGGGATCATCCTCTGAAAAGTCCACGTCAGGGCCCAGTTGCGGGGCTTCTGGCTTTACTGAGGAGGGGAAGACAGGGTGCACTCAGTTGGGCTTCAGGACTACCCACCCCTTAGACAGCAACCCGCCCTCCTGCCTGTTACTTTGAGTCTCCAGGTTCACGAAGACTGGGGGCCAGAGAGGCTGGCCCGCCATGGCTGCCCAGACAAGGAGTTCATCAGATGTGGTGAACTGTTCCCGGGGGATGGTCACCCAGCTCTGCCCAGTAGGCACTGCCACAGTCCAGGTTCTGTTGGAATGACTGTGAGAAGAGATGGGGAGTAGGGGGAGGTGTACATAGGGCTGGGCCCAAGCCATACCAACAACTGCTCTGTTTGGGTTCAAATCCCAGCTCTCCTATTTTGGAGTTGTGTGACCTTGACAAGCAACTTAACTTCTCCCTGCCTCAATTTCCTTATCTACAAAATGAGGGCACCTGCTGAAAGGGCTGACAGAGGAGAACCTCTGTGATAATAAGTGGAATTCGTTTAGAACACCATTTGGGTGCATAATACATGTTATGTGAACATCGGTTATTGTATTTACTGAGCACCTACTCTACACACACACACACACACACACACACACACACACACACATTCACGCTAGAGGCCTGGTGCACAAAATTCATGCACTCGGGGGCGGGGGTTCTCAACCTGGCCTGCGCCCTCTCACAGTCTGAGAACCCTCAGGGGATGTCCCTCAGTCAGACATCCTTAGCACTGCCACAGAAGCGGGAGAGGCTCCCATCACCGCCTCTGTGCTCACCAGCCACAAGCCTGGCTTCTGGCACACTGACCACCAGGGGGCAGCTCCTGTGTTGAGCATCTGCCCCCTGGTGGTCAGTGTGCATCATAGCAACTGGTCGTTCTCCCATTTGGTTGGTTTGCATATTAGCCTTTTATTATATAGGATATGCACACTTATGTCTATGCAACTATTCAGTGAGCAAATATATATTGTGCCAGGCCCTGTTGTAGAAATAGGATAGGACTATGATCAAAGCAGGCAAGAGCCTGCTCTTGGAGCTGGTTTTCCAGTGGGGTTGGCAGATGAGAAACGAATATATAATTGATGGAGGTATGAGCGATATAAAGAATAATCCAGCAGAGTGAAGAGGATGCAGTATGGTGACGGGGTGAGGACTGACTGCTATTTTGGGGAGGGTAGTCAGAAAATATCTCTCAGACGAGGAGACATTTGAATAAATGCCTGAAGGATGGGGTGGAGCTATGCAGTACCTGGGGAAGAATATTTTAGGAAGAGAGAATGGCCAGTGCAAAGGCCCTGGGGTCAACTGCATGGTGTGTTTGAGGGAGAGTAAAGAGGAGGCCCATGTGGCTGGAGTGGAGTGAGTGGGAGGGCGGGGTGGTGAGGACAGGAAGGTGACAAGGTGATTGTGCAGGCCCTGGTGGGCCACAAGGAGGGCTGGCTTTTATCCTGAGTGAGGTAGGAGCTCTGAAAGGCTGTGAGCAGAGGAGGAAGATGCCCTGACTCTGATGTTCACAGGTGTCCTCTGGAGGCTATGGCAGAGAAGAGACTGCAGGGTTGAGGGTGGAAACCACAGCTCAGGGAGAAGGTGACTGCACCTCTAAGCCAGCAATGATGGGAGCTGAGGCTGGTTGGGTGCTGAGGGAGTGGGGGAAGCCAGATTCTGAATAACACTGAAGGTGGGGTGGGCAAGGCTTGCTCATAGATCAGATGTGGGTGAGAAAGAGGAACTAAGGAAGTTCCCAAGCATTGGATTTCAAAGGCCCAAAACAAGTCCGTCATGTAAACAACAAAAACACAAGTGTTGGGGAAGATGTGGAGAAACTGGAGTCTTCCTACATTACTGGTGGGAACATCAACGGTTGCAGCTGCCCTGGCCAGTGTTTTCAGTGGTTAGAGCAGTGATGGCGAACCTTTTGAGCTTGGCGTGTCAGCATCTTGAAAAACCCTAACTTAACTCCGGTGCCGTGTCACATATAGAAATTTTTTGATATTTGCAACCATAGTAAAACAAAGACTTATATTTTTGATATTTATTTTATATATTTAAATGCCATTTAACAAAGAAAAATCAACCAAAAAAATGAGTTCTCGTGTCACCTCTGACACTCATGTCATAGGTTCGCCATCACTGGGTTAGAGCATTGGCCCAAGCACTAAAGCAGTGCTTCTCAACCTTGGCTGCACATTAGAATCACCTGGGAATCTTTTTTTAAAAATCCTGATTTCTGGGCCTCATCCTCCGGAAATTCTGTTTCTTTGTTACTAATGTTGTGGCCCCAACCCCATAACAAAGAAACAGGATTTCAGGAGGATGAGGCCCAGAAATCAGGATTTTAAAAAAGATTCCCAGGTGATTCTAATGTGCAGCCAAAGTTGAGAACCACTGCACTAAAGGGTCTCGGGTTTGATTCTCAGTTAAGGGCATGTGCCTGGGTTGCAGGTTTAATCCCTGGTCTCGGATGGGGTGTGTGAGGGAGGCAACCAATCGATATGTCTCTCTCACATCGATGTTTCTCTCTCTCCCCCTCCCTCCCTCCCTTCCCGTCTCTCTAAAAAACAATGGAAAAAATATCCGCAGGTGAGGAGTAACAAGAACAAAAAAGTTAGAGAATTGCCATATGGTTCAACAATTCCACTCCTATCCATATACCCAGAGAATGGAGAACAGGGACTCCATAACTGCACACACATGTCCATAGTAGCACTAGTCACAATCACCAAAAGGTGGAAGCACCCCAAATGTCCATCAACACAGGGATGGATGACTAAAATGTGGCCCATCCATACAAGAGAATATGACTCAGCCATAAAGAGGAAGGAAGCTCTGATATTGCTACAAGGTGATGAACCCTGAAAAGACTATGCTCAGAGAAAGAAGCCAGACACCGAAGACACATTGTGGATGAGCCCATTGATATGAAATGTCCAGAACCTGCAAACCCACAGAGATAGAAAGCAGACTGGTGGCTGCCAGGGCCTGGAGGGGGATGGGGAGGGACTGCTAATGGGAATGGAACTTCCTTTGGGGGTGACGGAAATGTGTGGGAACTACATAGAGATGGTGGTAGCACAACATCGTGAACACACCAAAGCCACGGAATTGTTCACTTTAAAATGGTAAATTTTATGTTCTTTGAATTTCACCTCATTACAAAAAGGGAAGAACTTTCTCTGACTCCCCCAACCTCTACCAATGAAAACTAGGCCCCACTTCTGGAGACAGGTGGTGGTGATGTTTACACAGCAAGGTGAATGTACTTAATGCCACTGACCTGTACACTTAAATATGGTTGAGAAAAAAAGGATAACTTTTCTATGTGTATTTTACCACCATTATAAAAACAAAGCCTTGGCCGTGTGAGTCTCAGCTGGCTCATCCCATGCACAAAAGGTTGCTGGTTGGATTCCTGGTGAGGGCACATACCGTTTCAGGCTTGATCCCCAGTTGGGGGCGGGGGTGCAGGAGGCAGCCTATCGGTGTTCTGCTCTCACATTGATTTTTTTTATCTCTCTCTCTTCCTCTTCCTCTCCCTCTAATAATCAATTTTAAAAATCTTTAAAAAACGAAAAAAGAAAAAGCAGCTCCTTTCCCTCTCTGCGCACTTAGCCAAACCTGAAATGACTGTGAGTTTCCAGGAGCGAGTCATCATGAAGGCAGGTGAGGCCCCTGGGCCCGGAGGACCAGGCTGGCTGTTGGTCTCTCTCACTGCTGCACCCCAGCACCCGGCCCAATGGTCTCTGCATCAGCTCAGAGGCCTTAAGTGGCCACCCAGCACCTAAAACAGCTTATCATCACTCAGCACCTTCTCTGCCAGGCGCCTCCCTCATGGGGCCCTCAGAGCCAGCCCTGGGAGGCAGGTGTCATTCAAGATGGCCATTTGATAGAGGAGCAAAGGGGTCTCAGAGAGGGAAAGGGACCGGTTGGGGTCCTGCAGCCAGGAAAGGAGGGGACCTGGATTTATTGAGAGCTGGGGAGGACTGGGGGCACGACTCCTGGGTCCTCTCACCTGGAGAATGCGGGGACCTGAGCGGCCACCCCTCCAAAGTCTCAGTGTCCCCAAGCCACCCCACTGTACTCACTACTTCTGGCTCTGCAGGTGCAGCGTGGAGGGTGCTTCCAGGTCCCCAAGAGGCTCCCAGGAGCAGTTCAAGTCGCCTAAGGGCCCAACACCATAGCACCGCAGGGGCCCCGGGCTGCCTGGAAGAGGGCGAGGGTCCAGGGAGGGGAGGGGTCAATCCCCTGCCTCCTCACTGCCCAGAACCCGCCCGCCACCCAAGTTCTGATCATCCTGGAGGATTACGGGGTCCCTTCCGCAAGTGAGGAGCAGGAAGGGGGCGCTGGGCACCTCCACCCAGGCTTTGGGCATAACTCCTCCCCCCTCTACCACATCCCGTTACCACCCCCAAGAGCTCCCACCCCAACCCCCACCCCCACCCCGGGGCTGACTTCCACCCCCTGCCTCGCGCTCCCCACTCCTCTCTGCGCCCTGTCCCTGCCCAGGGAGGAGCAGAGTGGGGTCCGGACCTCTGTCATTCATCCACGAACTTGGCGTTCGCCCTGGAGAATTCGCGCTTTAAGGCTGAGCGCGCGGTAGAGCGCCCCGCGCGAGCTCGGCCCAGAACTCACCCTGGACACTTGTCCGCGGGGACAGCAGCAACAGCAGAGGCAGCAGCCGGCAGGGCGCGCCCCAGGCCCCCCTCATGGCGGCCCCTGCGCCTCTGGGTCCCCCAGGGCCCTACGGGGCCCAGGCCGCGTTGCTCTCCGAGTCCAGCGCCCCAGCGGCGACGGAAGCGGAGCCACCCCTCCCAGCCGCCTCCGCACCTTGCGCTGGGTCCCCGCCCCTTCCCCAAAGCGGGAAGTCCCCGGGGGAGGGGGAGTGGGGAGGCGACTGGGGCGTCGGGTGGAGAGGGCTGAGGGCTCGGCCTAACTCCCCTGAAACTGAGCGCCCCCCGCCCCCCGGACCCCCCATGCCCCGCCCCGCGCACCACACACACAAACACACACACACACACACACACACACACACACACACACACTGCAGAGTCTTTTGCAACTTTTATTATTGCGGTTGGAGAAGGTTCTGATCTGTCCCCTGTGAATGTATGAGCGGCCAGAGACAGGTATTCGCATTGGCCATGGCACCCACAGCTGCCCAGTCCCCTGGTCTAGCAGAATATCTTGAGTTCCGTCTTGGTGCAACCGTCTTCGCAGCACTTCTTGAGGATGCTACCCCTGTCTATGTCGTCTCCCTCTTGTCCTTCTCCCTCTTCTCCTTCTCGGGTGACCCGCAGAGAACCATAGGAATCCTGGGCGGGCTTGGTCAGGACCCGCCAGTCACTGGAGCCTGCTGCCTCTCCCAGCTGGCTGTGTGCATAGGGCTCAGTGTGTGGGAAGGCATCCCCTGCAAAAGATGAGAAGAGTTCATGCTTGGGGCTCAGCTTCTGTCACACTCAGAGTCCTGGCTCCTGCTTGGTCCAGCTGCTGTTCTGTTCTTGAGACATTGTCTCCTGGTTAAAGGTTTTGATTCCACTCAGGTTTAGGTTTCAGCTTTGATGGGTCTAATATTCAACCTCACTGAGCTTGACCTTCCTGTCATTTATTTTCCCTTACTCTTTATTTATGGAGGACCTGGGGTTTAAGAACATGGGTTTTGCCGAACCCGGTTTGGCTCAGTGGATAGAGCGTCGGCCTGCAGACTCAAGGGTCCCAGTTTGGTTCCGGTCAGGGGCGTGTGCCTGGTTGCGGGCACATCCCCAGTGGGAGATGTGCAGGGGGCGGCTGATCAATGTTTCTCTCTCATTGATGTTTCTAACTTTCTATCTCTCTCCCTTCCTCTCTGTAAAAAAAAAATCAATAAAATATATTTAAAAAAAAAAAAAAAGAACATGGGTTTGGGAGTCAGACTGATTAAGCTTCAAACCAGTGTCTCAAAGTTATAATCCTGAGCAAGTGAATTTACTTCTTTGATTCTTAGTGTCCTTTTCTCCCAAGTGAGGAACATGATAACTCCTAGGAATTTAGGGTTTCATGGAGAGTGTATATATACCCATTAAAAAACACACAACACTTAGAACTGTGTCTGGCACATGATAAGCACTCAAAATAGTCCTGAGCATTCATGGAGGACTGACTGTGTGCCAGGCATTGTTTTAAGGCAGTGGTTCTCCCTTCAATACAGTTCCTCATGTTGTGACCCAACCATAAAATTATTTTCTTTTTTTAAAAAATATATATTTCTTTATTGATTTCAGAGAGGAAGGGAGAGGGAGAGAGAGACAGAAACATCAGTGATGAGAGAGAACCATTGATTGGCTGCCTCCTGCACTCCCTGCACTGGGGATCAAGCCCACAACCCAGGCATGTGCCCTTGGCCAGAATCGAACCCGGGACCCTCCAATCTGCAGGCTGACGCTCTATCCACTGAGCCAAGCCGGCCAGGGCTTTATTTTTATTTTTTTTTTTTTACACTAAACAACCTACAGGGCTGTTTTCTCTAAAAATGACTTTGAGTCTGCTCTGTTCAGTACCTCCCTGGGACACAAAAGGTATTCAACAGCACTTACTTGTTTACTTTTAAAAATCTCCCTCAGTGATATTAAGTATATTTTTGCTTTCCTGCCATATATATATATATATATATATATATATATATAATTGATTTTAGAGAGGAAAGGATAGAAACATAAATGATGAGAATCATTGATCGACAGTCTCCTGAATGCCCCCCACTGGGTATCGAGTCCCCAACCTGGGTGTGTGTCCAGACCTCTTGGTGATAGGTTAACGCTGAGGCAACTTTCCTGCTTTTTAAAATTATTACTTTGATTTGAAATATTTTGGTGGTAGAATGAGGGACTAAGAAAGATCCTATCAATCACATGGCTAGGTCCAATTTTTCTACAATATTACACGAAAGAGGTGGACTTCAGACTTCTAAATGAGTCTCCGCGAAAAAGTCCCCATTTTACCAAGCTTAAGCCATCTTGGGCTCTGAAAAGCCGTAAAACCTCTCAACTGCACATGCGTGTTCCCATAAAATTATTTTCATTGCTACTTCATAAGTGTAATTTTGCTACGGTATGAATCGTAATGTAAATATCTGATATGCAGGATGTATTTTGAACAACCCCTGTGAAATGGTCTTTTCACCCCCAAAGGGGTCGTGCGACCCACTGGTTGAGAGCCACTGTTTTAAGGGCTTTCATGGATAAACTGCTTTATTCCTGTCAATGACAACGCCATGAGGTGGGTACTGTTATTATGCCCTCATTTCCCAGGGAACACCACTGAGGCCAATTTGGTGGAGTAACTGCACAAGAACACACAGCTACCGAACTGTAGAGCGGCTGTTTGAGCCGAGAGGGCATGCCTTCTAGGTCCACACTTACATCATCATCATCATCATCATGACCAACATCTATTTTTCTGCCAGGTCCCTGCCCTTCAGGAACCTGGACCCCTACCCCCGACTGAGCCCAAACTGGGCCTCCTGCCTTCCTTGGACTGTGTCCTTACCTGTTATGACTCAATTTTGCCACCGAGCAAACTTGTGAGATGCAGGGTCTGCCTTCCATTTGCAGATAAAAAGGATCAGAGAGGAAAAGCAACCTGCTGGGAGCGTCACTCACTAGGTGGCAAAATCTAGCCTTGGACACCCCACACCCCTCACACCCCCTTCTCCAAGGGGTTGGAAAGTACTTCAGTGTCGGCTTCCGAATGGTGTCCCCCGGGAGTCCTGTAAGCAGCGGCCTTGCTCAGCGCAAGGCTGGGCACATAGCAGGTGCCCCAGAAATAGCATTCTGTCCTTGGACCCTGAGCCAGGGGAGATGGCTCCACCCTCCAGTTTTGGCCAAGTGGTTCAACTTTGAGGATGCAAGTTGTGAGCAGGGACTTCCCTGCCCTGGCCCCTGGTCTCATCTTTGTCCCTGTCTCTAGGCCCATCCCATGTCCCGTATCCCCCTTTCCTCCCTTCCACTACCTCGCGCCTCACCCATAGCTTCCTGGGCCAGGTTGTCCGACCACTTCTCGTAGGCTTTTTCGCAGTTTTGGAATATTGCCCGGGCCAAGTCCAGGCCGCAAAGCTTCACTTCTTCGGATTCTTCCTGGGCTTCGGCTTCCAGCCACAGCCCCCCGACCAGCACCCACAAGGCCAGCAACAGCAGCAGTGGGTGCTTGGCCATGCTGGACGGGGAGACCTGGGACGCCAGAGTGGGCACAGCAAGGCAGGTTCCCAGTGGTCAGTGCCTCTGCTGCTTCCTGGCCCCCATTTATACACCCAGCCCCGCCCACCCCACCTACACACACACACACACACACACACATCTGTTGTGGAGGAACAAGTGACCTCCTTTATCTCTTCCAGCTGAGGCGAGGCGACCATGGCCAGCACACCCCGACCTTTCCTGTTTCCCGGACTAAGTAAGCGATAACCTTTCTCCGGGAATGGGGTGACACAGTTTGGCTCATTGTCATCTTCAACAGAGAGAAGCAAGAAGGCCGCCCTCCAGTCAGCAGAGACCAGGAACCTAGACCTTCACTAGACCAGGAGACAGGGGGCATCGGAGAGGGTTAACTTGAAACACAGGCAGATAGGGCCGGGGTCCCATGGAAAACAAAGGCAGGTGGAACATAGGAAAGGGCAGACACGGACGTTTGAGCTGGCCTCATCACAGAACCCAACCAAGCAGAAATAATAAAATGTTTCTAAACTCAAAGCGGGAGGCATGGGAAAACAAGGGGGGGCCTGCAGCAACAAGACATAGGAACACATAGAAACAGGGACGTTCAGGTCCCTTGCTGGGCAAGAACCACTGAGGGAATTAATCAGGGGACAACACAGGTAGATATCGAAGCAGGTTTGGAGCTCGTTGTTCTGGGTCATGAGACAAGACCCTGGGAAAAACCCTCGGTTTCACGGTTCCAGTTATCAGCTTTGGGGGCTCGTCCAGGATCCAAGCTCTCTACATCACCGGTTAGCCTACAGACCCTATCGCTTCTTTTGATCTTTGCTTGGTAATTTTGGAGGCATTGCCGGGTGCCCACCAGCCACTTAATCACGCAGCCCTCTCTAGAGGGCATTTTTCTCTTTCACTTTCTAAATGTGCTTTCCAGCCTTTGGGCCTTTTAAAAGTGGGCATGGGTCAGAACTGGTTGTCGGGCTGAGTTAGAAAGCTATAGGCTTCCTTCCAGTTGCAGGACGAAGTCTGACCAATGACTAAATGAGGGCAAGGGTTCCTACCCAGGCTCCGAAGATCAAAGAGGCATATTGCTCCCTCTGGTTCGAGAATTTCCAATGTCCTTATGTGAGTAAGGACCTCGCAGAGGTGTCTGGGGTTGAACCCTAAGACGTGCAGGGGCCTCACAGAAACTCCAGAATACAACTGTAATGAAACTCTGACCCGTCCAGGGAGGACACATAGGAGCTGGTCACAGTGCTCCGGGTCCTCACGGCGGTTTTAGTCAGCCGGGGGGAGAAACGGAGGCACATAAAAGGAGGGGCATGACCAGAGGTTTAACTGCCCCTGGGAGTTCCCTCCACAAACAGCACTCTCAGGCCCACTACGTACAGCCCAACCCTGGCCTGTTCTCTTGTGAGGATTTCTATTGCTGGAGATCCGCTCCAACTTTCCTGCCTTCTCCCTCCTCCCGCCCGAGATTGGGGGTAGAGGGACGCTAAGTTCTTCGGATCCTGGCCCAGGCTGGCTGATCTGCCGTTCTTGGTGACCCCTACCTCGGATGGACCCAGCCATGCGTGAGCAGAGGATCCCCTCCTCCCCTCAATGCCTCCTTGCACCCGGCACCCACACACCTGATTTCTTCCAGCTCCTTGCAGTGGCCTTGTGGGGGTCAGAGGGTCTTCAAGAGAATGTTAGGGGAGCCAAGGAGGGAATGCCCTTGCCTGCGGGGCACAGCTCACGTATCCTGGTGTTCACACCACATCATGTGCTGGTGAGCATTTGAAGCTGGATGGGGAGGTAGGTCAGGGCATTTTCCATACGTTAGGGCAGTAGAGCACCAGACAGAATAGAGGAGGACTGATTAGTTCAGATTTTTCAACAGTGCTCGAGGCCCTTCCGCAGGTGATAGCGTGCTCCCCTGTAGTTCCTAGGACCTTTGATCAAAGAGGCAAATTGCTCCCTCTGGTTTGAGAATCTCCAATGTCCTTATGTGAGCAAATACCTGGTCAAAAACTCTGGTCTGGCCATCTTCAAAAGCACACGTTTCTGGGAAAAACTTAGCCACGTGTGCAGATCAAATGAACTCATTGCAGCTTTGGTTGCTAGATCGCCTGCTTTTACCTTTGTTGCAAAGAGTCTGTAAAGTGGATTCGGAGCTGCTTTTGTGTCTTTTGCTTTGTTAAGAATAAAATATGTTCATAAGGGTCAATCTAAGGAAAGCTGGTTGTATGCTTTCCTTGGTTATTGAGGATTGAGGCTTCTAAGACTTATTAATTGGAAATTATATGATTTTGGTAATAAAAGGCATGCTGCATAGAGATGCATTTTGAAAGCTAGTTATTTCTAAAAATTGTAAAGACATTTATAAAAATTATAAAAGGTTTATACGGAAAAATGTTAAAAGGGAATTAAAACAAAGCCGAACCCTGTGGGCAGTTTGCAGCCAGCTTGTAACTAACAAACCATTATCCTCCCCAGCCAAAGACACAAAGCAAATAGTTAAAAAAAGAAAAAGAAAAAACCTCCCTACAGAAAGGGGTGGGGAGGGAGAGGAAAGGTTAAAAAAAGGGGGGGGGGCATTTTACTCCCTAGGCAGTTTCAAGGCTTGGCAAGATAAAGTTGTCAGATGCTTCTCATGATTTCTGAAAAGACTACAACAATATAACAGAGAATCTTAAGTACTGATCTGTACCAGAATATTCAACAGAGCAGTTTTAAGACCTACAGACAGGAGGGTGTGTGATGCCTTGGACCCCACCCAGCCTGCTCTTTCGATTGGCTGGGGGCCCGCCTATGCTTCCTGAGCCAGATGTATAGGTTACATAAAAACACCAATGATGACAGATTGGCTGCCTCCTGCACGCCCGCTCCTGTGGATTGAGCCTGCAACCCAGGAATGTGCCCTTGACCGGAATTGAACCTAGGACCCTTCAGTCCGTCCCCAGGCTGACACTCTACCCACTGAGCCAAACCAGCCAGGGCCAATTACTGTTCTTAGTGTATTCATGCAAACACTCAGGCCAAGTTAAAACTAGACTTAATGCAATAAATGAATTGGTCTTTAATAAGAGTAAGGGTGATTCTAGGGAGAAAAACTATATTTCAACAGATTCTATAATACACACTTGTGAGTTGATTCCAATTAATTGTTTTGAACCTATGAATTGAACTGAATCCTAACTTTGTCTAGTTTTCTTGGATGTTTATCTACAACTCTCCAGACTATTACTTACTTTTCTCCCATCCTTGGCTTGGAATCATTGAACACTTTTCCTTTCATTGGATCTCTTGTCACAATTCTTATTGTTCAGTTTGTCTCCACCAGGTTGCAAGCCCTACTCACATACAGGGAATACCACCTCTAAAGACCATCGCCACCTCCTTCCGTGCCCAGCCTCATTGTCCCTCTGACAGAGAACAAGGATTTCGTGGCTCTGAAGAAAAACGTCACCCCCTTGGCAAGAAATATTCAAAGTGATGAATACCAAGAACCTACAACCAAGATTACTTTATCCAGCAAAGCTATCACTCAGAATTGAAGGTCAGATAAAGAGCTTCACAGATAAGGAAAAGCTAAAGGAGTTCATGACCACCAAACCAGTATTATATGAAATGCTGAAAGGTATCCTTTAAGAAGAGGAAGAAGAAGAAAAAGGTAAAGATACAAATTATGAACAACAAATATGCATCTATCAACAAGTGAATCTAAGAATCAAGGGAATAAATAATCTGATGAACAGAATGAACTGTTGACTGTAATAGAATCAGAGACATAGAAAGGGAATGGACTGACTATTCTTGGGGGGGAAAGGGGTGTGGGAGATGCGGGAAGAGACTGGACAAAAATCATGCACCTATGAATGAGGACAGTGGGTGGGGAGTGAGGGCGGAGGATGGGGTGGGAACTGGAATGAGGGGAGTTATGGGGGGGAAAAAAAGAGGAACAAATGTAATAATCTGAACAATAAAGATTTAATAAAAATAAATAAAAAAAAGAAAAGAAAAACGTCACCCCCTTTAATGTGGGATTTGTTTAGTCCCCTTCCAGTCTGTTAAAAAGAAAATTGGGTCTTTTGTATATAATCTTTTGGTCAAATAAGTTTGACAACCTTCCCAGGGTGTGAATTTTAGGAATTAGACTTGTGGGAATCAGAGGAAGCCTTAGTCCTTACCAGATTTACGGGAGAGCCCAGAAGGAAGTGCCCTGCTCCGGAGGCACGGCATGCTTCTGATCCCTACACCGCTCCATATGCAGGAGGGCACGTAGACCCTGGAGCTGAGGGCTTTTTACTTTGTGCAAAAAAACAAGCAGAGCCGCGGACTGGAAGAGGAGGGCCAAAAGAAAGAGACCAAAACAAGCCTCCAGCACGACGTGCAGTGCCCTCCGTGTTCCCAGGTAGGTCATGTGCCAGACCCCTGCGTTATCAAGGAGATCACCTCACCAATGGACATAAAATCCCAGTCTGAACTAAAGTAGGGTTCCACCCTTCCCATATGAGTCCCCCATTACTGACAGACTGGGGAGACCAGGATAAAGAAGATAGACCTTACGATAGCGAGGGCACACATAGGAATAAGACTGGAGCTGATTGTACTGTTCCTGGAGCTCAGGGTGGTGGCCCCCCAGAGTTCTGGGTACTGGCCAAACTCTCCCAGCCCTCGGCCTACAGTCACTTCCTTTTAAACTCCCCTAGGAAACTTGATGGGTACTTCAAAAACATTAGAACCATCTCCCACACTTGCAATCAGGGACTCAGGTTAGTACAGGCTTCCCCAAATCTGGAGCAGGATGGGTTCCTGGTAGGCCAGGCTGTTAAAGTGCGCACAGACCAGGAGGTCAGTTCTGTTAGGGGACGCACACTACCAGGTTTTCTCACCCTAGATCTCGCCTTTAAGTACAACTAAGTCTGGCAGGTCCTCTTTTGTGGTCACACACAAAGAGGCACTCATAAGCGTTCAGGGCATGGGCCCCCTAGATCTCGCTGGTAAGTGCGATGATGTCTAGCAGATCCTCTTTTGTGACTGCACACAAAGAGGCACTCACCTCACACCCCTTACCTAGGAGGAGGATGCCCCAAACAGAGAAGGGAAGATCACAGAGGATGTTGGCTATCCTTTTGTGTGTTTTCTTGCAGATGAGAAGGGCTTCAGCCACATCTTGTGCAGATAGCCCTTCGGGCTATATTCTTAAACACTGGGATGCATTTGATCCTCAGACCCTTAGGAAAAAATGCCTAATTTTCTTTTGTACCCAGGCCTGGCCTCAATATCAACAGGCAGATAGGGAGTCATGGCCCCCAGAGGAAAGTATTAACGACAATACCATCTTGCAATTAAATCTTTTCTATATGGCCGAAACCAGTTTGGCTCAGTGGATAGAGCGTAGGCCTGCGGACTGAAAGGTCCCAGGTTCGATTCCGGTCAAGGGCATGTACCTGGGTTGCGGGCACATCCCCAGTGGGAGATGTGCAGGAGGCAGCTCATCGATGTTTCTCTCTCATCGATGTTTCTAACTCTCTATCTCTCTCCCTTCCTCTCTGTAAAAAATCAATAAAATATATTAAAAAAAAATCTTTTCTATATGAAGGAAGGGAAGTATGGAGTGCGGCTGCAGTGTTTTGGACAGGTTCTAGCCTCAGACTAATGAGAGGGCAAAGTCCTCTTGTGGCCACGTGCAAGTCCCAGCTAGAGGGCAGAGCCTTCCCAGCACAATGATAGCCAACAGCTGTAGCTGTAAGCTTGAGCCAGTGGTCTGAACACATCACCCCACGTGCCTGTGTGATAGAGTTCAGGTGCATGTAGTTGAGTAGGGTTGAGAATGCTGTAAACATCTTGATCACGCCCCTACTAGCCTTGTGGCATCTGCTATAAAATAAAGACACAACTTGTGGGCGCTGGCGCTGTCTCCTCATTAGGGATGCAGAGACCCAGCTTTCGTTCTCTTGTCTCTTTTCTTAATCCTTTCATCACCGCCACTCAGGATCACCCCTGGCTGTGCTGGCACGGCACAGGGAAGTAGTTTAAGCTGTCATGTATCCAGGCTTTCTTTACTTTAAGAAACAATAAAAAATTATGTCAGAAGTGCAAAATGGAACCCTAGCTCTTGACAGCCTTGACCCAAAACAATACCAGAGAGTCAAAAAACCCTAAGAAGGTGATGGGGCCTAGTGGCCCACAGAATACACCTAAGCCATCTTGTCCTCCTTATAATGCAAGACCCCTGGAAGGACAAGTCACCCCAAGACCCAAGGGGACTCAGCCACCCAGGCCCCGATACCATCTGCCCTCTCCAGGCAATGGCAGGGAGATAGTTTTGATCCACCCTGGTTCAGGTATCATTTCCATACTGGACTTAAAACAAATTAAAGAAATAATCCCATCCCTAAGAAGCTGGTTGGCCCCTCTTCTCAGCTCTTTGTTTAGCTATTTTTATTGCTTATCTTTGGCCGTTGCTTATTATACCTCCTAATACATTTTGTTCCTTCTCACATAGAGGCTATAAAACACCAAATGCAGCCCCAGATGGAGATGACTGCCTTTTACCATGTGGACCCCTAGACCGGCCTCCTCCAATGGGATCTGAAAACTGCTCCCCCACAAAGCCCACTGTCAGCAGGAAGTAGCCAGAGCGGTCATCGCTCCTGCTCCCAACAGCAATTGGGGTCTTCATTATCGGAGGAAGGACAGAGAGCATTAACTTGAAATGCAGGCAGATAGGGCAGGGGTCCGGTGGGAAACAAAGGCAGGTGGAACATAGGCAGGGGCGGACACGGCAGTTTGAGCCAGCCTGATCAGAACCAACCAAGCAGAAATAAGGAAATGTTTCTCAACTAAAATGCATAGAAACAGAGAAAGTTCAGCATAGGAACAGAGAAAGAACACACAGAAACAGGGAAAGTTCAGGTCTGTTGCTGGTCAAAAATAATTGAGGGAATTAATCAGGTGACAACACAGATATAGAAGCAGCTTTGCAGCAAATATATACCCTGGACGACAAAGGCTGTAGGGGCAGCCCATTATTGGCCCCCCCTCCCCGTGTGGAGGGTCTGAATCTGCTTGTAATAAAGTTTTCACACTTTTGCTTAAATCATCTGGTCCGTGGGGCTCATTCTCCTGCATATTGAGACAGGACCCTGGGAAAAACCCTCAGCTCACCATTCTGGTTATTACAGCCACACCCCTCCCCTCAGACGGCTGGGGCACTGGCCCTCCTCTATAATAACAACAACAAGGACAGTGAGCCCTTACACAGCTTGGGCTTGGGACTAAGCACTGCTCCAAAGATTCTATATTATATGTAATACCCTTTGTAATACTTTAAGCAAGAAAAAAAAAGAAAAAAAAAGAGTTTATATTTGTGTGATCTGTTTCATTCTCCTGACGACCTAGGATAATGGTCCAAATAAGAACAAGCCTCAGAACCTCCTGAAGGGCTTGTTAAGACCCAGATTGCTGGGCCCACATGCAGAGTGTCTCAGAATCTACACGTGCAACAGACGTCCAGGCCATGCCAATGCTGCTGGTCCAGAAACCACTTTGAGAGCCACTGGCCTAAAGCAGGACTAAGATCATCCATCCGCACATGCACATGAGGAAACCAAGGCACAGAGTGCTGACATAAGATGCCCCAAATCATCTCGTAAGTGGGGGTGGGGTGGAAATGGAAACAGAGCCATTTGGTTCCAGAATCCATGCTCCCCAAGGGAATATTTTAAAAGATTAAAAAAATATACATGCGGGTAGAGTTTCAGTTTTGCACGATGAAAACAGTTCTGGAGAAGGATGGTGGTGATGGTTGCACAATAATGTGAATAATGTTAATGACACTGAACTGAGCACAGAAAAATGGTTGAGATGGTAAAATTGATATTCTATGTATATTTTTCACAATTAAAAACAGTGAACAATAGTAATTAAAATGTTAATTAATGCCATATACGCAGAGGAGCTGTGATGTGCTGGGAAATGTTTAACAATGGACTCTCCAGAAAAAGATTATTTGTAGCAGTTGTCTGTTTCTGGCCAATTTCAAGCTACCAATGTGATGTCACTGTGATGCACCCCAATTCCTGGAAAGTGGAAATCCGTCCTCACAAATCAGTGCAGCTGGCCCCAGGATACCACTGACAGACACAGCTCAGACATGTGCAGGTTAAACAATGTCATCGTCACTCAGATCAGGAAATAGGATGTGCCAGCATCACAGATGTCCACCTCCTCACCCCACATCCTCCTTGATCACAATCCCTTGCTTCCCTCAGAGCTCACCGCCATCCTGACTTTAGCTATCATCATTTCTCTGTTTTTCATTACAGTTTTAACACCAACAGTTGCCTCTCTGAAAGATAGTCGAGTCTGTCTCTCTCCTTTCCATTTTCTCTTCTTTTTGCACTTGAGCAAATTTAACTTTTCATTGCACATACAGAAAAGTGCACATATTGTAAGTGGACACTTGGAAGAATTTTCACAAATGGAACACATTTCTGTAAGCACCACTCAAGTCCAGAAACGAAACACTCTCAGGCTCCACCCAGAACAGGGCGATGCGGGGAGGAGTATGGAGGAATTGGAGGACCTATGTTAAAACGGTCATAAAACACCAACCATAGCCGGGCTGGCATGTCTCAGTGATTGAGCATCTACCTATGAAGTGGGAGGTCATGGTTCGATTGCCAGTCAGGGCACATGCCCAGGTGGCTCACTCAATCCCGAGGGTGGGGCTTGCAGGAGGCAGCCAATCAATGATTCTCTCTCATCATTGATGTTTCTATCTCTCTCTCCCTTCCTCTCTGAAATCAATAAAAAAACACAAAAAAAATTGATAAATACTTTGATTGAGATACTTTGAAGCCCTGCAAAGGTCCTGTTTCCCATTAAAAGTCACCCATTGCTTTTCTGTTCATTGGTGGATGGAAATTATTACTGTGATGTTTGTTTCCTAGTAATTTTCCTTTATTCATTTCTTCTATATTTACTATTATTTATTACTATTATTTATTACTGGGTGCTGGGTATACTCATTGCTGCTGGGGATGGGGGCATGGCTTCTAAGCCATCTCAGCTGATAGCATTTTTTAAAAAATCCTCACCCTAGGATATGTTAATGATTTTAGAGAGAGGAAGGAAGAGAGAGAGAAACATGGATGTGAGAAACTATTGATTGGTTGCCTCCTGTATGTGACCCAACCGGGAATCAAACCCACAACCTTTTGGTGAACGGGACGACGCTCCAACCAACCAAGCCACCTGACCAGGGCACTTAGTTTTTTTACATATTGAGGTAAAATTCATATAAAATAAAATGAACCATTTTAAACATTACATATGCATTGCTGGTGCACACATTCAGAACAGAAGTATGCAAAACAGCCAAAAGCAGAAACAAACCAAATGTCCATCACCAGATGAAACAAATGTGGTCCATCCTGTTAGGTGTCTTGGGCCGGTGATGCGGGCTGTGAAAGAATTAACAAATACGAGAAGAGATAGATGATAGATAGATAGATAGATAGATAGGTAGATAGATAGATGAGATACTGGTAAAGAGACAGAGAGAGAGAAAGAGAGAGACTTTATTTTACTTTACCTGAAGGGAAAGGGCCAATGCATTGCTGATCAATACAAAAGGCAAAAAACAAAATTTTCTCCAGCCTTTAAAGCCTTCCTGCTATTGCTAGGTGACAAGGAAGGGAGGGGTATTTTTAGGCTGGACTTGAGCAGACATCAGTGGAACTGTCCTTGAAAAGTGTGTTAGTTCTTCAGGAGACAATCCAGGCAGATGTCTTAAAGAGGTGTCTTATCAGTATTTTTCCAAAGCCTGTAAAACATTCTTAAAGAAAAAGTTATGAAGAGTTCAAAAGAGGCTTGTTTGAAGAGGAGCAGGGAAGGGAACTTTCTACTAATTATGCCGGGGTTGTAAACCAGCAGGGAGGAGGTATTGGAAGAATGTAGCCTTGACAGTAACTTATTTTGTTTTGAGTTTGAACAGAGGGGCTGTTTCAACCAGAGGAGCTAACCATCTTGGGTTTTAATTACCAGGTGCTTCTCATAAATTGTGGAAGGCTACAGCAAAGAAAAAGAAAGGCCTTTTTTTCCCATGTGAACACATCCATACAATGGACTACTACTCAGCCATAAAAAGGAAAGAAGTTCTGATACATGCTACTATAAGGATGCATCTCAAAAAACATGATGCTGAGTGAGAGAAGCCAGACACAAAAGGTCACATATTGTATGCTTGCATTGAAAGAAATGTCCAGAATAGGCAAATCCACAAAGGCAGAAAGACCAGTGGTTGCCAAGTTTGGGAGGAGGGAGGAATTGCCACTGAGTATTCCTTTTGATGAAAGTGTTTTGGAACTAAACAGAGGTGATGGTTGTATAGCATTGTGAATTGTGAATTTTAACATGGTTAACTTTAGTTATATGAATCTCTCCTCAATATTTAAAAACCAATGATGATGATGGGCAGAGTTGGGTTTGAATCCCATCTCTATTTCCTGCTGTGTGACCTTGGGCAACTCAACCTCTTGTGCCTTGGTTTGCCTCCTTATAAAACAGGGAGGAGTCAATGAGTATGTCAAATTTGTAAAACAGTCCGTGGCATGCAGTAAGTGCTGGTTAAATTTCATTTGTACTTGACACATGCCCTATGCATTTGAACTATATTCCTTTGTCCTTTTCTTCATGACAAACTCCTGGCCTTGATTTCCCCCTGTGGATGTCTCTGGCCAAGGGCATGGCTTCAGAAGGCAGGAGTCATATCTGATTGTACTGTTGGAAAGGTCTGATGAATAATACACTCTGCTCTCTGCCTCTTCTCCCAGCAACTCTCCAGGCATGCACCCTTCCTTTCTTTCCTCCACACCCCCAGTGCCTGGCCCAGCGGCTGGCGAAGAACAGATGTGCCAGGAAATTTTGCTGCCTGGCTGTCTAACTTTGGCCCAGAACCAGGAACCTGTTTTGTGCCTCGCACAGCTAGGTTTGAATCCTGATTCCTGTGTGACCTTGAGCAAGATGCTGCACCTAGCATGGCTGGCGTGGCTCAGTGGTTGAGCATTGACCTATGGACTGGGAGGTCATGGTTTGATTCCTGGTCAGGCACATGCCCTTGTTGCAGGCTCAGTCCCCAATGTCGGGTGTGCAGGAGGCAGCCAATATGATTCTCATCACTGATGTTTCTATCTCTCTCTTCCCCTCTCCCTTCCTCTCTGACATCAAATTATATATATATATATCTGTACCTCTCTGAGTTCATTGGATAGGGGAGATAATAAGCATATGTACTTCATGGGGTGGTGTTGGGGGACTTTGGTGAGATTATGTAAAGTGCTTAGCACCCTGCCTAGCACACAGTAAGTGCAGTTGGTTGGATGCTGACCTGCAGAGGATAGGCCCATGTCCTAACCCCCCAGGACCTACGAATGTGATCTTATTTGAACAAAGAGTAAAGAGGAGGCCCATTGGCTGGAGTGGAGTGAGTGAGGGGGAGAGTGGGGGAGGTGAGTGCAGGAAGGTGACAAGCAGATTGTGCAGGTCCTGGTGGGCCGCAAGGAGGACTGGGTTTTATCCTGAGTGAGGTAGGAGCCCTGAAAGGCTGTGAGCAGAGGAGGAAGATGCCCTGTATCTGATGTTCACAAGTGTCCTCTGGGGCAGCGGTCGCCAACCAGTGGTCCGTGGTCCGTGGACCACTGGTGGTCCGTGAGGTCCAAAAGGTTGGCGACCGCTGCTCTGGAAGCTATGCAGAGAAGAGACTGCAGGGTTGAGGGTGGAAACCACAGCTCAGGGAGAAAGTGACTGCACCTCTAAGCCAGCAATGATGGGAGCTGGGGCTGGTTGGGTGCTGAGGGAGTGGGGGAAGCCAGATTCTGAATAACACTGAAGGTGGGGTGGGCAAGGCTTGCTCATAGATCAGATGTGGGTGAGAAAGAGGAACTGAGGAAGTTCCCAAGCATTGGATTTCAAAGGCCCAAAACAAGGCCTTCATGAAAACAACAAAAACACACGTGTTGGGGAAGATATGGAGAAACTGGAGTCCTCCTACATTACTGGTGGGAACATCAAAGGTGGCGGCTGCCCTGGCCAGTGTTTTCAGGGGTTAGAGCATTGGCCCAAGCACTAAAGGGTCTCGGGTTTGATTCCCAGTCAAGGGCACGTGGCTGGGTTGCAGGTTCAATCCCCGGCCTCGGATGGGGTGTGTGAGGGAGGCAACCAATCGATATGTCTCTCTCACATCGATGTTTCTCTCTCTCCCCCTCCCTCCCTCCCATCCCGTCTCTCTAAAAAACAATGGAAAAAATATCCGCAGGTGAGGAGTAACAAGAACAAAAAAGTTAGAGAATTGCCATATGGTTCAACAATTCCACTCCTATCCATATACCCAGAGAATGGGGAACAGGGACTCCATAACTGCACACACATGTCCATAGTAGCACTAGTCACAATCACCAAAAGGTGGAAGCACCCCAAATGTCCATCAACACAGGGATGGATGACTAAAATGTGGCCCATCCATACAAGGGAATATGACTCAGCTATAAAGTGAAATTAAGTTGTTTTTTAAAAAAATATTTTTATTAATTTCAGAGAAGAAGGTAGAGGAAGAGAGAGACAGAAACATCAATAATGAGAGAATCATTGATCAGCTGCCTCCTGCACACCCCCTACTGGGGATGGAGCCCACAACCCAGGCATGTGCCCTTGACTGGAATTGAACCCGGGACCCTTCAGTCTGTAAGCTGACGCTCTATCCACTGAACCAAACCAGCTAGGGTAGGAATGAAGTTTTGATATGTGCTACAAGGTGATGAACCCTGAAAAGACTATGCTCAGAGAAAGAAGCCAGACACCGAAGACACATTGTGGACGAGCCCATTGATAATGAAATGTCCAGAACCCGCAAACCCACAGAGACATAAAGCAGACTGGTGGCTGCCAGGACCTGGAGGGGGATGGGGAGGGACTGCTAATGGGAATGGAACTTCCTTTGGGGGTGACGGAAATGTGTGGGAACTACATAGAGATGGTGGTAGCACAACCTTGTGAACGTACCAAAGCCACGGAATTGTTCACATTAAAATGGTACATTTTATGTTCTTTGAATTTCACCTCATTACAAAAAGGGAAGAACTTTCTCTGACTCCCCCAACCTCTACCAATGAAAACTAGGGCCCACTCCTGGAGACAGGTGGTGGTGACGTTTACACAGCAACGTGAATGTACTTAATGCCACTGACCTGTACACTTAAATATGGTTGAGCCTGCCCTGACTTGTTTGGCTCAGTGGAAAGAGTGTCAGCCTGCGGACCCAAAGGTCCCAGGTTCGATTCTGGTCAAGGGCATGTACCTTGGTTACGGGGACATCCCCCGTAGGGGGTGTGCAGGAGGCAGTTGATCGATGTCTCCCTCTCATTGATGTTTCTGACTCTCTATCCCTCTCCCTCCCTCTCTGTAAGAAATCAGTAAAATATATATTTTAAAAAATAGTTGAGCCCTAGCCAGTTGGCTCAGTGGATAGAGCGTTGGACTGCAGACGGAAGGATCCCAGGTTCAATTCCGGGCAAGGGCACATGCTTGGGTTATGGGCTCGATCCCCTATTGGCAGGAGGCAGTCAATAAATGATTCTCTCTCATCATTGATGCTCCCATCTCTCTCTTCCTCTCCCTTCCCCTCTGAAATCAATAAAAACATACTTAAAAAAGTAGTTGAGATGCCCAGACAGCGTGGCTCAGTGGTTGAGCACTGACCTATGAATTAGGAGATCAGGGTTCAATTCCCACTCGGGGCACATGCCCAGGTTGCGGTTGCAGGTTCGATCCCCAGTAGGGAGCCTTCAGGAGGCAGCCAGTAGGTGATTCTCTCTCATCATTGATGTTTCCATCTCTCCCTCTCCCTTCCTCTTTGAAATCAATAGAAATATATATATTTTTTGAAAAAAATGGTAAGTTTTCTATGTGTATTTTACCACCATTAAAAAAACAAAGCCCTGGCCTTGTGAGTCTCAGCTGGCTCATCTCATGCACCAAAAGGTTGCTGGTTGGATTCCTGGTGAGGGCACATACCAGGTTTCAGGCTTGATCCCCAGTTGGGGGAGGGGCTGCAGGAGGCAGCCTATCAGTGTTCTGCTCTCACATTGATTTTTTTTATCTCTCTCTCTTCCTCTTCCTCTCCCTCTAATAATCAATTTTAAAAATCTTTAAAAAACAAAAAAAGCAAAAAGCAGCTCCTTTCCCTCTCTGCGCACTTAGCCAAACCTGAAATGACTGTGAGTTTCCAGGAGCGAGTCATCATGAAGGCAGGTGTGGCCCCTGGGCCCGGAGTGCCCCGACCCGCGGGACAACAACGGGGGAACGAGGAGACACCCTAGGAGAATGAAACAAGCAAGGGACACGAAAGAATGGAGGCAAGACAAGTTCTGATCAAGCCTCAAACTTTATTCTCACAGCGGCAGGATATATACTGTTTTAGGAATGGGGGGTGGGCAAAGGGGTCTATGGGCAGTAACCTATTACTAGAGATTATTAGGCTCCTGATGGCTGTGCTTATCAGTGGAGATGTGTGATTTAGCGGCTGTGTGAGGGTAGTTTATCTTTAACTGCTGGCCAATTTGCAAGACACAGGTGGTTTCTGGTAATTAGGAGTTTCTGGAGGAACCAGAAACTTATAGTTCTTAAGATGGCTTTGTCTAAGCCAATATCTTTAATGGCTCCCAACACCGGAGGACCAGGCTGGCTGTTGGTCTCTCTCACTGCTGCACCCCAGCACCCGGCCCAATGGTCTCTGCATAAGCTCAGAGGCCTTAAGTGGCCACCCAGCACCTAAAACAGCTTATCATCACTCAGCACCTTCTCTGCCAGGCGCCTCCCTCATGGGGCCCTCAGAGCCAGCCCTGGGAGGCAGGTGTCATTCATGATGGCCATTTGATAGAGGAGCAAAGGGGTCTCAGAGAGGGAAAGGGACCGGTTGGGGTCCTGCAGCCAGGAAAGGAGGGGACCTGGATTTATTGAGAGATGGGGAGGACTGGGGGCACGGCTCCTGGAGAATGCGGGGACCTGAGCGGCCACCCCTCCAAAGTCTCAGTGTCCCCAAGCCACCCCACTGTACTCACTACTTCTGGCTCTGCAGGTGCAGCGTGGAGGGTGCTCCCAGGTCCCCAAGAGGCTCCCAGGAGCAGTTCAAGTCGCCTAAGGGCCCAACACCATAGCACCGCAGGGGCCCCGGGCTGCCTGGAAGAGGGCGAGGGTCCCAGGGAGGGGAGGGGTCAATCCCCTGCCTCCTCACTGCCCAGAACCCGACCGCCCCCAAGTTCTGATCATCCTGGAGGATTATGGGGTCCCTTTCGCAATTGAGCGCTGGGCACCTCCACCCAGGCTTTGGGCATAACTCCTCCCCCCTCTACCATCACATCCTGTTACCACTCCAAGAGATCCCACCCCAGCCCTCACCCCCAACCGGGGCTGACTTCCACCCCCTGCCTCGCGCTCCCCACTCCTCTCTGCGCCCTGTCCCTGCCCAGGGAGGAGCAGAGTGGGGTCCGGACCTCTGTCATTCATCCACGAACTTGGCGTTCGCCCTGGAGATTTCGCGCTTTAAGGCTGAGCGCGCGGTAGAGCGCCCCGCGCGAGCTCGGCCCAGAACTCACCCTGGACACTTGTCCGCGGGGACAGCAGCAACAGCAGAGGCAGCAGCCGGCAGGGCGCGCCCCAGGCCCCCCTCATGGCGGCCCCTGCGCCTCCGGGTCCCGCCGGGCCCTACGGCCGCGTTGCTCGCCGAGTCCAGCGCCCCAGCGGCGAGAAGAGCCACCCCTCCCAGCCGCCTCCGCACCTTGCGCTCGGTCCCCGCCCCTTCCCCAAAGCGGGAAGTCCCTGGGGGAGGGGGAGGGGGGAGGCGACTGGGGCGTCTGGGGGAGAGGGCTGAGAGCTCGGCCTAACTCCCCTGAAACTGAGCGCCCCGCCGGACCCCCCGTCCCCCGCCCCGCGCACCGCCAACACACACACACACACACACACACACACACACACACACACACACTGCAGAGTCATCTGCAACTTTTATTATTGCGGTTGGAGAAGGTTCTGATCTGTCCCCCTGTGAATGTATGAGCGGCCAGAGACAGGTATTCGCATTGGCCGTGGCACCCACAGCTGCCCAGTCCCCTGGTCTAGCAGAATATCTTGAGTTCCGTCTTGGTGCAACCATCGTTGCAGCACTTGTTGAGGAGGCTACCCCTGTCTGCATTGTCTCCTTCTTCGGGTGACCCGCAGAGATCCATAGGAATCCTGGGCGGGTTTGGTCAGGACCCGCCAGTCACTGGAGCCTGCTGCCTCTCCCAGCTGGCTGTGTGCATAGGGCTCAGTGTGTGGGAAGGCATCCCCTGCAAAAGATGAGAAGAGTTCATGCTTGGGGCTCAGCTTCTGTCACACTCAGAGTCCTGGCTCCTGCTTGGTCCAGCTGCTGTTCTGTTCTTGAGACATGGTCTCCTGGTTAAAGGTTTTGATTCCACTCAGGTTTAGGTTTCAGCTTAGATAGGTCTAATATGCAACCTCACTGAGCTTGACCTTCCTATCATTTCTTTTCCCTTACTCTTTATTTATGGAGGACCTGGTGGTTAAGAACATGGGTTTGGCAGTCAGACTGATTAAGCTTCAAACCAGTGTCTCAAAGTTATAATCCTGAGAAAGTGAATTTACTTCTTTGATTCTTAATGTCCTTTTCTGCAAAGTGAGGAACATAATAACTCCTAAGAACTTAGCGTTTCATGGAGAGTGTATATATACACATTCAAAAACACACAACACTTAGAACTGTGCCTGGCACGTGATAAGCACTCAAAATAGCCCTGAGCATTCATGGAGGGCTGACTGTGTGCCAGGCATTGTTTTAAGGCAGTGGTTCTCCCTTTAATACAGTTCCTCATGTTGTGGTGACCCCCAACCATAAAATTATTTTTGTTGCTACTTCATAGCTCTAATTTTGCTACTGTTATGAATTGTAATGTCAATATCTGATATGCAGGATGTATTTTCGAAAGAATCCTGTGAAAGGCTCATTCTACCCCCAAAGGGTTCACGACCCACAGGTTGAGAACCGCTGTTTTAAGGGCTTTTGTGGATAAACTGCTTTATTCCTCTCAATGACACCCCCATGAGGTGAGTGCTGTTATTATGCCCTCATTTCCCAGGGAACACCGCTGAGGCCAATTTGGCGGAGTAACTGCACAAGAACACACAGCTACGGAATTGTAGAGCGGCTGTTTGAGCCGAGAGGGCATGTCTTCTAGGTCCACACTTACATCATCACCACCACCACTATCATCATCATCATCATGACCAACATCTACTTTTCTGCCAGGGCCCTGCCCTTCAGGAACCTGGACCCCTACCTCCCGAATGAGCCCAAACTGGCCTCCTGCCTTCCTTGGACTGTGTCCTTACCTGTTATGACTCAATTTTGCCACCGAGCAAACTTGTGAGATGCAGGGACTGCCTTCCATTTGCAGATAAAGAGGATCAGAGAGGAAAAGCAACCTGCTGGGAGCGTCACCCACTAGGTGGCAAAATCTAGCCTTGGACACCCCACACCCCTCACACCCCCTTCTCCAAGGGGTTGGAAAGTACTTCAGTGTCGGCTTCCGAATGGTGCCCCCTGGAGTCCTGTAAGCAGCGGCCTTGCTCAGCGCAGGCTGGGCACATAGCAGGTGCCCCAGAAATAGCATTCTGTCCTTGGACCCTGAGCCAGGGGAGATGGCTCCACCCCCCAGTTTTGGCCAAGTGGTTCAACTTTGAGGATGCAAGTTGTGAGCAGGGACTTCCCTGCCCTGGCCCCTGGTCTCATCTTTGTCCCTGTCTCTAGGCCCATCCCATGTCCCGTATCTCCCTTTCCTGCCTTCCACTACCTCGCGCCTCACCCAATGCTTCCTGGGCCAGGTTGTCCGACCGCCTCTGTTGGACTGTTTCGCAGTTGCTGATGATTGTTTCGGCCAAGTCCAGGCCGCAAAGCTTCACTTCTTCGGATTCTTCCTGGGCTTCGGCTTCCAGCCACAGCCCCCCGACCAGCACCCACACGGCCAGCAGCAGCAGCAGTGGGTGCTTGGCCATGCTGGACGGGGAGACCTGGGACGCCAGAGTGAGCACAGAAAGGCAGGTTCCCAGTGGTCAGTGCCTCTGCTGCTTCCTGGCCTCCTATTTATATATCCAGCCCCGCCCACCCCACCTACACACACACCCAAACATCTGTTGTGGAGGAACAAGTGACCTCCTTTATCTCTTCCAGCTGAGGCGAGGCGACCATGGCCTGCACACCCCGACCTTTCCTGTTTCCCGGACTAAGTAAGCGATAACCTTTCTCCGGGGATGGGGTGACACAATTTGGCTCATTGTCATCTTCAACAGAGAGAAGCAAGAAGGCCGCCCTCCAGTCAGCAGAGACCAGGAACCTAGACCTTCACTAGACCAGGAGACAGGGGGCATCGGAGAGGGTTAACTTGAAACACAGGCAGGTAGGGCTGGGGTCCCATGGAAAACAAAGGCAGGTGGAACATAGGAAAGGGCAGACACGGACGTTTGAGCCGGCCTCATCACAGAAACCAACCAAGCAGAAATAATAAAATGTTTCTAGACTCAAAGTGGGAGGCATGGGAAAACAAGGGGGGGCCTGCAGCAAC